>NW_025334036.1:13645442-14245442 GCF_019186645.2 Phyllostomus hastatus | reverse complement strand
TCTTTTTAGTGTGCCATTTTAAATCTGATTTTGTTGATTTTCACACTTTTTAAAATATTTGCTCTAGGGATTAAAACATGCATTTTGATTTATCACGGTCTACTTCAGGTTAATACTTGTGGTTCAAAGTTGCAACTTTGTGTCAGCACAATTCTAGTGTTTCTTTGCTCCTTTTTTAAATTCACATTGTGTATATTGCATCGCTGTAGGTTACAAATCTGTGCAACATGTTAGTGACTGTATTGCATTATTGCAGGGACTGGCAAACTTTCATATGTCCCAAAATATTGTTTTGAATTCTCCCCCAAACACTTAAAAACACACGAACCATTCTTAGCTCACAGGCCACGCAGACACTGCAGGAGGCACAGATCTGACCTGTGGACTCCAGTTGCCTAAGCTCTGCTTCATGTAATATTTTATCTTTTCAAAACAGTACCATTGGGAAAGAAGAAAATACTAATCCTCTCTCAACCCCCACGAATTTGCCATTTCTCCTTTTTTTTCTTGTGGATTCACGATACTGTCTGATATCATTTTATGTCTGCCTGAATTTCTGCAGGTGATTTTTCCAGAGTGTGTCTGCTACCAGTGAATTCCGTGAGGATGTGCATATCAGGGTCGTTTTTATTGTGCCCTCAAGTAGGGAAGCATCGTGTCGTTGGATCCAGAATTCTTAGTTGATAGGATTTTTTCTCCTCTTCCCGCTTTAAATATGTTTTCCTACTGGTTGCTGGCCTCCATGGGTTCCCGGGGAATCAGGATCCATCGTATTTTGTACTCTTGGGTGTTAGTTAATGTGCCTTTTTCTCTCACTGCTTTCACGGTTTTCTCTCCATCTTTGGTTTTCAGCAGTTTCCATAGGATGTGTCTGCGTACAGATCTCTTTGTGTTTGTCTAACGGGCTTTATTAATGTTTGGAACTACAGATTAATTTTTTAAAATCAAATAGGGGGTTGGACTATATTTGTTCAAGAACTTTTTTGCTCTTTCTTGGAGACATTCTCATTATGCATATGCTTACATGCTTCATGCTGTCTCCTGGGGGGTCTAAGACTATTTTTTTTTTCAGTCTTTTGTTCTCATGTCCTTCCGATAGAGTGTCAGCAACTTTACAGTCTTCATGTTCATGGGTCCTTTTCCTGCCCCTTCCGATCTGCTGTTTGCCCAGCTGGTGTAGCTTTCCTTTCAGTCACTGTACTTTCCATCTCAAAAATGTTATTTCAGTACTTTTTCATAGTTTCTTTCTCTTTATCGAGATTCTGTATATATCAGTTCCTTCTCGCATTTTTCTTTGTTACCACATTTCCTCCTTTTCTTCTTGCACACATGGACGGCTGCTTTGCAGCTCCTGTCTGCTGGCCCGGCACCTGGCCGGCCAGAGTGAGGCGCTGTTCATGGACTGGGTTTCTTCCCGAGTGTGGCTCACACTTCCCATGCGCTCGTTTGGTCAGGAACTTTTAATTGGACACTGGACATTTTAGATAACATACTGTATCATCTGAATTCTGATGTTTTAAGACGATTTTTGCTGTGATTGATAGGTGGTTTTGTGGTAGGTTTGTAACAAGCCTGGCATCACTCCCTGAACCCTTGCTCCCGCACGGCACTGTGCTCTGCTCCCGTGTCCTAGGCTGCCTTCCACGGCTGGCTCTGTATCTGCCCGGCGGAGTGCCCAAGCCCATCGGTCTCCCCTTACTGTAGGCGGGCCTGCGTGTGGGGTGGGAGCAGGGGAGCCGAGGAACTCGGTGTTCGCGCGGTTTCCTCATGTGCGCATGCCCATCCCTTCCCTGTTCCCAAGCGTCCAGGCTCAGCCAGACCTCCGCAGCACCCCACTCAGCCCTTCTGTGCTCCCTGACGCCCAGGGCCTCCCTGTTACATTTCTGGGGTCATTCTCGGGTCTGACATTCATGCAGAAACTCCATGGCCTTGGGCCGGGCCTGCAGCAATGCTGGCTTTTCTGCGGGTCCTTGACTGGTACTGCCCTCCCCATCCTCCCCAAGTGCTGCCTGCCCCAGCCCTGAACCAGCTGCTCCCTGGAGGTGCGCCCCGCCCTGGCAGAGCCCTGCCCCAGCAGAGCCCCGCCCACCCCAGCAGAGCCCCGCCCTGGTAGGCCCCGCCCCTGCAGAGCCCCGCCCCAGGTCAGGGTGGAGCTGCCCCCATCGGGAATGCTACGACTCTCAGTCCGGCAGTTTGTTCATGAATAAACACTTCTCACTTTCTAGTTTGCCTTTAACTAATTTGCCGAGACGTGGAAGCCTCATTTTTTACTGTTTTGTGTGGTTTTGTAGTTGTTTTGGGAGAAGGTTCGTCATCCCCCTTTCGTCACCATCCCCAGGTCCTTCCCCCTCGTGAACTCTGTGAGCTGATTTGGCCCACAGAAGACTCTGGATCTAATCCTACATGCTCGACGGAGGTGGTTTTAAATGCTGGGCGGGATAATAAAGCTTGGTCTGGTGACTGGGTCGTAGCCCTAGCCTGAAAACCGACCCAGAGGCGCTAGCTTCGAGAGAGCTGACCGGGCTCTCGCGCCCTCTGGCGGCCCCCTCGCAGGCCTGGGCTCCTGTGGGGGCAGGGCAGTCGGTCCCGGGCTCTGTCTCGGAGTTCCGTCCTGCCCGACGTCCTGCTTTTCCCACGCTGTTAGCCGCTGCTCTGGTCTCACGGTTTCCCCGCGGTGCGTGGTGGCTGGTGGCCTGTCCTGCGCCGGGTCGGGCGGGAGTGGTCACTCTGCTCTGTGCGCCCCTGCCCTCCAGGCGCAGAAGGACTCCGGGTGGAGTTTGACCGGCAGTGCTCCACGGAGAGGCGCCACGACCCGCTCACCGTCATGGACGGCGTCAACAGGATCGTCTCCGTGCGCTCAGGTGGGGGGGCAGGTGGGGCGGGCAGGCCTGCTCTAATGTAATGTCGCTGACAGCACAGCACCCTTCTGGTCATGGAGGGTTGGGGAGGGGCTGTGAGCTTTTTAGCCTGGGAGGATGGTAGATGTTATCTGCCTTTTCCCAGTGCTTTCAGCGAGTTTATCCAAGTGCTTCCAGTTATCCGAGTGGCTGCGCGTGTCAGCCTGGATGGGCGGGATTCCTGGGTGACAGGCCAGAGAGTGGTTGGGGCTGGGGACTCGGGCCGCCTGGGAGGCCCAGCTGCCCCCAGTAAGCGAGAGGCAGTGCTGTAAGGCCTGTGGGAGAGCTGGGCCCTGCCAGGTAATGGTGGACAGGCCACACGCTTCTTTAAGGGACGGGTTTCTTAACTGAGCGCGGTCGAGGGCTGCGCACAGAGTGGGTGCCCGGCACGTGTGGACAGAGCGCTGGAGTGGATGTGCTCAGCAGACAGGCGCCAGACCCCTCTGTCTGGGCGGCTCGCTCGGTGCCCTTTCGCTGGCCTCTCCGTCCGTGCAGGGGGGTCTGCGTGCGAGCCTCTCGGGAACCCTCTGTCCTCCCTCTTGAGCCGGGTCCGTGGCCTTTTCCTGCCATCACCTCTGCCTTCTGCCCTTCCAGTGAGAACAGCCACAGCCTGAGTGTGCGTCACAGGCCTGGCCGAGTCCCAGCAGAGCTTTCCTGTATCTTACACGATGCTCCTTAGCTAAACCCCGGTTTAAACCATCGGGCAAAGCAGGGTAGCCAGGCACAAGCACGGATGTTTTCCTGGTAGTGTGACAAAAGCCAACTGGTCTTTGGTAGTGTCACTGCCGTGCCTGTCACCTCTGCTTTCGGCAGGAATCCCCACCAGGCCACCCCACAGCGCCGCAGAGGGCCCTTCCAGGCGGAAAGCTGGTGGGTGGCGGCCCACCAGCGACTTCTGTGGGGAAGCCAGGGCTCTTTCTCCCGTTCCCTGGTCAATAGCCATCCTGTCACACCCTCCCCCAGGGCCCCCTGTGGCCCTGACCTAGGCGTGGGCTGGGCAGGCCTCTCACACCACACGGTAGCTGAATGTGCGCATTTCCGTCAGCGCCGTGCTCACCTGCCTCAGTGGGCCCAGGACTCGGTACCGCGTGGCGGAAGGGTCGCTTTACGTGTGAAAGTGAGACTCCCTGGAGTGGTGGGAACGCCGCACTGGGGGACCTTGGGTCGGAACACACCACGTTCTTCAGGCAGTGCACGCAGGGCTCTGCTTTGCATGTAAGGCAGCCTGTGCGGCTCCCACGGTGGGCTGGGCCTTATGCCGGCGTGTGCCCCCACCCCCAGGCCGAGAGTGGTCCGACTGGTCCAGCGAGCTGCGGATCCCGGGAGACGAGCTGAAGTGGAAGTTCATCAGCGACGGGTCTGTGAACGGGTGGGGCTGGCGCTTCACCGTCTACCCCATCATGCCGGCGGCAGGTAAGGGGGGCTTCCGGCGCCCACCGTGTCACCCAGTGCCTGGGGTCTGCCTTCTCTTGCCGCTCGGGGGGGCCCCGCTGTGCCCAGGCCCCACTGCGCCGGGTCTGAACCTTGGAGGACCCCCAGCTGCCCCCTGGTGGCACCCCATCCTCACCAGCGGGAGAGTAGCTGTTGCTGGAGTGGCTGTTTAGTCATTTGGTTTTCAGACAAAATGTCAGAGTAAAGATCAGCTATGCGACGTGGACGGTGGCAGGTCCATCCATGGGCGGCCCTCTGACCACAGCCTTCGGCGGATGAGGCCCGCTCCCCGTCGGTCGGAGGTCGCAAGGGTCCCTGTGCCCTCGGCCTGTCTGACACGGGGACCTGCGTGGTGTTCACTGCTCAGGCCCTAAAGACCTCCTTTCCGACCGCTGCGTGCTCTCCTGCCCGTCCATGGACTTGGTGACGTGTCTGCTTGACTTCCGGCTCAATCTGGCCTCCAACAGAAGCATCGTCCCGCGCCTGGCCGCGTCGCTAGCGGCGTGCGCGCAGCTGAGCGCCTTAGGTAAACGGCTGCCACGCCTGTTGCACTCCACGGGAAAGCGGCCGAGGCCGAGCTCCTGACGCGTTCTGTCCCCTCTCTGCAGCCGCCAGTCACAGAATGTGGGCCCTGCAGAGGCTGCGGAAGCTGCTGACGACTGAATTCGGACAATCCATCAACATCCACCGGCTGCTGGGGGACAGTGACGGCGAGGCGAGAGCTTTGGTATGGAGCAGGACTGCCCGGTCCCCAGACGCTTGACCCTCTGGGAATAAGACGTTGGTTTAGTCACTTAAACTGGGAACTCCCACATGAGAATTAGTCGGCCCTTGTCAGGGCCTTGGTTTTAAAAACAGCGGCATCTGGATGACTGGATTGCTGGACTTCACAGCGAGTCTTTGTTTTGCTGGGCTAGGTAGTCGTGTTGGGGGGATGCCCGACCCTAACCATGCTGGGAGATGGGTGTGTGGGCCAGGGAAGGACGGGCTTCATGGGAGCTGCTGTACTGAATGAAATCGAGGATCCCTTGGTAAATTAAAAAAAATTTTTTTAGACAGCAGGGAAGGGAAGGAAAAAGAGAGGGAGAACAACACCCATGTGTGGTTGCCTCTCATGGGCCCCCTACCGGGGACCTGGCCCGCAACCCAGGTGTGTGCCCTGACTGGGGATCGAACCGGTGACCTTTTGGTTCGCAGCCCACGCTCAATCCACTGAGCCACACCAGAGTCTTTGGTGAATGTTGAACTCCCCTTTTATTTAGCGTTTGTCATGTCCTTTTAGGTTTTTCCTTTCCTATTTGAAAATATCAATGCTCGTGTTTTAGGGTGCATGGTACCAGTGTGATAAAACATGTGACTCTTAGGTACCCATCCCTCCCTGTCCCTGCATTGTGGATGCGCGGGCGAGGCTGTAAGCGGGCTGTTTGCTTAGAGTCTTACAGGCAGCGCCCTGGCCGCTCTGGTGAAAGGCCTCCCGGAAGCCCTGGAGCGGCAGTTTGAGTACGAGGACCCCATCGTGAGGGGCGGCAAGCAGCTGCTCCACAGCCCGTTCTTCAAGGTAACCTGGCCTCGGTGTAACCGGTGGCAGAGCCCGCGAGCTGTCCTGTGGGGCGAGTCGCCTGTCGGGCCTCCTGAGCACAGGGGCAGATGCTGATGGGGTATGACCTGAAAATGCTCCAGAAGTGACTGCAGCCTGAGCCCTTCCACTTCGGGGGTTAGCGTGCTCCGCCACACACCCGCTGCGGCGGGAGGGCCGCGGGGGCTGTCAGCTCTGAGGTCCTGTGTGTCGGGCAGGGACGGGGACACACTCCCTGGGCACGTGGCAGGAGGTCTGGAGGGAGGAGCTCCTGAAGGAGGCCCCACGGAACCCCGTGAGGGCAGCCCTCCGTGGCATGCGGTGTCGGTGACGGGGGCGCTGGCTGCCGTTCTGAGCGTCCCCATGTCGGCTGCAGGTGCTGGTGGCGCTGGCTTGTGACCTGGAGCTGGACACGCTTCCCTGCTGTGCCGAGACGCACAAGTGGGCGTGGTTCCGCAGGTACTGCATGGCCTCCCGCGTGGCCGTGGCCCTGGACAAGAGGGCGCCGCTGCCCCGGCTGTTTCTCGACGAGGTACGTGCAGAGTCTCGCGTGGAACGCAAGAACACTAGCTTTGCGTGCACCTAGAGGGGAGAGCGGTGCTGACATTACCAGACATGGCAGCGTTTCTGGTGCCCAGACCAGGAGTGTTAGAGAGACAAAAAAGCACGTCGGTGAAAGTTCACAAACTGACATTGTGATTTTCAGTGGAGGTTTTAGTAAATCAAAATAAACGGATAGATGTTTCTCACATCTCAGACTTGATACAGTCGTTGGTTTTGCTCAGTAACCGTGAACTCATGGTGGTGTTGGCGTTCCCGCGTGTTCTCGCGTAAGGCTCCCCCGTCTCCTGACTGCAGTCCAGACACGACTGTTGTACTCACGGTCCCCTGTGGCATCGTCTAGGTGGCGAAGAAAGTCCGAGAGCTGATGGCCGACAGCGAGAGCATGGACGTGCTGCACGAGAGCCACGACGTCTTCAGGAGGGAGCAGGACGAGCAGCTGGTGCAGTGGATGAACAGGTCAGTGCGTGGGACGTGAGACCCGTTGCGCGCGAGACCCACTGCGCGCGAGACTGCGCGTTGCCGTGTGGGCCTCGCCCACGCCAGCGATTCGCTCCCTGTCCGTTCCAGGCGACCAGACGACTGGACCCTGTCGGCCGGCGGCAGTGGCACCATTTACGGCTGGGGACACAATCACAGGGGCCAGCTCGGAGGCATCGAAGGGGCCAAGGTTAAGGTGCCCACTCCCTGTGAAGCCCTGGCGACCCTCCGACCCGTGCAGCTAATCGGCGGAGAACAGACTCTGTTCGCGGTCACGGCCGATGGGAAGGTGAGGGGGCGTTTTCTGCGCCGTGGATGCGGGCCCCGAGAAGCGCGGTGGCTGCAGCGCGGGGCATGCGTGGCCCACAGTGCGTGGGAGGGTCCCTCCCGAGACCCTCTGCCGGGGTTGGCGGCCTCAGTGTGCGGGCAGCAGTGAGCCCACGAGAGTCCCGCGTGAGCTTTCCTGTCTTCTGAGCTTCACGATTTTTTACCCTGAAACATAGCATACATATGAGTAGGTTAGAGCTGTTTCCAATTCAGTAATTTGTCGGATGCACTCCTTTTCTTCTTCGATATCGTTATGCTGTCCTTTAAAACATTGCCGGTGCTGTGCAGAAACAGCTGATGTGTATGCATTGACCCCATGTCTAGTTGCTTTATCCTGCCCCTTTCTTTCTCATGTGTTTCGAGGTTTTCTGTACCTTCTTTATGCAGAGCCGTGATCTGCCCATGAATCTTGTTCCTTCCTTTCTGGTTCCCCCCATCTCTGTGGGGGGGGGAGGGGGCTCTCAGTGCTGGGGGTGGGGCTGTGGTGGAACACGGAGGAGTGTCCGCGCTGGCCCTCCCTGGCTGGGTCCAGGCCTCAAGGTGAGGGTGCCTCCCACACGCCCTGTGGGGTCTGCGAAGATAGCTTCTGTCCGATTAGGGGAGTTCCCGTCTGTTCGTCTTCATGAGTGGAGGTTGACTTTTCCCAAACAGTCTTTCTGCATTAAAAATACTGTTCTGGAGGTTTTCTCCTTCAGTGGATAAACGTGGTGGTGAGTTGGGGTGACTGTCTCCCCCTCCCCTGGGTCAGGGCGTGGGCGTTGGCTCAGCTGGGCCTGCTCCCGGAGCGGCCGGGAGGCTGTAGGAGGAGGGGTCCCTGGGCGCTGTCCTTGCCCGTCTCACAGCAGGGCAGCTGGCTCTGTCACACTGAGCGGGGAGGAGGGGGCAAGAGGGAGTCACAGCTAGACGGAGGTCACAGTCTTGGGGGACCTGTTGCCATTTCCCTCCATTGGAAGCCACGCAGTAGGTCCCGCCCACATGGGCGGGGGGGGCCACAAGCAGGGACCCTAAGCACCCACGTCCGAGGCCACCACGAAGAGAATCGGGGGTATGCAGGCCTCATCAAAAGGGCTCGAGTACACCCTCTTTTTTCTGTTTTCTGGAGAACTCTGTCTTTTAGTTGTTTCACGGTTACTTTAACAGGCATCCTAGTGTTTAGAATCCAAAGTTAATTAGTGTTTCTGTCCTCCACCCAAGTAACGCCGACACTGACCCCTTGCTGTGCTGGGGTTTGGCACGACCCTGAGCCCCTGGTGAGAGGCGGGTTGTTTCTTCACACAGACCGCGGTTCTTCCGGGCTCGCCCGAGTGTGGCACACGTCTCTGCTCACCATCTTTTCTCGCCTCGGGGGTCTGACCGTCTTTCTTCTGCTTGAAGCATAGATTTTTCAATTTCCTCCCATGGGGTATTTTGTTGGTGAATCCTGATTGTTCTTGTTTGTTTCTTTGAAAGTGTCTTTATCTTGTTCTTTCCCAGCATAAGGGCTGCAAACCTTTTCTGTCTGGGGCACAGCGGTGTTTTCGGGCTACGCGCTTGTGGGTCCCTGTCGCCACCGTTGAAGTCGCAGGTGGGCCACAGCGCGTGCAGCCTGCACAGCTGAGCTCCCATGAGAGACTGCTCCAGGAGCGGGTGGGGGGCCTGGTCCGGCCCACGGGCCGTAACCTGCCAGCCCCGTTTCTAGAGCAGAAAGTTTTCTGTTGATGGTTATTTTCAGTCTGCCTGTTAGGAGTTTTATTCTGAGTTTTGACCTTCGTTGTTGCCAGTGGAATGTCAGCACTCAATAATTTTTATCCAGATGAAGATAATACATCTTCTGTGACTGTTGTTAGGTTCTTTAGTGATCTACAGTTTCACTGTGATGTGTTTACACGTCAGCTTTTTAAATTTACGTTGCCCTTTTCTGTGTTTGCCAGGTGGTAAGGGGTGGGGGTGGGCTTCCTGGCCCTGAGAAGTGGTCTTTGGACCACTCTGGTAAATTCCTAGACGTGACGTCTTCAGACGAGATTGGGTGCATCCAGGGTGGTACAGCCGTAGACTAGACTCGATGTTTTTCCAACACTGCTCCCCACTCTCCCCCCTGTTCTCTGTACGACTCTGCCTGCGCCTCCGAGTCCTGACTGGGGTCCTGGGGGTCTGCGCTTCACTGCTCCGGCCCTTCTGTCCTGACTCTGCCCTTTTCTCTGTGACGTAGCTCCTTATGCTCTGTCCTCCGGGTCGGTAATCTCCCTTCACCAGTTCATCGCCTGCTGTTTCGTACACCTGGGTTTGGAATTTCATGTAGCATCTTTTTAACTTCTAGAAGTTCTGCTTTGGGGTATTTCATAGTCTCTTATTCCTTAGGGATACTCTCAAGCTTTTATTTCTTTAAACGTAAGAGCCAACTGTTGTTCTGATGACACTCACTCGTGGTGCCTTTCCTTTCATGTGATGAGTTTTTAAACCTGTGAGCTGACCATTTTCCCTGGAAAAGTTTGCGTGGAACTTCTTTGAGGTCTAGGCATCAAAATCACTCATCAAAAGAGAACTTGTAATCCTCGGGTAGTATCACACTTTAAAGACACTGTAAATTAAGTTCTCTGCCTCAGAAATGGAGACTATACAAGTCAGCCTGAAAACCAGCTTTTAGTGGCCAGGGTTTGTGGTTGTGAATTCTCAGGAGTGATTTCCCTGACGCACTCAGAGCCGATGCTGAGAAGGCAGCTCTCTCTGTTCTCGGCTCCATTCTCATTCACAGTCTGAGCCCCCGGGAGCCCCCGCTTTCTACGAATCTCTGAATACTCCCTCCTCCCCCACTGCCCCCCTCCTCTGCTACCCCTGCATTCCTGGGACAGCCACAGCTCTTCTGCATTCCTGGGGTGGCCACAGCTCTTACATCTACCTGTGTTCTTGGTTCCACTTCCCGTTTTCTCCTTGTTTCCTTTCTGCACAGCAAGGCATTTGGAACGATACGCAGCAGCATTTAATTGTTACAGGAGGGATGTTTGGCTTGCATTTGGAAATGGCAGTTTGGTTTTTTAAAAAATTAGTGATAGAGATGTTTTGTGTCTCAAAACAATTACCCACTTAGAGTGAAAGAAAAATAGTGTATTCTGTTCTGTGATTTATATGCTGCCTCTCTGAAATATTATTTATCATTTTTCTATGGGTGTTCTCTGGGTGCTATTATCACGGATTTGCATATGATAGATAACTCAGTCTTTTTTTGTTTTTTCCTGGTATTAATTATAGTTCGCATTCTACACAAAAATTGAAATGCTTACAGGAAAAAGACCTTATTTGCAAAATACATTTGCAAAATACATTTGCAAATTTGGTATTTCTAATAGTCATAATGTTTTTTTCTCATTGTTAGTGCTCTGAGAAAGCCCAAATAAAGTCTTAACATTCCTGTGATTTTTCGTTTTCACCCTCACTTCTCTGTGGTAGAAACGTCTAGTGCCTCGGTTGGGTTCCAGCCACTAAGGCGCCGGGCTCTTCGGACACGCCTGACGCCTCTGTCGCTCTTTCTTCCCTCAGCTGTACGCCACCGGGTACGGCGCCGGTGGCCGCCTGGGCGTGGGAGGGACGGAGTCCGTGTCCACGCCGACGCTGCTCGAGTCCATCCAGCACGTGCTCATCAAGAAGGTGGCGGTGAACTCCGGGGGGAAGCACTGCCTGGCCCTGTCATCGGAGGGCGAGGTGTACTCCTGGGGCGAGGCGGAGGATGGGAAGCTGGGGCACGGCAACCGCAGGTACGGCGCGCGAGTAGGGTTCTCTCGGCACTGCGTGTTCCTTCTCTAGTGTGTGTGTGTGCTTGCGTGGGGTGTTGGCGCCTGCTTTTCAGAGCAGCACTGATGGTAACCTGCTTACACGGTGAGGACTCTCGGGCAGACGTAAGTTCGTGGGACAGTAGGTGTGGTCTCGTCTGCTCGACACCCCGGCAGGGGCGAGTCCGGGCTGCGGCTTCGATTTCTAGGTACTAAGTGTGATGAGCTTCTTGTCGTCCTCCTCCCCCAAGCCTCCTCCCCCTGATCTCGAGCTGTCCATTGAATCACAGCGGCAACTTGGTCACATGTGTGGTGCCAAAACTGTGGATGCAGGGGAAGGAGTCAGGGTGAAGTAACGTACACATGCCAGTTTAAAAATAAAACCAAAAAGCACCCGAACTCATTATTTTCATGTTTTTTTAAAGGTTTTATTTATTTATTTTTAGAGAGAGGGGAAGGGAAGGAGAAAGAGAGGGAGAGAAACATCAATGTGGGATGCCTCTCGTGCGCCCCCTACTGGGGACCTGGCCCGCAACCCAGGCATGTGCCCTGACTGGGAATTGAACTGGTGACCCTTTGGTTCGCAGCCTGTGCTCAATCCACTGAGCCACACCAGCCAGGGCCCAAGCTCATTATTTTAAAAAATTAACGTGAACTACTTGCCGAGTTGGAGCAACAGGTGCCTTTGTATCTCAAATAACTAAAGCACATGAAACAGCAGCTCTAAGACATTGGCTGACATGCTGTAAAGTGCATTAAAGTGCGCGCACTGGTCTGCAGAGGTGAATGCTGACAGTCACGTGTGTGGGGGGAGCATTCCTGAGGCCGAGGAGCAAGCCCCCCAAAGGATTTGCAGGAACAGTCCCTGGAGCTCCCGGAGGCAGAGCCTGCTGCCCGCGCCTCGTGACTCACAGGGCACTGGTGCGGAAGGGCAGAAAACGCGCCACGGACTCACCATGGCTCTGAATGTCGAACAAAGCTTAAAAGCAAGGTCTGGAAGGATTAAACTGTTTCTAAGTAACTTAACTGTATTATAGAAATCAAAGGTCAAGAATATATATATTATATTTTTATCCTTATTTGAGGACATTTTGTTTCATTGCTTTGAGAGGGAGGAAGGGAATGGGGGGGAGAAAGAGACATCAATTGGCTGCCTTCTCATACGCACCCTCACTGGGGATCAAACCCACAACCTGGGTATGTGTCCCAACTGGGAATCGAACCCATAACCTTTCAGTCTACAGGAGGATGCTCCAACCAGCCGAGCCGCACCAGCCAAGGCAGAGTTCAAGAATATTTTTATGAAAACAAACATATCAAATACCCAGCAAGATAAACTTCACGATGTTCTTTGTCTAATTACAAAGTATCAGGCATGCGTCTCACTAATATGTGGAATCTAGAAAAGCTGAACTCATCACCAGCAGATGGGTGGTTGCCGGGAACTGGGGAGGAGGTGGTCGAAGTGTACAGACCCCCAGGTAGAAGATGAGTGATTTTCTGGGGATCTGAGGTGCTGCGTGGTGCCCAGAGGTCACACGGGTGGAAAGACTCAATCTTGTCGACGGGTTGGTTTTCTCTGAGTTGCCCTGCAGTTCCAGCCCTTCACACTCAAAATTCCTGCAGAAACCGACAAGCGATTGTAAGATTCATGTGGACGTGGGAAGCAGTAGTGGAGTCCGAACAACTTTGAAAATCAGGAGCTAAGTTGGAGGACTGGCCCTTCCCGACTTTAAGCCTCGTTGGAAAGCGACAGTTATCAGGAACGTGGGTGTGGGCGTGAATGGGTGACTATAGCCATGGGTGGGTGAGTGTTGTCACAGATAAAAAACACTGACGGGAGCAACAGAGCTGCTCCGAGCAGGAAGTTGGTTTGCCCTCACAACCCCCCCCCCCCGCCACGGGAAAGTGGAACTGGGATTCTCCCTCTCGGTTTCCAACACAAAATCATTAACGTGCAAAGACAACTTATTACATGGTTTTGAATGATTGGATAACCACAGGGCAAGCAGTGAACTTAAATGCTTATCTTGTACCATAACCAAAAGGAACTCAAACAGTTCATAGCCATTAATGGAAAACGAGCCCTGGCTGGTGTGGCTCAGTGGATTGAGTGCTGGCCTGAGAACCAAAGGGTTGCTGGTTTGATTCCCAGTCAGGGCACATGCCTGGGTTGCAGGCCAGGTCCCCAGTAGGGGACACTTTAGAGGCAACCGCACCTTGCTGTTTCTTTCTTTCTCTTCCTCCTTCCCTCCCCCCCTCTAAAAATAAATAAGTAGAATGTTTAAAACAAACAAATGAACTAAAAACTAGAAGGAAACATGAGAGAAAACCCTTGTGGCCATAGATCAAGCAAAGGGTTTTAGGTAGAGCTTAGAAAGCACAATCCAATTTAAAAAACAGGATAACATGGACTTCCTAATAACAATTCTTCACTTCTACTCTTTGAAAGACACCGTGAAGCAATTGGAAAGACATTCCGCGGACTGGGGAAGCATATTTGTGATTCTGTATCTAGGATCTTCTGTATCTAGAATTATTAGAGTTTCAGCACTTACTAATAAGAACACAAGTTCATTATCGACGCTTGCCACGTTGCGGGCTGGTTGGTGTTCATTCAATACAACTCCCTAAATGAAGTGTGGGTTCGTAGCAAGCTGTGTCTCAAAGGGACCAGATAGTAGGAAATATTTCAGGCCAGCCATATAATCTTTGTTATATATGCTTTTTCTCAAGTGTTCTTTCTTTAAACAACTTTTTAAAAAAGCAAAACCCATTTTCGGCTCACTGGCCTTCAGAAAGAGGCCACTAGCTAGACTTGGCCCGTAAGTGAGTGTTCGCCATCCAGCTCGTGACTGGGTCTGCAAGTCCCCTTGCTCTGGCCTTAGGGCAGCTCAGATGAAAAGACGGGTGGCAAATGATGAGAATTAGAGTTCGGGTCTGAATGCTTCTGCCTGATTGATGTAGAAATCGACTTGGCTTCTGGTCAAGATGGCGGCACAGGTAAACTCAGCGCTCGCATCCTCCAACATCCACGTCAGAATTACAGCTGAATCGCAGAGGAGCTGTCGTCAGAAGCTCTTGAAACCTAGCAGGACAGAGGTCCAACAACTAGGGACACGAAGAAGAAGCCACATCGAGACTGGTCAGAGGGTCGGAGACACAAAATGAGCTCATCCCACACCCACGTGTGATGGATAAAATTCAAGAGGGATTTCTCAGCTGTGGAGGTCGCTCCAGAGTAGTGAGGGGTCCCAGCCCCGCACCAGACCCCCAGCCCAGGGTGCCAGTGAAGAGATACATTACAGGGAATCAACAGCAGAGTAGATGAAGCAGAGGATCCAGTCAGAGATTTGGAAGAAAAGGAAACGGAAAACAATCAGAACAGCAAAGAGAAAACATTCCCCCAAAATGAGGATAGTGTGAGGAACCTCTGGGACAACTTCAAGTGTACCAACATCTGCATCATGGAGGTGCCAGGAGGAGAAGAGAGAGCACAAGGAATTGAAAACCTATGTGAAAAAATAATGACAGAAAACTCCCATAACCTGGTGAAGGAAATAGACATACAAGCCCAGGAAGCTCAGGGAGTCCCAAACAAAGTGAACCCAAAGAGGCCCACTCTAAGACACATCATAATAATGTAAAAGGTTAAAGAGAAAGACTCTTAAAAGCAGCAAGGGAAAAACTGGCAGTTCCCATAAGACTGTCTGAACAGAAACTTTGCAGGCTAGAAGGGACTGGCAAGAAATGTTCAAAGTGATGGAAAGCAAGGACCTATAGCCAAGATTACCCAGCAAAACTAGCATTTAGAATGGAAGGGCAGCCCTGGCTGGTTCAGCTCGGTGGACTGAGTGAAGGTTGCAAACCAAAGGGTCACTGGTTTGATTCCCAGTCAGGGCACATGCCTGGGTTGTTGGCCAGGTCTCCACTGGGGGGCGTATGAGAGGCAACCACACACTGATGTTTTTCTCCTTGTCTTTCTCCCTCCCTTCCCCTCTCTCTAAAAATAAATAAATGAAATCTTTAAGGAAAAAGAAAAAGAATGGAAGGGCAGATAAGTGCTTCCCAGACAGGAAAAAGCTAAAGGAGTTCATCACCACCAAACTAGTATTACAAGAATGTTAAAGGGTTTTCTTGAAGAAGAAGAAGATGAGGAGGAGGAGGAGAAGGAGGGACAGGCGAGGAGGAGGGAGGGGGAGGAGGCGGATAAAAATACAATAAAATGGCAATACATATATATCTATCAACAATGGAATCTAAGCAAAATGAATGAGCAAGCAGAACAGGAACACTTACGCAGAGAAGGTTTCCACAGTCCCAGGTGGGAGGGGTGGAGGGTTGAGAGGCACAGACCGGCGGTCAGAGGGCGGTGACGTGGATGTGACACGGGGGACACAGTCGGTGGTGCTGTGACAACTGCGCGCCGTGCCGGGTGGGCACTGGACTTTCCAGGATGATCTTCAGTCAGTTGTATAATGTCTAATATTTCAGGGTGTACGTGTGAAACTAATTTAATACTCTATGGCGTCTGTAATTGAAGAACAAAAAATAATTTCGAAAAAGCAAAAGTCAAACTAAAAATAGAAAAGCCAGAAAAAGCTGAGTCGAAGGATGCAGACTGAGTGAGAGGTCTGCCTTGAGCAAGTGAACGGCAGACACGTCCGTGAGCCTGATGTGCAAGGGCGTGTGCGAGGTAAGCTCTCCGTTACATCTGCTGACCTGTCTTGCAGTCCGTGCGACCGCCCGCGCGTCATCGAGTCCCTGCGAGGCATCGAGGTGGTGGACATCGCGGCCGGCGGCGCCCACAGCGCCTGCGTCACCGCTGCGGGGGACCTGTACACGTGGGGCAAGGGGCGGTACGGCCGCCTGGGCCACAGCGACAGCGAGGACCAGCTGAAACCCAAGCTGGTGAGGCGGCAGCGCTGGGGCTGGGGACGCAGGCTCCGTTGTCTCCGAGTTGGGGGGCGGGTCACAGCCTCAGCATGTCCGGGCGGGCTTTATCTTTGGTGGAAATGAAAAGCGTCTTGGTCTGTGTTCCGTGGGTCATGTGAACAGGATAGTGCCCGGAACGTGTTTTTATTTCTACTGGTCAGTGTCACTCGGCATCTCAGGAGACGCCATGTGCTCTGGAAGACCCATGTGGTCAGGCCGTGAGGTGGGGACGGCCCTGTGGGGGGAGGGGGGACACCGCCTCCTGCAGCCGAGATGCTGTGAGCTTGGCCGGAAGAAGGAGCCTTCTGTATTGTCTCACAGGGTTGTTAAAATGTCCCGGCCCTTGTGAGGACTTCAGTGGGTGCCCCCCCACGCAAAAACCCTCCCCTGGATGCACCCCCTCCCCTCGCCTGCCGTGGGCGGGCGTCCTCCATGTCGCTTTCCTCTGCAGGTGGAGGCCCTGCAGGGCCACCGTGTGGTGGACGTGGCCTGTGGCAGCGGAGACGCCCAGACCCTGTGCCTCACGGACGACGACACCGTATGGTCCTGGGGCGACGGCGACTACGGCAAGCTCGGCAGAGGGGGCAGTGACGGCTGCAAAGTGCCCATGAAGGTACCAACCACGGTGCCCAGCGCCCCCGGGTCCCCCTGCGCCGAGCTGACCCGGAGCCCCGGCCCCTCACAGGCGCCCCTGGGGCTGGGCGTGCCGCCCCTTCCCAGTTTCTGCGCCTCCCGGCCGCAGTCCACCCGCCTTTACCCTCGTGCAGACAGCCTGACGGGTCCCTGCGCACAGAGAAGTGCAGGGCTCCGTGGACCAAATGCTGCTCATGCTCTGGCGGGAAGTTTCTATGATCTAGCGGGTGCCACAGAGCCTGTGCTTCCATGTAGCATGGGCGGGGGGGAGAGAGAGAACCGTCAATTGGTTGTGTCTCCTACGTGCACTGACTGGGGATGGAACCACACCTTTGGGGGTGCAGATGACGCTCCAGCCAGCTGAGCCACCCGGCCAGGGCCGCAGGGTGGACCTGCGGAAAGAGAAAGGGGAGCACTTGCTCACACCCGCCAGCTCGTCTGCGCGGTGGACAGTGGACAGTCGTGGTGCTGGAGCTGTTGTGTTTGGCTGAGACGCGGACATCCCCGGAGAAGCCGAGAGGCCGCAGCCCGGGTCAGGTCGGGGACAGGTCGGGGTCAGATGGATTTGCCCCACCCTGGCTGAGTGCCTGGGCTGCTCCCTGACCTGTGGGACTCCTTTGCCCTGCGAATGGGTAGTTGGCAGAGGTGACGTTCACTGATGTGTTCCAGTCACATGCTGACTGAGGAACGGCCTTTAGTGCGCAATGGTCGGGGCTGCCGTGGTGTCGGGATTTGCTGTGGGTCTGGGGGTGTGGGAGCGGTGCCAGGGCACGAGGAGCCGTCTGCGTGGGGGCCTCCCCCTGGGGCTGTGGGCTGGTGCGGGTGGAACGGAGCCCCGGGGGCCGCCCGACACCAGAGCCCCACGTGACCCCAGGAGCCCCGCCCGAGCTGCGCAGCTGCTCTTCCCGGAGCAGGGCTGCCCAGGGCAGCAGCCGCTGGCCACGTGTGGCTGCTCCAGTTTCCACTTAAATACGTGAAGACTGAAAAGAAAATTCACTCCATCGGTGGCGCTGGCCTCGTCGCGGGCTCAGGAGCTGAGCGGCTCGTGGCTTCAACCAAGGGGCGTGGACACAGCACCTCACACAGAGGGTGCGGGAGGCCCAGCCTGCGGGCCGCACTGCGCCTGGGGCTGCGAGGAGACACCCTCCTCTCCAGCGGCCTCGGAAAGCGCTGCTGGGAACCCAGGGGCTCGGGGCTGCCCCTTGTCACTGTCGCCTCTTGCTCTCTTTCTGCACGAGCCTGGGGCGAGGCAGCCACTTGGGCTTCCATATTTCTGTGAAAACTGCTGTGGGCTTTCTCAAGGTGAGAAGGCTTTGACGAAGGCCCTGCGCCTCCGGGGACCGGGATGTGGGACGGGTGAGGGGTGGAGGCAGTGGGCGTGGGGCCGGGAGAACACTAATGAAGACAGTGAGGCTTTCATTAGTTAAAAGTTAAACGTGGGCACTGACGTCTGAGAGCGGCCACAGGTAGTAAGGAGAGACGACGACCAGGTCACGGGCCCTGGTGGGTCCCCGGGTGCTGGCTGTGAGGGGCCGAGGTGGGCTGCAGCCCTGATCTGACCGAGCTTGTCTCTGAGGGGGTCGGCCCAGGAAGACGCAAGGGTGCAGGTGCGGGCAGAGCCCTGGCGTTCTTGGCCATGGGCAGACAGGTGCAGGGCTGGCTGGAGGAGGGGCCGCTGCGCTCCAGAGAGAAACTGAGTGGGGAGAGTGAGTTCTGGGGGGAAGGGTCCCAGAGTTCCCACTGTGACTCGTGTGTCTGCGGCGGCCCGGGCTCTCGGCTGCCTGTGAGCACATGTGTCTGCAGGGCCGGGCCCCCTGTTCCTCTTGAGATCCTTGCCTTGCTGGGTGGAGGCGGGTGTTCAGTCGTGGTGAGTATTTGACATGGGCTGCAGCTGGGTGGCTCAGCGGATTGGAGCGTCGTCCTGTACTCCAGAAGGTTGTGAGTTCAATCCCTGGTTGGGGCACGTACCAACAGGCAACCAATTGCTGCTTCTCTCTCTCATTGATTGTTCTCTCCCCGCCCCCTCTTTTAAAACCAGTGAACGTGTCCTCAGATTAGGGTTAAAAAACGAGACATGGAAAAGGCTTTCACGCTTCCCCTTTGGATGGGGTTCGGTCTCAGTGGGGCGGCCACTGGCAGGCACTTCCTGGAGTCTGACTAACTGAACCTCTTCCCTGCAGATCGACTCCCTCACGGGCCTCGGAGTGGTCAAGGTGGAGTGCGGGTCCCAGTTCTCCGTGGCCCTGACCAAGTCCGGCACCGTGTACACTTGGTAGGCAAGACTGCGTGACCCCACCGGGACCGGGCTGCTCGCTCGAGGTCACGTTCGCTGCCCGTGGTGGGTGGTCGGTGACCTCCAGGGCGGGCTGAGAGACGGTACCTGAAGCTCAGGGCCTGTGCCAGGAGGGGGCGCCCCGCTGAGCCCCAGGTTTCCTCATGTGCAGGGGCAAGGGCGACTACCACCGGCTGGGCCACGGATCCGACGACCACGTCAGAAGGCCGCGGCAGGTGCAGGGGCTGCAGGGGAAGAAGGTCATTGCCATCGCCACGGGCTCCCTGCACTGCGTGTGCTGCACAGAGGATGGTAGGTGGGAGGGCCCTGGCTCTCCAGGTCTGCGTGGGGGCCTACGCGGCTGTGGCCGGGGTGGGGGTGGTCATCTGTGTCCTGAGAGGGTGGGTCCAGCCCCTGGGGGCAGCCCCCGTGAGTAAGTTACACTGAATGGCTGTGCGGAGGAGAGTGCACATGGCCAGGCCGAAACCGCCAGCCTGACAGTCCCATGTGCTTGGTGGGCCCTCGGCCAGCCGCTGGGACCCTGGACTTTGGGAAGGTGCCCCCCCACCCCCTCCCTGAGTGACAGGAAGCCTCGCTGCGCTGAACTGTTGGCACCAAGGACGTGGCCTCAGCCAAGACCTGCCTCCCTCTCTGGGGTCTGGAGCTGGGGTCCGTCCAGGCAGGGGTGCCCAGGTGACCAGCCCCGTGGACGCCCTTGGCACCAGGTCCTGAGGACTGCCCCGGGTAGTCGGCACCTCCCATGTGCTGTCCTAGCTCACACGTGGGGCTCCGCTGGGACAGGCCGGTGTCTGGTGACCCCAGACCCCGCCCGGCGCCCTTTCCCTCGGCTGAGTGTGCCCTGGGTCCCTTCGCTGAAGGAACTGTGGTTGTGAGTGCGACTGTGTGCGGGGTCCTGGGAGCCCTCGTTCATCGAACCCGGGGTGGTCTTGGGCAGCCCACCAGAGGGACTTCACAGGTGGAATTGGCATCGCTGCCCAGCTGACCCTGTGGTACAGGGGCTGTGCTGGATTTTCGGGTGAGCCCGGTGAAATCACAGCGGCCCCTCAGAGTGGAAAGGGGACAGGAGACCAGGGACAGATGGGGCTAGAGACCGGGAAGGGGAGATGTACCAAGTGTGAGGGGGGCTTGTGCTGCCATTTCCGGTGGGGGGGGTGGGGGATGTGGTGGCCCCCGGAAGCCACCAGCCGCCAGCTGCCAGCCAGCCAGGAGGCGGGGCGAGGTCCCAGAGAGAGCTGCATGAGCGAAGGAGCGGGTTCCCCCATGGCCTCAAGACAGGGGCGGCCTGTCCACACCATGGCGCCGGCCCAGAGGGCCTGCAGGTGGATCTGACCTGCGGAGCCGAAGGAGAAGGCGTGCCTTTTATTTGCTTTATTTTAATTCTTAAACCTGAAAGACAGCCACATTCACAGAACAGCTGGAAGCTGGTACCAAGAACATGGTTTGATCCGTGGGGAGCCAGGCGCAGCCCCGGTGCCCGTCCCCTGGGTGCTGTTCGTGTCCTGCGAGCGGCCCTGCCCCACGCCCTGGCACTGCGCCCGGGGAAGAGAGGCCGCACCGGTTGCTGCTCTGCCTGGTCGTCACGCCTGTTCACGTTACGACACGGTGCACCGAGCTGCCACATCCTGTCTCCACTCCAGGACGGCCCTCGCCCGTCCCTCGGCGCCGTTCTCGGATGCTCTTATGTTCTCTCTGGGCAGCTGGGTCTGCGGAGCGTCCCTCTTGTTCACCGGTACTTCCCTGCACTCCCGCACAGCAGACGCTCGGCCCTGCGGACTCTCCAGGCCCCAAGTGTGGGCTCGACTGTCCCCCCAGGAGCCTGGTGCCTTCACAGGAGGGCAGCGTTCAGGCAACAGGCTCTGCTGGGTGTGCTCAGTGCCACTGGGGGCCACGGCCCCCAGGCCCTCTCTGGGGACAGAGCCGGGGGGTATGTGGATGGCGTACAAGCTGGCCACTGGGGGGGCCTGGTACCCGTGTGTGCGTGTCCATGGCACTCGCCCACACCAGGCCCCCAGGCTCTAGCTCCGTTCCTTGGGGCCCGTTGCCGTGTCTTCTCTGTCCATGCGGGTACCTCCTCTCTCTCTTTGATGGCAGACCCAGACACCCTCCTCCCAGATGGAGGGATCTGGTGGCGGTCCTCTGGGGGGCCAGTGTGCCGCCACCAACTTTGCACTATACCCTGTGTGGACCCTTCCCCCTCGGGCGGCTTCTGCCCACAGCGCCCCACTGTGGGGAAGCTCTTGTCACTGGTGAATGCTGACTCCCTGCTTCCAGCTGCGTCTCCACAGAGAGCATGTCCTGTCCTTGCCTGTGCGCTGACTGCCACCCCGTGGCTTTAGGGCTGACCTGTGGAGAGCTGGAAGGTGCAGGGCGCCTGCATGCCTGCAGGCCGAGTTGCACAGGGTGGTGCCTGGCTGCGTGGTCCGAGGAATCTGCAGAGAACTGACCCCCCATGCAGTCAGGAGCGACCCCCCCGTTAGAGCAGTGGGGGCTCACGGTGGGGACCTGGCGCAGGGGACTGGACGGGGACTCTCATCGCTGATGAACCGTGGGGTGGGCTCATGTTCCTTTGGACACACGGGCCCTACTTAGTTAGAAAATGACTTTTTGTGTTCTGTTCACTTCTAGAACCCGTCTGGGCTGCTTAGACCATTACCATCGGTTTTATTTATTTTTTAATTATTATTTTATTGATTATGCTGTTACAGTTGTCCTGATTTTTCCCTCTTTCCTCCTCCACCCAGAACCCCCCCACCCACTCAGGCTGTCCCCACACCTTTGTGTCCATGAGTCGTGTGTGTAAGTTCTTTGGCTGCTCCATGTCTTGTACTGTGCTTTACATCCCCGAGGCTGCGCTGTAACTACCTGTTTGTGCTTCTTAACCCCTTCACCTCTTCACCCCTCCCGTCTGGCAGCCATCACAGTGCTCTCTGTATCCATGATTCTGTCTCTGTTCTTGTTTGTGTGGTTTGTTTTTCAGATTCAGTAGTTGATATTGCATTTTATTGTTCATGGTTTGGGTTTTCTTTTTCTTGAGTAAGTCCCTTGAACATTTCATATGATAATGGTTTGGGGGTGATGATGAACTCCTTTAGTTTTTTCTTGTTTGGGAAGCACTTTCTCTGCCCTTCGATTGTAAATGATAGGTTTGCTGGGGAGAGCAATGTTGGCTGGAGGTCCTTGCTTTTCATGACTTTCAGTATTTCTTGCCAGTCCCTTCTAGCTTGCAAAGTTGCTTTTGAGAAATCAGCTGACAATCTTATGAGAATTCCCCTGTAGGTAACTACCTTCTTTTCTCTTGCTGCTTTTAAGATTTCTCTCTTTAATTTTAACCTTTGGCACTTTCTTTATGATGTGTGTGGGTGTGGGCCTCTGCCTCCATCTTGTTTGGGACTCTCTGTGCTTCCTGAACTTGCATGTCTGTTTTCTTCCCCAAATGGGGGAAGTTTTCCTTCATTCTAGATTTCCAGTGTCTTGCTCTTTCTCTTCTTCTTCTGGCTCCCGTATTATGCTAATATTGGACCTCATGAAGTTGTCCCAGAAGCAGCTTATACTATCCTCATTTTTTTTTTATTATTTTTTCTCCTCATTTTTCTGATCAGTTGTTTTTTACTTCCTTACATTCCAAATCATTGATTTGAATCTTGGCTTCATCCACTCTACTGTTGTTTCTCTGTAAATTGTTCTTTATTTCAGTTAGTGTATTCTTTGTTTCTGACTGGATCTTTTTTGTGCTGCTGAGGTCCTCACTAAGTTCCTTGGGAATCCTGATAACCAGTGTTTTGAACTCTGCATCAGACAGATTGCTTATCTCCATTTAGTTTAGCTCTTTGTGAAGTTTTCATCTGTTCTTTCATTTGAGCCATGTTTCTTTGTCTCCTCATTTTGGCAGCCTCTCTGTGTTTGTTTCTGTGTATTAGGTAGAGCTGCTTTGACTCTGTGTCTTGGTAATGTGGCCTCATGTAGTAGGTGTCCTGTAGGGCCCAGTGGCACAGCCTCCCCTATCACCCAAGCTGGGTACTCAGGGTGAACCATTCGTGAGGGCTGGGTACACCCTCTTCTTGTAGTTGAGCCTTGGTTGCTCTTGGCAGATCAATGGGAGTAGTTGACTGAACCAGTCAGCTGCAAGGACTGGCTGTGACCACTGACCTCCAACCTCCGCCCTCCGTGGAGGGTCACTGTGTGGGGCCAGGGTGGTGGTCCTCCGACGTGGTCTGTAGCTGTCCAATTGGTGCACTGGCCCTGGGGTTTCCTGGGTAGTGCAGGCCAAGGTCAGCCCCCAGTTGTGTTTCACCTGGGGCCCACTGTCTGAGCTATAAAGCAATCTGAGATGGCTGCTCCTTGTGCTGGGCTGGGAGATTCCCAGGGGAAGCCCAGCTGTGAACCTAGGCTGGCTGCTGCTAGTGCCGGGCCTGGGGCTCACTGAGGCCAGCTGCTGCTTGTTTGATAGGGTTTAGGAGCCAAGATCAGCCATTCGTATGGAAAAGCATCTTGGGTGGGACCATAGTTGGCTGGGGCAGAGTCTCAGGATCTCCAAGTTGGGTCAAACAGTTAGCCAGGTTGGCAGAGTCTCAGATATGTCACCAGCTTGCTGACCTGTGGGTGGAGGGTTTAGAAAGGGAACAACAGCCTCTGCTCGCCCCTGACACTTCCGTTTCTCCCTGTATGCCATTGGTGCCTTCCCAGCCGCCACCCCGGTGCTGGGGCCCAGACAGAGTGAGTCTGAGTAGGTGAGTCCATGTGTGGGGTCTTGAATAGGAACTGCTTGGGGCTCCAGCATATTCTGCCACCGACTCAATCCCTAATGATTTTTGCAGCCAGAAGTTGTGGGGACTCATCTTCCTGGCACTGGAACCCTGGGCTGGCAGGCCTGGTGTGGGGCCGGGACTCCTTGCTCCCGAGATGTCCCTCCTGAATTTTTATCCACCCCACATGGGTGTAGGACTGGCCTGTTCCACATCTGTGCCTCCCCTTCCTGTCTGGATGGATGTGGTTTCTTTAGTCCCATAGCTGTCAGACTGCCATTCAACTTGGTTTCTGAGAGTCCTCCGTGATGGTTGTTCTCTATTTTAGTTGTAAGTTTGATGTGTTTGTGTGAAGAGGTGAGCCGTGTCTGCCTGTGCCGCCATCTAGACCGGAAGTGAGCCACTATTACCGTCTGTTTTACTGTGTTGTTCCGATTCAGAGCAGCTGCCCGCCATGCCTTCACCCTGTGGACCCCACTGGATGTCTAAGACCAGACAGGGCTTGTTGGCCGCAGGGCTGCTGAGAGTCCCAGAGGGGTAACCCTCTGGCACTATGGTCAGAGCCCCCAGAGAGTCTCACCTGGAGGTTGCTCCTGATGATGACAGTGACAGCCTCTGTGGCGGGAACACGGAGAAGCTGCTCACACATCGGTCCTCACACTCAGTTTCCCTCCTGCGTTCCCTGCTGCAGGCGAGGTGTACACGTGGGGCGACAACGATGAGGGGCAGCTGGGGGACGGAACAACAAATGCCATCCAGAGGCCTCGGCTGGTCGCTGCTCTTCAGGGTAAGAAGGTGAACCGTGTGGCCTGCGGCTCGGCGCACACTCTGGCCTGGTCGACCAGCAAGCCTGCCAGCGCGGGGAAGCTGCCCGCACAGGTCAGTGCTGGTGGGCGGGTGGGCGGGGCTTGCGTGGTGGGGCAGCGCTCCTGTTTACGTGCAGAACTGGGTGCAGCCAGGCGCCCCACTGGAAACCACTCAGGCTCACTCTGTTGAAATGAGCGCTTTGAGAACTTCCACATTCACATCATCCAGCAGGCTATGTGTCGATGAAATGTGTCGTCTTCGTTCAGAATCTTTGGAACCACGGAAAACCATTCTGGTAGTACGGGCCACCCCCGTCCTGTAGTGAACTCTGTGTGTACAGACCAATGTTATTAGCCTTCTCCTTGGTTTACGTTACTTGGATGCAACCAATGTTTTCAAAGCAGATGCAGACGTCAAGTGTATCTCTGCTTTTCAAACGATGTTTCATCTGGCTGGTGTGGCTCAGTGGATTGAGCACGGGTCTGCGAACCAAAGGGTCATCAGTTCGATTCCCAGTCAGGGCACATGCCTGGGTTTCGACCAGTTTCCCAGTAGGAGCATACATGAGGCAACAGCACATTGATGTTTCTCTTCCTTTCTCCTTTCCTTCCCTTCTGTCTATAAATAAATAAATAAATAAATAAATAAATAAATAAATGCCTTAAAAGACAAAATCCATCTGGAGAGCAATGCTCTTCTGCATGCTGGACACCGAGGTACGCTAACGGGTGCCGATGTTGCAGGTCCCCATGGAGTACAACCACCTGCAGGAGATCCCCATCGTTGCCCTGCGCAACCGGCTGCTGCTGCTGCACCACCTGTCCGAGCTCTTCTGCCCCTGCATCCCCATGTTCGACCTGGAGGGCGCCCTCGGCGAGGCCGGGCTCGGGCCGTGCGTGGGCTTCGACACCCTGCGGGGAATCCTGATCTCCCAGGGGAAGGTAACCCGGCGGAAACGCACACCGGGACACCTGGGCGCAGCTTGTTCCGCGGGCGCTGCCCGGGCACCTGCTGCCTGCCCAGCTCTGCTCTGGGGGTCAGAGCGCACCCCTGACAGATAGACAGACGGACAGCTCTCCTGCTTTGGAGCCTGCGTTTCCCCCTTGTGGTCTCTGCTTCTCCCCTCCCCACACGGGTTGTGTGGGTGCGTGGGACTGAGCCTCCATCCTTGCCTTGCTCTCTGCTCCCCTGGCCCCAGGCTTTGTGAGTGCGGTTGTCCCGGGGCCTCTCACAGAAGCCCCACACCCTGCTGTGTGGGTGGCGGGGTCAGAGGCTGGTTGGGCAGCCTGTGGGTAGATGGAGAGGGAGCATCTGAAAGGCACTAGATGCAGTTTGGCCTGTCAACGCTTGCAGTCATCTGAGTGTTCCAGAAATGGGGTGCCCGGCTCAGGAGTCGGTGTTCCCCGTGACAGGAAGTCACTCAGTTTCCAGCGGGCAGGTGGGCGGGACCGTCTAGCAGAGGCTCTGAGGTGCTGTGTGTGGTGAGGGGGGTGATGCTTGTGCAGGGAAGGCGGGGTGGTTGGGAGGGCAGCCCGGCTCCCGAGAGCCTGGGGCTCTGCACCGTGTATGGTTCTCCGGCACGACGGTCTCTTCCTACTGAAACGAAGTCCAGGTGCTGGGAGTCCTGTGCAGACAGGTTTTGTTCAGGACTGGCTCTGTTCCCACTGCGCGGACGGGTCATCGTTGTGTGTGATTTAGAGGCACGCGCACAGTGGTGAGGCCGTGGCCACCGCGGGGCCTGGCCGATGACGGGGAGCAGGGAACAGGGACGGGAAACCTGACTTCAACCACTTTTTGTCCCTCCAAGTGGGGGCCACTGGGCAGCAAGGGGCCGCCTTTCCCTGTTGGGGGAGGACAGTGGGCAGCAGGTCATGTCCACAGAGGCTGTGTGTGAGGGATGGTGGTGTGGGGGCCACAGAGGCACCCTTAGCCCCAGGCCCCTGTGGGGGGCCCCTCTGCCAGGGCGGTTGAGGGGTGACTGGAGTGTAATGACCAGGATGCGCTCAGAGCTCGGAAAGACTGCCTGGCTGCGGGCCGGGAGTGCGGAAAGCAGATGTCCAGCTTAGGGGGCAGAATTAGCCCGTGGGGGTGGACAACGGTGCAGGGCCAGGGGTATGCCCCCGCTGGCCAGGTCCCTCCAGGATGCCCTCCTGACCTTCCCCTCCGAGGCTGCGCCCTGGGCTGCCTGGGCCCTGGCTGTCCTGCCTTCAGGGGTCAGAGTTCTCGGGCCCTGACCAGGCCCAGCCATGGGTCCCTGTGCCCCCCTCCTGCCCTGTCTCTGGATGAAGGTGCTGTCTACTTGGCAGAGACATGGGACTCCCTCTGATTCTACCTCCTCTGAGGGTCACTTGGGTCCCCTGCCCTCCCATCCTCACATGTGCGCAGCAGCCTCATGTCCCTGCAGCCAGGCCGACACTGCACAGCCAGCCAGCCTGGCCCCTGGGTGACACTGTACCACACCCCCCCTCCTCGCCATCTCAGCCTGGTCACGTGGGTTTCCCTTCAGCACCCGGTGCCTGCGTGTCCCTCCCTCATCACTGTCCCGTCCCCACCCCGAGCTTGCCTGTTCCCCAGGGCTCCCAGCCCCACTGCCGCTGTGTGGTTGGCGCAGTGACACTGAGGCGTGGTTAGGCTTTGGGGAGTCAGTCTGGGGCACTTCAGGTTTGCCCGGTAAGCCTTGGCTTCCTAGTTGTTCCTCAGAGGCCGGCCCGAGACCCGAGTCAGAGCGGGTCCTCAGCACCTCTGCCCTCCGTCCTGCATCCTCCTGCTGGGGCCTGAGCGCTCTGCGTAGTCGTGGAGGCCAGCTGCTCCCTGAGCCACCTCACCACCCGGAGAAGAGTGTTTGTCATTGCCTGTTGCTGAGGAAATAGGACTTCAGGGACTAGAAGATTTTACAACTGTGTCACTATTTGTCTGTCTGTGGGTCGTACATTCTGCGTCACATTCTAACGTCCGTCTGTCACGTTTTAGGAGGTGGCGTTCCGAAAGGTGGTTCAGGCCACGATGGTGCGAGACCGCCAGCATGGCCCCGTGGTGGAGCTGAACCGGATCCAGGTGACCAGGGTGGGGGTTCTGTGCCCACAGAGGTGATGGTGTCCTGGGCAGCGGGGGTGGGCAGGCCTCAGCCATGCCCTCATCCTAGAGACTGAGGTGCTGCCGTTCTGTGCCCCGGGGCCAAGGGTGGAGGTGTGAAGTGTTTTCCTTACAACAGAAGCAAGAAGCCAGAACCCAGAAGCACAAGGGCAGATCAGCAAAGAGGGAAAAGTAGCTGTGGCCGCTGTCCACCCTGGGGTGGTAACAGCCACTGACAGGCGGGGGCAGGGGGTCACTCCACTGTACCGTGCTGTGCCCCCTGGGCCTCTTTGTCCTTGCGGAGCCTCTCTGTCCCCTATGGCCTGCTGTGGCATTGGCTGTGCTGACAGCTGCCTGTGGTCTCCGGGTTTCCTGGTCCGAGCCCTTCCCCAGGACAGGCAGGCTGAGCTCCTGCTCTGGGTACAGCAGGGCCACCGGCAGCCCCTACTGGGTGCCGCTTCCCTCGGCCCCTGGGGTGCAGCTCTGAGAAGCCGAGAAGCAGGGCCGGTCAGAGGCCCCGAGTGCAGGCGGTGGCCGACCCTGTCCCTGCACCGCCGGCCTCACACGCTCCCCGGCTCTCAGGACTTACGGGGAGCGGGGTGGCGTAAAAACCCTGGCATTTGTTTATAAACAGTTGTGTGTTTATCCTGGTGTGTTTAAACATCAGTCACCTTCAAGTTCTCTCCATTTGATACAATACACCTGTCAAGACCTTTTTTCCACTGCTCAAAACGGGTTTTGAACTTGGTGATGTTGATGCCTTTTAGTGCTTCACCTTTTCTACCCTTCCATGTTGGCAAAATGTTTCCCTTTGAGGACTTTCCGTGCAGGGAAACAGAAAGTTGCCTGGGTGAGATCAGGTGAATAGGGAGGGTGGGGCACAGGGTCATGCCGTCTTTGGTCAAAAACTGCTGAACACTCAGCACGGGGTGGGCAGGTATCTCGTCAATCGCCCATCATGACATGGGCAAGCACATTGAATAGTGTTAAAAAAAAATGCACTAAAGCCAAACATAGCCTCTCACAACAACACCAGCTGGTGCACTGATACAGATGGGTTCCTGAAACACTCAACTAGTGGGGGAAGCCTGGACTGCATGGGCCCGTCTTCCAGAAGATAATTCCGGGAGGATTTTGAGGGGGGTCCCCCCTCATACTTTGCAGTTCACATGCCGGTCCCTGATGTGTCTCCCGGCCCTAACTGAGAACTGAAGCGTGGACCAGCTCTGTCTTCCTGCTGCTGCCTGTGTGGCGAGTGCCCGTCAGTCCATCACCAGCCCTGACAGGGAGCCTGGCAGCCCCTGGCATTTCGAGTCCGCACGGCGCCAGCCCTGCCTTCCGAGTGGAAGCAGAGCCACAAAGAACAGATAGTTTGTTCCGGCGCCTTTGTGTTGACACATGACTGCTGCCCTGCTGTGGGTTCCTGACTGGAAGCTTTCCCAGACCTGGGGCATTTGGAATCAAATGCAAACTCTCGTGGTTTGCTGAAGGACACGTGCGGCCGCGCTGATGGAAGTGGTCCCTTCACGGACGTCAGCGTGCGTAACGCTGCGCTGGAGGCCAGGCAGCCCGCTCCTCGGACAAATGGGCTATTGAGTGAGGCTCATGAAAAAGCTTTTATTTCCACACCTTGGAGGAACGTTTTGGTCGGCTCTGCGGTAGTAGGTTTTAGACACTGAAGTTGGAGCTGATGGGCACAGATCACGGCGTTCCTGGATCATGCGCCCGCCTCAGCCTGGGACGGGCTGTGGGCGGGGCCCTGGGCATCAGTGCGTGGTGATGACCCAGGGCCACACCCCTAGATGTCGCTGTGTCTTGTCTGAATGTGTCAGTGGTGTGCTGAGTGCTTCTTCCCCTCTCGTCCTTGCATCCCAGCGCAGGGGTCTGGGTTGGGTGCTGTTCAGTGTGTGGTGAGGGAGCAGGCAGGGGAGGGCACCCAGCTTTGCACTGGGCGTCCTTCTGAGGCAGAGAACCTCCAGCACCCATGCCACGTGCATGGGTGGCTGGACTGGCTGCTTGGCTGCGCCCAGCTGGGAAGCCCTGCCCAGAGATAGAAATGGAATTACTCTTCTCACCAAAAATAGAACCTGGGCTGGGGTGGGGAATCCCAGCAAACCATCGGCCCCTTCCTGCCCTGAGCGTGGCTACAGGACTTGAGGGCACCAGCCCTCTCCCCATGGGGACACCCTGTGGGAAGTGGCCTAGAGGCACTGCATGTAGGCCGTGTTCTGGGAAGACTTCTACATCTGCATTTGATGTAGCCATGTAACAGGAGCTGAGAATCAGTGCACATCAATAAGGCTTCACAGTTAGTATGGAACGCGTGCACGCTCCCTTCCGCAGACTCAGAGTGCTGTGACCAGAGCCCGTGACTGCCCTCAGGGGTCCTGCTGTGCAGAGCCACCCCCACCAGCCCCCACCCCGCCCCTTCAGCTCATTGGCCCCTGTCCTCCTGGCGCCGCCGGGACCACAGAGCCTGCTCCTTTGTAGCAGCTGAGAGTGTCGTCTCTGTCACCGGCCGTTGGACACTGAGGCCGTGTGACGCCCAGGGCAGGAAGTGGGTCCGGGCCTCATCCCTCGTGTGCATGCACCACCCCCTGCCCTGCCTTCCTGTCTGCAGCTCAGATCCCTGTGGGGTTGGGTGGCTCGAAGGGCTGCTGAGGGGTTACTGAGTAACACCCGTGGACACAGCCAACTGCCCGAGCTCATCCCACGGGTGTGTCTTACTGTCTTTGCTGTCAAGTTATGGGTGGTAGGTGTTTAGCCGGAACAATCAGCAAGAAACACATTTCTGATAGTGGTTTTGTCCCTAACTTGCCACATGGCCTTGTTTCTGGCGGAGCATCCAGGTGGTTCTGAGCGCGGCCGTGGCGCGGGCTGCAGGCTCACTGAGTCCCCACCAAGCGAGGTCTGCAGGCCGTTGTTCGAGCTGGCAAGAGGTGTTAGACTGGGATGGGACGTTTGGGTGGGAAGAGGGATCGTACTTGGAGACAGGTGACCTCGCAGGCTGATTAGGACCGTACCGGAAGGAGCCGAGGCAGGTCCTGGCAGAGCTGTGCACCGTGACTCTGAGTGCCCAGACTCTGCCTGGGAGGGCCACTGATGCCACGGGGTAATCCAGGTCATCGAGCACAGGGGTTCATCTCACAGCACTGTGGTCTGGGCACGTTCAGGAGTGTTTGCTTAGGTGCCACCCCGAGGGGTGAGCCTCGTGCATCCAGTGGGCCTCCTGCGTGTGAGGCCGAGGGAAGGAGGAAGCATGTGGTATCGAGTGGGGAAAGGAGTTCCTGGTTGGTCTTTGAGGCCCTCGGAGGGCCTGGGGCGCTGGGGTGCATGCGGTGAGGGACAGGAGCTACCCAGGCGGGGGGCGGTGAGGTGCGGCTAGTCTGGAAGTCCTTTGCCTTGCCCGGGAGTTCGGCAGGCCTCACTTTGACTTGTTGGGGGGCACCACCTGAGTGCAGCTCACTTGTCTGTGGTCCCCACTGCAGCTGGTGACCAGGACGGGGAGTGCAGGGTAGTGACACAGGTGTGTGGCCACAGGGCTCGGTCTTGGCTACCGGTGTCCCCAGGCCTGTGCACTGTGTGCCCCCTCCGCAACTGCTGTCCCTTTCACTTCTGTCCTGTAGGTCAAGCGTTCTCGAAGCAAAGGTGGCCTGGCGGGCCCCGACGGCACCAAGTCCGTCTTCGGGCAGATGTGCGCCAAGATGAGCTCGTTCAGCGCCGACAGCCTGCTGCTGCCCCACCGCGTCTGGAAAGTCAAGTTTGTGGGTGAGAGCTGCGTGCGCAGGCAGGGTGGGTGGTCCCCAGGGTGGGCTCTGCTGGGGGACCCCATGGCTGACTGTTGTCCCCCCCCCAGGTGAGTCTGTGGACGACTGTGGCGGTGGCTACAGTGAGTCCATTGCCGAGATCTGTGAGGAGCTGCAGAACGGGCTCACCCCCCTGCTCATCGTGACGCCCAACGGGAGGGACGAGTCGGGGGCCAACCGCGACTGCTACCTGTTCAGCCCCGCGGCCAGGGCGCCTGTGCACACCAACATGTTCCGCTTCCTGGGTGCGCTCCCTCATGGTTACAGTGTGGGGGGCGGCCCTGTGCCCTCCCTCAGTCTGGTGTTCCCTGTGTCTGGGAGGGGCCATAGCTTGCTGAGTGTCACTGTGAGCTTTCCAGGGTGCAGCGGCTGGGACCTGCCAGGGCCCAAGAGGGCCTTGGGCATGCAGAGGGGCGACACGGGTCTGTGTCCTGCCTGTGTCTGGAGCTGAGGACTCTGGGTGGCTGCTCCACCCCTCATGCCTCTTCCACTCAGGGGTTTGCCATCAGGACCAGGGGGGTGGGCCTCGGGGCAGCCCATGGCTGATGCTGGACAGAGGGGGAGGGTCAGAAACTGGCCCTTGGGTAACAAAGCCACAAGGAATTTGAAACAGGGTAGCTGTTTAACGACAGGCCTCTTGACTTGGGGTGGTGCGGGTCTCAAGGTGCCATGGCCCCAGGGGAGAGGCGGTCCCTGTGGGGTCGAGTGGCTGGGTTGTCCCGCCTGGCTTTCCAACCCCTCCTGTCTCTGTGCCCTGAACGCACAGGCGTGCTGCTGGGCATCGCCATCCGCACTGGGAGCCCCCTGAGCCTCAGCCTGGCTGAGCCCGTCTGGAAGCAGCTGGCAGGCATGAGCCTCACCATTGCAGACCTCAGTGAGGTAACCTCCAGGAGGGAGGCCGCGGGAAAAGTGGGGTCCCGGGGTCACTTAAGAGGTGCAGTCTGTCCCAAGGCCCTGACCCTGTCGTGGTGGTTGGGGTGCTGACCGCAGACCGCCGTCCCGCAGAGCAGCCGAGGGGCGTGGACACAGGCTGGGCAGCTCGGAGACCTCGCTAGACCGTCTGGGTAGACGTGGCTCCCGAGTTCCGCTGTGGGGGAGCTGAGGCCACAAGTGGTGGGGGGGGCAGGGGTGGAGCCACCAGCTGCAGTGGCCAGTGCTCTCAGCGGTTTATCTAAGGACGTCCTTGAACTCCAATTTTTTCATTGCTGCCCGCTCACTTCCTGGCCTGTGGAATGCACGGTTGCCTGGCAATGCGCCACAGGCCGCCTGAGGCCCCAGAGGCCTAAGTGCCGGGCTGCTAGCCAAGGCCTGGGGTGTGAGAACGGCCCCCGCCCAACACAGACTCCCGTTGGCCCCTGAAAGGTGGACAAAGACTTCATCCCGGGGCTCATGTACATCCGTGACAATGAAGCCACGTCGGAGGAGTTCGAGGCCATGAGCCTGCCCTTCACTGTGCCGAGCGCCAGTGGCCAGGACATCCAGCTGAGCTCCAAATACACTCACATCACCCTGGACAACCGCGCGGAGTACGTCCGGCTGGCCATCAACTACAGGTGCGAGGCCTCGCCGCCCCCCCTGCAAAAACAGTGAGCGGGGCCTGCGTGCGTGGTTGCGTGGCTGCGTCTTCAGAAGGTCCCCTGCGTGAGGCGCAGACGCGCTGACGCACTCTGCTCCGAGTGCTATTGGCCTGCGGGCCCTGGATCTGACTCTGAGGTCAGGGTCAGACTCCTGGCTGTGCTCGCCCGAGGCTGCTGGCTCTCCCGCATTGTGCGGACGCAGTACCTGTGTGTCCCCCGTCCTCGGTAGCCTCATTTGGGGCAGGACCGAGTCGGGGCCGTCTCTGCCCGCGTGTGGCCCTCACCCCAGTGTTCAGGCGTGGCTGCTACGTGGCTGGTCCACACCAGCACCCACCCTTCCCTGCTCACCGCTGCCCCCCGACGCCTAGGTCCACACCGCACGGCCCTCAGGCCTTGTCCCCCAGGGGCGCGAAGACGCGGACTTGGCTTGCTGGGCCGTGGTGGGCGGTGGTCCTGGTAGGTGTCCCATTCTGCCTGGTGCCCTAACTCGCCAGTCCTGAGGGACCCCGAAGGCAGCGTGTTCCCAGAGGGCTCTTCCTGTGCAGGCTGCGGGGCCGGCTGTCCGAGGGGAAGGGAGGAGGGAGGTGGACAGGGACGGCGTGCGGCTGGACTGCAGTCTCCGGGGCGTCCTCCGCGTGCCAGCCTGGGCGACCTCAGGACAGAGACCGCCGAGGCCTCGCTTCTAAAGCACACACCCGGGTGCTCTGTGGGGTGACGCTGGGTGCGAGGGGGACAAGAAGACATGCGTCACCTAAGGTAGAAAAACAGAGCGAGTTCTTTCTTTCAGACTCCATGAGTTTGATGAGCAGGTGGCTGCCGTCCGGGAGGGGATGGCCCGAGTCGTGCCTGTCCCCCTCCTTTCTCTGTTCACCGGGTACGAGTTGGAGACGATGGTACGTCGGCCTCTGGGAACTGCCACCCTGGGAACTGCCTTTTGCGTAGTGATCCGCCCCCCACCCCCGCCCCGAATCCTTGCCCCTCGATTGTCTCAGTTACATTGCGCACTCGGAAGTCCCAGATGTGCCTAGGAAATGAGGGCCCCCTGCCACCCCTTCCCACCGCGGGCCACGGGGTCATAAGCGGAATGCATGTCCACTTGGATGCGTGCGACCTGTCCCCGCCCCTCCCCCAATGGACCTGGGTAGAAAGCAAGCGCGGTCCATTCCCTGCCAAAGCGGAGGATGGGAAGTGTCGCCACCCTGACCGTGTGTCCCTCCGCAGGTGTGCGGCAGCCCGGATATCCCCCTGCACCTTCTCAAGTCGGTGGCCACGTACAAAGGGGTGGAGCCGTCTGCGTCCTTGACCCAGTGGTTCTGGGAGGTGATGGAGTCCTTCTCCAACACCGAGCGCTCCCTGTTCCTCCGCTTCGTGTGGGGCCGCACCCGGCTGCCCAGGACCATCGCCGACTTCCGGGGCCGAGACTTCGTCATCCAGGTGCGCTCCTGCGCGGCCACGCCCCCGCCCCGCAGCAGGTCGGTAACCGGTCTCGACCTGCTTGCCTTTTTGGGGGGGGGGGGAGGCAAAACACCCCCTCCTTTGATTTAGGAGCTTAGAATTTTGTGGATGCAGATGTTGCGTGGCACAACCTATTTTAAAAGACTTGTGTGGACGCCACCAGAACCTACTGCGGTCGTGTCAGCGCGTTCTGGGTGTGCGCGCAATTACCGCGTGGAGCGTTTGCCTGGTTCTCTGAGTGCGTGGGGTGAATCACCACCTGACGGGGCCTCCTACCAAAACCAGAGCGCCCAGCGGAACAGTTCTGCTTTGCGTCCTAACTCCGTGGTGCAATGGTCGGAAACAGATTGTGTTTACCGGCCCATCACCGGGGTGACGTGACCACCCCTCCCTGACCCCAGACTTTTCCGATAGCAGTACTGTGGGGGTAGGGGGCTACTCAGAGGGGCGGGGCGGGATGGAGGGTCCACCCGCCCGGTATATTTGCGAGGATTCAGGGATAGGTACTCCTGAAGGCAGCCTGACCGTCTCTGAGGGAGATGTCCGAGAGAGCACAGCTAGGTATTCTCTCAAAACGTAGGTGGTTCTGGGTTTTGCTCACAGTTCTTGATGGCTTCCCAGCACCTTCTTCTCTCTGTAGGGGCAAGAAGAGCCATTAATGAGTGACAGGCCATGCCCACCGCCCCGCCCCCTCCCGCCCTCTTCGAGCGCTGATTGGAGCAAAAGTAATCATCGTAGCAACCAATCACTATTTTTTCCAACAAGTCTAGGAGCTAATGCGTCATTCCTTTTTATCTCTAAAATTAGCTGGATTAGATCATTAATGATACTTGTTCTGCTTAGAAACGTGCAGGGTTTTGTGGAGTCTTTTTTTTTTTTTAAGATATTATTTTTTAGGGGAAGGGAAAGCAACATCAATGTGTGGTTGCCTCTCCCGTGCCCCCTACTGGGGACCTGGCCCTCAATCCAGGCATATGTCCTGGGAATCGAACCAGTGATTCTTTGGTTCACAGGCCGGTGCTCAATCCACTGAGCCACACTGGCCAGGGCTGGAGCCTGCTCTTGATTGCATCTCTGGCTACTTTCCGTTTCTCACCAACAGGTGCTGGACAAGTACAACCCTCCTGACCATTTCCTGCCCGAGTCCTACACCTGCTTCTTCCTGCTGAAGCTGCCCCGGTACTCCTGTAAGCAGGTGCTGGAGGAGAAGCTGAAGTACGCCATCCACTTCTGCAAGTCCATAGACACTGACGACTATGCCCGCATCGCCCTCACGGGGGAGCCGGCCGCCGAGGACAGCAGCGACGACTCGGAGAACGAGGACGCGGAGTCGTTCGCCTCAGACTCTACGCAGGACTACCTGACAGGACACTGAGCGGGCGCGGAGGGCCGCAGGGGCGCGTGTGGGGACGGCGTCCCTTCCCAGACAGGCGGGCAGGGGCCTGCCGCTCCGGCCGAGCGCCGCTGGACATCTGCCTGGCTCTCGGCCCTGGGTGGACACCAGCGTCTCAGAGACGCAACGGGTGTCCTCACCCGCAATGCTGCATCACGTGTCGGACTCTCGTGTTTACTGAAGAGTGTAAATGTTTATATAAATACTGACCTGCAGCCTCCTAGAAATGAATAAAAAGCCTTTTTACTTGCGGGTGCAATAGAGTGCGTGCTCTTCCTTCCAGTGCGGTGCCTCGCCCCAGCCGAGCACTGGAAATACCGAGTGACCGTTCAGCCTGATTGTAAGTAATTCACTTCACTCCGAATTCACGGACCGTTTCTGAACATGAATTGACCAGCATTACTTGAATGTACCCAGAGGTGATTTCAGCCACAGCCCAGAGGCCGGCAGGGTCTCTGTGTCCATGGCACGTGACCCGGTCGGGCCCCTGAGCGCCGTCACACTCCCGTCATACAAAGTGCAGTGTATGTGATGCTGGTGCCGTGTGTCTGCCTCGGTCTTTGTTCCCTGTAAATAAAACACGTCACAAAACTGCGCGCCCAGTGTCTTGCCTGGTCAGACTCGCACAGGTGGCGTGCCGCCGCCACACAACAAGTTCTTCTGCAATGGGGCGTCAGTCAGAGCCACTCCAGTGCAGCGGGGTTGTTTTGGTCACAAAACCCACACTTGCTCGGTGACAAAGGAGTGTCATTCGTGGAGTGAAGAGGGCCAGGGGGGCAGCTGGTGTCGGGAGTGGGGGCACTCAGGGCCCACCCTGTCTTCCCCCCCGTCTGCCTGAGCAGTTGTGCGGGTGTCCCTCCGGTCCGGGGTCCCCTCAGCCGTGTGCGGCAGACTGCGCGCGGATAGGCCTGGAGAGCTAGACCTGGGGCCAGTGGTACCACATGGGGCCACAGTGGGTGTTTTGTGCTGGGGGGCCATTTATTAATTCAGAGACCCAATGGTTTACATCAGAAGATCCAAAGAGAGGAGGAAGTGTTTTTCTGGGAACTTATGCGCAACCAAATGAGTTCAAAATGTTCTGCAGCTTTCTGGATTTTGTTTTTCTTCAAGATTTCATTGATTTTTAGAGAGAGGGGAAGGGAGGGAGACAGGAGAAGAGAAACATCGATGTGCGAGAAAAGCATGGATCAGTTGCCTCCCACACGCACCCTGGCTGGGGACTGAACCTGCAACCCAGGCATATGCCCTGCCCAGTAATCAGCCGGTGACCTTTTGGTTTGTGGTACAATGTTCGACCCGCTGAGCCACACCTGCCAGGGCTGTGGGGTCTTTCAATCACCCACCATTGTGTTGCCAGCCTGCCTTTGCTGCATTACAAACTCTCCCCGGAGTCAGCGGCATATGAGAGGCAGAATTGATCTCCAGGGATCTGGGTGAGCTGGTCCTGGTTGAGTGGGGCAGTCACCCCCGAGCTCTCTGATGACCCTGGACCCTGGAGACCAGGTGCAGACAGGCGGCTTACGCTGAAACTGCACCATCTTCCCCTGCCCCCCAGTCCTGGGCCAGCCCCAGGTCAGGGGGCTGGTGCTCATCTTCTGCCTCTAGGACGGCAGTTCTCAGAGGCCCGTGCGAGGCCTGGGGTTCCTGAATCCCTTTTATGGTGGCCATGAGGTCCTTCCTTTTTCCAGCTGTATAAATCCGTGTAAAGCCCTTTTCTTCCCAGCTTTCAGCCCAAACAACACGTTGCAATACATGGGCCGAAGAAGCAGAAATGAGTCTCCAGTCGTCTTCCCGTGAAGCAGGAAAGGCCGGGTGCACTGATTTTCTTGTTTGAGAAAGGAAGTTTTCAAAAGAGTGTTCGTGTTCATCAACAGTAGGTTTGCTTTTATTTTCAAACAAGTGTTTTTCTGATTTGACTCCAGTATTATACGATGGAGGTAACCCAGATAGAAATCGAGGATCCCAAAGAGTTTTTGAGTGGAAAAGGTCTTGAAACCAAAAGCACCGCTGCAGCGTGAGGACCTGGAAGTCCCCAAGGGGGTGCCGTCCCCGGGGACCGGACAGCCAGGCACCCCCTCGCTCTCCACAGCCACTCTGGCTCTGTCTCCACTGCTGGAAGCGACTTCCTAACACTCGGTCCTGGGCTCTTCTCCCCCAACCCCCTTTTAACCCTCAGCCAGGATAGGCTGATTGATTTCAGAGACACACAGAGAGGAACATCCATGTGAGAGAGAAACACGGATCAGTTGCTTCCTATATGTGCCCTGACCAGGGATCGAACCCTCAACCTTTTGGTGTACAGAACGAAGCTCTAGCCAACTGAGCCACCTGGGCAGGGTCCTTCATCTCTTTTTTGAAACTCCAGGAATACTGGAGGTTTATCTATTTCCTCCCACTACCACTCGCCAAAAAGAAAAAAAAGGACTTTGACATTCATAATAAATAACACTTTCTTCATTTCAGGACAGCTTTCAGGACAGTTATTTGTCATCTCATTGAAGTTTTCACTCTTTTTCTGATGAATGAAGCCTAATTACGTTCACTTTGGCAGACTGAAATTTGTGCGGCAGAACCTACGGGAGGGAAACTGAGGAATGAAACACCAGTTACACTAAGGGCCTCCTGATTTTATCAGCAGGTCCCGTGGAATTTTAAGTGGTGGATGAATCCCTTCTGAGGCCATGAGGAGGCGTGACGTATCTTATTTGTTCTTCTGGCTCTGTTGTCGCTGGCCCCAGGCTCAGGTCCGGTGGGCTCACATCTCGCAGCAGCATTGCGTCACACGCAGACAGGGGCGCCTGGCCCAGCCGCTGGGTGAGCGCTAGCAGTGAGGGCTGACAGGGTCCAACTGAGAACAACCCCAGGGGGCTGTCATTTCCATCAGTGTGGCCCACCGACCAGGGCAGAGCAACGAATGGGTTAACTAGGAATGCCAGAAGGCTCGCTAAGTGCGTGCACGTGGGAGCCATCTTAACGTGCAAAACCAGGCAACGGTCTTTAAGCTGGGGGCCGCTGAAGAGAAGGGACCTATCTGAGGTTGACATTCCTCTTGAAATGCTGGAGTTCATCAGGAAATCAGCTTTGAGTTGCTCTGAATTAAACCAGCAGCTGCTGTCACCTGCCCTGGTCTCGGGTGGCCTGGGCACCGCACACGGGTTGGGTGCTCAAGGAGGTCACCCTGCAGGAGCAGCGGAGTGTGGGAACCGTTAGGTCTCCTCAGCCTGGGAGCAGGGGTCTCGATCCTTCTTCCCAGCCCATCTTCTGCTTGGCCCGCTGTGGTCCTGACAAGCCTGATGAGCCAGTACGTCTGTAGGGAATTCTGGGGTGGGAATCCCAGGCACCAGGCGTGAGGGGGCTTGCAGCAGGGTGGGAGCTCAGGACCCCCAGAAAGGACACAGAGGGGTCACCCCACCTGCCCTCATTAGCTCTAGGTCCTTCCAACAGCAAATGTCCCTTCCTGGCCAGTGAGGAAGGGGGTCCACAACTGTGGGACTCACACCGTGGTCCCTTTGAGACCCTTGCACCTGCGGCCACCTGGCCTGGCCCATGGGCAGGGTGGACACTGGTCAGAAGGACACCCCAGGGTGGACACCCCAGATGCAGGCTGGTCCCCAGCTATCATCCCTCATCCCCACTGCAGCTCCGATGTGTCCACGGTTGAGCACCAGGGGCTGCGTCCGTCACCTCGAGCCTGGCTTCTGTGCCGGCTCAGCCAGGGGTGTGGCGGAAGTGACACCTGCCAGTCCTGTGTGCAGGGCTTGGCCGGGCAGAGGCCACATGGGGGGACTGTCCCCAGGGTGAGTGCAGGCACCTCCAGATGCTTCCAGCCCCTGGACACAGGTCGCCTCCCGCATGTGCCACCTTGACTGTCCTTGAGTGCAGACGCACTGCCTCCCCTGTGCCTTCTTAGTCCCAGACCCCCAGCGTCCAGGAGCATGGGAACACAGTCACTGGTTTGTCACAGCAGGGGATAAAGGGCACCCGAGTGAGTCCTCATTTGAGTTTTTCTCTTTCAGGTCCCTCTCTGACCTGGGCAGAGAGGCAGGAGGAAGCTGCCCTGGCTGTCTGCCCAGGTCCCCTCTGTCCCGAGTCTCCTAAGGGATAGTGCAAGGCTGCCGCGCTGTCTGCGGGCCACTGTGGGTCACATGGTCCGAGTAGACAAAGGCTAGGGACCTTGGGCCCCTGGGACAGAGTGGCATTCCTAAAGGGGGGACACAGACAGGTTTCCATGGGAACTGGGGGCTGGAGGGCTGGGGGACAGGGTCGTGCTGGGTGGGTCACACCTCTGTGTGGACGGTGAGAGGCTGGAGGACCTTGGCTGGATAGCCCACAAACACATAAAATGCACACATGCATGCACGCAAAACCCACCACTTACCATGTGAGCAAAGGGGTTTTATTGCAGGTTGGCCAGAATGGATGCGTTCAAGTCCTGGGGACTTCAAAATAGCTACCTTGTGCCTTTATGTTCCACCACAACGATGCTGCCCTCAGCTCACGGCATCTGGGCGCCTCTAATTTGGAATTTCTCGAGTCATCTGGGGGACACTTGGTGAAATGCCCTCCCCCATGTAGGAATCTGCAGGGTTCCTGCCAGGCCCCAGTCGCCTGTGACTAAGGAAACCGGGACCCCTCCTTGCACAGCGGTGGGATCTGGGACATTGTCCTCATTCCTGCCAGGCCTCAGCTCAACAACACCCAGGGGTGGGTGGGCAATGACTATGGAGCCAGACTCGGGGCCGGGGCGGTGGGCCGTGAGGCTCAGACCAGCAGCCACCTGTTTTGTGGGGGTTTTGTGGGTGGGACCCAGGCATGCCAGTCCCTGGTGCGGTGGGCTCTCGGCTCACACCCGTCCCTGCAGCAGGGGTGGAGTTGATCCACTGCAAATATTTCCCAGTTGCACAAGGGTCATCGGGAGCATGTGAGGAGGAAGCAAAGACAGATGCAGCCCCACTGGGCAGGTGTGAGGTCAGCCTGTGGACATGAGTGAGGCAGGCATTGGGGGCCACGCGCTGGGCCACGGTCAGCCTGCCGGGGCTCCACGACTCTCCTTGGATGTACGGGCCTGCACCTCCAGGCTCGCAGAGGCGCGGATGCCTTTCCAAACGGGCGGTGGCAGCCCAGAACCTTCCACCCGCTCAGGGTGTCTGCACATTCACCTTCCACGGGTGACAGAGGCATTTGAAATTCAGGGATGAGTGCGGCTGCACCAGCATTTCAGCTGGTTGCAGGCTCCGTGGTGCCCCAGCCCCATGCGGTCACCGGCACGGCCCACGGCACCCTCGTACACACTGAACGCGTACCGCGATCTGAGCCGGGGCGTCCACCAGCGCGGCACCCGACCTGTCTCCGCGCTGGGCCGCGCTGTGGTTGCGGCCAGCTCAGGGTCTCCGTGTGCGCGCACGCTGTGCTCCGGGAGGCCTGGGGGCTCTCTATGTCCTAGTCCCTGCTGCCCTGTCCTGGGCAACGTGCTTGTTATAAAGTCTGTGCCTCTCCAATACCTAGCGCGCTCAGGGTCCAGGAATAAGCGGCTCTCCGGGGCAGTTTTCAGAGGCACCTTTCCGGGCGCGGCACGTTGCATCGTGGACCAGCCCAGTCTGTGACTTCCTGCCCATCCCGGAGCGGTGCCCGGGCCAGGGCCCCCGTGAGCCGTCCCCCACTGCCCGCCCGGGGTCTGTGTCTCAGTGTGTCTCGTGCATCTGTGCATGTGTGTTGGATGTGTGTAACTACATGTCCGTGTGCCTGTTTGTATTTCTCTGTGTCCGTATTTCTGAGTGTCGCTGATGTGTCCACGTGTGGTGTGTGTGTCTCTCTGTACGTTCGTGTGTGTAGCTTCCGTGTCTGTGCACGTGTTTGTTATATATGTGCCTGTGTTTCCTTGTGTGTGTGTGTATCTGTGTGTGTGTGGTGTCTGTGACATGCGGGTCTCTAAGTGTGTACTTGTCTGTGAGTGGTTGTGTAGTTTGTGTCCATGAATGTCTGTATGAGTGCATCCGTTTGTAGTTTGTGTGTCTGTGTGTCTGTGTGTGTGTGTTGTGGGAGGGAGCCAGAGGGAGAGCCTGCCCAAGTGTAACCTTGGCAACAGCCCTCGGCTGGACGGGGACAGGCAATGAGAAAATGAGAGGAACGCTGGTCAGGCTCACCAGCACTAGCGACCCCTAAAAGGCACAACAGGAGAAAGGAGGCAGGATGTGCTTTCAGCGGAGCTCCCCATTCTTGTTCCGCGGGAGAGCACTGTTCCAGGACTCTGCTGACTTCTAGAAGCAGAGCCCGAGATGCGCACGGCGCGTGCACACTGTCATTGCCTTTCACAGAGGGGTCTGGAGCCCCTCTGCATTTCCCGATGGCTCTCCCGCAGCCCGGCGGTGAGGGGACCCCGCCTCCCAGTCCTGAGGCGCTCGGGGGGCGTGGCCGCGGTGCCGCTTGTGGGCGTGGCCAGGCCAGGCGGGCAGCGCCCCGCACTCTGCGCGCCCTGTGCGAGCCCAGAGCTCTCCTCCAGGACTGCGCTCCCCTCACGGTTCCGAGCTAGAAGTTTAGACCTTAAACTTCACCCTTGGAGAAAGATCAAGTCTCAGGTTAGCTGGGAGCCAGGAGGAGGGCAGCAGGCGGGGTTTTAACAAACCTGCGTTGGGTCGTGGCTTTCCGGAGCTGGGGAAGTCGGGGTAAAGCCGGGGGAGACGGAGCGCGCGTGAGCACCGCACGCATCTTCTGATGGGCGGGCGCGGCTCCCTGGGGAGGGTCCCCCGGCTGCGGGCGCTGAGGCGGAGGCTGTGAAGTGCTCCGAAGGCAGCGTTCTGCTGGGCCTGCCCCGCGGCTCGGCTCCCAGCGCCGGCCTCGCACGTGAGCGCAGGTCAGGCGTTTCTGGGGAACGGAATGCGCCCTTCAAATCCCTTAACGCTGCTTCTCCTCACTTGGCCACACACAGTGGGATCACATGGGTTTAATGTCGCCAGCTTTTCCCAAGGACATGGGGGTTAACATCCTTGGGCTTCCAGACCCAGGCCTGGGCCAGGGGCCCCCACTGCACAGGGCTCCCCAGGGGACTGTCTGAGCTCTGACTTAGGAAAAGGGCAGCGATTTCGTGGAAGAGAAAACAGGGGCCGTCAGTACTGTGGGCAGCAGCTCTGTCCTGAATACAAGGTAGTCCATCGTCACCTGAACCACCTAGAGAAGGCCATCCCTGGGGGTTGCCTGTTAGGGTGGGCAGGGGGTCTGCTGTCCAGGCCTGGACGTCCAGGCCTGCGTGGGGCTCTGGGGTCTGGGAGCTTGCATGCATCCGGGATACCAACTCATAATTGCTCATGAGGAGTAAATCTCAGTGGGAATGACGGAGGCCGGAGCTCTAGGTAAACTCTCAGGACACACAAAATCTGCTTGTTATAGCAAATTTAGTTTACAAATTTGAAGGCAGTTGTTCACAATGGGTGTACGGTGGGGGTGAATTAGGAAAAGCAGTTTCTGAAGTTGCATTTATCCTGAGGAAACACACATGCGGACCCTGTTCTTTGAGAAGGTCACAAGCCCCTAGGCCTGGCAGGTGTCTGAGAACATCAGGAATTATGGGGGAGAGGGCTGCCCTGGCTGTCCCTGGAGACCCAATGGCGCCCACACCTGAGACTCCCAGGACGGGTTTTAAGCTTGAGAACAACCTGTTCAAAAGGGAGTTTTGGAAAGATTCCTGAAGCTGGGTGGTAGGAAGCGGCTTGCTGGGGGGAGAAAGTTACTCTCTAGTCCTGCGTCTGTACAGCCAGGGCAGGGGACAGTTGTCAGGTGAGGGGTCTGCAAGGTGAGGGTGGGTCATCAGGGGGCTCCCTGTTTGGGATGGGTGATATGGATGGATGATGAAACCCATCAAGGGGCCCTGGGGCAGGGCCAGGAGCCATCTCAGGACTTAGGGCACCTTGGAGACATCAAAGGGGATAAGAAATTAGCCAGACACAGTGGCCTGGCCTGCAGAGGGGAACTTGGAAGTCGCCTGCCCACGGGTGGGTCTGGCTTCTGGATTTTGTCATTGCTGCCATCTCTGGCACCCTTGGGAAGGCTGTTCCTCTGGCCGGTCCTGGCGCGGTGGGCCGGGCTCAGAGGTGAGGCCGGTGATCCCCGGCGCACCTGTGGCCTCTGGGAGGCCACCCTCTGCGCACTGCGCCCCACTAGGAGAAGTTGGACGGGAGGACTCGGGTCCCAGAGTACATGCGGAGCAAAGGACACAGTTTCCAAAGTGGGTTAAAGGATGGGCAAAAGCCAACAACACCGGGCACAGAAATAGCGAAACGGCCTGAGGCGAGGGCCTCGGGGCCGCCGTGTGTGGCCGCGGGTTGGGTGGGTGCCCAGGGAGGGTGAGGTCAGGGCGCTGGGGGCAAGTCCTGGCGACCACCGCCCTTGTCACAGGCTCGGAGGGAGACGCCTCTTTAACACTAGAACATCAGGGATCATAAACAATGCTATGTGGTCGAATGTTCTAGAAGTCGTTAACCAGTTGACACTTTTGCAAACCGGTGAGACTCCACGGTCTGTGTCCTGGCCCGCAGGGGGCAGAGGGGGAAGCTGACGCCGGGCCTGACCTCCTCCGCCCTCGGCGCCACGCCTGCCCCTTCCCTGTGCTGCTCAACTAGAAAGTGTGCTTCAGACTCGAAGGACACAACCACACTCACAGGGGCTCGGCCACGCCCCCGCACAGATGGCCCCGCCCTGCTCGCACAGCGGACCGCCCGCCGGCACAGGCACGCCCACGCCCACGGGCACGACCACGCCCCCGAGGTCCAGCCATGACCACGCCTCCGAAGACGTGACCACGCCCCCGCGGGCACAGCCACACCCCCAGGCACGACCGCGCAGCCCCACCCCCGGGGACTACGCCGTCAGGATCGTTGCCCGCTGAGAGCGAGACTTCTGGCGGGAACAGTTTTCTGTGAAGAACATTCCACGAGCGGAGTGTTTTCTCAGGACTTCAGACACTGTGCACAGAGAGGAGGATCGACTGTGGAGTAATTTGTTTTTAACAAGGTCTTCACAGCGGCCGGTGTACTTTTCGTGACTGTATCAAGTCGAGTGACTAAAGAACCCGAGACCTTCCCACCCGCTGTGCGCGGGTCGCCACCTTCCTGCGCCTTGTCCCCGGGTCTAGCTCAGGGGCCGCCTGGCCGGACTGAAGGCACCGCGGGCAGCTTCCCCGGGCCTCTGTCGCCCTCCCGTCGCCGCCGGCTCATTCGCACCGAGCCTGGGCTCGGCCGCATAAATGCAACAACCCCCTCAAGCCCTCCGAATCCCAGATCCGCTCTGCTCCCAGGGCGGTCAGGAAGGGCCGGGGTCCGGACAGCTCCGTGGTCCGCGTTGCGACACCTCGCTTGTTGGGTCATTCCGCAAGCCGGGAGCAAAGGCTGCTGGGCCAAGTGGACAGGGGTCCTGAGGCAGAATCCCCCCACCCCCCACACGCAAAGAAAAAGCCAGGGGCAGCCTCTGTGCGCTGTCCCCAGCGCCTCTGGTCAGCCCTGCACCCAGCGCTGTCGCCGCCTGAGCCCCCCACGGAGCTCTGGGCTCCTGTGTGGGAGGAGCCCGAGGTGGAGGAGCCCCGCCGGGCTGGCGTGGGGGCGGGCCAGCGGCTCTCCCAGACCCCGCGGGGGCGGGCCGGGCTGGGAATAGAGCAGGGGGGTCCCCGGAGAAGCCCGGTGGGGTGGCCCTTGCAGGACCCGGAGCGGGGCCGTGCTGCTGCAGACCGATGGGGAAGGAAGCCGAGCCCGAGGACGGACCCTGCGGCGCCCGCGTGGATGCATTTAGGGCCAGGCGTGAGGACTGGAACGTTCAGTTGGGTCTGAAGCACCGGCCACCATCATCTAGTTGGTGGCAACTTGGTCGTTTCGGTTAGAAAGTGGGGCCTGGGCGCAGCTGCGGCTTGGGCGTAGCTGGGTGAAGGGGCTCAGCCCGTTTGTCACCGCTCAGGACCCTCGCAGGCCGGCTTGTTGGGGGCGTCGTTTCCAGAGGCCCGGCCGCGGGCCGGGATGTTGGCGCCCCCCGGAGGACAGGCGGCAGTCCCGGGGTGCAGCGTCCCTGCTGGGAGCGGTGGTGAACTGGTGAGGCGAAGCGTCTGGGATGTGTCTGAAGAAGAGGATGGGGAAGGCAGGAGCAGGAGCGGGGATTCCGTGGGTGAACGCGCCCTGCGGCGGCCGGGGTGCGGGGCAGTGCGGAGCCCCGCGCCGAGGAGGCTGCGGGTGGGAGGCCCGCTCGGGTTCGGGGCGAGCTGGGTCCGGATGGAGGTCCCAGGGGGCGGCGCGGGCAGCGAAGGGGACGGGGCAGGGAGCCCGGGGAGGGTCGGAGCCGGATTGCTGGGGACCCTGAGGAGGTGGTTCCCAGCACCGGACGCACGCTTGATGGAAGTGTGCTCGGGGAACACGTGAACGGCCAGTCCTGAGAGGTTGCGCCGTGAAGGTTGAGAGGCAGCGGCAGGGAGACCCAGGTAGGCGGGGAGGTTGCGGTTTTCATGTCACGGTAGCTGTGGATTTACACGCAGGCTTGAGAAATGCTACGGACGGAGCCTGTGCGCGCCTCGCCCAGTCTCCCCCGTGGTGCCGTCTGTAAAACTACGGCACGGGGTTCCCGCCCGGGTATGCGCCACGGCGAGGCCACCAGCTCCACAAGGACCCCCCCACCCCATGCCCTTTTATCGCCCACCCCAAGCTCTCCTGCCCCACGCCCCGCTTAACCCCTGGCAGCCTCCCATCCCTACCCATCTCCATGATTTTGTCATTTCGAGAACGCTACGCACGCGGATTCATAGGGTATAACTTTGGGGATTAGGTTTTTTTCTTTTTCAGTAAGTACTTGGACTCTAGGTTCTTGTGCGTCGTTGGGTGTATCCGCAGTTTGTGCCTCTTCACTGCCGCGTGGGGTTCCGTGGCTCCGGGGCGCCGCGGTTCCTTCAAGCGCCCAGCCGCACACAGGCAGCTGGGCCTCGCCCGGTGCGGAACGGCCACGGACAGAGCCACGCTGACATGAGCGTGTGGGTTTCTGTGTGAGTGTAGGTTTCATCTCTCTGCGGTAACTGCCCAGGTCTGCTGTGCGCGCCTGGGCGTTGGGTAAGGTTAGCTTCAGAGAAGCTGCCAAACTGCCCTTCTCGAGGGATACACCAAGGTCGCAGGTTCGATTCCTGCTCAGGGCACATACAAGACTCAACCAGTGAATGCATCAATAAGTGGAACAACAAATTGATCTCTCTCTCTCAAATCAATAAGTTGAAAAAATCGACCGCGTGTATCTATGTGGCCCTATTTCTGGGTTCTCTGTCTGTTGCAGTGACCCACCGTGTCCACGTGTATCACTGCCCACACCTCTCACTCCTGGGCATTGCAGCTGTGAAGTGAATCTGGCAATGGTGTAGATTGGTTACTCCCACTTTACTCTTCTTTTTCCAGGTTGTTTTAGCTATTCTAAACCATTTGCTCTTCCATATACATTTTAGAATAATCCTGTTTATATTTACAAAAATTCTTGCTGGACTTTTGATAAACATTGCATTATGTCTGTATATCATATTGGGGAGAATTAACATCTTGATTATATCGAGTCTTTCAATTCATGAACACGATTTATGTCTTCATTTGTTTAGATCTTTGATTTTTTTTATCATCGTGTAGTTTCCAGTATATATTTATACTGTCTCATATGCTGGAAATGTATATCTAAATATCTAATTATTTTTAGCAATTGTAAAGGATGTTACATTTTTAATTTTGATGTCAAAGTGTTTATTGAGAGTATAGGGATATATTGTAGCTTTAAAAATATTTGTCTTATATTCTATGACCTTACTGAACTCACTTACTAGTGAGTAAAAAAACCCTACTATGAGGGTTTTTTTTTCATAGATTCCTTGGGATTTTGTTTTTTAATCCTCACCCAAGGACATGCTCACTGATTTTAGACAGTGGGGGAGAGAGAGAGAGAGAGCGAGAGAGAGAGAGAGAGCGATCAATCAGTTGCCTCCTGAACATGCCTTGACTGGGGACCAAACCCACAACCTAGGTGTGTGCTCTGACCCAGAATTGGACCTGTGACCTTTTAGTTTATAGGAGGATGCTCCAACAACTGAGCTGCACCAGCCAGGGCTTCCATGGGATTTTTTTATGCAGACAATCATACCATCTGCAAAATGGGATAGCTTTCTTCCTTTCTTTCTGTTCTCTATGCCTTTATTTCCTTTTCTTGCCCTATCACAGTGGCTAGAATTTCTAGTACTATGATAAATAAGTGTTAAGAGCAGACATCCCTGTCTTGTCCCTGATCTTGGCAGGAAGCTTCACATTTCTCACCATTAATTGTCATGTTAGCTACAGGATTTTTGTAGACATTCTTTATCAAGCTGACGAAGTTCCCTTATTTTTGTTAGAACTTTTGTCATGGGTGCTGAATTTTGTCAAATGCTTTTTCTGCATCAGTTAATATGATCATATGATTTTTCTTCCTAGCCTGTTAGTATGGTAGCATATATTGATTGATGTTTTAAAATATATATGTATATTTTAAAGATTTTATTTATGACGTTTTAGAGAGAGTGGAAGGGGAGGAGAAAGAGAAGGAGAGAAATATCAATCAGTTGCTTCTTGCACACTCCCAATTGGGGACCTGGCCCACAACCCAAGCATGTGCCCTGACTGGGAATTGAACTAGCAACCATTTGGTTCACAGGCCATCACTCAATCCACTGAGCCACACCAGCCAAGAGATTGATGTTTGTATGAGCTTTACTGAGATATACTTAACATACAATCTGTTCATTTAAATGGTACAATTCAATGCTTTTTAGTATATTCACTGTATTATGTGACCATCAGTACCATCGATTCCAGAACATTTTCAGCAACTCAAAATGAAATCCCACTGGGGCATCCAACCTGTGGTCCCCAGGCCACATGCAGCCCACGCTGGCTGTGGATGCAGCCCGACACAAAATTGTAAATTTACTTAAGACATGAGGAGATGTTTTTGTGATTACGTGTCGCAGCGTATTCAATGTGTGGCCTAAGGAAACTCCTCTTCTTCCTGTGTGGCCCAGAGATTCCAAAAGGTTGGACACCCCTGCTAGCTGTTCTTCATTACCCCCCAACCCCGCCCCGCTGCCCTGACCCTAGGGTAGGGTCAACCACACATCTGCTTTCTGTCTACACAGACTTGTCTCATCAGCAGACTTTATATGAAAGTAGAATCAGGCATTATGTGCTCCTCTGTGACTGGCTTCTTTCCCTTAAGTATTCAGTGTTCATCCAGGTTCTGGCATGCATCAGTATGCTGTTCCTTTCTATTACAGAATAATATTCTCTCCCAGATTTTATTTATCCATTAATCAGTGGTGGACATGTGAGTTATTTCCACTCTTTGAGTATTACGAATGATGGATGCTTCTATGACTATTAATGTACAAGTTTCTGTGTGAACATAGGTTTTTATTTCTCATGGGCGTACCCCTAGGAGTGGTATTACTGCTCCATATGGTACTGTAAGTATTTAACTATGATCCATTTGTGGATTTGAAACCAGCCATGCATCCCTGGAGTCAACCCTACTTGGTTATAGTGTATAATTCTTTTTATGTATTGCTGAATTTCTTTTGCTGATTTTTGCTAAAGATTTTTGTACCATATTTGTGTATGATATTGGTCTGTAGGGTTTTTATTATTGTTTCTAATTTTGGACCAGGTAATACTGGCCTCGTAAAAATAATTGGGAAGTGTTCTTCACCTTTTATTTTCCTGGGAAATATTGGGTGTTAATTCTTCTTTAATGGTTTGGTTGAATTTTTCCTCTGGGCCTGGAGATTTCTTTTTTGGGAACTTAAAAATTCAAATACAGTCCTGGCTGGTGTGGCTCAGTGGATTGAGTGCCGGCCTGCAAACCAAGGAGTCACCTGTTCGATTCCCAGTCAGGGCACATGACTGGGTTGTGGGCTGGGTCCCCAGTAGGGGGCACATGAGAGGCAACCACGCACTGATGTTTCTCTCCCTCTCTTCCCCTCTCTAAAAATAAATAAAAATAAAATCTTTAAAAAATTCAAATACAATTTACTTAATAGTTTTAGGGTTATTCAAATCATTTAGGTTATATTGAGTGAGTTGGGCTGATTTTTGCTTTTTGAAGAATTGTTTTTTATCTAACTTGTCAGATGTGTGTGAGTAGAGTTGTGTGCAGTGTACTGTTATTATCCTTCCAATGTCTGCAGGGTCTATGGTGACATTGAGTGACATTCTGGTTTTTTTTTAAGATTTTATTTATTTTTAGAGAGGGGGAAGAGAGGGAGAGAACATCGATGTGTGGTTGTCTCTTGCATGCCCCCTACTGGGGACCAGGCACATGCCTGGCCTGCAACTCAGGCATGTGCCCTGACTGGGAATCAAACTGGTGACCCTTTGGTTTGCAGGCTGGCACTCAATCCACTGAGCCACACCAGCCAGGGCAGACACTACGTTTTATTTTAGGTTTTGCTGGTTCTTATTCTCTTTTTTCTTTGTTAGTTGCGTTAGAGGTTGGAGAGTCCCACTGATGTTTCCAAGGAAGGAGATCTTTGCTTCATTGATTTTCTCGGTTGTTTTTATGGTTCATTGACTTGCCCTTATGTGTATTATTTTCCTATTTTTGCTTGCTTTGGTCTTATTTTGCTGTCCTTTTTTCTAGGTTATTGAGATGAAAGCTTAGTTTTTTTTTAAGATTTTTTATTTATTTATTTTTAGGGAGGGAGAGAGAGAGAGAGAGAGAGAGAGAAACATCAATGTGCGGTTGCTGGGGGTTATGGCCTGCAACCCAGGAATGTACCCTGGCTGGGAATCGAACCTGGGACACTTTGGTTCCCAGCCCGTGCTCAATCCACTGAGCTACGCCAGCCAGGTGAAAGCTTAGATTTTTGATTTGAGTCCTTTTCTCCTTTCTAACATGAACATTTAGCACTATAATTTCCCTTCTGATCACTGCTTCAGCTGGGCGCCACAAATTGTGATACACTTTTATTTTAATCAAGTTCAAGTATAATTTTGATTTACACTGAGATTTCCTTTTTGACTTCTGGATTATTGAGTGGGGTATGAGGGGAGACCCCCCCAAAACCTGGAATTTATTTATAAAAACTGTGTATTTATTCTTACATGTTTAAGCTTAAGTCACCTTCAAAGTACTGTCCATTTGACGTAACACACCTATTGAGATGTTTTTGCACTGCTCAGAACAGGTTTTGAACTCGTTGATTTTGATGGCTTTTAATGCTTCTGCTGTTTTTTGTTTCACCTCTTCCACAATGGGAAAACATTTCCCTTTGAAGACTTTTTTCATCCAAGGAAACAGAAAAGAGTTGTTTGTGGTGAGATCAGGTGAATAGGGAGGGTGGGGCATGGGGGTCATGCTCTTTTTTATCAAAAACTGATGAACACTCAGTGCAGTGTGGGCAGGTGCGCTCATAAATCAGCCATCATGAAAAGGGCAAATGTGTTGAAAGAGTCTTCAAAAAAAAAATCACTGAAGCCGAACTCAGCCTCTCACAGCAAGGCCAGCTGGTGCATTGATACAGATGGCTTCCTAGAACACTCACCTAGGGATGGGGGAAGCCTGTACAACATGGGGCCTGCCCTCCAGAAGATAATTCCATTTTTTTGGTTCCCCCACATATTGCTGTTTAATTTCCAAGTGTGTGTCTTTCTGTTACTACTATTCTCTAACATAATCACACTGTGGCTATAGAAAACACTCTATTATTTCAATTCCTTTTAAAATCCTCACCAGAGGATATGTTTTATTGATTTTAAAGAGTGAGAGAGGGAGGAAGAGAGAGAGAGAGAGAGGTAAGAGAGAAACATTGATTGGTTGCCTCCCATATGCACTGAAAATGGGGATCGAACCCACAATCTAGGTATGTACCCTGACCAGGAATCAAACCTGCAACTTTTTCATGTACAGGATGACGCTTCAACCACTGAGCCACCAGGACCTTTTAAATTTGTTGAGGTTTGTTTTCTGGCCCAAGGTGTGATCTATCTTGGTCTATCTTCTGTGAGAACTTAAAAATAATGTTCGGATCTTGCCAGGTGGAATGTTCAATAAATATCAGTTAGATCCTGTTGGTTGGTGGTGTTCACTTGTGTATCCTCGCTGTTTCTCTGTCTAGCTGTCCTGTCAGCTGCTAAGAGAGAAATGAAATCTCCAACTACACCACCCTACATGTCTCCTTCTTGGTTCTGTTCTACTAGTTTGGCATCACATATTTTGCAGCTCTGTTGTGTGATGCACATGTTTTTAAGACATCGATGTCTTCTTTTTGGTGTGTTGATTCTTTTGTCTTTATATAATGTCTCTTTCTGTCCCTAGTAATTTCCTTTGCTCTGAGGTTTACTGTATCTTCTATCAGGACAGCCACTCAGACTTTCTATCCCTTTACTTTTGCTCTACCTACCTCTAAAAGTGTATAATACACACTTTCTTCCCCAAATATTTGAGGGAAAAATGAGGATGTATGTTATAAATGGGCATAATGATTACCAGTACATACCATGGGTATAGTAATTCTGTGTACAATGCACACAAAATGTGGGTATGCGTTACACATGGAAAAATATGGTATATTTTTATAGTAAATTTCTTACAGACTGCATGTACTTGATCAATGTTTTTAATATACTCTGTCAATGTCTGCATTTAATTGTCAGACCACTTATATTTTAGGGCTATGGATTATGTGAAGATATTTTACAACTCCATTTTGGTTTATCTATAGTATTTTAAAATGACTTTATTTATTTATTTTTAGAGAGGGGGAAGGGAGGGAGAAAGAGAAGGAGAGAAGCATCAATGTGTGGTTGCCTCTTGCATGCCCCCTACTGTGGACCTGGCCTACAACCCAGGCATGTGCCCTGACTGGGAATCAAACCAGCGACACTTTGATTCATAGGCTGGCACTCAATCCACTGAGCCACACCAGCCGGGGCTATCTATAGTATTTTTTGAGTGTATCTCTTTTATAGTTTTTAAAAAGTAGTTGCTCTAGGTATTAAATTATACATACATTACTCATCATACTTCTGTTGTCATCATTTTATAAGTTTGAGTAAAATCTAGAAATTACCTTCCTCTATACCTTTTTCCTTCCCCATTGGTGAAAAAAATTGTCTGAAGTATTTCCTGTACATATATTGATAACCACATTAGACAGTGCTATACATTTTGCTTCAAGTATCAAACATAATTTAGAAAATTCAACAGGAGAGGGAAAATGTATTTATCCATATTTTTTCCTGTTTCTGTTGTTCTTTTTATTTCCCTGTGCTTCAAAATGCCTTCTTTTGTCTTTTTCTGTTTAGAGAACTTCCTCTAGCCGTTCTTTGAGGATAGATCTGCTGGCAACAAATCCTCCTAGCTTTCTTTCATCTAAGAATGTCTTGATTTCCCCTTCCTTCCTAAAGGATATTTTCACCAGGTATAGAATTCTCAGTTGGCCGTTCTTCCCTTTCTTTACTTGAAAAATATCGAGCCACTTCCTTGGGCCTCTATGGTTTCTGTCACTTGGATTTTTTTCTCCCTACAGGGGCATTGTCATTTCTCTCTTGCTGGTTACAAGATTTTTTGGTTTGTTTGTTTTATTTTCATTTTCAGGAGTTTGACTAAGATCATGTCTTGGTGTAGGTTTCTTTGGATTTATCCCCTTTGGGATAATCAGTTTCTTAGATCTGTATGTTATGTGTTTTGCTAAATTTGGGGAGTTTTAAGCCATTATTTCTTCAAATACTTTCCCAGCTACATCCTCTCCCTTCCTCCCTCCCTTCTTCCTTCCTTCCTTCCTTCCTTCCTTCCTTCCTTCCTTCCTTCCTCCCCCCCTCCTTAAGTGATTCTGATTACATGAATGTTAGATCTTCTGTTATATAGTGCCACAAGTTTCTGAGGGTCTGTTGATTTTTTTCTCATATTAGGTAATTTTCATTGTTCTGTCTTCCAGGTCAGTGATTCTTTTCTCCATTTCCTCCATTTTGTTGTTCATCTCATCTATTGAGTTTCTAATTTTGCTATTGCATTTTCCAGTCTCATTTGGCTCTTTGCAGAAGTTTTCTATTTTCTCATTTGTCCTTTATGTGTTTGTTATTGCTTGTTGAAGCATTTTAATTTTGGCTGCCTTAAAATCTTTCTCAGATCATTTTAACATATCTCATCTTGGTATCATCAGCTATTTTCTTTCAAGTTGAAATGTTCATTTTTTTTTTTACTATGACAGGCGATTTTTTATTAAAACCTGCACAGTTTGAACATTAGGAGGCTCTAATTCCTACTTAGACTTTCTGTTTAGCTAGATTCTTCTGATGCCACTGCAGCACGAGGGCCTGGTATCGCCTCATTGCCACCAGTGAGGTTGGACGTCCATGTTCTCCACTGGGCCTCAGTCGATATCACAATGGGGAAGGATTTCCTGTTACTGCTGCATGGGGGTGGGAGCTCTGGCTCCCCAGGGGCCTATGCTGCTACCATCCTACTGGGAGGGAGGGAGGGAGAGAGGCACCTCGGTACTGCTCCTTGTGTGGGGGGTGGCCTCACTCGGCACTGCTCCAGTGACTCACGTGGGGGGGGGGTGGCCTCACCGTGGAAAGCCCAGGCTCTCCACTTGGCCTCCTCTGCCAGCCACCTCAGCAACTGCAGGCTGGAGGTGGAGTTCAGACTCCATACCTGCGGTCTGCACCTGTTGGGGAAAGGGTAGGGTATGTACAGGGAGGGGTGGGACTCAGCACACAGCAGAGGTGAACGTCTCAGCTCTCTGTCTGCCTTCCCCAACACCACTGCCTGTCACAGCCTGGCAGGGGTGAGGTTTGGATTCTCCATGTGGCCTTTGCTGTCCTGGGTGGATGTGGGTCTTCAGTGCTTGTCTGCAGCGGAGTGGTTGATTGTCTAAAAGTTTCCCAATTGGCTAGGCTGCCCCTTTCCCGCTGTTTTGGCTCTAGAGGGCAGGCTTTTCTTGGGGGGTTTTGGTCTGCATCTGTTGGAGTTTCCAGATTGCTGACTGCTCCAGCACCCTGTCTGGGGCACATGAGACACAGCCAGAACCCAGTGGCCTTGCTGTGGTGTCATTTCTTGGGTCCCTAATCGGTTGGCCTTCTTCTCTCCCCTTTCAGGGTCTTTTTTCAAGTGTTTTAGATAAAATGTCAGGTTTTTCACTGTATTTAGCAGGAGGAAGTGGGAAAAGGAGGCCTATTCTTTGTTCCTGGGAGCACGAGTCCTGAGATGCATCTTTTAGTCTTGGCAGATTCCACAGTATGTTTACGAGCTTGCGGGATGATTCAGGAGAAAAGGGGGGGGAATCACAGCAATGCAGTGGGAGCAGGCGAGAGTGGGCGGCCTCCAGTGCACCCAGTAGGGCTGCAAGCAGGCGTGTCTTTGGAGGCTGGCTGTTTTTTTTCCTCATTGCTTCTAGTTTTGTCGCTGTGCCAGTCCTGGGAAAACTTCTTCTTTTTAAAAGATTTTATTTATTTATTTTTAGAGCAAGGGGAAGGGAGGGAAAAAGAGAGGGGGAGGAACATCCATGTGTAGTTGTCTCTTGTGCACCCCCTGCTGGGGACGTGGCCTGCAACCCAGGCATGTTCCCTGACTGGGAATCGAACCTGTGGCCCTTTGGTTGGCAGGCCTGTGCTCAGTCCACTGAGCCACACCAGCCAGGGCCAGTGCTAGGACTCTTTGCTCTTCACTGTACTCTGCTCGAATCTCCATGTCTGGCTCCAGCTTGGAAGCCCTGATCTCGCCATGGTGGACCAGTGAGGGGCTTTGGGGAACTTTGGGGAGGGAGGAAGGGAGAGGCCAGTCCTTCCACCCACCTCACCCTGCTTTAGAGGGCATCTCTTCTGGGGCTCCAGCACCTTCCAGAAAGGCCCATTGTGGTTTCTACACTCACCTTCTCCCTTTGCCCCTCAGCCTCGGGGGTTGGAATTTTCCTACCGCTGTTAATCCCTGACATTCTGGTTGATTCCCAGCACATCCGTCTCCTGTGGAAGGAGCTTCTGCGCTGAAACACTCAGAGCCGTTTCTAGTACCTTCTCAGGCCCTGACTGGTTTCATCAGGAAAATGGAGGAGGAGACGTCTGCAGTGAAAAGGAGGGAGGGGGTATGGGGTGCTGAGTAGGGACGTGGAGGAGAGCTGAGTGGAGGCAGTCCTGGGAGGTGCCGAGGATGCTGGGCAGCGCAGGACGCAGAGGCCAGGCCAGCCCCAGGCTCCCCCACTCGCGTTAGCTGCTGCCACAGTGGCACCGAGCGGGCTCCACAGGCCTGTGGTTTTGCCACGGGTGGCCCCAGGATCCCCCCACCTGGTGTTCGTGCTCCCGTGTGATCCCCTGCCCTTGAGCCCTGAGGGTGGACCCACCTTTGATCGAACAGAATACGGCAAGCATGGCGGATGAGATGTCCGTTCAGGACCATGTTACATGGTATAAAACCCTGCCAGTCGACTCTCTGGAGACTGTCCTTGTCCTCTGGGGATGTGGGCAGGGGAGACCCCCTGGCACGGAGGCCTGTCGGAGGTGAAGATGGCTTCGGAGAGCTCAGTGCGGCCCCAGTCCGGCAGCCACCAAGAAGCTGGGTCCCCAGTCCCGCAGCCACAAGGCTGTGGTTCTGCTGATGCTGAGCGACCCTCCAAGTGGAGTCCTCCCTGGCTGAGCCTCCAGGTGAGAGCAGAACCTGGCACCACCTCAAGGTCTCATGGGCAGAGGACCCAGGGAGGACTGTCCTGTGTCCCCTGGCCCACAGGAACTCTGAGATCATCAGTGCGCTGTTTTCAGCTGCAAGTCTGTGATGAGTTGTTGTTAGACACCAGGAGAGCCTGATGGAACGTAACGGGCGGTAACAGGGGCGCGTTTGTTGGACCTGGGAATCCCAGCTGGGAAAGGGGCCGGGGACACACGGGGGCGTTTGGGTGACATGGGGACCCAGGGTGTGAGGGCGTCATCTCTACAGGTGTCGCAGCCAAAAAATAACGACCAGCGGAGAGACACAGAGACAGAGATGGGGAGCTAGGACTGAGAGCTTGAAAGAAGGGAGGAACCAAGCCAGGAAGCATGCGGCTGTTTGTCTGTCATTGTCGGGGTGGGAGGTGCCTTCCGATGGCCTGTCCCCAGGCGACTGGAGTCTGTGGGGACTCCTAAAGAGGGCAGTGGAGAAAGGAGGCGCCTTCCCAGACTCCCAGTAGGAGTGGTGCCATGATTTGTGGGACCCAGTGCAAAGCGCACACGGTTGGCCTCTTGTTCAGAAAGCAGGAAAAGGGGTTCTTAACGGCACTAAGCTATGAAGCTGTTCTCTTTCTTCCAGTCTCTCTGTCCACTTATTATCATGTTTTAAAATGGCTATTTCATGTCATTATTCTAAGGAAAGAAAAGTGAAACACTTAAATTATTGTCCTGGTTGGTGAGGCTCAGTTGGTTGGAGTGTCATCCCGTATGCCAAAAGGTTGTGGGTTTGATCCCCGGTCAGGGCGTGTAAGGGAGGCAACCAATCAATGTATCTTTCTCAAATCGATGTTGCTCTCTCGTTCTCATCAGTGGATATATCCTCAGGTGAACATTTAAAAAGAATTGAATTCTCTGGCTGCTGTGGCTCAGTGGACTAATTACTGGCCTGTGAACTGAAGAGTCACAGGTTCGATTCCCGGTCAGGGCACATGCCCGGGTCCCCAGTTGGGGATGTGCGGGAGGCAACTGATAGATGTATCTCTCACACATCAATGATTCTCCCTCTCTTTCTCTCTCCCTTCCCTGTCTCTAAAAACAAGTAAATAAAAATCTCAAAAAAAATTAAAAGAAAAGAATTAAAATTATTAGCATGAATTTTACTGTTCATTTTATATTGTGCAAGGTCAGTTCAATAAAATGCAAATGCGAGTAGTGACTCGTGTGTGGAATCACAGAACTTGCATGCTTTGCTTTTGCAGCTCACGTTGTGTTTGAAAAACAGCATCGAACTAACTCGAATGTTTTCATTTCTCCTTTTAACACAATCACGCTCGACCAACCTCCTGCCTCCTGCCTACGGAAGAATTAAGTCCTGTTTAACCTGAGCAGTGGCTTAAAGCAGGGAGATCTTGGAGCAAGGAAGTGGTGAGACTTCCTCATCCTTAGGGTTTCTTCAGACACTGTTGCCTTTCTGTGTCTTCAGAAAATTCTGGCTCCACTGGAAAGGGTGGCTTCCCCGGCTGGCAGCGCCCCCACATACTCTGGCAAACATGAGCCACCCGTACCTGCTGTGAATGTCTCCTCATCCCAGATGCTCCCAAATGTGTGACCACGGGGCATTCAGAGCCCCTGCGGGAACGGGGAGACAAGGAGGGGTGGACTATGGAGTTGTACTTAGTCCAGCCATGCGCATGCGCATTACTTCTCATGGCTGCAGCGCCCGCTCAGGCAAAGCTCAGGGGGGTTCCTGACCGCTCAGCACCCCGGGACAGCAAACCAGAGGGCCCCAGTCACCTGAATCTGCTCCACCAGAGGGAGCCGCGTCTTGGAGGCCGGGTCTTTCTGGTTTCTGTTCTATGCGTACAACCTACACATTTCAAGAGAAATACCCCAGTATTCCCCTGGCTGCTGTGGTTCCGTGGATTGAGCCTGGCCTGTGATTCAAAGGGTTGTTGGTTCGATTCCCAGTCTGGGTTGTGGGCCAGGTCCCCTCGGGGTGCATGAGAGGCAACCACACATTGATATTTCCCTCTCTTTTTTCTTCCCTTTTTTTCTCTCTAATACTCTCCCCCCGCCCCGTTTCCCAATATCAATATATACACATCACATCATCATTACAAGTTATGTGTCCAAAAATGTTCAAATGTTGAGGAACACACAGTTTTCTGTAGAGTGTCATCTGGATATGCCAAGACAAGGTTGTGGGTCCGATTCCTGGTCAGGGCACATAAAAGAATCAACCAATCAGTGAGTGGAAAAACAAATCGATGTTTCTCTAAAACAAAACAAAACAAAACAGGCCTTTTTGTTTCATTCAGAAGTATCAGTTCCCAAGGTGCAAACAATATGCTCATTATGCTCAGTAATTAATAGTGGCTTCTCTCTGGCGGACCCTAGAGGGAAGCGGGACACTGGACCATGCATCTAGAGAAAGAAGGCAGCAGGCTGCCCGTGCGCGCGCTGGAAGTGGAGCTCCTGCAGACGTCCGCGCCCCCGCCCGCCGGCCCGGGACTCACCGCCAGCGCCCGTGGGCTGCAGCCCGGAGGCCCCGGGTCAGACCCGGCGAGCCCCTGCCCCAGTGGGGCAGCTGCGCAGAGCTGCTGGGCGCCTGCGGACCGGGATTTGGGTTCCTTCCTCACGGAGCGGAGGTGAGTTTAAAATGGTTTGATCTCGTAAAATTGGAATCCACAGGTACTGGATTCCCTCACATCTTTCGTGGGAAAGATTTCCACATATTATTCCCTGGCCTGTCGTGAACGAATGCTATCTCTAAAATATGGCTGATATATATCCAAAAGATAATAAAAATAGAAGAGTTTTAGCATAAAGATTTAGCATTACCATATTATTTAAGGCATTAAAAGTATTACATGAACTTAAAAGAATTTTATATGTTAGAACATGTTTTATTCCTATAACTATATCAATTAATCAATTGAATATTGTTTTTTTATGTTAGAAATATCTGGATTTACATAAGAAAAACTTTTCATAAACCCATTCAAAAACAATAAAGAGAAATAAAAGTATCGTCCTGTGTCTTCGTTACCCTGCAGATCTGGGTGGCCTTGTCCCCTGCTCTGCGCTGTTCGTTGTTGAACCAGAATCCTGGTCCATAGACCGACAGTCTGTCATTGCCACACGCAGAGCCTCCCACAAGTGCACAAAGTGCATGCATGGCCCTGCCCTCTGCCTTGGTCCTGGCCCCGCCCCCTGCCCTGGTCCTATCCACTCCGTTCTCCAGAGTTAGGCCGATCTCGACCTAAGTCCCATCTCAACAATGCGTATGCATGTTCACACTGTCACTGCGTGTTTATGAATCACTAAATGCTGATGCTCTTGTTTTGCAAACAGTGAAACTGTGACTTGCTCTTTTTCTTCAACATGTTTTTGAGATTTAGCCATGTTGATGCCTATAGCTCTAGTTTTTTTCTTTAAATTGTAATGTTTCAGTTACAGTTGGCATTCAATATTATATTAGTTTCTGGTTAACAACAAAGTGGTTATACATTTATATATCTTTTAATTTACATTTATATTTATATTTATATATAGTGTTACCCCATAAGTCTAGTGCCACCTAGCACCACATAGTTACAATATTATTGACTATAACAATAGTGCTGTATTTTACATCGCCGTGACTACTCTGTGACTGCTAGCTTGTAACGCCTAGTCTCTTCATCTTTCTCACCCACCCCCCAGCTCTCCCCAATCTGGAAACTACACATTTGTTCCCTGTTTCTATGAGTCTGTTTCTGCTTTGTTTGTTTATTTTGTTTCTTAGATTCCACGTGATTGAAATCATACGGTGTTTGTCTTTCTCTGCCTTATTTTATTTAGCACAATACCCTCCAGGCCCATCCAGGCTGTTGCACATGTAAGATTTCATTCTTTTTCTGACTGAGTAGTATTCCATGATATAAGTGCATGAATCTTCTTTATTTAGTCGCCCATCAATGGGCTCACACATGGCGTTCATACCTTGGCTATTGTTTTCCATGGTGGCTGCGCAGAGTTGTAATCCCACACACAGGGTACAAGGGTTTGCTTTTCTCCACATCCTCATCAACACTTGCTGCTTATTGATTTGTCGGTTCTGACAGGTGTGAGGAGATAAGATCTCATTGTGGCTGTAATTCGAATTTCTCTGCTAAGTAACGTTGAGCATCTTTTCATATGTCTGCTGGTCATCTGATTTGATTTTGTTAGTAGCTATCTGTTCAGATTTTCTCTTTCTTCCTGATTCAGTCTTGTAGAATTGTATTATTCTAAGAATTTATTCATTTTTTGTTCCAATTTGGGTTAGAATGTTGTCCAATTTGTTGGCATGTAATTGTAGTATTTTTACTTATTTGTTTAAAGATTTTATTTATTTATTTTTAGACAGAGGGGAAGGGAGGGAGAAGAGAGGAAGGGAAACATCAATGCGTGGTTGCCTCTCGAGCACCCCCTACTGGAGACCTGGCCCACAACCTAGGCATGTGCCCTGACTGGGAATTGAACCAGCGACCCTTTTTGGTTCTCAGGCCTGTGCTCAGTCCACTGAGACACAGCAGCCAGGGGTAATTGTAGTATTTTTTAAAATGATCCTTTTTATCTCTGTGGTGTTGGTTGTCACTTTAGCTTTTTTTGTTTCTGATTTTATAGATTTCAGCACTCTATCTTTTTTCTTCTTGTGTCTGACTAAAGGTTTGTTAATTTTGTTTATCTTTTCAAAGAACCAGTTTTTGGATTAATTTGTCTTTTAAACTTTTTTAAGGCTCTATTTCATTTAGTTTTGATCTCATTTTTTAAAATATATTTTATTGATTATGCTATTACAATTGTCCCATTTCCCCCCCTTCACTCCCCTCCACCCTGCACACCCTCTCCCACCCACATTCCCCCCCTTTAGTTCATGTCCATGGGTCATAAATTCTTGGCTTCTACTTTTCCCATACTATTGTTACCCCCCCATCTATTTTCTACGTACCTTTTCCCTCTCTCTCCCCCTCCACTCCCCTGTTGCTAACCCTCCATGTGATCTCCATTTCTGTGGTTCTGTTCCTGTTCTAGTTGTTTGCTTAGTTTCTTTTTGTTTTAGGTGTTGTTCTTAATAATTGTAAGTTTGCTGTCATTTTACTATACATGTTTTTTATCTTCTTTTTCTTAGATGAATCCCTTTAACATTTCATATAATAAGGGCTTGGTGATGATGAACTCCTCTAACTTGACCTTATCTGGGAAGTACTTTATCTGCCCTTCCATTCTAAATGAAAGCTTTGCTGGATAGAGCAGTCTTGGATGTAGGTCCTTGCCTTTCATGACTTGGAATACTTCTTTCCAGCCACTTCTTGCCTATAAGGTCTCTTTTAAGAAATCAGCTGACAGTCTGATGGGAACTCCTTTGTAGGTAACTGCCTCCTTTTCTTTTGCTGCTTCTAGGATTCTCTCCTTCATTTTAATCTTGGATAATGTAATTACGATGTGCCTTGGTGTGTGCCTTGGATGTGCCTTCCTCCTTGGGTCCAACTTCTTTGGGACTCTCTGAGCTTCCTGGACTTCTTGGAAGTCTGTTTCCTTTGCCAGATTGAGGAAGTTCTCCTTTATTATTTGTTCAGATAACTTTTCCACTTGTTGCTCTTCCTCTTCTCCTTCTGGTACCCCTATAGTCCAGATGTTGGGGCATTTAAAGATGTCCTGGAGGTTCCTAAGCCACTCCTCATTTTTTTTGGAATTCTTGTTTCTTCATTCTTTTCTGATTGGATGTTTCTTTCTTCTGTCTGGTCCACACCATTGATGAGAGTCCAAGTTTCCTTCCCATCACTACTGATTCCCTGTACATTTTCCTTTATTTCACTTAGTAGCCTTCATTTTTTCATCTAATTTGCAACCAAATTCAGCCAATTCTGTGAGCATCTTGATCACCAGTGCTTTGAACTGTGTGTCTGATAGATTGGCTATCTCTTGGTTGCTTAGCTGTATTTTTTTCTGGAGCTTTGATCTGTTCTTTCATTTGGGTCATTTTTTTTTGTCTTGATGCACCAGTTATGTAGTGAGGGGTGGAGTCATAGGTGTTCACCAGGGTGTGGCAACTTATGTCACTGCATTGTGACACTGTGCATGGGGGAGGGTCTGAGAGGGAACAATGGCACTTGCTCCACTCTCTGCCAGATTTCAGTCCCTTCCCCACTTCCCCCAGGCAAACTGGGCCCTTCTGGTGCTGATTCCTGGGTGGGTGGGTTTGTGTGCATTCTAGGACCCTGTGGGTGTCTCCAACGAACTCTCCTGTGAGTCTGGGAGTCTCTCCCGCTGCTGCATCAACCCCCACAAGTGTTTTCAGTCAGTGGTTTGAGGCTTTACTTCCCCGCACTGGAGGCCCGGGTTGTGCAGTCCATCCTGCTCCCCCTTTGTTTAGCCTGGTTTATCTGCGCTTGAATGTGGGACCGCCCGCTCCACAATCTGCTGCCTCACTGGGTCCACTGCCCGCTGCCCAGCCAGCTGCCGACTGTGCCCCTCCTAAAAGTCTGGATGAATGTGTCTTCTTTAACCCCTTGGTTGTCTCACTTCCATACAGTTCAATTTTCTGTCAGCTCTGGTTATTTTTTGTTTTTAAATTGTTGTTGTCCTTCTTTTGGTTGTGCGAGGAGGCACAGTGTGTCTACCTACACCTCCATCTTGGCCAGAAGTGTAGTTTTGCTCTCATTTTTACTATTTCCTTTCCTCTACTCACTTGGGGCTTTGTTTATTTTTTTTTCTAGTTCCTTCAGGTGTATTGTTGGATTATTTGTTTTATGTATTTTTTATTTCTTGAAGTAGGCTTGTACTGCTATGAATTTTCCTGTTAGAGCTGCTGTGGCTGTATTCCATGCATTCAGATTTGCTGTGTTTTCATTTTAATTTGTCTCAAGGTATATTTTGATTTCCTCCTTGAACTTGACTTAAAAAATTTATTTATATGTAGACAGAAGGACCGGAAGGAGGTTAACAGCTGGTATCTCTAAATTATAGAAGTATACATAATTGTTCTATTAGTTATCCTCTTTTGTAGTTTTCAAGTTATTACAAATAAATATTGCTCACTTATGCACTTACAAGCACATATGAATCTTGCAAATCTGTACACAGAGTTATTGAGGCCTGGGGGCATCTACAAGAATTCTGAAAGAGGAACTTTACCAGGCAAACAGTTCACAAGGGGAAATGAAGCCTCCAGTGGGAATAAACAATGAGGCCCCTTGAAATGATATACGAGGCTGCCTTTAACTTTATTATGCAAATTTTATGCAAAAAGGGTTTCCAAATTCACACAGTTCTGATTGGTCCAACTCATGCCATTCTGATTGGTTGGTACCATGCATTCTGAGTGGTTACTTTAGTTGAGCTCTGATGGGTTGGTTTAGGGGCAAATGAGGATAGAACTTTGCAGTTCTGATTGGATAGGGGGTGGTGTCTCTGTCCACTGGTTGAAGAGGAAACCAAGAGCTCCCTCATAGGAGTTGACTCAGTGGGCAGGAGCCCAACGCAGGAGGTGGAAGCTCAGTCTGTGGCTTTTCCCTGAAATGCAGCGTGTGTGTGTGTGTGTGTGTGTGTGTATGAGAGAGAGAGAGACAGAGAGACAGAGAGACAGAGAGAGAGAGAGACAGAGAGAGGGAGAGGCCTTCGTCAGCAAGACTACTGGACTCTGGCTGTGAATTTGGGCCCTGCTGACCACAAGGAGTCCTTCCTGGCAGATAGATTTCTCACCAGGTTCACAGGGTAAAATAGATACTATTGAACTTTGTGTGTTTTGAAAGCACCCAGGCTTAGAGGTGAAGTCAGAAATGTCAGTGTAATTTCTTCCTTTTGGAAAAAGAAAAGGTCAGGAAAAATAGAGAGTTCATCAGTATTTTCTACCTTAACTAAGTCACAAAGGAAAATGTAAGCTTTCAGTTCTGAGGCCAGCCATTATTCTATTTTATTCAAGTTTATTTTATTTTATTTTTAAGGTCAATGACTTATTTAATATGTTTACAGTTTATTTTTGGCCTCTCTGACTATAGAAGATCCTTTATGTTTTTTTTTAAAAGATTTTATTTATTTATTTTCAGAGAGGGAAGGGAGGGAGAAAGAGAGAGAAAGAGAAACATCAATGTGCGGTTGCTGGGGGCCGTGGCCTGCAATCCAGGCATGTTCCCTGACTGGGAATCGAACCTGCGATGCTTTGGCTCACAGCCCGTGCACAACCCACTGAGCTATGCCAGCCAGGGCATGTTTTTTTTTTTTAAATTGTTGTTCAGTTACAGTTGTCCCACCGTTTTTCCCCCATGACTCTCCCCTGTCCTGCCCTCCCCGCTCCAGCCATCAATCTCCTCTCCTCACTGTCCATGCCCATGAGTCCTCTATTCATGTCTGTTGACTTGCCCCTTCCCCTCCTCTGCCCCCTGTGTTATCCCCCTCCCCCATCCCCTCTGGTCACTGTCAGTTTGTTCTTTATTTCCATGTCTCTGGTTCTGTTTTGCTCATTTGTTTTGTTGATTAGGTTCCACTTAAAGGTGAGATCATATGGTATTTGTTTTTCACTGTCTGGCTTATTTCACTTATCATAATGCTCTCCAGTTTCACCCATGCTGTCGCAAAGGGTAGGAGCTCCTTCTTTCTTTCTGCTGCATAGAATTCCATTGTGTAAATGTGCCCTAGTGTTTTGATCCATTCATTGACTGATGGGCCCTTGGGTTGCTTCCAGCACTTGGCTATTGTAAATTGTGCTGCTATGAACAATCAGGTGCATAGGTTCTTTTGAACTGGTGATTCAGGATTCTTAGGGTATAATCCCAGCAGTGGGATCACTGGATCAAAAGACAGTTCTATCTTTAGTTTTTGGAGGAAATGTCATGCCATTTATTTATTGATTGATGAGGGAGAGAGAGAGAGAGAGGGAGAGAGAGATTTGTCATTCCACTCATTTATGCATTCATTGGTTGAGTCTTGCATGTGCTCTGACTGGGGATCAAACTCATAACCTTGGCATATGGGGATGATACTCTGACCAACTGAGCTACCTGGCCAGGCCCAAGGACTGCTCTTCTTATTCCCAAGTGTGTCTTGGGCAATGCCGTATCTTCTCTACCTGTAGTTTGGAGTTCTCTTCCCTGTAGGACCGAAGGTCAGGGATAGTGAAGAAACAATGGAAAATAATATCTGGACAGTGCTGCTTTAAGTTTAAATTTGGAATGTCCTGAAGTCTCTTTGGGAAGTTTCCTCGAGAGACTCATTTATAGTTTCGGCTCTTTAGAAACATAACTGAATATAACAGAAGCTTAGAAACCACTCCCTGTGCACGTAGCTATAGTTATAAAGTACTTGGTGTCCACACAATGCAGCGGAAGTGTGAAATAATGAAGTCAGCCAGTGGTGGCCCCCGCTGAGAAAATAAAAGGTTCGTTTGACTTTTCCGAATTCAGAGTTTTCCTCTTTCATGGCCACGAGGTGAAGTCTCAGCCGTGAGAACTGGGCTGCCCCTCAGAGCGAGCCCACAGGTGGTACCTGCTCAGGGTTGTTTGCATCGCCAGCGTGTTAGCCGAGTGTCCTTGTATGCCCATCATCAATTTAACGGTTTAGAAAACTGTTTTATTTGAGTCAAAAAGCCAATCTCATTCAAATAAGCTGTGACTACTGGGGTGTAACTCGTTCATTATGAAATATTCATTAGGAACCTACTGTGAACGGGGCACCACTGAAGGCACCAGGTGAAACTCGGTGGAAACAATACAGCAACCATTCAGCGGGGTGCTCAGTCCAATGGAAATCATGGACTCAGTAGCCAAACTCTATCTGTATCTTTTCCATTTGTAAACGGAAGATGTACAGCTAAGAAGATGTATTAGCTAAGAAGATGTACTTCTTAGCTAATGCAACAAAATGGGCTTTGTTCCCCCTTTAATATACATCATATAGCCCTGGCTGGTGTAGCTCAGTGGATTGAGCTTGGGCTGCGAACCAGGCATTGCAGGTTCGATTCCCAGTCAGGGTGCATACCTGGGTTGCAGGCCATGGCCCCCAGCAACCACACATTGATGTTTCTCTCTCTCTCTCTTTTTCCCTCCCTTCCCTCTCTAAAAATAAATAAATAAAATCATATATATATATATATATATATATATACACATCATATAGCTGAGAAAATGGAAGCTCAGAGTGGTTAAAGAATGGGAGTGAGGTCAGGTTATAGTCAGCTCTCCCAGAAATGCAGTGTAACCCCAGGAACACCTGGATACCAGTTGATTCATTGAGACATTTTTCTAAATGTGCCTGAGGTCCTTTGAATCTGCATTTATGAGAGATGAAGATTTTAAGAGGCCCAGCTAAAACCCTGGCCGGGTGGGTTGGTTGCTTGGAGTGTCGCCCCGATGTACCAGAGAGTTGTGGGTTTGATCCCTGCTCAAGGCATATACCTAGGTTGTGGGTTTGATTTCCGGTCCGGTCTGGAAATCAAACGGGTGGCAGCCAATCGATATTTGTCTCTCACATCACTGTTTCTCTTTCTCTCCCTCCCACTCTCTCTCCTCACCCACCTCCCTCTCTAAAATCAACCCTGGCTGGTGTGGTTCAGCATATTGAGCACCAGCCTGCAAACCAATGGGTCTCCAGTTCAATTCCCAGTCAGGGCACATGTTTGGGTTGTGGGCCAGGTCCCCAGTAGGGGGCGTGCGAGAGGCAATCACACATTGATGTTTCTCTCCCTCTCTTTCTCCCTCCCTACTTCTCTCTAAAAAAGTATGTAAATAAAATCTTAAAAAAATAAAATCAATAAAAACATCCTCAGGATTTAAAAAAAAAAAAGCCCAGCTAAATCTCTAAGCTGGTCTGACCAGCTAGAAGTGCATTTGGTATGAAACCCCTCTGCTCTCATCTCTGCCGGTTGGGGCATCGGTGCACTCTGTTAAAGCCCAGGAGGCAGGGTCCTCTATTATCTGTGCTCCCATAGGGAGTGCCCCAGGCAGCCCAGAAGTTATGGCCAGAGGACGCTTGCTGGCCTGGGACGGACACAGCAGGAGGCCCTGGTGTCATTCATCCGTGAGAGCAGAGTCTTGTGGTCTGTGTCACAAGTTCAATGTGGAAAAGAAAGTAAAGAAATACTTTTCTTTATCCCTGGCTGGGTAGCTCAGTTGGCTAGAACATCCTCCTGATACACCAAAGTTGCGGTTCGATTCCCAGTCAGGGCACATACAAAAATCAGTGAGTGAATGGATGAATAAGTGGAACAAGAAATTAGCGTTTCTTTCTCCCTCCCTTTTCCTCTCTCTTATCTCAAAAATTAAAAGTTTTTTTTTTCTTCAAATTTCCACTTTGCTTTGCTTTTATGGTGTGAGTCGCTGTTGTTTCCCCGGGCGTGTGTTTTACAGCATCTGCAGTGCTGTGTGTGGACTGGGCTCTGTCAGAAAAGGCAATGTACTAGCTTATAAAATGACCTGTGAAGGGGAACCCCAAAAACTGGAATTATCTTCTGAAGGCTGGGCCCCTTGTAGTACAAGCTACCCTCACTAAGGTGAGTGTTCCAGGAACCCATCTGTATCAGTGCACCAGCTGGCATTGTTGTGAGAGGCTGTATTCGGCTTCAGTGCATTTTTTTTAAGCCTTTCTACACATTTGCCAATTTCATGATGGGTGATTTATGAGTGCACCTGCCCACCCCGCACTGAGTGTTTAGCAGTTTTTTACCAAAACAGCATTTCCCCCGTGCCCTCACCCCGAGTGATTTATTTTTATTTCCTGGGATGAAAAAGTCCTCAAAGGGAAACATTTTGCTGATGTGGAAGAAGTGAAACCAAAAAAAATGGCAGAAGCACTAAAAGGCATCAGAATTGATGAGTTCAAAACTTGTTCTGAGCAGTGGAAAAAAGTCTCGATAGGTGTGTTGCATCAACTGGAGAGGACTTTCAAGGTGACTGAAGTTTAAGCATAGAAGAATAAATACATAATTTTTTATAAATAAGTTCCAGTTTTGGGGGGTCCCAGCCCTGGCCAGGCGCCTCAGTTGGTTAGAGCGTCATCCTGATACGCCAACGTTTCGGGCTCAAATCCCGAGTCAGGGCATGTGCAACAAGCAACCAGTGAATGTGTCAATAAGTGTAACAACAAACCAATCTCTTTCTCTTAAATCAATAAAAGAAAAAAAAAGTAAAATGACATATGCCCAATAATTAGGAATGAAAATGATTTTTTCATGAAATGAAATGATTCTTTTCATGAAAAACCAGTTGCTTTTAAATGTCATATGTCCTTCAGACAACAATGTGGTGAAGGGCGAGGGGTGGGGCAGGGGCGGGGGGAGGGGACAGGGGACATCCGGGACAGTGTCTACAATAACAAAGCTGTCCTTTGATAGGGTGACCATTCGTGCTGGTGGGCTCTGCTGTGAGGGCAGTTACGTCCCTCTGGAATAGCTCATGCTCTGGATGGTGTGTGGTGGCCCCTCCTCCCGGGGACAGGCCAGCACCTCAGAGGGGTACCCCAAAGGGCCAGAACCTTTAAAAAATATTTTAGTCATTTATTTTTAGAGAATGGGGAAGGGAGGGAGAAAGAGGAGAGAAACATCAATGTGTGGTTGCCTCTTGTGCACCCCCTACTGGGGACCTGGCCCACAACCCAGGCATGTGCCCTGACTGGGAATTGAACCAGTGCTCCTTTGGTTTGCAGGCTCAGTGCTCAGTAGCACTGAGCCACATCAGCCAGGGCCGAACCTGGCTGTGGTTAATCATTTTGCTTAAGCTGTGGCATCTGTCTCCTGGAGAACCTCTCAGCCCCTTCCATTTCTATTTTTAAAATTTTTTCAAAATGTATTGATTTTAAAGAGAGAAAGAGAAGAAAGAGAGAATCATTGATTTGTTGTTGTACCCACTTATCAATGCATTCATTGGTTGATTCTTGTATGTGCCCTGACTAGGAATCGAACCTGTGACCTTGGTATATCCAGATGATGCTCTAACCAACCAGGGCCCTCATTCATTTCATTATGACTCCATCAACCCAACTTCTGCTGCCTGGTGTCCTGAGGGATGCCATTCAGATACTTTCGATATGTGATATTTAAAATACGATGATCTTAGGAAATAGAACTTCCTGAGTAGGACAGAGCCCATCAGACAATGAACGGGCTTGTTAATGGGAAGCTCTGCCTGGAGTAACACATCTGGCTGGAACCCGATGCGGAGCTGATGGGGGTCCAGCAGCACAGTCCGCTCCCCCCTCCCCCAGCATCGGGTCTGCGGCATGTTCCCGCTGTGCATTTCCAGCCCGGTGTGTACTGGGAAGGGGGTTCTCCTGAAATTCCAGATTTTCCCAACGCAGGTTCACCTCCTGGTCTCCCAGAAGGCTCGCCATTGGCTCCTGCTCCTGCTGCCGGGTGCAGCCTCAGCCACCAGTGACTGTCCTCCCTCCCCGTGTCTTCCAGGTCTCACGCGCCTTTACCCCGGCTCTTCAGCTCCAGGTGCCAGGAACCCTGCGTGACGGAAAATACTCCCCTGCTGAGGAATGCCTCACAGGAAAAAGGGTGAGTGTGTCCCCTTCTGCCAGAGTAAAGGAATCTCTGGGTACTGTCCTGGGCCAGAGAATTTCTCCGTGAGGCGTGAACTTGGCCTCGACCTGTTGAGTCCCTGCCAGTTCCTTGTCCATTCAAGGTCACAGCTGGTCATGACTCTAGCGCCTGGATCCTGTGGCTTCTGGATTTCTAAGTGAGCTTAGGCATGACCCTGCAGTGACGAGGCAGTGGGGGTGCACCCAGCTGACTCACCAGGCCAGGGCTTCTCAACAGGTGGGGCAGGGGCTGCCGGCGGGGACTCTGGCTCTATCTGGGGATTCTTTTTTTTTTTTTTAAATCCTTATCCAAGGATATGTACATCAATTTGAGAGAGAAAGAAAGGGATGGGGGAGAGAGAGAGAGGGAGAGAAACATCCATGTGAGAGAGAAACATTGATCATTTGCTCCTGTACGCGCCCTGACGAGGGATGAACACATAAGCCCCACAAGCCAGGTATGAACTCCGACTGGGCATTGAACCTCCGAACCTTTTAAGGCACAGGATGATGCTCCAACCCACTGGGCCACCTGGCTGTGAGGAGACTGTTGATGACAAATTGCATCTCTCTGCAAAAGCTCCCTCCCCCCCCAGCCCTTTGACCCAGGGAACCTCCTCCCCTCCCTGGCGCTCCAGGGCCGCCCCTTCAAGTTCAAGGGGGCTCACCTGTCACCTCCTCTGTGAAGCCTTCATTTGCCCCCAGCTCCCCCAAGAGCCAGCTCTTCTCCTGCGCTCTCAAGACACCACAGTCTGCGCTTGTTCGGAATTTACCCTGAGTCACCCACGATTGTGTCATCTGCTGGCCTGCGTCCTCTCCGTGCACGGTCCCAGTGTCCAGCAGGCCCCTGCCACCTGGACATCTCTCCTGATCAATAGCTCTGTAAACAAACACCTCACACATCCAGCCCCCTAAGGGTTTCCTTGGAATCACTTGGTGAACCGTTAAGGCCAGCATTTTGAAACTCACGGTTCATTGAGGATCCAGTGATGTGTGAGCATGCGTCTCAGCAGGTGCTGTGCTGATGCCCCAGGGGGCGGAGCCTCGCCTCGCTCCCAGAAACCACTGCAGGAGAGCGCGGGTCAGGCTTGCTTACCAAAGGTTTTCCTTTATCTTTTTATCGCAAGAAGCTGATTGAAGGGTGGGTGGTGGGCAGGATTTTTTTTTTTTAAGGAAGGTTTTATTTTGACTTATCTTAGAGAGAGGAGAAGGAAGGGAGAAACAGAGGGAAACATCGAAGTACGAGAGAAATGTCAATCATTTCTCTCACACATCCCTCCCCAGGGTCATGGCCCACAATCCGGGCATGTGCCTGGACCGGGAATCGAACTGGCGACTTTTTGGTTTGTGAGAAGACGTCCAACCCACTGAGCCACAGCAGTTAGGGCTATGGACAGGATTTTTAAATGCTTTTCTTTTGGGGGAATTTAATTTTGTTGCATTTTTTTAGCTTTATTTCTTTTTCCAACTACAGTTGACTTTCAATATATTTTTAAGCAATTTCTATTTTCTTTTTTCAAACATTTTTATTTACTCATTTTTAGAGAGGGAAGGGAGGGAGAAAGAGAGAGAGAGAAACATCAATGTGCGGTTGCTGGGGGCCGTGGCCTGCAACCCAGGCATGTGCCCTGACTGGGAATCGAACCTGCGATGCTTTGGTTCACAGCTCATGCTCAATCCACTGAGCTATACCAGCCAGGTCAATATTATTTTGTATTCGTTTCAGGTGTACAGCATAGTGGTTAGACCACTATGGACCGCTTACAAAGTGATTCTCTAGATATTCCCAGCACCTACCTGGCCCCATACATATTTATTACAATATTATCGACTATATTCCCTGTGCTGTACTTTATGTTCCTGGGACTATTCTGCAACTGTCAATCTATCCTCAATCCCTTCTCCTTTTCCACCCAGTCTTCCAACCACCCTCTCCCCTCCGACAGCCATCAGTCTGTTCTCTGCGTCTATGAATCTGTTTCTGTGTTGCTTGTTCATTTATATTTTCTTGAGAGTCCACATATATGTGAAGTCACATCATATTTGTCTTTCTCTGACTTATGTCACTTAGCATAATACCATCTAGGCCCATCCATGCTGTTGCAAATGGTAAGACTCCATCCTTTTTACTGGCCAAGTAATATTCCATTGTGTAAGTGTACCATATCTTCTTGATCTACTCATCTATTGACGGGCACTCGGGTTGCTTCCATATTTTGGTGATTGTAAATAACACTATAATGAACATAAGGATGCACAGAGGTGCCTTGCTGCAGTTTAAACACATTTTTAAAAAGATTTTATTTATTTATTTCTAGAGAGGAAAGGGAGGGAGAAAGAGAGAGAGAGAGAGAAACATCAATGTGTGGTTGCTGGGGGTCATGGCCTGCAACCCAGGCATGTACCCTGATTGAGAATCGAACCTGTGATGCTTTGGTTCGCAGTCCATGCTCAATCCACTGAGCTACGCCAGCCAGGGCTTTAAACAAATTTTAAAAAAATATTTTTTTTATTTATTATAGAGAGAGGAAAGGAGGGAGACAGAAAGGGAGAGAAACATCCATGTGTGGTTGCCTCTCCCACATCCCCTGCTGGGGACCCGGCCTGCCACCCAGGCATGTGCTCTGACTGGGAATCGAACCAGCGACCCTTTGGTTTGCAAACTGGTGCTCAACCCCCTGAGCCGCACCAGCCAGGGCGAGAGTTCTTGTCCTGCTGTGACTGAGCCCCAGAGCAGGCTAACTGTTGAGGAGAATCTCAGAGCCCCGTAGAGCTAGCTGCCTTGGAGCGGTGTCTCGTGTTCCTACAAGTCACGGCTGTTGCTTTGTCAGCCTTGTGTCCCCAGGAGTATTCCATGTGGCACAAATCCCTCCCCAGAGTCAAGTGCATTCATACTGAGTGAAATGCTCAGTAGCCTGGGGATACCACCGACAGGAAGTGGATGGTGCACATGCAGGTGCACGTGGAATTCTGATCAATGTGGGGCTCCCCCCCGAGTCATCCCTCTAGATTTGGCTCTGGTTCTTGGGCCCGTGTCGTCCAGCACTGGCACACCCCCGCTCCCGCTCCTGCTCGTGTGGATGTGAGGTGGGAGAGCCCGGAGACTCTTCTCCCTGCTGCTCCATTGCAGGAAGGTGTCTACATAGAGCAGGACGGTGGGACCCCAGCATAGGAGCGGCAGCTGGGCTGAGCTGGCTCTATTGGAAAGTTCCAAGCTCAGGACAAGCTGAGGCTTCCTTTTTCCTTTCTTTTTTTTAAAATTGACTTTCAGAGAGAGGGAGAGGGAGAGAGAGAGAGAGAAACATCAGTTTGTTGTTCCACTTATTGATGCACTCATTGGTTGATGCTTGTACGTGCCCTGACTGAGTATCAAACCCGTAACCTCGGCCTATCAGGACAATGCTCCAACCAACTGAGCTACCCGGCCAGGGCCAAGCTGATGTTTCCTGAAGGCCCACAACTCATTCTGAAGATTCGGGTGACTCTGGATGTCCCTTGAGCCAAGCGTTCTGTGACGTGCAGAGGGACCAGGCCCAGCCGCACGGAGTCTGCGGTCCTCCCCAAAGCCAGGAGGGACTCCATGTTTCACATGTCACCGCTGAGACACAACCTTGTTTGTTTTCCATGAAAATAACCCCAGATGTTGCTTTCCAGGGTGCGGAGCCTGCGCATTTACCACCCGGAGTTCATCACCGCTGAGGAGTCTTGGGACAACAGCTCGGCTGAGTGGGAGGGACGGTCGCTGCTGGGCAGCGAGGCGGCTGGTTCCTCCCGATCTGCCTCCTCGGACAAGGGGGACCTTCTGGAGGGCGCTCACACCAGGCTCCGCCTTTCAAAGCTGAGGTATGAGGCTCGGGAGCGCCCGTGTGGCCCAGGGTGGCGGTGTCACAGGGCAGCCCACCGGCCTGGGGTGAGCCTGGGGGTCTCGCTATCACAACACCCTTCCGAAAGGTGCGGTGGAGGTGAGGGACAGGTTTGCCCACGTTTCCTGGAAGACATGCTAGGTGGGGCTGGCCCAGGGCCGTGGCTGTGCCTACGGGGCTCCCGTATACACATTTATTTGAAGGAAGGGTCCTATCGAGAACAACATCTTTGAAGGCAGCATCTGCAGGGACAGATTGAGGCTTGGGGACCAGGACCACAGGGTCCACATTCCAGCTGTGTGGTAGCTGGGGGACCAGAGGACCAGCCATGTCCTGTGACTCTCTCCTCATCGCCTGGTGTCCCCTTCACTCCACAGCCTTCCGTGGGCTTCCAGGAGGGTGGTCTGGCCCACAGACAGGCGAGGGGACCCTCCGCTGCTGTCAGTCATGAATGTCACTGTTTCCCACCATCGGAGGACCAGCCTTCGCTGAAGCTGTTTGATGGGCTCCCTGAATGCCAGAGGGCACGTGTCTGCACCCAAAGCTGCCCTTTCTCTGGTGTCCTGTGATCGTCCCAGCCAAGGAAGATGACAGAGGGACCTCAGGAGGGTGACGATTTTGCCTGAGGTCTTGCAGCCTGTGAGCCCAGCTGGGGGCAGGAGGTGATGCCAGGTCCCCTGCTGGTGCAGGACCATGGACATGCTTTGGCCCACCAGCCTCCCAGCCATGTGTAACCTCCTCACAAGGGTTCCTCAGCCGCCCTCACAGGCGTGTGGCAAATATTTGGCTGGTGAATCTGCTTTGAGGTTCTGTGAATCATGGGAAATTGTGTGAACAGGGGTCTGGCCCTGGGGGTCACAGGGATGGTAACCCCTGTCCCCAGCTGGCTGGCTCACAGCTGCAGAGGGTGACAGCTTCCTCCTCTGTCCCACACGGCGGCAAAATAGAATCAAGTACATTTCAGACTTGACCTTCAGTGGTTGGTTTGTCTTCTCTGACCCGGGAAACAATTGCCTTGAACTGAAAGACGCAGGGCCATCCTTTCTCACGGGTCTAGAAAGTCCCACGAGTGGTCGTTGAAGAAACTTGTCAAAAATATTTTGGATGGTCAGAAAGTGATTTGTATTTAGAATAGTCCATGGATACTTCGTACTTTCAAAAGAGGGTCATTGTGGTGCCCATTTAAATAGAAGCTGTGGAATCATCTTTCGGAGATGTGAACCAATATTCATCAAACCCATTATGTCTAAGAGAATGAAAAGCAAGTTGTTACTGTTTTGAAAGGACCAGAGTGGTTTTGAAAAAGATGTCCCAACAGACACTTCATTCATTCTGCAAACGTGTGTCAAGCACAGGCCAAGTTCAGCGGCCCTCCAAGTTCAGGGAGAGAGTAAAGACAGTCTGGCCCCGCCCTGGAGGAGGGTCTGGTGGGGGCGGGGCACACCGTGGGGCGGGGCGGTGATGTGTCAGTGGGAGGTGGGCCCCATTGGGTTGGGGAGGTCATGGGACCAGAGGTGCAGCTGGAGGGGCTATAAAGGGGCGGCCAGGCCTAGGTCCATCTCAGGCCTGAGGGCCATGGTCAAGTGTGAAATGGTGGCTGGGCCAGGACACCACAAGGAGTCCTGAGAAGGGGCCAAGCACATGGCCTGTTTGTCTATTAAATTACCTTCTAAGAATTAGAGAGAGAGACATAGATTTGGTGTTTCACTTATTGATGCATTCATTGGTTGCTTCTTGCAATTGGTGTGCCCTGACCTGGGATCGAACCCACAACCTTGGCATATTGGGGACAACGCTCTAATCCGTCCAGGGTCCCTAGGCAATTCTTGAAAGACTCTGCTGGCACAACCAATGACAACGTTGCACTTTCTTTCTGAAATCAACAGTTGCATCTCCGTATTTGTATATTTGATGGCCAAATCTACAGCCCCGCCTTTCAGAAAACTCAGAGGAAAGTGACTGGCGAGTGTGACTCTGAGAGACCAGATAAGGCTTGTTGCCAGGAATCTGGGGCTTCCAATCTTGATCTTTAACGTCTCCTGCAAGAAACTGTGTGCAAGCGCTTGGGGTTAACTTTGTCCCTCTCGTTTTCCCCAACCGAGTCCCTTGCCACCAGGCAGAAGGCGGGTCCACAGCCTGCGGCATGTTTCTTCCTGCCCTGCTAAGGAGAGAATCCCAAAGGCGGGCTCTGAGGGGCAGATTTCTGGGGGCCTCAGAAAGGTGGCAGAGGTCTGGCAGGTCTGCGCATGCGCACACAGGAGCGCACCGTGCGGCTCTGACCCGGGCTTGCCTTTCTCTGCAGGCGCTGTGCGCGGTGGCTGAAGGTCACGGGCCTGTTTGCCTTCGTGGTGATGTGCTCCGTGAGTACCATGCCCAGATCGACAGTGGGCCCTGCCCCAGGCTGGGCGCCTGCGTGGTGGGACCACAGTTCCCCTGGGGGAGGAGCTGAGGGCGTGGGGGTGGCAGCCCGTGGGTAGCGATGGAGGCCTTGGGCGCGCTTCTCTGCGCTTGTCCCAAGTCACGTGGCCGGAGCCCTGGTGACCTGGCTTTGCTCTGCAGAAGGCATCGAGCTGGCCCCCCTGGGTCTTCCCACCTCGGAGCCTACCAAATCCTCCTCCAGCCCCCTGCAGTGAACCCTTTATTTGTGTGGGGGTGAACATGGTGCAAACCCCACGGCCCTCTCAACGTGCATTCCTCACGAAATGTTTCTGATCGTTACAGGTTGCATTTAGCCTGTATCCAGATCAAGGGAAGTTCTGGCAGCTGCTGGCCGTGTCACCGCAGGAAAGCTACTGTATCTGAACCACGTGCTGGACTGGAGGTGTCCGGTGGCGGGTGGCTGAGAGTCACAAAACCAAGAGACACCCGAGAACTGTCCCAAGTGCTGCCCAAGGTCACAGCACAGCCAGCAGGATGCTGATGAAAGACGAGGCCTCAGGACAGGTGGAAAGAGCATCAGGGAGCCCTGGATATGGGGCCTGCCGGCTGTGAGGTTCCCCACGCAGGGCTGCTGGTGGCCGGGCGCCATGCCTTGTTAGGGCCTGTTGTGCCCATGGCTTTGGGACACACTGCTCTGCAGATTTCTGCTGGCCCATTTTCAAGTGTATTGGTTCTTTTCCTGGCTCTGTCTGCTGCTCTGCTGATGGCTTGGTTTCTTCATGTTGTGCTTTTTCGTGTCGCTTTTCCAGGCTTCATAGTTCCTTGTGAGGAGGCAGATGTGTTATGTGGGACAGACACTCCGAGTGTGTTAGTTACTTCTGGCTGCCACAGCAAATCACTGCAGATCGTGTGGCTTCAACGAGAGGGTTTATTTCTCAGTTCTGGAGGCCTGTAGCTCAAGATCAAGGTGTGGCTGGTTCCATGTTTGGTGAGGTCTCGTTCCCTGGCTTGCAGACGGCCACCTGTCTGCTGCGTCCTCATAGGTCTTTCCTTGGTGTGTGGCGACACTGACAGAAAGCTCTCTGGTCTCTCTCACTCTCTCTTTTTATAATTTATGGATTTGAGAGAGAGAAACATTGATCTGTTGTCCCACTTTTTTTTTAAATTGGAATTTATAAAATTATTTTTAAAAGATTTAAGAACAGATTTTATTTATTTATTTATTTTTAGAGAGGGAAGGGAGGGAGAAAGAGAGAAAGAGAGAAACATCAATGTGTGACGGTTGCTGGGGGCCATGGTCTGCAACCCAGGCATGTGCCCTGACTGGGAATCGAACCTGCGATGCTTTGGTTTGCAGCCCGTGCTCAATCCACTGAGCTACGCCAGCCAGGGCCTGTTGTACCACTTTTGATGCATTCACTGGTTGCTTCTTCTGTGTGCCCTGACCCGGGATCGAACCTGCAACCTTGGTGAGTTGGGATGATGCTCTCACCCAATGAGCTACCCAGCCAGGGCCAGTGCCTGCTGTTCTGAGGACACTAAACCTGTCAGATCTGTGTCTCACTGATGAACTCATTTAAGCTCAGTTGCTTCCTTAGAGGTCCCATCTCCAAATACAGCCACGTGGGGGGCGCAGGCCTTGACTGTGGATTTTGGAGGGACACGAACACTCAGCCTGTAGCCCTGAGGTAAAGCCTAGAGGTGAGCGTATCTTAAATTCGGTGAGCACTTGTGGAGGAGTTGGTGTAAATTTGGTCAGACGCTGGCAGCTTTGCTGTTTGTGGTTGCCACGGTAACCCCTCTCCACTGTCTGGCTGTCTCCCCTCGCCCACCTTACCCGCCCCTAGCTGCGCCCTCAGGGTGCCAGATTTGATGAGTTCCCTCTCAAATTAAGGCTTTCTCAGGAGTCTCCCCAGCCTCCCCCTCTCCCTTGGGAGCCCCAAGGAAAAGCCCGTGTGAAGGTGTGAACACCCCCATTCTGCGCCCCCGGGGGCTCTCCACTCTCGCGAGAGCCTCCACTTGACCACCAGCAATTTTTAAATGTTCTGATTCCACTTGCCTGCTTCCGTGCGATTATCTTTTAAACAGGAATCAAATCATTCAGAGAACATAAGTGAGCCATTCTTTTCTTTAGTATCTTTCGTGGATAATCTGGGTGGCCTGAAATTTTAGGAAGTCGGGTAGTTTTTGTTGCCATCGCCAGCAGTTGGCTGCGCATTGTTTTCCGGGTCCTTCTGGGGAGCCCCTCCTGTCTTCCCAGGACGCCCCTCTCCCTCGGATGAGCGACTGTCCACACGCGGGGTGCCAGCAGCACCCCAGACAGACCCGATGCTCAGGGCCTAACCGCGTTCCCTGAGGAAGCCCCGCCCCTAAGCGCACAGCAAAGCGGTTCTCTTCACCTGGGCACTCGCTCACGTCTGTATGTTAGTTTCACCACTTAAAAAAAATTGTTATGTAGATTTTAGAGAGAGAGGAAGAGAACCATTGACTTGTTCTTCCATTTATTGATGCACTCATTGGTTGCTGCTTGTATGCACCCTGGCCCGGGATCGAACCCGCGACCGTGGCGCATGGGGATGCTGCTCTAACCCACCCAGCTCCCAGCCAGGGCAGAGGCGCCCCTTTAAAATCACGTGCAGTGTTAGCGGGAGAAGCATGTGCTGGGGGAGAACGGAGGAGCTCTGGGACTTGGATAAATAAACTGCGTTTCTCACTCCAGAGGCTTTCCCTCTATCTCAAGCTCCCCCGGGGCCCCCCCAAACAAGCATGGAGCCCCGCTGCCCGGCCCTTTCTGGGGACTGGCGCAGCCCGCCCTTCCTCTGACTTCACTGCAGCTGGTCTCAACCTGCACCCCCCGGCCCCACCTCGGCCACGCCCCCAACCGGCCCCGCCCCCTCCACCCCGCCCCCAACCGGGGACTCAGAGGGTCTTCAGGGAGGCCCAGTCCGGGAGCCGAGGTATTCGGAAGAGCCTGCCTTCAGCGCCCGATCTGGAGCGGCCTCAGTGAACCCCGAGGCGCGGAACCTCTGAAACGTCTAAGCCTCCCCCTGCCGGTAGCCCCTCGCTATTCAGTGGGAATCCCAGGGAACCCGGCCAGTGCGGGGCGCCGAAATCAGATCACAGCAAAGAAGGGTCCCAGAGAGAATAGTTTAGTTCTCAACTGCGCAACTGCGGCGCGTCCGCCTTTTTCTAAGGTGTTTCGCAAACCAGCTGGGGAGAAAAATGTCAACCAAACAGCACTATGGTGTGAATGAACACTTTATCAGGGTCAGCCGGGTCTAGGGGTCATTGAAGAAAGGAGTTGTGGGTGCCAAGGATGGATTTTTAAACGTTTTTGTTTATTTAGAGACATGGGAAGGGAGGGAGAGAGGGAGAGAAACATCCATGTGAGAGAGAAACATCAATTGCTTGCCTTTTTGCACGCCCCCTGCTGGGATGTGGCCGGCAATCCAGGCATGTGCCCTGACTGGGAATCGAACCTGAAACCTGTTGCTTTGCGAGACGATGCCCAGTTCACTAAGCAGCAGCATTCAGCATGCCAACGATGGATTTCAGGAGGGGAGAGCTTGAGTGAGCTCTGAAAGGATAGGGGTTCTCCAGGTTTGGGGAGGCGGGGGTACCGCGTGTTAGGTGGCGAGGCAGAGGTTCAGCGGGGCTGGAAGGCAGGGGCGGGGCTTGACTGAAGCTGCTGTTTGCTGGGGTCTCCAGGTCACTACTGACGCCATTCCAACCCGGTGGGCTTTGCATCCTCAGCACGCGGTGGGCGGCTGAAGAGACAGAGAAAAGGAAGGCTGCCGTGCGTGCGGTCCCGTGCGCTGTGCATTGTGTGCACGCTCCGTTTAGGGTGCTTTCACCTGTGCCTGCTCCTGCCCTCTTGGTCCGCAGTAGACGCTCCACATTCGTTCAATCACGGGGAGGAGCCGCTGCTCTTCCCACCGCTAGCCTGCAGGTGGTGCTGTTCCACCTCCGTGGTTTCCTCCAGGTCTCCAGCTCCCTGGGTGGAACATTTCCCCACCCGTTAACCCCGCGTTTGCCGAGCGGAAAGGCCAGGGCAGGAGTAACTTGGGGGTGGCAGAAGCAACAGTGTCTTTTCGGGACTTCTCCCACTACGTTCTGGCCCCTATGTGACTTCCGGTTTCCATTTGTCCATTTTGGACCCCAAGTAGCTGCCGGGGTGCGTGGAGAGGCCCTCCAGCCGGGCACTCAGCTGGACAACGGTGCCGGTATTGATACAATGCTTTCTTTCCTGCGTGTTTTTGAACATTTATTAAAAAAATAGTACAGCCTTGGCTTGTGTGGCTCAGTGGATTGAGTGCCAGCCTGTGAACCAAAGCATTGCAGGTTCGATTCCCTCTCAGGACATATGCCTGGGTTGCAGGCCAGGTCCCCAGTAGGGAGCACCTGAGAGGCAACCACACATTGATGTTTCTCTCCCTCTCTGTTTCCCTCCCTCGTTCGCTCTCTAAAAATAAATAAATAAATCTTAAAAAAAAAAACCCCTAACAACAGCACATTTTGCAGCATGAAGTAGGCAATGAGAAAAGATCAGTCTTTCCCTGTTGCTCCCAAAACTCCATGCAGACCCTGCAGACACCCTGGCAGTGGTTCTGCCCCCTCCCTCCGTCTGCTCTGCAAACTACCAGTTTCTGTGACGGTTTTAAAGAAGAATAGAAAAATTGGTCAATTGGTTGCCTCTAGAATGCACCCCAGCCGGGGACTAAACCCTCAATCCAGGTATGTGCTCTGAGTGGGAATTGAACTGGTGGCCTTCCACTTTCTGGGCTGATGCTCCAACCAACTGAGCCACCCCAGTGAGGGCTGCGGTGGGGCTTCTGAGACCCCACATAGAACATGGATCCTTTTGAGATGCATCTTCCACTGTCACTGTTGTTCTGTTCTGGAGGCGCAGTGGCTGGGCTGGTGGCAGTGTGGGACCCACGTTGTGCCCCCGGGCCCCCGCAGCAGAGGTGAGAGTCAGCCTGGAGCAGGGAGAGAAGAGCTTGGTAGTGCAGGCTGCTGCATTGGTGCACACCCAGGTGCGGGATGCAGGAGCTCAGGGTCCCGGCTGCAGCAGGGCCGTGGGCAGGGAGTTACAGGTTGAGGGAGCAGCCTCTCAATAATTCCTCTCTTCAGCATGGAATTTCTCTCCTCTTAGCTGCTGTCAGAATTCTTTTTTTCAAAAAAGATTTTATTTATTTCTAGAGAGAGGGGAAGGGAGGGAGAAAGAAAAGGGAGAGAAACCTCACTGTGTGGTTGCCTCTCATGCACCCCCTACTGGGGACCTGACCTGCAACTCAGGCATATGCCCTGACTGGGAATCGAACCAGGGACCCTCTGGTCCACAGGCCAGCACCCAATCCACTGAGCCACACCAGCCAGGGCTGCTGTCAGAATTCTTAATTCCAATTGTCTTTGTGACTCCTCACCTGCCCAGTGGACACCTGGCGCCCTAAGATTGGTTGTGGGTGTGGATCGGGTTCATTTGTTCACTCACGCAGCCTCCAGCCCACCCCTCCCCGGTGCTCCTGGCAGGAGTTGGAGGTGGGCTGCGAACATGGAAGCGGGGGGGATAGCAGGACAGATAAACACCACTTATTAGATGTTAAAGCAGAGTATTCCGAACGCACAAGGTCTAACGAAGCAAAACCACTCGTGCATGCTGGAGGGAGGGGCTAGAAAGATGGGGCGTGGTCGCTCAGGGCTGCTGGCCGTGACCTTGGAGGAAAGGGCTGGCTATGCATTTCTCCATGCATCTTCCAAGGAGGGTGTGCATGGGGCGGATGGTGGGGGGACTCCAGGTCTCTGCTTGCTCTGTGGTTCTCCTTGACGTGTCCCCAGCTGTGAACCTCAGTGGCCGAGCTGACTCCACGCTGCTCCAGGTGGACCTGGCAGGGGCCCTGGTGGCCGGTGGCCCGAGTCGTCCAGGGAGAGAAGAGCATGTCGTGGTGGAGGTGACCCAGGCCGATGCTCCAGGCTCCCGGTGGCGGCCACAGCAGGTCATACTTCTGTGTTATTGGAATGGAATTGTAAAAACTCATTTCATCTCTTTATAAACTGAGTTTCCTCTGGAACGGATGGGGTGCCAAGAGGCAGTGAGCCCATTTTCAGGAAAGCCCTCATCGTTTGCTCTGTCTTTGAAATTTTTTCCCCTTCTTCTCTAAGTCAATGACAAAATTCTCACCATTTATGCACAATCAAACTTGTTTTTTTTTTAATCTTTATCTGAGGGTGTACTTATTGATTTTACAGAGATAGGAGTGGAGAGAGAAAGAGAGGGAGCAACATAGACGTGAGAGAGAAACACTGATTGTGCATACCCTGACTGGGGATCGAACCCACAACCTTTGGCACATTGGGACGATGCTCCAACTAGCTGAGCCATGGGGCTGGGGCTCTCATTCATGCTATGAGTAATCTGGTTCCTATTTTCAATGTCCTTTATGACGGTGGGCAGCAAGACTGCTGCCCTCCCAGGGAATTTCCCTTGCCCCTCCCCATCCCTCTCTGCTCACGTCTCCCCCCAACTTTCCTGCCCTGCTCAGGAGGGGACCAGGGCGGGTGGTGGCTACACTTGGGCCCCCCCCATCTGCTCTAAGTTTGTAAGCCAGTAGCAGTGTTAAGCCAGCGTTTCTTCTGCGCTGCCCCAGAGGGCTCAGAAGACGCTTTTTCTAAAACAAAGGCCTCCGCAGCATGGAAATTACCAGCTCCCCAAGGCCTGGACTTTGCCTGGCAGGGAGGTGGGCGTCGTGAAGAGACCCCCCCCACCCCGTCTTCTCTTTCTCTTGATTCCAAACAAGCACCTACATTGCAGAGCCCTGGGTCGCTGGTGACGTTCAAGTTCAAGGTCTGACTGCAGTTTTCCTCTTTGACCTTTACAGGTCACTCATAACTGGACAGTATTTTTGAGCCCCCGGCGGAGCGAGCGCCTGGTGGTCAGCAGGACCTTTGAGGTTCCGAGCAGGTAGGTCTCCCGTGATGGAGGTCTGGGCCGGGGTGGATGGGTTGTCCTCTGGGACACGCTCACGTTAGGAAGTTTGGCCTGCATGGCTCTGATTTTGAGGACAAATGACACCAGATCAGTTATGTGCTATGAATGAGATGCCCTTTCTGGGGGGACAGTGCACTCAAAGGAGGCATGCGGCAGGGTGCCAGGGCCACAGTGGTGGGAAATGGCGGTGTTCATCCCAGGCCCATGTTGAAGCACATGGTCTTTTACAGCTTCTGCATTAATTTCATTAATATCATAAAGCTCTCCTATGGGGAAGTCCGGGAAATGTTAGGGTTCTTCCTCTTTTTCTCTCATGAGGGCCTCTCTGCATTAATTAACCTGTGCTCTTGGCTGCTGTAAGCGTTCCCTAGGGCTGCCGCAACAAATGCCACAGGCTGGGTGACTTACTCAAGGGAAATTAAAAAAAAAGATTTTATTTATTTATTTTTAGAGAGAGGGGAAAGAAGGAAACAGAGAGGGAGAGAAACATCAATGTGTAGTTGCCTCCCTTGCGCCTCCTACTGGGGACCTGGCCCACGACCCCTGCATGTACATCTGTGTGTCTGTGTCCTGATCTCTTAGAAGGACGCCAGCCATCTTGGATTAGGGCCACCAAGGGGCCTCATTTTACTCCCCTCTGTAAAGACCCCATCTCCAAATACAGTTGCATGCTGCCCTGCGGAGGGTTTGGAAATGGACGTAGGAGTTCTGCCCTTTAGAAGCAGGCTTCAGGTCCGGCATGCCTGGTGCTGTGATGCCTCGTGTCCTCTGGGGCTTATCCAGCTGCCAGTGACAACCTGTGTGCGTTCTCAGGTTGCACGTGGCCCTTTTCTATTTGTGAGCCGGTAAAGAAGTCAGGTGGTGGCGGGCGAGGAGGACAGACAGTATGTGCGTGTCCTGCGCCCTGTAAGTTCTAGGAGTGGCGCCTGCAGTGGCCATGGGAGGCTGCGTCCCGCGTGCGTCAACCCATTCACCTGTGTGCAGGGCTCCACGCTGCTGGGACTGGGGTCGGTGGGACTCTGGCCATGGCCGCGGGTGCCCTGGTTGGAAGGACACCGAGGAGGAAGCTCGAATGGTTGCCGGAAGGTCTGTTTGCTGCACCAGCGCTAAGGTTTTTGCTTCACTCTGCAGAGGGGGCGTTTCCATCAGCATCCGCGCTGAGCTCCAGGGGACCCCGGTGGTCCCGCTGCTGGTGGCGCACCAGCACCTCCGCGCCAGCGTGGAGGCCCAAGTGACCATCGCCGCCGTCATCCTCGCCGGCGTCTACGTGCTCATTATATTCGAGGTAAGCTCCGTGCCTGTCAAAGCCCTGTCTGCGCCTGCAAGTTGGTGTCTTTGCCTTGCTAGATGCGCCGGGCGACCTCATCCTGTTGGTGCATCAGATGGCGAGAGTGTCTTCCCAAAAAGTGACATTTCCGGCCTTTTAGGTAGAAAACTGGAATTTCTGATGAGCTTCAGCTAGGCGTTTGTCAGGAACCAGCAAACCCTGACCCGAGAGCATGCGCTTGCATGTAATTTTCTCAACCTCTGCTCTGCCGCTCACACGATGTGCGACCTTGAGGGGACACGTGCCGAGCCTTTCTGGGGCGCAGGGTCTTCATCTGTAAGGTGGCACGTTGCGATCCACTGCTTCCCCCCCAACGGGGACTCGGAGGCCCGTGGCTGTGCTTGCTGAGGGTAACCTATCACTCAGCAGAGGCCATCTCCTGTAAACCTGGTGTTTCTGGGAAACCGCGTGGCTCTCCCTCCCACAGCACCAGGGGAAGCTCGGACAGTGCCTGAGCCGGGGGTGGGGACATCGCTGGCGTCATCATGAAACCAGATTCACGGTGACACACTGCACGTTGTCACCCGAAAGTCAGGCCTGAGAGTCCATTGCGGTGACTCCGAAAGGTGTTTCTTAGGTGAGCGTGGGATCAGACCACAAAGGGTGCTGCCAGGGAGACAGCCTGTGGGAGGAGTGTTCTAGAACGTGGGCAGGAAGGTTCCAGAAGTCTGCCTGGAGAGGAATGTGGGCTCCAGAGAGTTGAGCCCCCAAGTGTCCAAGGAGGTCCGCTGGCTGGGTTAGTTGTTACGTCTGTGTGTCTCTGTTATTCTGGGGGAGGTCTGCTCTCGTCGGCCCTGTTTCATTTTTGTTTCGGGGTTCCCATGGCCACCCCGTGCTCTGTGACGTTCTAGAAGGACTCTGACTCAGAAGCAGTGCTGGGAACTGTGCTTTATTACCCGTACCAGTGATGGGAAAAGGTTCGTTAGGCTGAGCCTGGGAGAATCAGGAGCAGACTTGGAAAGGTCTCCTCTTGCGGAAGGGGCCGCCTGCCTGACGCGCAGCCTGGGATTTTAGCCGGGGACTCGTCACCCACACTCCCTCACCCCACCAAAGCCCCGACTTTCGGAAGGGAAGCAGTTCACTCTGAATCACAGAGCAGCCCAGGCTCCCCGGTACAGCAGAGAACTGTGCACCCGGCCCACAGGCCAGCTTATTGCTTGGTAGCATGGAGAACATTCCAGAATCCGAGCATCCCGCCTCCAGGCAAGGGCCAGCCCTGCAGTAGGCCCCTTCCCAGGCCCACCTGCCTAGGCCACCTGCTGAGGCCACCTGTGTCCCACGGGCTGGGCAGCGCCACGGCGCCACCTGGTGGACACCCCATTTCATTGTTCTTAGGAGATTCTGCACCCAGGGTTGGGCTGATGTTCCTCGCGCAACGGATTTGTTACTCCGTTATTCCCTCTTTTTCTTACAGACTGCAATTTAGCTCTGAAGCCTTTAGGTACAATTTTGGGGTCCACTTACTTCACCAGTGTGCTGGGAGTTCGCGCTGGGTCAGGAGGAAGAGTGTGGTGTCTGAAGTCCCCAGTCAGGGATGCTGAGATTTCTCAGTGACGGGAGGCTGCGCAGCCCTTTGTGCGTCTCGGGCGAAGCTCCCGTCACCTTTGCTCGACGTCGTCTCGCTACCCACCAGGGATCATGGCCTGACTCAGTTACTTCATTCACGTTTCCATAACCTTTCTAATTTCTAATTGCACCTGCACCTACGAATCAGTCATTCTGTATCAGAGAACTTTCTCCTGCCTTATTCTGCTTATGTGAAGCACAGTGGATGCGGGAAACACAAGATAAATTAGTGTTCTTTAATGATTGATTTTATGGTAATGAACAAGTGCCTTAGCAACTTCCAGGCGTGTCCATTGAGTTTATTCCGTGTCTCTCTCCTGATTTTCTGAGTATCATTTTGAATGGGAGCATTTAATAAATTCAGTGTGCTTTAATCACTTACAGTCACTAGTAATTAAAAAAATATATGCTTCAATGCCCATTTTGAAAGACTTTGCTGCTGTTTGAGGATTTGCTCATCTTTTTTTTGGTATAATTTTACCAAAATTATAATTATAATTTCCTTTGAAAATTATATAATTTGTAAATATTTATTCGTCTTTCATTAACTCATGGTTGTTATTAATAGCCATTTAGAAACAAAACAAAACAAAACAAAACAAAACAAAACCCTTCCATTACTTCCAATAACCATCACGAGGTTATAAAAGTCCTGTAAGGAAGTCAGTTCAACGTGGCTTCTATTTTGGCAGGAACCAAGCAGACAAGGTTGGAAGGACCCAGAAGCATTGTGTCATCATCGATGTTGGCTCATTGAGAGCCCCTGGGGGTCGGGTACCCCCAACGCTGCTCCATTTAATAGCGCACTGGCTGCATTAGCTATTTTTTTAAAAAAACGTTTGTTTTGATATAATCACAGATTCACAGGAGGTTGCCCAGAAATGTACAGGGAGGTCCCTGCACCTTCGCCAGCCTCCCTCAGGGTTAAGGTTACACAGCCGTGGTTGGGTATCACGGAACTAATTTGCCGCGCACGGGGCTTCGTGAGATGTGAGTGGTTATTCACATGCTCATTGGAGAGATCTTCTGTGGGGCGGGGTGGCTCTGCGCGATTGTGTGCATGTAGCCCGTATAGCCGCCGCCACCGCCAGGGGGCGGATACTCACCTGCCTTGTCCTCGCTGACCCCTGTGACAGCCCGGGGCAGCCATGCCCTCCCCTCCCTCTGCCCCCAAGGCCTGGCAACTGCTGATCTGTTCTCCTTTTCTGTGATCGTGATGTTTCACCGCAGCTTTGTAAGGCAATAATGTGGCGTGTATCCTTTGAAACTGGCTTTTTTTTCCTTCTCACTCAGCATGATTTCCTTGAGGTTCATCCAAAGCGTGGCCTATATCAGTAGTTTGTGTGTGAGGGGGCACGGCTCTATGCAAGTATTTATTTAATTATTTTTAATTCTCACCTGAGGATATGTTTATTGATTTTAGAGAGAGAGAGAAGGGCAGGGAGAGAGAGAGAGAGAGGGAGAGGGAGAGGGAGAGGGAGAGGGAGAGAAAGAAACAGATTGGTTGCCTCCCACATACTCCCAGAATGGGGACCAAACCCACAAGCCAGGTATGTGCCTGATCAGGAATCGAACCCACATCCTTTTGGTGTTTGGGACAACACTCCAACCAACTGAGCCACACAGCTAGGGTTCTGTGAAATTTTTGAATGTAAATATATATATATATTTATATTTATATAAATTTTCATATATTTACATATAAATAAATATACACATATACATATATATTTACAATTGAATGACATTCTATGGTAAGATGGAATTTTTTTTAGGCATTCATCCTTTTATTTAAAAGATTTTATTTATTTATTTTTTAGAGAGGGAAGGGAGGGAGAAAGAGAGAGAGAGAGACATCAATGTGCGGTTGCTGGGGGCCATGGCCTGCAACCCAAGCATGTGCCCTGACTGGGAATCGAACCTATGACACTTTGGTTCACAGCCCATGCTCAATCCACTGAGCTATGCCAGCCAGGGCAGCATTCATCCTTTGAAGTGTTAACAAATATTTTCTTTTTTTAAGTGTTCAGCTATTGCAAAAAAACCTGTTTTTGAACATTTAAACATTTGTAATGATTTATTTAATGTTGTTTTAAATGTTCTTTATATATTCCAGATATAAGGGCTTGTTGGATATATAATTTGCAAATATTGTCTCTCACTTCAGTTTATAAACTTGCCCCTTATAGGTTTTCTTTTGGTGTCAAGTTTAAAGACTCTTTTCTTATACCTAGAGCCTAAAGATTTTTCCTATATTCTTTCCTAAAGTTTTTATTGTTTTACTGTTTACACTTAAGTCCCTGACCCGCTTTGAGTTAGTTTATGTTTAAGGTGTGGAGTTTAGGAATAGATTCATTTTTTTTAAACCCGTGAATGTCTAATTCTTCCAGCACCATTTATCAAAAAGTGTGTCCCTTTTGAATTGCTTTCACTCCTTTTTATAAAAAAGGATTCAATTTATTTATTTTTAGAGAGATGGGAAGGGAGAGAGAAAGAAGAAAGAAACATCAATGTGTGGTTGCCTCTGGAGCGCCCCCTACTGGGGATGTGACCTGCAATCCAGGCATGGGCCCTGATTGGGAATCCAACCGTGACCCTTTGGTTATCAGGTTGGCACTCAATTCACTGAGCCACACCAGCCAGGGCACTTCCACTCCTTTCTTAAAAATTAATTGGGCATATTTGTGTGGATATGTTTCTGAGTTCTCTGTCCTGTTCCATTGATCTATGTGTCCATTCTCCTTTCTTTATTACTGCAGATATATAGAAGTCTTGATATTGGGAAGAGTGATTTCTCCCCAAAATGTTTTCATCATTGTTTTGGCTAGTCTGTGGCCTTTCTCTTTCCATATAGATTCTCGAATGGCCCTCCAGTCCATGGACATGGTATGTCTGTCCATTATCCAGGTCTTCTTTGATTCCTTTTCTTACTTTTCATCACACAGATTATGTACATGTTTTGTTTTTGTGCCTAAGTATTTCCTTTAATTTGGAGCAACTGCACCTGGTGTTGTGTTTTTGTTTTGGTTTCCCTGTTTTCATTGTCAATGCGCATGTAAAATTCATGTAAGATTGTATTACTTTACTGTAAGTAACAATGCTATCAATAATAATATTTTTACTTTTTACTTCTTGAAGTTTATTTTTTTCGTAGATTCTGTGGGATTTTCTATGTTTATAATCATGTCACTCGCAATAGGTTTTGTTCCTTCTTTTCAAATTTGTATGGCTTTAATTTTCTTTTCCTGCTTTATTGCAATGGCTAATGTAAGAGTGGTGAGAGTGGGCATCCTTGCTTCTTCTTTTTTTTTTTTTAAGACTTTACTTATTCATTTTTAGAGAGAGGTGAAGGGAGGGAGAAAGAGAGGGAGAGAAACATCAATGTGTGGTTGCCTCTCATGTGAGCCCCACTGGGGACCTGACTCCCAACTCAGGCATGTGCCCTGACCAGAAATTGAACCAGGGACTCTTTGGTTCACGGCTTGCACTCAATCCACTGAGCTATACCAGCCAGGGCTTATTCTTGATCTTAAAGGGAAAACATTCAGTCTTGCACTACTAGGTGTGATGTCAGCTGTAGGTTTTGGGATGGAGGAAATTCCTTTCTTTTCCTTGGGTACTGAGAGTTTTTACCTCAAGTGGGTGTTGAATTCTGTCAGTGACTTTTTGTGTCAGTTGATTTTCCTCCTGAGCTGTTTTACATGGTGGATTACATCGATTTATTTTAGAATGTTGGACCGCCTTTACACACCTGGGACAAACCTCTCTTTTCTGATGTGTTTATTACTATAATTTTCTCTCTTGGCACTTCTTCAGGTGCATCCTGCAGGTTTTGATATGCTGTGTGTTGAGTTTTATTTAGTTCTCTCTATTTTTAAAATATCTTTGAGACTTCCTCTCTGACTCACATGTTATCTAGGGGTGTGTGTGTGTGTTTTAATTTCCAAATGTTTAGAGATTTTCCTGTTGTCTTTCTGTTACCGAATTATACAGATGGTCCCTGGCTTACGATAGTTCAACTTATGATTTATATATATTTTGAGTTTATGATGGTGTGAAAGTGAAACTGTGATGTGCAGTAGATTAAATGCATTGTCAACCAGTATTTGGTCATATTTGGAATATAATGGACATAAGCTCTTTGTAAGTTGAGGAGTATCTGTAGTTTGATTTAATTATGATCAGAGAACTTACTCTTTATGGCTTTAATTCCTTAAATTTGTTGAAATGTTCATGCCCCAGATTTATGGTTTATCTTGGTGAAAATTCCAGCACTCCAACTATTACATGTTTTCCTTCTGCTTATAACCCTAGCATAACTTGCAAATAGAAATCATATGTAATTAGACCAGTCAACCACCTGTGAGACCCAAGACCACCTTTGTAGTGTCTGTGATTTGATACAGGAGGGGGAGGGTGTTGCAGGGGTGTGAGGAGGATGGTATATTCAGCCTGTGTTTCTGTAACTTCTGATGCTTCCAGAATTCCCTCCAGATGCCGTGACCCAGGAAGGCCCATGTTACGGAGGGACAGCCCTGTGGGATTTCCAGAGATGGGTCACCATGGCAACATCGCCAGCATCTATTTCAGGGGCAGACTTGCCTTAGGGAAAGACTTGCAAATTGTCCTACTGTAGCCGGTAAAAGTGGGCTCTTTTGCAGTGTTGAGCAAAAAGAATTTCAAACGACACACATGTGGAGAATTTAAACGTGGTGGCAAGATTTTATTGGGTTTGAAGGAATGAATACACCTTTAGGGCGTAGAGGATGGGCAGGCTCTAGCACCAGCTGTCCCGGGACTCCTGATAATCCTCAACGTATTTTCTGGGTTCTTGGGTCTTTGTAACCGGCAAGGTGTCATTCAGGCCGTCTAACCCGAGTTGGGCCCTCCCCTTAACCAATCCCTTTTCTGGACCTGCCAGGGTTCCACGCCCCCTATCCAATCGGATCCTTTTTCCAGGCCGGGCTCTTCCCCTCTATGTCGTCACCCTGGCTCTCTGCGCATGTCCAAAAGTGGAAGCACGTCTTCCTAGGCTAGCTTGTCTCCTACTGCGCGAGTCCAAAAATTCTGTCACCGCGTCTGGTTTCTGCTGCTCACCTGCCCAGCAGAGGCATTTCCCCCTCCTCCTTCCTGATGATCCGACCTGGCCTGGCAGCGCCTGGGGGAGGCTTCCCTGCCTGCTTGGAGGATTTTGTCTCCTCTGCGGCGGGCCCCTGCAGTGCGTGAATGAGTCTGTAAACGCTACAGCTTTCTGTTCAGCTTAATAGAATACTGTCCTAATATCTGGTTAAGCTGCCAGTGTATTAGGCTTAATATTTGATTCCCTGCCCCCTCGTTTATTAAGCTCAATGTCTAATATCTAATTCCCTTTGCTCCTCCTGTTTATTAATAACTAGTTCCCTATCTATGCTAACACTACCTTTTGTGTCAGAGCTATTTTCTCAGAGCCGGCGGTCTCTGGACTCCGCGGGCCTGCACCCTCCATCGGCACCTCACCTCCCTCGGGGGAGTGAGTCTTGGGCAGCCTGCAGAAACTTCTACCTGCCCTCCCTCCCTGCTGCTGCTTCCAGACGCGACAGACAGCCCAGCCCATCTTGTCCTGCTCTGCCGTAGGCGTGTCACACTGGCCACCTTCCGGAACGCCACCTCATTCTCTCCCTTCTGCCCCCTGTGGGCAGTGTTGAGTCCTGGTGCCTCAGCCAGCTCCTGGCACAGAATGAAGGCTCAGGAAATATCACCCCACCAAAACGTTTCCAGAGCATCTCCAGAGACTGAGGAGGTGCCGAGGTCCACAGCTGGGTCTGGTCTGACCTGGCTCTCGGGAGTGGGGACCCTGTCTGCCTCTGACCCAACCGAGTGGGACGGGCAGCAGCCAATGTTCCCTTCAGCCTGTGAATAATAGCTCGATGGAATGAGGTCATTCAGGAAATTCCTTGCTTATTTCAATTCCTGGTTGTACAGATAATCCTGATTGCCATTTTCTTACCTGAGGATTTGGGTCAGATTTCTCATCCTTGTAAAGTAGTGTCACCAAAATGGGACCAGGCCCTGAGCGGGGCTGCCTGGGGCCAGCTGTAGGGTGTGGGTTCTTGACTTCATGCGGGAAAGATTTCACAACACGAGTCCAGGTGACTGCGAGGGCCTGTTTATTGAAGCTGGGGACAGTGAAACAGGGAGGGGCTCAGCGTGGAAGAAGCTGGGCTGCTTTTGCTCACTGGGAAGTCAGAGAAGAGGGGCCTTGGGGACAGGTTCAGGGGTCAGCCTGGGACGAGCTGTCACTGCCCACCGCTGCCCTGGTTGCTGTTCCGTGGGGACCTTCAGGGGTTAGGAGATGCGCCCTCCTGTGGGGCAAGAAGAGGGGGAGAGAAAGGGATGGGCATGCTCCCCAGAGGGGAGTTCTGGGGATGTGTCCTTTGTCTTAAGGCTGTCCTCTCTGTCTTGCAGGTGGGAGTCTTAGGGGTGTCTTGAGTAAAATAGTCATCAGTTTTCAGGTGTGTTCCTTCAGGGTGGTCTCCACTGGTTGGCTGGTGCCAGGGCAGGGGGTCCTCCATCACTGAAGCTGGTCCTGGGGTTGCCCGCTTGGTTTTGCTGCTTTTCTGGGCCTGGAGCTGAAACACAGCTGAAGCCTCGATGTCATCTCCAGGGAGGCGACCTTCCGTATCTGGCTGTAAATTGCTCGGCCAGTTTCCCTGTTCCACTTGTCCTGGCTTACTGGTCTGTCTCAGTAGCTCTCGTTAAAATCCCCACAGAACAAGACGGGGCTGATCTCCCTAATTCTTGAACTTTCCATGTCTAATGGGGGCGTCAGGGGATTTCCCAATGCGGCCTTCTCATAATTCCATTATTATAGCGGAAGCTTCTATGCCCTTATGCCGTAATAAATTACATTTAAACGCTCTGACCCAGTGTTAATGAGAAAGTTTCACAACGTAAAGGAAATAATACATCCCCCACCACGTGCCCTTCAGTGAACCCCCAGAATTATGGTTTAAGGATTGCCACAGTGGACTCCTTTCAGCCGGAAACACAAGGCTTTTATTTTTATTCCTTTGTTCACGTTATCTCACAGAAGAAAAATGAGACAGGCTTTGTCTGAGGCCAGGTCCCTTTGCTCCGGGTTCTTCCACATGCAATTGAGGAGCTCCTAGCGTTCGGTTTCAAAATTAACTGTGAAATGAAATTCAAGAGTGATAATGGAAAATACCTGGAGTCTCCCAAGGGAACTCGCCTTAATTTACGGGAACCAGAAGTGCGTTTGCGAAGAGGGGAGATGCTGTATCTCAGGACACGATGCCCGCACCCCTCTGCTGCTTTTCCCTGCAAACCTCCAAGTTTGGTCTTCCCGATCCATCATTGTCTTTTGCAAGGATGACCTTTCTTTCTTTCTTTCTTTCTTTCTTTCTTTCTTTCTTTCTTTCTTTCTTTCTTTCTTTCTTTCTTTCTTTCTTCCTTCCTTCCTTCCTTTCTTTCTTTCTTTCTTTCTTTCTTTCTTTCTTAAAATATTTGTTTATTTTTAGAAGGGAAGAGAAGGATAAAGAGAGGGAAACATCAATGTGTGGTTGCCTCTCATATGGCCCCCACTGGGCACCTGCCCCCAAACCCAGGCATGTGCCCTGACTGGGAACCAAACCAGTGACCCTTTGATTCATAGCCCACACTCAATCCACTGAGCTACACCAGCCAGGGCACAAGGATGACATTTTAAAAAAAACCATTTTATTTATTTATATATTTCTAGAGAGAGGGGGGAAAAGGGAGAAAAAGATGGAGAGAAACATCAATGTGTGGTTGCCTCTCATGCACCCCCTACTGGGGACCTGGCCTGCACCCCAGGCATGTGCCCTGACTGGGAATCGAACCCGAGACTCTTTGGTTCACAGGCCGGGGCTCAATCCACTGAGTCACACCAGCCAGGGCTCTGCTATTATTTCTTGAAATAAACTGTCTTTCCCTTTCTCTTGCTCTTTTGGAATCCCAATATTCTAATATTTGAATGTCTGATGGACATTCCATAAGTCACTTAGACTTTTCGCTCTTTTTCATGATTTCATCTTCTTTCTTCTCTCATTGGGCCATTTCAAAGTTCCGTCTTCCGGGTCCCATATTTTATCTTCCATCTGGTCTACTCTGTTGTTGATGCTTTTTGGTGCATCCTTCATGTACTAAACTCTTCAGTTCCAGAATTTCCGTTTGGTTCTTTTTAATGATTTCTCTCCATTTGTTTATTTATTTTGTTCACGTGCCATTTTCCTGGGAATATCTTTCTTGTGTTATCTTGTAGTTCATGGAGTTTCCTCCATAGAGCTATTTTGAATTCTTTTTAAAAAAGAATTTCTTTATTTTTGGAGAGTGGGGAGGGAGGGAGGGAGAGGGAGAGACACATCAATCGGTTCCTTCTTGTACATTCCCTGACTGGGAACCAAACCCGCAACCCAGGCCCGTGCCCTGACTGTGAATCCAACCAGCAACCTTTTACTTTGCTGGACAACGCCTAACCCACTGAACCCCACTGGGCAGGGCTATTCTGAATTCTTTATCAGCTAGATTGGAAATTCTGTGACTGTGGTTACTGGGGACTTGCTATCTTTTAGTGATGACATGTTCCCTTGATTCTTCATGGTCCTCATAATTTTGAGCTGCTGCTTTTGCATTTGAAGCAGCCGACCCCTCCTCCGAGTTTTACTGGTTGTATTCAGGTGGGATATACTGTTTGAAGGTCCCGCTGTACCTGAGGCTCTTCCTCACCTGTGTGGACACTCCTGCTCTACACCTCTTGCTCCCTTTTGTGGCAGAATCTTCAAACTTTGTGTCTCCTCTGGTTCAGGAGACTCACCAGGCAGGCTGCTGGGAGCCTCTCTTGTTTTCCAGAAGGTGGCACTACAGCTCACATGGTGAGCTTCCTCACTGCCCACAACCCTGGTCTGTTTTTCTGATAGCTCCATTTCCTGGTGCTGGCAGGTGAGAGGAGCTAGAGACAGAGTCAGGGAGGGTTGGGTTTAGCACCAGGAGTGTAGGGGGTGCTGCGGGCCTGGTGGGGGCATCCTTGGGTGGGTTTCTGCTAGAGGTTCGTGGTCAGAGCTCTTGCTAACAATCTTTTGATGTCTTTTAAAAAATTCAGCAATTCTCATTATCTTATTCTTTTTTAAAAAATATTTTATTTATTTATTTTTAGAGAAGGAAAGGAGGGAGAAGGAGAGAGAGAGAAACATCAATGTGCGGTTGCTGGGGGCTGTGGCCTGCAACCCAGGCATGTGCCCTGACTGGGAATTGAACCTGTGATGCTTTGGTTCGCAGCCCGCGCTCAATCCACTGAGCTACGCCAGCCAGGGCTATCTTATTCTTTTTAATTAATTACTTTAATTAGTTTTTTTTTAGAGAGAGGGGAAGGGAGGGAGAAAGAGAGGGACAGAAACATCAAGGTGTGATTGCCTCTGGCGCGCCCCCTACTGGGGACCTGGCCTGCAACCCAGGCATGTGCCCTGACTAGGAATTGAACCGGTGACCCTTTGATTTGCAGGCTGATACTCAATCCACTGAGTCACACTAGCCAGGTGTTTTGTTGTTGTTGTTGTTGTTTTTTAGAGAGAGGAATGGTGAGAAACATTGATGTGAGAGAAATGTCTCCACTGGCTGCCTCCCACACATCTGTACCAAGGATCATATGCACCTGACATGGGGTTCGAACCTCCAACCCAGGCATGCACCCAGACCAGGAATGGAACCATGACCTCTTGGTTATGGGACAATGCTCCAACCCACTGAGCCACACTGCTCAGGGCAGCCCTTCAATGTTCTTTGATGTTCTAGGTGTCTTTTTCCTGACCGCCTCCCTCCCTGTCACAGAGGTCCCCGCTCAGTACCCGGATGCTGTGGGAGAGAACAGTTTTCTCCAGCAGTTGCTGCACAGCTGGGGAAGCTGACCCCTCATCCCTGTCACTCTCGCGTGCCCGTGGTCATGCGCAGTTCAGCCCCAGGCAGTGTCCCTGGGGAGTGGGGCAGCCTTGGCAACGATTCTCTTACTGTCTCTGATGTGTCCAAACTCAAATGCATATTTGCGCCAGTGGCATGCTGGAACCTCATCTTGGGAAGGCTGGGCTTCCATATTTCCTTCTGGTCTATGGTCATCCATGAAGTCGGGGCTGTCCAGGTTTTCCCAGACCTCGGCGGGGCAAGCGGGGCAGGTGTGCTCGCTCCCGCTGGTTCTGTGGCCTGCACTGAGGTCTGTGTGCTCGTTACTGATGCACAGGTGGGTGCGACCCCTCCTGGGCCACGGGGCAGTGTGCTGGGCCCCTCTCCTGCAGAGGGGGCCTCGTTAGCTGTCACAAAGAAGGACAAAAAGAGGGACACATGAGCTGCCTGACGAATGTTCCTCCTGAGGCGGCTTGGCTAACAGGAGGACCCATGAAGCGCTGGGGACACACGAGGAGAAAGAAGGAAGCACAGAATATTTACAGGCCCACAAGACTCCTGTGGCCCGGGCTTCCGCTCCCCAGGGCTCCCATGCCTGCCCAGTGTGGTGCAGTGGCAGCTGATGCCATCCCGAGAAGGAGCGCGCCACCACTGTGCGCCGTGGGCTCTGTGGACGGGGTGGAAGGAGGGAAGAATGTCCGAGAGCCTTTGCTGTGTCATTTCGGGACGCCTCTGGCGGGAACGGCTGCCCTCCGGGGGCAGTGCCCCGTGCTTGCTGAGCCCGTTCCCTTGCAGCTAGCACCAGGCGCCAGGACGGGGAGGCTGCGGATGGGGCAGAGCACCACCCTGTGCACGCGTCTGTGCCTGAACCTCCTGCTGCTTCGAAAGCCTAAACTAGAGAGGCAGGAGCTGGTATAAGGAGAAGCAGTTCATTCAACAGCCAGCAGCCAGCGGGGACGGGAACTCGTGTCCCAAAGCCCATCTCCCCTTCTCAGGGCATGCAGGGGCTCCTGGGAGGGCGGGAGGGAAAGCAGAACAAAGGGATGGGGGAGGGGGTGAGAAGTTCTCCACAAGCCAACGCAGTCCATTCTGATAAAGACAGAAAAACTGGTCAGACTGTGGTCTGGTGTGCGTCGTCCTGGTTGAAGGTCAGCAAAGCTCCCAGAGCTGGGATGCCTGAAGGTCAAAGTCCATATCTTTGGAAGTTAGTCCTAAGGACTCGTATACAAACATGCTGTTTATCTACAAGCTGCATACTAGAGTCAGCACTGACAGAAGTGGGGTGAAAAGGATGCTGGGGTGGGTGACCTGACCGCACCCGACGGGGTGGCTGAGAGGTGGGTCTCATAGAGCACAGGCGGCAAACACAAGACTATCAGGCCGAATCTGGCCCTCCACCTTGTTTTATCTGGCCTGGCACCTGGTTTCTACCCAGTGGCAGCACTGAGCTCCTTGCCCCTTGTTAAGGGGTAGTTACATGTATACAGTCCTAACATGACATGTGGCCCCTGGAAGGCACCCAGAGGCTGATGGGGCCCCTGGTGAGAGTGAGTTTGACACCCCTGTCATAGACATTCCCCAGCGCTGAGGTCCTATGTTCCCAAAACCCCAGGAGAGTGTACACGTGGCCAATGTTGGGTCTTGAACTCACATCCCCAGCTCGCGTTACAGGCCCTCCACACCACCCCGCCCCGCCCCGTGTCACTTCAAGTTGAAAATCTGGTTTTCTAGGTCTTCGTCTCTGCCCTGGTATGGCAGGGAGACACAGCATCTGTCGTCGTCCGTCCGTGGTATTACCCTTTGCATTCTGTTTCTGTCTCCCACAAAACGGGGAGAACGCATTGGTTTACTGTGGCAGACTGGATGCGGCTGTTTCTGGAGGTGCCACCTGGCTACTGATGTCCTGGTGTGGGACCTGGGCCTGTGGCTACCTTCCTGGACTGTGTCCCATGTACTCACTGGGTGTGCTGTGTCCCATGGGGTTGGGCCAGGCTCACGACTGTGTGTTTGCTCTGATGTTACTAGTTGTTGCACTGCCGGCCAGGTGGGTCCCCTTCCCATGCCCCCACCCCCTTGCCCCCAGAGAGTCAGGTGTGGCTGTGTTCTGTGCCCTGGCTGCAGGGACATGGGCCAAGCCACTCCCCCTCCTCTCCTCAGTGGTGGCTTGTGGGTGAGCAGAGGCCCGCTGGTCACATGGGTGTGGCTGCACCATGGGTCAGGAGGCCCCCCTCCCCCACTGTGTCAGGGCCCTCAGAGCTGGAGGGAACATGGTGTCTTAGCCAGCTGGGCCCTGCCTCAGGAGGTGCGGGCTGCTGTGGGGCCTCACGTACTGGAAGGAATTCCCAGCACCTGCCACTGTTCCCACGTCTCCTCCAAGCCCGAATTCCCTGCTCTGCGACTGGCCATCTCCTTTGGCTGCAGAGGGCTGTTTGCCTGGGAAACGCCAGGAGGGATGGACGGAATCCATGTACTGTGGCCAGTTGCTCACCGCTGAAGCCCCCTCAGTGCGCAGTGGCCGCTGCGCTGTTTTTCAATGAAAATAAGGGTGTTGTGCTGAAAGCTCCTTATATTTAAACGGAGTTAATCTCAACTTTCCAAACTCAGAACGCTCCCTGCTTGGGATTTTAAAACAAGAAGGATCCCTGAGGTCATGTGACTCGACCCCCACATATTCTTTTTATGTTTCATTTTAAAATTTTAATTTTATTATTATTTTAATCCTCCCCTGGGGATATGTTTATTGATTTTTGAGAGAAAGGGAGAGAGATAGAGATATCAATGTGAGAAACATTGATCAATTGCCTCCCATAAGCCCCTGGACCGGGGATCGAACCCACAACCTAAGCGTGTGCCCTGACAAGGATGACACTTCAACCAATGGAGCCACCTGGCTGGGGCTCACATATTGTCTTTAAAAAATTGGTTTCTTTTTAATTGTTCTTTTTTTAAACTGTGAATGATATGCTGAATGGGATCCTGAGTTCTGTCCCGATTTAAGTTTAGTGATTTCCAGGAGGGGAACAGCAATGCTTTTTTTAATTTAAGTTTTTATTTGGAGATACCAGCCCACACACACGGAGCTGGGAGACACACAGACATGCCCCACAGGCTTTTCCCAGCTCCCCCCACCCAGTGGTAAAGCTGCAGTCGACTCTTAGAGCCACAGCCACGGGGTGGAGCAGTCCCGTCCCTCCCCGCCCCCACCCCCAGGGCCCCTCGTGCAGTGCTTTTAGGACAACACCCCTCCCTTTCCTTCCTCAAAATCCCCCTCCCCACAGACAGGCACTGATTGGTCCCAGCTGTTCGATCACTTGGTCATTTCAAGAATGGTATCCAACCCTGGCTGGCGCAGCTCAGTGGATTGAGCGTGGGCTGCGAACCAAAGCATCGGAGGTTCAGTTCCCAGTCAGGGCGTGTGCCTGGGTTGTGGGCCAATTGAGAGCCACATGAGAGGCAACCACACTGATGTTTCTCTCTCTCTCTTTCTCCCTCTTCCCGTCTCTAAAAATAAATAAATAAAATATATATAAAAAAACAATGGTATCCAAATGGGAATCATGCCGCAGGTGACATTTTGGAACTGGCTTTTCTCCCCACTTGGGATCTCTGGAGAGTCTCCCAGGGTATCACGTGAGGCAGTGGTGTGTGCGACCCAGGGTGTCCCTGAGGCATAGTACAGTTGTAAGAATTTTCTTGAGCAAAAATTGGTTTGACTTTGACAGCACCAAACTGGAAGTGGTGTTCTGTGGACAGGAGCGCAGGGAAAGGCTTTTCTAGGGAAAAGGAGGAAGCAAAGCAGGGATATGATTTGATTGGCTGTAGCTTAGCATTTGCCTGCTCTGGGAAAACCTAGTTGGCTGTTTGTGATTGGCTGTCCTCAGGGTTTGATTTCTCTCTCTCTCTCTTTTTTTTTACTGTTGACATTATTATAGCTGCCCCCATTCATCCCACCTTGGCCCACCTCCACCCAGACCCTACCCCCCTGAGTTTGATTTCTTAACCATGAGCTATTAGAGGCTTAGATTTTGGCTTGCTTACATGTGCTGCTAAGGCATTAGAGCCACCTCGTTTAATGGCCTTCTTGTTTAATTAATTTAACAGGACATGCCCTGGTGGGTGTGGCTCGGTTGGTTAGAGTGTTGTCCCGTAAATCAAAAGATTGTGGTTCGATTCCCAGGCAGGGCACTTACCTAGGCTGCGGGTTCAATCCCTGGTTGGGGTGTGTCCTGGAGGCAGCTGATCAACGTTTCTCTCTCACATCGATGTTTTTCTCCCCTTCTCTCTCCCTTCCTTCCCCTCTCTCTAAAATCAATAAACATGTCCTTGGGTGAGAATATAAAAATTTTAACGGAACACATAGTTTCATTTCTCTTGGGTAGATTTCTAGGAGTGAAATTGCTGGCTCCTATGGTACATTTATCTAACTTTCTAAGAAACTGCCAAACGATTTTCCATAATCGCTGCGCCATTTTACATGCCCACCAGCAAGGCTCGAGAGTTTCAATTTCTCCACATCCTTGACTTTCCTCGAATATTGTCTTGACGATTACACGTCCATTTGAAATTATACTTAGAGGGAAAAGATGCTGCTGTGATTCAGGGGTGACACTGAAATGTCAACTAGATGAAGTGTTTGGCTGTGTACCTTTGCTTTAACAACGGCCTCGGCGGCTGGGCAGCATTGATTTACGCTGTGGAACTAATGGTCCCGTTGCCTAGGGATTACATGGGAAACAATTAAGGACAATTTACTGCAGGCTTCCTTGCAGAACATGCTTCACCCAGCCTCCTGCTTCTGCTTGAGGATCATCCAATTACTCAGGAAATAAAAGCACCTTTCTTCAGAAGGGTGAAGGGTGGAGGCTGGGTGTGTTTTGGGGTGCCCAAATGCTGAAGTGGAAAGACCCACAATTTATACATTCCCTTCATAGAGATGGCGTAGCATGGCCGTGCTGACTGGTACTTATACAGACACAGGCTCTTGTTGTTTTAAATCCCCTGGGGATGGGAAGACAGTAATTTTTTACGTTTCTTTCCAGATTGTTCACAGGACTCTGGCAGCCATGCTGGGATCCCTGGCTGCCTTGGCGGCCCTGGCCGTGACCGGTGAAGTAAGTAGTGACATTTCTAGTTGGGGCCTCAGCCACAGACAGAATGTCAGATCAAAGACAGTTCAGGAACACCTTTTTTTTTTAATAAAGATTGTATTTATTTATTTTTAGAGAGACGGGAAGGGAAGGAGACAGAGAGGGAACCATCAATGTGTGGTTGCCTCTCGTGTGCCCCCTACTGGGGACCTTGCCCGAAACCCAGGCATGTGCCCTGACTGGGAATCAAACTGGCGACCCTTTGGTTTGCAAGCCCATGCTCAATTCACTGAGCCACACCAGCCAGGGCTGTTTTCACTTTTTCATGCACTATTTCCACATGTCCCTCCCGGAAATAGCAGTTTATGGCACTGATGGGTATTTGTCAATGACTTTAACATGCACACACACACACAGGCACTGCAGCAGCGTCGTGTCTGTCTTAGCTGAGCAAAGGTCACAGGGTCACGCATTTGCACCAGGTCATGTACTGTGGGGTGTCAGACCTGGACCCTGAGAGGTGCGGTGGGTTCTGTCCTGCAGGTGTCAGTGAGCCCCTGGAGACACATGTTGGGGTGATGGTGCCCTGCTGGGGTCTGAGCACCGCCCATGTGGCAGGGACGTGGGGGTGCGGGCGGGACTGAGTGCCCGTTGGGGGCAGGGCTGAGGCTGTGGGAGCGGGAACGCTGGCAACCAGCAGTGGGGCCCCACACAGAAGTGGATTTGAAAACAACTCTGTAGACTCCAAAAACTTGCCTGAAAACTGCTACTAAAGGCCATTCAGTAAACCAAAGAATAATAACTGGTTTAGAAAACTATGTTGGGCCAGGAGTTATTATGTGTGCCTCCTTTTTCTGGGGTAGAGTTGGTATAAACAAAGGTAAAAGGTCCCAGAATCCCAAAACTCATACATAAACCAGTTATGTTTATTAATTGTCAAGGAGGAGGATAGTGGTAGTTTTTATCATTTTTTAATCTTCCCCTGAGGACATGTTTATTGATTTTACAGAGAGGGAAAGGGAAAGAGAGAGAGAAACATCGATGCGAGAGAGAAACATGGATTGGTTGTCCCCCATATGCAACCTGACTCGGGATTGAACCTGAAACCTTTTGGTGCGCAGGGCGATGCTGCAACCCACTGAAGCACCCGGCCAGGGCAGTTTTTTTTTAAAGATTTTATTTATTTATTTTTAGAGAGGGAAGGGAGGGAGAGAGAGAGAGAGAGAGAGAGAAACATCAATGTGCGGTTGCTGGGGGCCATGGCCTGCAACCCAGGCATGTGCCCTGACTGGGAATCGAACCTGCGATGCTTTGGTTCACAGCCCGTGCTCAAACCACTGAGCTACGCCAGCCAGGGCAGTTCTTTTGTTTTAAAAATCATTAATGTGACCCATGGAAGGCGCATGCTGGGGGCAGCCCTCTGAGCCATCGTGGGGTCCTTTCCTGACTCTCGGGCTCTGGAAGTGCCCTCACGTCACACTCTCTGCTCCCGCTTCGCTGTGACCTTGGCCTTCCCTGTACTCTAGGGTTGTTTCGAGGAGGACATGAGATGGGCAGAAACACAGGGTAGGAGAAGCGTATCTTTCAGTCATCAGCATCTTGGCTGCAGGCCACCACCCGTAGGAAGGGCTCCGTGGAATCCACTCACCTCAAGGGCCGATTCTCCAATGGAGGCTACAGTTCTTCACAGAGTTGTCAGGGGTGGGGCTTAAGAGGTTTACCCCTCTGGCCCTGGCTGGGTAGCTCCATTGGTTAGAGCATCATCCTGATACGCCAAGGTTGCGGGTTCGATCCCCAGTCACGGCACACACAAGGATCAACCAATGAACACATGAGTACGTGGAACAACAAATCAATCTCTCTCTCAAGTCAATATCTAAAAGAGCTTTGCTTTGCTTATTACTAAAAGCACAGGCTTGACATTGGGGAGCTTTTGGTCACGAGTGTTTTTCTGTGGTGCTGTAATCCGACTTCAGAGAGGCAGGCGAGTGGTGTGATTTCGGACGGGCCCAGGCATGGGTCCATTTTAACGGGCGGCCCATTTTTACACATAATCACCAAGAGCGTGTCACCGGGGTTGACCGGTGAATTTCTGCTTTGATTGCAGAGACCCAGCCTGACCCGCGTGGTGGAGTGGATTGATTTCGAGACCCTGGCGCTGCTCTTTGGCATGGTAATTACAGCTCTCCTGGCGGGCATGGCTTCACGGTGGCCGTGATCCAGAGCCTTTGCTTTTCCCACTGCTGCTGCTGTTGCTAATCCTTCGTTATATTAAAGGCACCAAGCTACCGGGCAGTTGGGCTTGATTGAAGAGTGTTTGCGCAGGTCTAGCTAATTTCTTGTGGGGAGGCTTGGAATGTTCGGTGTCCTGACTAGTCTGATAGTGAAGTAATGTTGCCATTTAGCAAATTCAGCAAATTCTTTGAGCTCCTGCCCTTAAGATATAAAAATGGAATATCCCAAATGAATAAACCATGTAAGGTCTGATGATTGGAAAAATGCCTGTCATTTTTTGGTGATAGGGAGAAATGCCCCTCAGTAGTCATTTGTGTGTTTGCTGGTTTATCAGGCACCGTGTGGTGAGCTCCATAAAGCATCACCGAGTCGACTGGTAGGAAAGGAACTTTGAGGTGCACAGGTGGGCTTGTGTGGGACACGAACAGGGCTTATAAACTGATTTACTAGAATAAATGGGATTTTTAAGAAAGATTTTATTATTTATTTTAGAGAGAGGGGAAAGTAGGTAGAAAGAGAGGGAAAGAAACATCAATGTGTGGTTGCCTCTTGTGCGCCCCCTACTGGGGACCTGGCCTGCAACCCAGGCATGTGCCCTGACTGGGAATCAAACCAGCGACCCTTTAGTTTTCAGCCCATGCTCAGTCCACTGAGCTACACCAGCCAGGGCTAAATGGGATTTTTTAATCCTCGCCTGATGGCATGATTATTGATTTTAGAGAGAGGGGAAGCAGGGAGGGAGGGAAGGAGAGAGAGACATCGATTGCTTGATTCCTGCATGTGCCCTGACCGGGGACCAAACTTGCAGCCCAGGCATGTGCCCTGACTGGGAATCCAACCTGCAACCTTTTGGTTACTGGATGACGCTCCAACCAACTGAGCCACACCGGCCAGGGCTAGGGTTAAAATTAGGTTTAGTGTTAAGGTTAGCTTTAGGATTAGATTTAGGGTTAGGGTTAGTTAGGATTGAGTTTACGATTAAGGTAGGGTTAGGGTTGGGGCAGAGTTAGCTTTGAGGTCAAGGTTTGGGTTTAGGGTCAGGGTTAGACTTAGGTTTAGGGTAAGGCCTAGATGGATTAGATTGGGTGTTAGGGTAAAGGTTCAAGTTAATGTTGAGTTTACAGTTAGGTCTTGGGTTAGGATTAGGGTTAGAGTTAGTTTTGAATCAGGACTTAGGATAAATTAGGTTAGAATCAGGGTTATAGCATTGCCAACTGAGGAAGTGGAATAATTTTCCAGAAGGTTCAGTCCAAATGTCCAGTTGATTCAGTTTAGGATAAATGGGACAGTACTTTCTGTCATTATCTAGGATGGTCATTCTCACCAACTCAGTGTCACCCACAGAAAGAAGCACCATTGCATGGAGATTCATACAGAACGCAGGATAATCCATCAATGCTGCTGCTCTTACTTGTACATCTTGATAAAACTGGAGACAGAAAATCTGTTTAATTAATTATTTCAGCAAACACAATTTAACCCAGTTTAAAAATCTTAGGACGTTTAATAGTCACATGTGGACATTGAGGTGCGGAAGGCCACCTTCTGGCCCACTTTCTTCCCAGCTGCTCGTTTGGTGACTAGAAGTCACCCCCTGCCTAGCGTCTCTGCCCCCCAGGTTCCTAGGCTGTAGAACAGAGAAGATAATAACATGTGAGGTTTGCTGCGAAGCTTAGCGGAACAATACACACCTCGGACAGACGAGGGGCATGCCCTCCAGCAGGGGGCTCCCTGCAGGGGTCCGGGAGTGGAGCCCACCCAGCACAGAGCAGGGCTGGATGAGTTGTGCGTCCTCACCGAGGCCGAGCTCAGGGGTGTGTGACTGCCACGCTGACCTCGCTGTAGGATGGCGCGGAAGCATTCTTTCTGTCTCCTTTCTCTCTTCTCCCCGCAGATGATCCTAGTGGCCGTGTTTTCCGAAACGGGCTTTTTTGATTACTGTGCTGTAAAGGTAGGTTTGATGTGGCATTTCATAGTTCTAGAGAAATTAATCCATTCATTTATTTTTCTACTGCTACGTGATTTAGCGAGGAAAAACTACTATTTAGAGCAACTATTTTCTTTTCATATTTTTAAGAGATTTTATTTGTTTACTTTTAGAGAGAGGGGAAGGGAGGGAGAAAGAAAAGGAAGGAAACATGAATGTGTGAGAGATATCAGTTGCCTCTTACCACTGGGGGCCTGGCCTGCGACCCAGGCATGTGCCCTGACTAGGAATCGAACCAGCAACCTTTCCGTTCCCAGCCCGGCACTCAGTCCACTGAGCCACACCAGCCAGGGCTAAAGCAAATAGTTTAAAATTCCGCCCTCCTTTAGAAATCACGCACTTCTGCCAGGCTGAGTGTGGCCGCTGTGCTGAGTTAGGTGGCTCCCAGCAACACTTGCAGCTTCTCCCTGAACAGCTGAAGGACGTGCCCAGATGAAGAGTACTTGAGTCGGCTGTTTGTATAAATTATTTAAAGGCGCAGGTTGAGAGCTGCCCATCAAAATCTGTTTTGCATTTACAAGCATCTAACCAGTTCAAGTCATCCACTTCTGGTTCCTTTGTTTTTTGGGTAAAATAATTTCAGTGACCACTTTCTGAACACTTGAATATATCCACATTCCCATTTATAACTGGAACCCCAGGGGATCCAGCCCGAAGTTCAGGCCCCTAGAATCTGTATGGGTCCTGTCCCTCACGGGGGTGGAGAAAATCTCGCCCAGCCCTGCTGAAACAAAGGCTAATGCCTGGTTGTATTCTTTAGAACTGAAAATGTCTTTAAAAAATTTACTCAACAAAGCCCTTGGCAAGTTCTGAATGACAGACCGTGCTGTGATTTTTTAAAAAAGATTTTGTTTATTTTTTAAAGGGGGGGAAGGGAGGGAGAAAGCGAGGGAGATAAATACCGATGTGAGAGAGAAACATCAATTGGTTGCCTCTCGCATGTGCCTTGATCAGGGACCAAGCCCTCAACCCAGGCCTGTGGCCAGATGGGGAATTGAACTGGCGACCTTTTGGTTTGCAGGATGACACCCAACTCGCTGACCCACACCGGCCAGGGCATGTGCTATGAGTTTTGACAGCTTTTTTTCATCATCTCGTACCTTCTGCAGAGATATCTGGCCTCTTCCTCCCAATACCTTGGTACTAACAGTATCTTTTTTTTTTTTAAAGATTTTATTTATTTTCAGAGAGGGAAGGGAGGGAGAAAGAGAGAGAGAGAAACATCAATGTGCGGTTACTGGGGGCTATGGCCTGCAACCCACGCATGTGCCCTGACTGGGAATCGAACCTGTGATGCTTTGGTTCGCAGCCTGCACTCAATCCACTGAGCTACACCAGCCAGGGCATACGAACAGTATCTTTAGGTCTCCAAGAGTCCAGTGGTCCCTGAGATCACAGCCCAGGCAGATCTGAGAATCTGTGAGTCTAAGTTTTGACCCACCTCGCAGTGTGCCCTTGAGCTCCTCGTTCTCAGAAAGCCCAATGACGGTCCTGTCTGACTTTCCCACGTGTGACGTGTGCCGTGTGCCCCAGGCCTACCGACTGTCCCGGGGACGAGTGTGGGCCATGATCTTCATGCTCTGCCTCATTGCCGCCATCCTGTCCGCCTTCCTGGACAACGTCACCACCATGCTCCTCTTCACTCCTGTGACCATAAGGTAGGTGGAGCGGCCCCCGAGGGCGTGGGGTGGGCTGGAGGTGCCACCTGTGAAAGTCTGGAGACCCACACCTTGCTCCCCTGTGGGGACACACTGCCTGGGGTCATCCCCGCATCTCCAGCACCAGTCACAGGTGTGGCGGAGCACTGGCAGAGCCCCATCCCACCCGGGCTGGTCCTGGGGAGACACAGGGGAAACGGGTACCCCCCTAGGACGCAGGGGACAAGCCAGGCAGCAAGGGGTTTTCGGACGAGTTGTTTCATTCTGCCTGGTCTGCATTGTGCCATCAAAGGCACTAACCCAGGCTAGGGGTGTGAGGCTTCTGCCAGACAGGGGACTCTCCTGGACACAAGGCATGAGGCAGCAAGTTCAAAGTCACCACCTGGGAATACTACTGGGGCTCTGGCCTGATTCTGGGCCAGGATGCCTTTGGCGTTTGATGTGTGGTGATGGGGAGAGCAGGAGAGAGTGGGCTGTGGGGCAGGGAGAGGGGGAGGGAGGGCGGGGGAGGAGCCAGGGCAGGCAGCGCCCCCTCGTGGACACGGTTTGTAGCGTCCAGTTTCTTGCTCGAGGTTGTGCGGGCTTGGCTGCATTGTCCCCCCTGCTGGAAGGCAGAGGTCTGGTGGGGAGCCTTGCAGCCCTGACCTTGCTGGGCAGGGGACCAGCACCCCCCAGCGCCCGGGCCTTTCTGAGGGCAAACGATGGATGGAGTGAGCACGTTTTGAGGGTGCTGTAAGTGCAAACGCGTGCTTCTAAAGGCAGGCACCACCCTGTCCCCCGGCCACACCCCCACTCGGCTGTGACAGAGGTTTGACGGCCATGGTACCCCGCCCCCACGAGCCCCATCCCAGCCTGTGGTCGCGCTCTCTGATGTCGGCCAGAGACAGGCTCCAGGAGCCACTGTGTTCACGGCGTCCCTGTGCAGCCGGGACACCCGAGACATCTCCGCCTCGCCAGGGTTTGTCTTAAAAGCCCTCCTCCCGGAACGGGCTTGTCATTTTATATGAAAGTAGCGGTTCCAGTGACCTCCTCTAAAAACGCAACTTTCAAGATCCAAGCGTCAGTCAGTGTGCTCAGGTTCACTGTTTACATCACCACGTTTTTATGGCTTTATAAGCTTAGCCCCATTCCTCTGACCTCGTCTGGACCGAGTTGCGTGAAACAGCCCCCGTGGACGGGAATCTGGTGTCGCTGATGAGCGCACGCTAGTTGTTTCCTTCTGGAAGTAGATCCTGGGAGCTCCCTCAGCCGGGAGCTGCTGCCCGCTGGGGTGGGGTGCACAGTTGAGCCCTCCCCCTTGTCCCCTTGGCCCGCTCAAGACACCACTCCCCGCCCAGCTTCTGCTCAGCTCCAGGGCTCCGCCCCCTCGGATAGTGCTGGCTGCGCTCTGAGCCTGGAGACCCTGCTTCTGTGTGAAACTGGGCAATGCACAGGCGCAGGCATGGAGCGTGATATGACAGGTTTCCCCAACTTTCTTTGGAGTCACGTGTCTCTGCTGCGTGCTCCCGGACCATGTGGGGAGCTGTATGGGGCCGCCCCACAGGCCCACCCCCAGGGAGAGGCCTGTTGTGGACTGGGCCAAGGGGCCTAGGGGCTTTCCGAGGTTCCCAGACAAGTCTTGGGTGCAGCCGAGGTGGACACCCACCGCTGCAGAGCGTGAGCCCCTTCTCTGAGGAAGCCGTCCCAGGTCCTTATGAAAGCAAAGGCACAGTAGGGCCTCGGCATCTGAGAAAGGCCGTTTTGTGGGCCCACCACATTCCAGAGATTCGTTGTTTAACTTGAGATGTTTTGGCTGCATTTTAACACGCTGTGGCTTCCTTGGGAAACCACCTGGCTAAGGAGCTAGGTGGGCAGAATTGGCCTGAGCCACCGGGCTTTTCTGCCCCTGCCCCACCCCGGACCGGAGGGGTCTGGTGGCCAGCGCTCATTCTGCTGCCCCAGGACCGGCCTTCCGCTGGGATCTACCACAGGGGACCATGTTTCCTCCAGGCCTGTAGGGAGCAGTATATATTCTCACACTGATGGCCCAGAGGGGTGATGGGCTTACTTTCGGAGAAACGTGATTCTGAGAGCTGCTGTTGCCCGTAGTTCTGGAGCCTCCTCATTGTTCAACACTAGCTCCGCCCTTCTTATAGTTGTGCACGCACACGTGCATAAGCTTCCCTTGTGCAAGCAAGTGCTGTAACGATAAGTTACGTTGCCCACGGACCTTTTACAATGTGAACAGTAGGCCTGCTTTGGTTTTCTCTGTTTGTGACAGATTATGTGAGGTGCTCAACCTTGACCCAAGACAAGTCCTGATTGCAGAGGTGATCTTCACGAACATTGGAGGAGCTGCCACCGCCATCGGGGACCCGCCAAATGTCATCATCGTTTCTAACCAGGAGCTGAGGAAGATGGTGCGTACTGGTGTGACAGGGTCACTTCCAGGGACTACAGGCCCAGCTTCCTGCCCGCTTAGCTTCCTCCTCAGCGTGGATGGCTTTGTTGGAAATTGTCCTGTGTCGCCTCTTCCCACGAGGTGCTGCTGGTTATCCCGAGAGGAGGAGGTTGGCCGGCTGATTTTCCAACGTAAAGTGGTCTGAACTTCCTTCTCTTTCTGATAAAAATTTCAAAAGATTTTATTCATTTATTTTTAGAGAGAGGAGAAGGGAAGGAGAAAGAGAGGGAGAGAAACATCCATGTGTGGTTGCCTCTCACGCGCCCCCTAGTGGGGACCTGGTCCGCAACCCAGGCATGTGCCCTGACTGGGAATCCAACCGGCAACCCTTTGGTTCACAGGCCCCATGCTCAATCCAGTGAGCCACACCAGCCAGGAAAACTTTAACATTTTTAATAGGAAACATAAGTTGCAGTGAAACAGGTATACAAGTAGTTCAAGTGAGAGTGTGACCAGTGAAATCTCATTAGACTGTTTCTAGAGCTTAGCTTTCAATTTCTGTTGTCTCTGTTTTTTTTTTAATCTTTTTATGACAACATATTAATGAATGCTACAACAGGTGACCCGCCCCTGGTGGCATCCCATGAGTGTTCATGTAAAAATCCCAGGCGTGATGTCTTTCTTGGACAAAGTTGAGTTAGTTCAGCATCATTTAAAGCCCACCCTTCAAGTTGTAGGCCTGGGCGTTCTGAACTAAACAGTGGGATGCGACCCATGATGGGTCCTGGGTCCTGGGTTCCTACCAAGTCACCTAGGAAGCTGAACAGCCTGCCCGACTATTCCCACACCCTTCCATGGCATGCCGACATGTTGTAGCAAATACCCAGCCTTTAGATCTGGTCGTGAGGGGGAAAAAAGGTGAGGTTTTTGAAAAAAAAAAAAAAAAATACACCGAGGGCCCTGGACGGGTTCACCCACTGAAGGCACACTGAGGCTCAGCTTAGCCTCTTCAAACAGATTTGTGACAAAGTGACTTCCTCTATGGATGTGGCCTTGATTTACTGAAGACAGCATTCCTTGTCTTCCAGTTAATGAGTTTCCCGGAGTTTCGGATTAAACATACCTCACAGGAAAGGTATCTCCTGTAGAGAATCAAGAGTGGTTTTAATTCATTTTATCGTAGGTCAGAGGTCAAGGAGGGCTTACTGGTCCGGGGACACAAATGAACTTGTAGTTCCCGTGGTAGTGTCCTCAGCAGAGATTAATTTGTAATATCTCATTGTCAATGATGACAGTGCACCACACATGTGTACCACGTGATGGGCACACTCACTCTCATTATTTTGTTCATCAATGCACTGAAATGGAAAAGGATTCTAAAATAAAATCAATTTTAAAATTAATGTTTAAACTATTCACTAAGAAAATTAATAGTGTCACCTGACGGTCGCTGGCTCCGATTTGGGGCGCAGTCCTTTATGCAGAGCAAAACAGCCCAACGGGCCACAGCAGGGCTGTGAGGCAGTCTGGGGCCAGGCCCCCTTCCCAGTCCGCCCTGCTCTGCTCCGATCCGATGTGGTTCACTCTGGTGGGCTCCACGCGGCTTCTCTGCTCCACAGAGAAGTTATAGGATGGTGTCAGGAGAATTCTTGTAACTCACACCCTGCTTAGTCTGCCCTGGTCTCTGTTGGCGGAATTTCCAGTACTGAACAGGTAGGCAGGGGGAGATCTCTGGGGCCCACCACGTGACCTATTCTGAACTCCTCCTCACACCCCCCACCCCACCCCATCCCAACCCCCACCTCCACCCTCACCCTTGCATCTGCAGAGCTGTCATATCCCAGGGCAACAAGGCAACAGCGCAGGGCTCCGCTCCCTACCCCCGTTCCCCCCAGAGACAGCCTGCTGGGGCTGTAATCCTATTCTTTGCTCTTTTGTGCCTGTTCCAGGGTGACCCAGCGGCCACACCACTATTTAACACATCCAAAAGGCTTTTTTAGAGGAGCCGTGCCCCCTGTGCTTTTGAGAAGCATTTCCCAAATCAGAGGAAGGCTTCCTCCAGAGAGCCCTGGAGGTGCGTGCCCAGGGACGTTCTTCTGGTCTTTCCATTCAGGCCTCATTCGTTGGGCATGCTGGGGCATTTCTTGTGGCTCCTCCACCAGGCCTGGTGCGCTGTGCATGATGGGATGTTTATCACGGCTTCCCCACCACGTCTTGTGCACCCTGGGAATTTCTTGTGGCTTTCCCATCACACCCTGTGTGCTGTGCATGATGGGACATTTTCTCACGGCTTTCCCATGGTGCCCTGTGCGCTGTGCATGATGATGGGATGTTCCACGTGGGTTTCCCACCACAGCCTGCGCGCTGTGCATGCCGGGACGTTCTTCTGCCACTCCTCGGCTACAGTTTCCTCCGCTGTATCTGCCAGTATTTTGGCGGTGTCTCTCTCTTGCTGTTTTCTGCTCTGTCTCTCTGGTCACGTCCTGTCAGTCTCCTTTGTGGGTTTTTTTTTTTTTCTTCCAGGCCCCTCCCCAATATCCCTGGGCCTTGGGATTCTGCTTTTTCGACCTTTTTCCTCTGGGTCAGCATTTTCTTTTTTTTTTAAAGTTCTTTTTTTTTTAAAGATTTTATTTATTTATTTTTAGGGAGGGAAGGGAGGGGGGAGAGAGAGAGAGAGAGAGAGAGAGAGGAACATCAATGTGTAGTTGCTGGGGATTATGGCCTGCAACCCATGATGTACCCTAGCTGGGAATCGAACCTGGGACACTTTGGTTCCCAGCCTGCGCTCAATCCACTGAGCTATGCCAGCCAGGGCAGCATTTTCTAATGGAGCTCGAATGCTGCAATGGCCAGCCTGCTGGGATTATGCACCTGTGTCTCTGCCAGAGGCTCGTAGTGCCCGCAGGCCCACATACCCAGATCGCTCCCCCACATACTCAGCGGGTCCCAGGGTGTCCCACACTGGCTCCCTCCTGGCTGATGTCACACCCACTGCTGCAGGGCTGGGGTCCTCTCCTTGCTGGGTCTCCAGACAGGAATCTGTCCTCTGATTGCACCGCAATCCACATGCAGGAGGTTCCGCTAAGCACTACGTTCCTAAGAATTTCTTTGCGTTTCTCAGTCAGAGGAATTCAGGAGACAATTTTGGCTGGAACCACACGGCTGCAACCCGGTTGGTTTGTCATAAAGCTGGTCTGAATGCCGTCTCCCTAGAAAATGATATCAGTGGGTCAGGGGTTCCCCAGCTGGCATATGTATATATATATAAAATTATATATTTAATTGTCTTTAAATGAGGCTGTGGGTGTTCTAATCTGATTCTGGGGATTGTGTTAGGCTGTTTTACTGCCTCAGCATTTGAGCACGTACACTACCAAAGAGGACATTCTGGAAAATTAAGAAGGAAGCAGCTCAGTGGCACCCAGACCCAAACAGTACAAAACAAAGGCTTAGAGGGGGTTAACATAGAACCAGCCCCTTGCAGAAGGGGGCTGCGTGTAAGCACCATGCTGATGTAGGTGTAATAGTGAGTGGTTTTGTCCCTGAGAACATTAAGGAGGGGAGTCTAGGGAATTACAGAGGCTCATGAAAGTAACAGGGAGGCAGAGATGCACCTACTAAGTCCAGTGAAAGCCTTTGCATTTCATTGTACCTTGCATCTGCCTGAATTACTTCTTAAAATTTTCAGGTTGGGCCCTGGCTGGTGTAGCTCAGTGGATTGAGTGCCAAGGCTTTGAGCCAAAGGGTCACTCCTTGGATTCCCAGTCAGGGCACATGCTGGGTTGTGGGGCAGGTCCCCAGTAGGGGGCGTGCAAGAGGCGACCATGCATTGATGTTTCTTTCCTTCTCTTTTTCCTTCCCTTCCCCTCTATAAACAAATAAATAAAATTAAAAAAAATTTTTCAGGTTGGATATTTTTCTTTCTGCATAGTTCTTACTTGATAAATCCACCCATTATAACTCTAGTAGCAACCAAATATTTCTACTAAAGGCTGGGACACCATTAGTCATTTTTTTCCTTCTTTCCTCTCCCTTCCCTCCTTCCCTCCCTCCCTCCCTCCCTCCCTCCCTCCCTCCCTCCCTCATCTTCCAAGGATATGCTTATTGATTTTAGAGAGAAACAAAGGGGGAGAGAGAGAGAGGGAGAGAGAGAGAGGGAGAGAGAGAGAGATATCAGTGTGAGAGAGAAACGTGGATCAGTTGCCTCCCACACATCCCCTGACTGGGATCGAACCCACAGCCTTTTGGTGCACAGGATGATGCTTCAACCAACTGAGCTACCTGGCCAGGGCAGTCCTTTCCTTTCTTTAATCTACTCCTCACTTCTTCAATTGTTCCATCATTTCTAAGGGGACAAAATTTATAGTTCTTACATTCCAAAGATATCCAGAATACTCAGGATACAAGCACCACTGCCTTGGTAGGATCCTTTCTCCCCCAAATATTAATTAGATTTCATGAATAAATTGGTATAGAGGCAAATACATTAAGAGTATATTTTAGGCCACTTTTGGACTTAGAAGGTCTTTTTTTGTTGTTGTTTCTGTTTTTGTTTTTATTTTATTTTTTAAAAAGATTTTATTTATTTATTTTTAGAGAGGGAAGGGAGGGAGAAAGAGAGAGAGAGAAACATCAATGTATGGTTGCTGGGGGCTGTGGCCTGCAAACCAGGCATGTGCCCTGACTGGGAATCGAACCTACGATGCTTTAGTTCGAAGCCCGCACTCAATCCACTGAGCTATGCCAGCCAGGGCTTGTTTTTGTTTTTAAAATAAATTAAAATATTTTCAGTGGCCCCTAAAAGTATCATGGGCCTTTTTAAAAAGCAGATATTTGGAGCATGATTTCTACAGAAAAACAAAGTGTGAGGTGATATCCTAATCCTCAGTGCCCTGGCTAGGTGGCTCAGTTGGTTGGAGCATCGTCCTATACATCATGAGGCTGGGGGTTCAGTCCCTGGTTGGGTTGTGTGTGGGAAGCCAGCAATCAGTTTCTCTCTCTCATGTTGATGTTTCTCTATCTCTCCCTTCTCCTCTCTCTAAAATCAATAAACATTTTAAAGATTAAAAAAGAACTACCAGAAAAGTGGTGAATTCTTTTATGACCATTAAAAATATCCCAGCCCTGGCTGGCGTAGCTCAGTGAGTTGAACGTGGGCTGTGAACCAAAGTGTCGCTGGTTCGATTCCCAGTCAGGGCACATGCCTGGGTTGCAGGCCATATTTCCAGTGTGGGCCACATGAGAGGCCACCACACAGTGATGTTTCTCTCTCTTTCTCCCTCCCTTCCCTCTCTAAAAATAAATAAATAAATAAATAAATAAATAAATAAATAAATCTTTTAAAAATATTTAAAAAATATCCCACTCATCCCAGCTCTCCGTAGGCCCTTCTGCCATCAGTACCAGATGAGCTCATATAGCACCACCTGTCGTTGCAATGCTGTTTGTCAGGGGAAGCCCCTGGATATGCAGGGATGTGCTAGAGACTAAGGTTTCAGATTATTATACACAGGCGAGACTAATCTTTGACGCAACTTTGTTGGTAGTGGGGGTGGCGCAGGGGTTGTACCTGTGGGAGGACCATCATTTAATGTCCCCTTTCCTGTTTCCAGGGTGTGGACTTCGCGGGATTCACCGCACACATGTTCGTTGGGATCTGCTTTGTTCTCTTGTTCGCCTTCCCACTCCTCAGGCTCCTGTTCTGGAAGAAAAAGCTGTACAACAAGGAACCCAGTGAGATCGTTGGTGAGTGGAAGTGCCTCGCCCTGTAGATCCAGAGGATGCCTCCATAATGTTATTTTTTTTTTTCCGGGAGACATTTCCAGAGAAAGGCAGGAGGTTCATCCTGTGTGGGACATCAGGGAAGTGTCGGTGGCTGGGGTGCTGTGCACTCAGTAGGTCCGCATCTGCCTCCTGGTCCCCAGTGTGCTCTCAGGGGCTTTCAATCCAGGAGCTCTGCCTCTTTCGTTTTTTAAAAATTAAACTTGCTCAGGTAACACTGGTGAATGTTATATAATTTTAAGGTGCCCAACATTATCATTTGACAGTTGTGTACTCTGTGGCACATGAAGCACCTGAATCTAGGTTCTTTCTGTTACTGTATGTTTGACTCCCTTTTCCCACTATGCCCTGCTCACCCCCTGCCCCTCTGGGAAGCACCATACTGCCGTCTGTATCTTGAGCTTGTTTTTGTTTGTGTTGCTCACTTGCTACTTTTTGTTTCCTATCCAACATGTGAGTGAAATCATATGGGTTTTGTTTTTTCCTCACTGACAGACTTCAAATAGCATCATACTCTCAAGATCCATCCATATTGTCACAAATGGCAGAAGTTCCTTTATTTTATGGCTCAGTGGGATTCTGTTGTGATGTGTGTGTGTGTTGTATCGTCTTTACTCAGTCCTCTGCAGTGGACACTGAGGTTGTTTCCACATCTTGCTTATTGTAAATAATGCTGCAGTGAGCATAAGGGTGCATATATTTTTATTCTTCATTTAAGTACCCAGAGATGGAATTGGTATATTTTATGGTAGCTCTATTTTTTTTTAAGATTTTATTTATTTATTTTTAGAGAGGGAAGGGAGGGAGAGAGAGAGAGAGAGAGAGAGAGAGAGAGAGAGAGAGAGAGAGAGAGAGAGAGAGAGAGAGAAACATCAATGTGCAGTTGCTGGGGGCCGTGGCCTGCAACCCAGGCATGTGCCCTGACTGGGAATCGAACCTGCGATGCTTTGGTTCGCAGCCTGTGCTCAATCCACTGAGCTACGCCAGCCAGGGCTGGTAGCTGTATTCTGAATTGTTTCAGGATATACTGTTTTCCATAGTGGATGTGGCAATTTACAATCCCACCAACAGTGCACAAGGCTGCCCCCTTTTCTGCATCCTCAGCAGCACTTGTTATTACTTGTCTTGTTGATGATGGCCATTCTAACAGGTGGGAGGTGGTTTCTCATTGTGGTTTTCATTTTCATTTCCTTGATTAGCAATGCTGAGCATCTTTTCATATATCTGTTGGCTATCTGTACATCTTTCTTGGAAAAGTGTTCAGGTCCTTTACCCATTTTAAATTGGATTCTTTGTTTGTTGTTGTTGAATTGTATGAGTTCTTTATATATTGTGGATATCAACCCCTTATTGGAAGTATCATTTGCAAATATCTTCTCCCATTTGCTTGGTTGCCTTATTGTTTTGCTGATGGTTTCTTTTGCTGTGCAGAAGCCTTTTAGTTGACATAGTTCCATTCATTTATTTTTGCTTTGTTTCCCTTGCCTTTGGAGTTAAGTTCACATGACACCTCTGAGACCAACATCCATAAGCTTAGAGTCCATGTTTTCTTCTATTATTGTGTTGTTTCAGGTTTGACACCAAAGACTTCAATTCATTTTGAGTTAATTTTCGTGTGTGGTGTAAGATATAGTGTCGTTTCCTATTGTTTTCATGTGGCAGTCCAGTTTTCCCACTGCCTTTTACAGAAGAGACTTTTCTTTCTCTGTTGTATATTCTTGGCTCCTTTGTTGAAAATAGTTGCCCATGGATGAGTGGGTTTATTTCTGGGCTTTCACTTCTGTTCCATTGATCTATGGGTCTGTTTGCTTCCAAGACCATACTGTTTTGATTACTATAGCTTTGTCCTATAGTTTGAAGTTGTGGTGTGAGATACTTTTGCTTTGCTTTTTCTTCTCAGGATTGCTTTGGCTATTTGGGGTCTTTTGTGGTTCCATACAGATTTAAGAAATTTTCGTTTTATTTCTTTTGTGGTTTCATAGGGATTTTTTAAAAAGATTTTATTTTTTTAAAGGTTTTATTTGTTTATTTTTAGAGCGAAGGGAATGCAGGGAGAAAGAAAAGGAGACAAGCATCAATGTGTGGTTGCCTCTCACGTGCCCCCTAGTGGGGACCAGGCGCGCAACCCAGGCATGTGCTGTGACTGGGAATTGAACTAGCAACCCTTTGGTTTGCAACCTTGTGCTCAATCCACTGAGCCACACTAGCCAGGGCTGTGTCTATTGTAGTTTTAAAAGTCAGCTTCATCTCCTGGTTCCATTACAATAGCTCGCATGCAAAGAATTTACTGCTTTGGTTGGCCAGTTATTGGTGCCTCCTCAGGGGGTGTGTTTCTTGTTCTCGGAGGACAGTGAGTGAAGCTGGGTGTCTGCTGACCTCTGAGGCTGCAGGAGACTCAGCCTGGCTTTTGTTTGCTGCAGAGCTGAAGCATGAAATCCATGTGTGGCGCCTGACCGCACAGCGCATCAGCCCGGCCAGCCGCGAGGAGACGGCCGTGCAGGGCCTGCTTTTGAGGAAGGTGCTGGTGCTGGAGCAGCTGCTGGCCCGGAGGTTGCACAACTTCCACAGGTACCAGGCTGGGGCTCTGCTCAGGCAGCCCTTGGTTCGCATGCTGGTTGTCCCCAATGACAGGATGGCATCAGTCACCTGTCTGCCACCACCCTACTCATGCCCAAGAGCCACACAATATACAAATCAAGTGAGTTACAAGCTGACTGCGTGGAACCACCAACGAGTAGCACAGCTGCGTGGTAATGAGTAAATTTAGGGCGCCATGCGCTGTGCTAGCCTCCTGTTGTGTGTTAGTGCATATAACCCTCTCTGAGCTCTGCAGAGCTCTGGTTAAGGACAAGAAAATCGAGGCTCAGAGAGGTCGAGCGATTTGCCCAGGGCGACACAATGAGGAAAGCACACACTGGGGATGAAGCCACGCTCTCGGCCATGCCTGTCTCACTGCCACACGTCACACTCGTTGTATAGCAAGAATTGAAAAGAATGAAAGTAACAAACTAATGTAACAAAATATAATTCCTGTAGTTGATTTTCAGGGAGCTCAAAGAATGTCTGACCATATGAAGTTCATTTTTTAAAAAAATTTTTTTTAAAGATTTTATTTATTTATTTTTAGAGATGGGAAGGGAGAGAAACATCAGTGTGTAGTTGCCTCTTGCACGCCCCCTACTGGGGACTTGGCCTGCAACCCAAGCATGTGCCCTGACTGGGAATCCAACCAGCAACCCTTTGATTTGCAGGCCTGCACTCAATCGACTGGGCCACACCAGGCAGGACCTCAGTTTATTTTTTAAATCCTCACCTGTGCGGTTATATTTTTTTATTGATTTTAGAGAGAGGAAAGTGGGGAGAGGAGAAAGAGAGAGAAAGAAGCAGCGATATAAGAGAAACATTGATTGGTTGCTTCTCACATGCTCACTGACCGGGGATCGAACCCACAACCTAGGCATGTGCCCTGACCTGGAATCAAACCCGCAACTTCTTGGCATATAGGAAAATGCTCCAGCCAACTGCGCTACACCCGCTGGGGTGAAAGTGGCATTTCCTTTACTTCAGAAAAGTAGAGAGTAAACCGAGGAAAGCAAGGGCGGCTTAGTGTCCGTCACTTCTTTTCCACATTTTGGCTGGTGTTCCTATGTGCCCTGGGCTCGTACTCACACACGTTCCATCCAATGGTCCCATCACTTCCGTGTGTTGTTTTTCCTTGGAAATACAGAGTGAGCATCTTGCCCAGCCCATAAACCCAGCTCCACGGGCCGCTTTCCACGTGCCAGTGGGCAGCATCCAGCCCACCAGGAGCTGCTGGCCACGCCCTGCTGATGTCACTAATCAATATCACCAGGAAGATAATGGGTTTCCTTGTTCTGTTTCAGACAAATCTCACAGGAAGATAAGAATTGGGAGACCAATATCCAGGAACTGCAGAAAAAGGTACCGTGGTTTCTTTTCTTGGGGATTTTTTTCTTTCCCTTTTTTAAGAAAGATTTTATTTGTTTATTTTTAGACAGAGAGGAAGGGAGGGAGAAAGAGAGAGAAAGAGAAATGTCAATGTGTGGTGGCTTCTGGAGCGCCCCCTACTGGGGACCTGACCCCCAACCCAGACATGTGCTCTGACTGGGAATCGAAATGCCAACCCTTTGGTTTGCAGGGTGGCGCTCAATCCACTGAGCCATACCAGTCAGGGCAATTTATTTCTTTTTATTTCCTTTTTTCTTTATTTTCCATTATTAACACTATTGCAGATGTCCCCCTTTTCTCCTTTGCTCCCCTCCTTCCAGCCCCCGTTCCCCCTTCCCCCCTGCCCTTACCACATTATTGCATATATATTCTTTGGCTAACCCTTCCCCTTCTTTCATCCAGCCCCCTCCCCCTTCCCTCTGACAGCTGTCAGTCTGTTTCCTGTGTCCATGCCTCTGTGTCTATTTCATTCATCAGTTCATTTTGTTCATTACATTCCATGTGAGTGAGATCAGGTGGTATTTGTGTTTCTCTGACTGGCTTATTTCACTTAGCACAATACTGTCCAGGCCCACCCACGCTGTCATGAAGGGTAAGCGTTCCATCTGTTACAGCCGAGTCCTCTCCCATTATGTGACTCACCGCGTGAAGAGGGTCAGGTCCTCTCTTTGTTGCACATGAAATTATAACAGAAAATCATCTCTCTTTTTACTCTGGTAATTGTACACAAGACATAAGCTATTTCCAGGGGTTAATGGGAAAGACATTTTCTGAATTCGGCATGTGTATTTTTCCCCCCAAGCCAAAGGGGAAACCATTTATCTTCCCTTGGAGGTGGTGCTGCCCTTCCTGTGGCTGAGGTGGCTTTGGGGAAGTCTGGCTCTCTGGGACTCACAGGCGGGGGGCTCCCCGCGTGTGAGTGAGGAGGCGAGGGCTGAGAAAGGCATTAGGGAGAAGAGGGACGTGTGTGCGTTCCATCCTGTGGCTCCGGGCGCTGGAGGCAAAGCTCATGTGGGCGTTTTTGCTCCACTTCCAGCCTCGGTGCACTTTCCCAGCCCACCCGAGGACACACGGTGCCCCATCCCAGCCGGCCGAGATCCACTCAGCATCTGCTGGGGCTCACGGGTCGTTTTAGGACATTTTAAATCCATGCAGTTTCTTTCCTGGGGAGAGATTGAACGCCCGCTCGTTAAAGATGATGGGAACGTTTTGTCCTTGGCCGAACGTGTTGCGGGTGTTGGGGTCCTGGTGGGTGGTGCGTTCTTGGGGGTTTTGAGGCTTGCGGTCCCTCCTCCCAGCTCTGTCCTGTTTAGATGGTCAGGGTTAGGGAAGAAGGAGCGGCTGGGACCCTTTTCGTGGCTCCAGGTTTACCCAGGCCCTGCCCACCCCGCCAGCCCGAGTGGCTGAGCCCGCGCGTTGGGAAGGAGACGGGTCCTCTTGGAGACTGGGGGCCGAGGGCCAGGGACGGGGGGAGGGAGAACGAGGCGCTGGGCCCTGACCTCCCAGATAACAACCCGAGGAAGGACTGGACAGACCTCTGACATAACAGCCCAGCTCCGGCTGTGCGGGCCGTCTCTGCTCCGCCCGCATCCCTTCAAGTCCTGTCCCAGAGCACGGGGCTCAGGCCCTCCCTCCCTCAGGCCACGACTCCCCTTGCGCCTGGCCAGGGGCCTTCCCCTTGCCTCCTGGGTCACTGCCACAGAGGACTCAGACAGCAAAGCCGGTCTTCCTCGGATGGACGTGGGATGGGGGGTGGGGTGGGGCGGTGGCTGGACCACGAGTGGAGTCAGAGGCCAGGGGAGGGGGACGGAGGCCCAGGTGGTGACCCCACCGCCTTTGAGCAGAGGGCAGGGCCGCAGCCAGAGCCTCTGTCACGTGGCTGGATATGCTTGTGTTGTTTTCTTTTAATTTCATTTATTTTTAAAAAAGATTTTATTTATTTATTTTTAGAGAGAACAGGAAGGGAGGGAGAGAGAGAAGGAGAGAAATATCCATGTGTGGTTGCCTCTTACACACCCCCTACTGGGGACCTGGCCCACAACCCAGGCATATGTCCTGACTGGGAATCGAACCTGTGACCCTTTGGTTTGCAGGCCAGAGCTCAATCCCCTGAGCCACGCCAGCCAAGGCTATTTTCGTTTTAAATCCTCACTCGAGGATATGAGAGAGACAGACAGAGACACAGAGAGAGACAGATAGAAAGAGGAAGAAACATCAATCAGTGGCCTCCTGTACGCCCCCCAACTGGAGATTGAACCTCCAGTGTAGATATGTGCCCTGCCCGGGAGTCGAACCTGTAACCTTCTGGTGCACAGCACAATGCTCCAACCATCTGAGTCACCTGGCCAGGCCTGCTTGTGATGTTTATGCAGCAGCGTGACCTGCGTGAGCAGAGAAGCCGAGAGACAACCTGAACACCTGCCTCCGTCTCCATGTCTGTACTCACACCTGTATCTACGTACTTGTCCATGTGCCCATGCCCAGGCTAGATGTCCGTGTGTGCCTGAGACAGACAGGCAGACGGATGTGCCCTGGGACTAACCTCAGAAAGGACACAGCCCGATCATCAGTCGACGCCGTGGAGCACGATTCTCACCCACGTGGCTCGGGGGACCTCACTCTCTGCCACAGCCTCACATAGCTGTGGCCTCGCAGCGCAGCCCCCGTGGGGGACCTGGCCCTGTTTCACTCCGTGGCCCAGGCCCGCCAGCCACAGGTCTGCCCCTCCTAGGTTAGTGAAGCTGCCACAGAGCAGAGAGCGCCTTCTGGCTCTTTCCTCCCCACACAACTGGGGCAGGCTCCCATGGGTGTCATCCTACCAAGTAGAAGAGACTTGAATGCCTACCAGGCCCCCTGTGATGTTGCACGAAAGGACCCGACAGGGAACTTCAGCAGGAATCATGCCGTTGAAGGAACAGGCGACCCTCAGCACTGCCGTGACATGCAGGGAGGGAGGGAGGTTCGCCCTGGAGGGCGATGAGCACATGGAACCTGTGGACATGCACGTGTGTTTCGAGGGGCCGGGTCCCTGGGCCTCACGTGGTGTCTCCTCAGTGGCCTTGCTGATGCCTCTCCTGCCTCCCACACTGGGGCTGGGACCAGCGTGATGCGCTTGGTGTCCTAGTGAAAAGCCCTTTAGCCAGGTGTCCACAAAAGGATCGCGCTGCGTTTGAAAGTTGCCGTGTTTCTTTTCTTTTTTTTAAAATTTTATTTATTTATTTTTTTTTAGAAAGGGGAGGGAGAGAGAGAGAGAGAGAGAGAGAAACATCAATGTGCGGTTGCTGGGGGTCATGGCCTGCAAACCAGGCATGTACCCTGGCTGGGAATCGAATATTTTCCATACGGATTTTGAATGCTCTAATCCCAAATCTGCACAGTTCTCCTCAGAACACATTTCCTCCCCCTCTGCTTTCAAGTTCAAGACCTTTCCGTTCTCACCCTAAGGAGAACTTGGCAGCGACTCCGGCCGTGTGGGACGGTGGCCACGTGGCAGGAGTCGGAGCAGCCTTGTCCTCTCTCTCAGCACAGGATATCGGACAGGATCCTGCTGGCCAAGTGCCTGGCGGTGCTGGGCGTCGTCATCCTCATGTTCTTCCTCAACTCCTTCGTCCCCGGGGTCCATCTTGACCTAGGTGAGTCTCGTTGCTGTCGGTGGGTTTTGTTGCTATGTTTTGCACTTGATCTCACAGCCGGAAAGGGAGGTTTCCAGCTTGTTCTCAGACCCTGGTGATGCGGCAGGGCCAGTGAGGGCAGAGGTGGAGGGTGTGGAGGGTGGCTGGCCTTCCAGGGGATGGGGACAGTTTTTCTCTTCCTCTCTTTCTCCCTCCCTTGCCCTCTGTTTAGAAATAAAAAAAACTTTAAAAAAGAAATATTTTATTTATTTATTTTTTTAGAGAGAGGGGAAGGGAGGGAGAAAGAGAGGGAGAGGAACATCAACGAGTGGTTGCCTCTCACACGCCCCCTACTGGGGACCTGGCCCACAACCCAGGCATGTGCCCTGACTGGGAATCAAACTGGTGAACCCTTGGTTCTCAGGCAGGTGCTCAATCCACAGAGCCACAGCCTGGGGGGTAACACATCTTTATACTGTTCCCAGAGAAGGACCCTCCTGCCCCCACAACACAGGAAGTCACGGTGGCAGGGCCAGAGTTTCCCCAGCCCCCTGTCCATCTCAGATCGTGCCTCTGTTCCTGTCCTCAGAGCCACCTGCCCCCAGAGGTTTCTCTTCTCTCGCTTTCACTGTGACGCTGTCACTTCCCACGGTCTGAGCCCTCTGTCAGGGTCCAGGGTCGGTCCTCACCTGAGATGCAGTTGCCAGCAGGTGGTGCTGTGATACCGTGTGAACCTGCCACCCTCTCAGGTTGTGGGAACACGTTGCATTTTCCTGAGTTTTTTCTGATTGACTTGACAGGTATCTCCATGAGTGTCATTATTAATATTTTTAAACAATGGATAGATGATGTATACACTTTTTAAAAAGATTTTATTTATTTATATTTACAGAGGGAAGGGAGGGAGAAAGAGAGAGAGAGAGAAACATCAATGTGCGGTTGCTGGGGGCCGTGGCCTGCGACCCAGGCATGTGCCCTGGCTGGGAATTGAACCTGTGATGTGTTGATTTGCAGCCCGAGCTCAATCCACTGAGCTACACCAGCCAGGGCGTTCATTATTAATATTTTTAATTAAAAAATTTTACCCTCACACAAGGACATGTTTATTGATTTTAGAGAGAGGGGAAGGGAGGAAGAAGGAGGGAGAGAAACATCGATTGGTTGCCTCTTGCACACGCCCCGACCAGGGACCAAACGCACAACCCAGGCACGTGCTCTGACTGGGAATGAAACCCTTGACCTTCTGGTGTATGGGATGATGCTCCAATCCCCAGAGCCACGCCAGCCAGGGCTCTTGGGAGGTCATTGTTTAATTAACTTGAAACACAACTGCTTCCAAAATCCGCCCGCTGTGAAGGGTAGATTTATGAGGAAGATGAATTTCAGGTGGCAGCAGGGCATTTCTGCTTTAACCAAAGCTTTGCGCATGGCGTGCTTTCAAAAGTGGGCTCTGCTAGTTAAAAATCTTTTTATCACAACTTGCTTTGCTGAAACATTTGACGGGATATAACTTCTGTAGAAAGCAAAACCCCTTCCCTTTGTCCACTGGATGGAGAACGTGGCTGGGCCTTAGTTATCCACGGCACAGCACGGCCTTTTGGGTCCTTGGCTCCCACTGGAATTGTTAGAGTGGGACTCAGTTTCCCTTTGCTGTCATGCGCAGAAAGCTTCTTTTCTGGTCTTGTGTGTAGCCCATGACGCACAGTCTTTTGCCTGCATGCCCGGCTTTCTACTTCGCTGCCACAGCCTCTCAGGATGTATCGCCTTAAGGAATCTCACGTCCAGTTTGCCAGGTGGCCTGCCCTTGGCTGTCAGGTGACAGGTGTTCTCTGTCCCCACCTGGGAGCTGATCCACAGGATCCTGGGGTAAGAAGAAAGAATGCAAAGCTGGAGTATTAAAAATGTCATGGATTGTATTTGTACTGGGTGGATGAAATCTATAAATTATGTGTGTGGTCTAATTATTTTTAATTTCACTTCAGACATAGTTTAATATTATAAACCTTTAGTCACTATAGGAATATTAGGTGGTAGTTAAGCAAATATAATAAAACTGGCATTGGTGGGCAGTGGGATTCTGAACAGATCCTTCCATTCAGTGTCTGCAGATTATTTTGTTTCTAATTTTATTTGAGGTTCCACTTTTAAGAACAATAGCCTGCATTAGAAAAACTAAAAGAAGTTTGGGAGTTTGCATGAATTTTGTTAGCTTTTGGCAGTGGTCTTTATATAAATAGCAATATTTTTAAAAAAGATTTTATTTATTTATTTTTAGAGAGGGAAGGGAGGGAGAAAGAGAGGGAGAGAGAGAAACATCAATGTGTGGTTGCTGGGGGTCGTGGCCTGCAACCCAGGCATGTGCCCTGACTGGAAATCAAACCTGCGACACTTTGGTAGCAGTTCGTGCTCAATCCACTGACCGACGCCAGCCAGGGGCTAAATAGCAATATTTAAAAAATCTTTTACTTTTATTGATTGATTGAGAGAGAGACAGAGGTCAGTTGCCTCCTGTAAACGTCCTGACTGGGGATCGAACCCGCAACCTTTTGGTGTATGGGACGACCCATACACCAAACACCGTGCTGCAACCCACTGGAGCCACCTAGCCAGAGTGATACTTAGGGGTTTGCACCTCACCAGGTACCCAGGAAGGTCAGTTGTTACACACAGGCCCCCAGTCCCTCCCTGAAACTCTTGGTGCCAGATATGTTTCAAAATTCAGATATTTTGTTTGTATTCTACAAACACAGTTCACTGCTCATATTGAATGGTAGGAAACGCAACAGCACCCGCCCTGAGAGGCCCAGCACCCACTCCCCGTGATTCCGGCATTCGTATTTCCACAGCGAAACCTGACCGTGTGTATGAGGTGGGGGAGCGAAGACCACACATGACCTCATTTCGATTCAAGTCAGGTTTTACTGAATTTTGACAGAAGCTCATAGAAAAGGTGCTCTTCTGACCTGATTCTAGAATCGCAGGTAGCTGATTATGAGACTGTAAAAAGTATCCGTGAGCTGGCTTCAACACGTGGACTTTGGCCTTAAAATTTATCCCCTTGATTAGCGATTTCCCGGGCCTCCTTGGTTTGATAATTAATTCAGAGCCTCCCCCTAGCTTCTCTCACAATGTGTTTGATTAGATTTCGGTTCTGGAGGTCTTTCTGTGATTATATTTCCCTGATTATGGTTTCGAAATTGCGGGTGTCCCTTGGTGTCCCGCTGTCCAGTAATTTCCCTGTGGTCTCTGTGAAGGTATTTTCAGCTACCTGATCAGCTTCAATCAAAATCGGATTGTCGGGATGATACCTCGCTAAGTGGCAGATGTTGGGCCCTGGGGCCCTGGGGCCCTGGGCTGGCAGACTCAGAAGCCGAAAGGCTGTCTCTTTAAGGGAGAGGTTCCTCCCCAAACACTCTGTTCTCTTTTCCTAGCCTCCTGCTTTGGTTCTTTTTTTGTTTTTTTTTTTTTTGTCGTTCATGGCAGAACCATAATAGTCTCATTTGTAGTCTCATTTTTTTCCTGATTTATAGGGTCTCAATTTCAGCCACACAGAGAGGAGAGGTTATTTTGTTTATTTTTAGAGAGAGGGGAAGGGAAGGAGAAATAGAGGGAGAGGAAACATTGGTGTGTGAGAGAAACATCAATCAGTTGTCTCTCTTGCGCCCCCAACTGGGGACCTGCCCACAACTCAGGCAAGTGTCCTGACTGGGAATTGAACTGGCGACCCTTTGGTTCACAGGCTGGCGCTCAGTCCACTGAGCCACACCAGCCAGGGTGAGAAAAGGCTATTTTGAATTCCCAATTCCTTGGTGTGGAGTCTGATTGGCCCAAGTTGGGTTAGCTTCCTTTCCTAACCAGAAATTGTGACCAGCAGGACAGAGGCCACCAGGTCCAACGAGACTTAGAGTGGCTGGAGGTGTAGTGCTTAGAGAAAGGAGGTCATTGCAAGCTGGACAGACGTCCCCCAAACTCCCTAATGTGTTTCCTAGACCTACTAACTTCTAGTAAGTAAATAACTTCAATTAACTCATTCATTTATTTATCCAGCTGTTCGTTTACGAACCACCCTTGCAGGCTGGTCCAGAGACCCCTGCCCTCATCAGTCCTCCCTCCGAGGGGGGCTGGGTCTGTGCGGACTCATGACGAATGCAGTGAGGACTGTTCAGCTAAGTAAGATGCTGAGCTTCAGAGCACTCACAGCCTGACGTACAGGCCGGTGAGGGTACCGAGTGGTACAGCCTGGTGCGTGACTTCCAGAAGCGGGGTGGAGATGAACTGGGACAGGTGTTCAGGTAAAAGAGAGGTAGGTTAGGAGGGAGAAGGAAATGGAGGTGGAGGAGGAGGAAAAGAAGGGGGAGGAGGAGGGGGAGGAAGAGGAGGAGGAAGTGGAGAAGAAGGAGGGGAAGGAGGAAACGCAGGAGGGTGGAGGAAAAGGAGGTGGAAGGAGAGGAAGTGCAGGAGGGGGGAGAGGAGAGGAGGAAGATGGGGAGGAAGATGAGAAAGAAGAGGAGGAGGGAGAGGAAGTGGAGGAGCAGGGAGGAGAGAGGAGGAGGAAGTGGACGAGGGGGAAGGAAAAGGAGGAGGAAGAGGAAGAGGAAGAGGAGTAAGAGCAGGCTAAAGAGATTACGTCCAGTTGAATGGATGAGGAAACGCCTCTCACAGAAGGCAGCACGTGACGTGGCTTGGACACAAGCGTGGTCGTTCAGAAGTGGCTGCCGGAGTGAAAGGCTTCAACCACAAGGTGCAAGTCGAGCCACTACAAGGAAGCAAGCGAAGCCTGTGGCACTCACTTGCTGTGAAAACGCGGCAACCCAGGCCCACGGCGGCCCACAGTGCGAGCCTGAGATGGGACCGTGGTGCCCTGGGGGGTGGGCCAGCAGCAGCCTTGCATCATTGCTGTCCCACTGCGCTCAGATACTCAGCAGCCCACAGGATGGGTCTACAACTCAGAGCCCTTGACCTTGTCGTCTCCTATGGCAGGTCGTCTGACCTTGAATGTAGACTGGTAACGGGAAAACGTTAAGTTGCCGCAGGGACTACAGTGTTGTAATCTACAACAAGAGTTGTCACTCCAGCCCTGGCTGGCCGTAGCTCAGTGGATTGAGCGCGGGCTGCGAACCAAAGCATCGCAGGATCGATTCCCAGTCAGGGCACATGCCTGGGTTGCAGGCCATGGCCCCCAGCAACCACACATTGATACATTGATGTTTCTCTCTCTCTTACTTTCTCCCTTCCCTCTCTAAAAAAAGAAATAATTAAAATCTTAAAAAAAAAAAAAAGAGTTGTCACTCCGCAGGGGGCAGTGTTTGGATCTTGGTGTCATGACCGGATTCAGGTGTTGGGTGGGCCTGCCGCCCACTGTTTCGCTGCTGTCACTCTGACTTGGCCTTGGCGCTCGCTCTCTGCTCATGTGCCTTTGTCTTGAACACCCTTTCGTTCCTCACCCGCGACGTTGGATTCACCCTTAAAGTCCCTGCCAAATATCACCTTCTGGTGAGACCGGGTCACAGTCACCACATCAGCTCACTCTCTCTTGGTGTTCCTGCATTTTTTTTTTTAAACACACTACAGCTCTATGTCCATTTATTTGTCTTTCAGGGTGGATTGCCATTCTGGGTGCCCTCTGGTTGCTGATTTTAGCTGATATCCACGATTTCGAGATCATTCTGCACCGAGTGGAGTGGGCAACGCTTCTGTTCTTTGCGGCGCTCTTTGTTCTGATGGAGGTGAGACTTCAGGACTTATGCAGAATGACCTTTGGCCTAGTTTTTATATTTTATATTTCATTCAGTGAATGAAGGAAGTCGAAATCTTTCACTACGTGGAAAATGATGAAGGTTGTAATTAGACTATTTTTTAAAAAGATTTTATTTATTTACTTTTAGAGAAAGGGGAAGGAAGGGAGAAAGAGAGGGAGAAAAACATCAGTGTGTGGTTGCCTCTCATACGCCCCCTACTGGGGACCTGGCCCACGACCCAGGCATGTGCCCTGACTGGGAATAGAACCAGCGACCCTTTGGTGTGCAGGCTGGCACCCAATCCACTGAGTCACACCAGCCAGGGCTAATTAGACTATTTTAAGTTAACCCTGTTTTGTTTTGTTTTTTTATCTCAGCCACCTGAATATTTCTGATAAAAAAAAGGCTTGATTGTCAGTGGATCCCCGTGACCTTGAATCATCTTTGGGTTTTGTCAAATTGTTCTCCATTCATTTCCCACAAAGTAGAATTTGCTCTAAGTGGGGTTTGGGGCCAAGTGACTTCTTACAGCTAGTTTATGGGGTAACAGCTTGGTCATCTACTGCATTTTGTGTAACATTTATTACATATTCTATATCATTGTGGAAAAGGCTGCCTTAGAGAAAAGAGTGAATAACATGTACTGTTCCAGTTGTAGTTGTTACAAAATCATCCCCAAAGTGTCTCAGTCTTTTTTTTTTTTTAAAGATTTTATTTATTTTTAGACAGGGGAGGGAGAGAGAGAGAGAGAGAGAAACATCAATGTGTGGTTGCTGAGGGCCATGGCCTGCAGCCCAGGCATGTACCCTGACTGGGAATTGAACCTGGGATGCCTGGTTCACAGCCTGCGCTCAATCCACTGAGCTATGCCAGCCAGGGTGTGTCTCAATCTTGAGACTTGATTTATAAACCTGGGCCCTCCTCAGATGCACAGGTTTAGTGATGTCAAAGTTCCCTCACATTCTCCAAATGTCTCACATTGGTCCCCTGAACTTGCAGATGATAAACCCACTCGTTTGTAATCCTCTCCGGGTGAAAACCTTCCGCTCATCCTTTCTTGCTATTTGTGAGTCAGGTCCTGTGACTGTGAGACCTTTGTGACTTGGCCCATGGCGGACAGTGTAGATGTAGCCGTGTGACTCCTGTGGGCCCCCCCCATCTCCCAGAAAGATGCGAGTTATACTCCACATCCTTTGTTCCCTCCTCAGAAATGTCACCTTTTCTCTTCCAAGTGTCCTGTCCACACCTGGTCCATTGAGTGTGGAGGGGAGCGTCCTGGTTACTGGTTTCATGACTTTGGAAGTCTCTGCCGAAATGACATGTTTGCTCCAGGTGTCCATTGCTATTTCATTGGGGTTTTGGCATATTTTTCTCAATTTTATACCTTGTGTTGACTGGGTAGAAACTGGAATGTTTATTTACTTATTTAAGAAAGAGGGGAAGGGAGAGAAAAAGAGAGAGAGAGAAACATTGATGTGAGAAGGAAGCATCAATTGTTTGCTTCCTGTACGCACCTTGACCAAGGATCGAACTTACAACCCAGGCATGTGCCCTGACAGGGAACCGAACCGGTGACTTTTTGCTCTGCAGGACAATGCCCAACCCACTGAGCCACACTGGTCGGGGCTGTATTCAGTTTTTTTTTTAACTGTAGAAATGTACTATATGGCAAAAGTAATGTTAAATTTAAATGAAACAATAACCACTACACATTAGTCACATCACAGCAGTCCTGTGCTGACATTTCTTTTTTGTTGTTGTTTTTATGTGTTTTTCTCCACATGTTTTTGTTTATGCTTCTAGTTTCTTTTAACATTTAGAGCATTTCTTGGGAGTGGATTTTTTTTTTCAGAAAGCAACCAGCAATTATTTTCACAATATTTATGGCCCATTTGTGTTTTTCCTGTTCTAACAAAGGTTTTCCATGCATAAGCTTGCTTTCCTAGAATAACTCACAGTTAACAGTGTGTTGACCTGCTTTCGGATGTACCGGCCTTTTAAACTGCAGATGAGTGAACGGAGAATTGCGAGGCAATCAATTTGGGCATTGATTTTTGTGAGCACAGGGAACCCGAGATCCGGGGAGTGTCAGCTGCTTTTAGCTTTGCTTCGTATTTCTCTCTAGTTCTCATAAGGTTCTCAGAGCTCTTTTTGCATAATTATGTTTCAGAGTTGCATGTTTCCCTCTATCTCATGTTTTCTTATTTATTCATTTATTTTTAGAAAGAGGAGAAGGGAGGGAGAAAGAGAGGGAGAGAAACATCAAGGTGTGGTTGCCTCTCGCGCGCCCCCTACTGGGAACCTGGCCTGTAACCCTGGCATGTTCCCTGACTGGGAATTGAACTGGTAACTCTTTGCTTTGCAGGCCAGGAGTCACGCCACTGAGCCACACCACCCAGAGGTCATGTTTTCTTACAAAATATTTTTTCCACGGAGAGACCATTATAGACTATTTCTTGAAAATGCCGTGGGACTCTTACCCACTGTTTGGGTACCACTAGGAGGCTCTCTCAGGCATGGAAGTGCCCACCAATACACATTTTAAGAGCATTTGATGAGCCCTGACTTGCGTGGCTCAGCTGGTTGAGCGTCGTCCTGCAGAGCAAAAGGTCACTGGTTCAATTCTCAGTCAGGGTTAAGATTCTGTTCCAGGTCGGGGTGTGCATGGCAGCCAATCAATGTTTTTCTCCCTCTCTTTCTCCTTTCCTCTCTTTCTAAAAATAAATAAACACAATCTTTAAAAAAGAGATAATTTGATGAGTCCCCACTTTCCACTTTTTAAATTTATTCCTTTTTCTCTTTTATCCAGTATTGCGTTCAAAGTACCAGTCCCTAGGAGAAACTTGAAGGTCTGGCTAAGCAGCAGAGATTTGACTTGATTGTACGATTGCTTTTCTTATTTGGAGGCTCTAGGAAGCAAATCCTATTCCTTTCCTTCCTGTCTTCCTTTTCCGTTCCGGTTGCTGTGATCTTTCTTTCTTCATTTTATTCTCTTGCTTGTTTTGATGTCTTTCCTCATTTTCATTTCTGTCTCCACTCCCTTGGGCACCTCGTAATTTCCCCCTCATTTCTGAGAAATCTTTGGACTTTTAAATGTGTTGTTCCAAAGTGCGATCGACTCTTTATTCCTCCCTGTTGTGTGTTGATGCGTGGTTTCTGACGGTGAGTGATTGTATTTCCAAACGCCTGCTGGAGCACGTCTCACTCGCGTTGAAGCGTGGACTTGAAGTTGTCTTCTGCTTCGTGGACAGTTTTGGAAGGGGGTTTTCCTCGGTCGATATGTGTTCACTTTCAAATCCTTACCTCGTCTTGCTAGCTCTGTATACACGACTTCATTTTTCTCTTGTAAATGTACTGCTATTGGGTTTGCCTGTTTATTTCGTGTCTGTTTTTGTTTTTCTTAACAATTGCTATCGCATGGCACCCTCTTCTGTTCGCTGTGCGAAGTGTGGGTGCTTTGGAGTTGACCCCCCTAGGACCACTTGGTAGCCAACAAGAAGAGCGTCTCTCGCTCTGCACCTCACGGTCTGCCGGCCCTTCTCTGTGCTCACTCGGGTTTGTCCCGGTAAAGCCTGTGGGGAAGCGAGAGGAGATCCCGGGCCTGGCCTTGGCGCCGGGCTCTTTTCCAATTTACAGACGCTTTGCTGGTTGGGTGTTCTCTCTGTGTTCAGGTATGTGGGCGGCCTGGTTTTGTGTAGCTCGTTTTCCCTTCTTGTTTCTTCCCTGACCCGTTGGGGAGGGAATTTGGAAGTCAGGCAGCTCTATCAGTGCCATGTGTCCCCAGCTACTCCCGTCACCCGTGTCTAGAAGCGAACCAGTGTCCCTCAATCTCCTAACGCTGAGCGGAGGCCTGAGCCAGGTCGCAGTGTCCCACCACCCGCGCGGGGCGGTGGTGGCTGCGGGCCGGCGCCCCGAGGCCCGAGGCCCGGCGTTTCCCTGTGACTCTGCAACTCCATGTTCCCCTCGTGCTTGGGGACGGGCCCTTGGCAGCAGAAGGGACTCGACACTCGTGTGTCCTGTGCTCGGGTGACCAGGGAGCACTTTCCCTCCAGGTCTCTCGACCTGGAGCCGGCGCGCCGGCCTGCGGGCGGGGCAGGATACGCAGCTTGGGCACCCGGGCGCGCTGCCACACCGGACCCCGCAGCGCAGGGCCTTGAGTCGCCCGGGGTCTGGGTCGCGGTGAATCCGCGCTCAGCGCCCTGCGGTCCCTCGTCTTTCAAGGGCAGTCGAAGCGTCTCCTCCGGAAAGGCTCGTTCCCCAAGGTGTTGCGCCCACGATGGCGAGGGCCCCCTCCGGGCTGTTCCCCAAAAGACCTCCCTACACGGAGCGCAGGGTCTTTGCCTGGCTGGTCACCGGCTCAGGATCCGAGGAATGGAAGGGGCGACCCGGGTCCTGCCCGGCGTCCACCAGCTGGGGTCCTCGGGAGGAGCGAGTCTCCGCGGAGGCTCCACGTCCGCAGGAAATCGGACGGAGCTGGGGCTTGGACTCGCGCGGAAGCGGAATAAAGGGCGAGACAGAGTTTAAGCCTCTCCGAGGGCGTCACGTTGAACGGAGCGTTCTCCAGCCGTGGAGCCGGCGCCCACAGTGTGAGGACACCTGTCTTTGGAAACGCCCCCTCCTAGGGCGAGGACACCCGTGCTTCCCGTTATTCCGAGGGGACGACGGGAAGAGTGGTTTCCAGACACCGTGGGGGTGAAATGTTAACTTTCCTCTGGAACGAAAAGACACCTTCTTATGTATAGTGTTCTGCGAATACTCAAAATCAATTGCTTAGCTTCAGAAAGTGGGCCACGGTAATAACGCACGTGCCAACAGTGTCCCCCCGCCCCCGAGTTGTCTATCAGGACGGGGCTTCCCTGCCTCTGGACCCTCCCAAAGGACTTAAGACGGGCCCTGAGCCCCGGCTGGGCTGCAGGGGCAGGTGGGGGTGGGGCGGGGGCGGAGACAGGCGGGGCGGCCCTTGGGGCACAGGGATTTCCCAGGGGTTCTCTTTCCGTAATAGCGGGCCATTCTAGCGAGTGGGTGGGGGTTGGAAACTATTTCAATCCTCCTTCCATCTTCCAGAGGACACGTTCTGAGCTCTTTTGCACTCAGGTTTTGAGCGTTACCGGGGCTGTGCAGAGGTGTGTGCGGGGGAAGCCCTGAGCCCTGCAGGATTTAACCAAGAAGCGAGAGCCCGGTTTAGGGCCCAGGAAGGGAGCCGTGGGCGGTGCAGGCCATCGCCCTGGGTGTTCAGCGCCCAGGACGGCCGCCCTGTGGTCCTTTGGAGCAGCGGTGACACGCGGGGCGATTGCTGAAGGCCGGGATTCACGGGGAAAGTCTGCTTTGTGGTTAACGTGACAGCCGCAGCCGCAGCCGGGCGGGCGGTGCTGCGGGCCTTCCCGCGCCGACCCGCTCCACGCCCGCGGCAGCCACCAGGGGGCGCCAGACCCTCACACAGGCTCTCAGGGCCGGCGCCCCTTTTGTCTTCCCTCCTTGCTGTCCCCACTGTCCCTGTCGCAGGGCCTTACTTACTGCTGGGGGTGGAGGATGCCAGTTCTGCAGGCCACCAGCGGGTGACCAGGTGCCCCGGCCAGGTGCCTGTGTGGGCTCTGGGGCCAGGGCCGGCCACCGGATGTTCATTCCAACTGGGGAGAAGGGAGGGCAGGTCCTGCCCAGGAACCCACGTGGGGAGCTGGCCACGAGCTCCCAAATCAAGGCCGGACCCCGGCCGGGGAGGGCTTTCTCTTTCCCCTCGGCCACCGATGGTGGTCGTCCGCCACTGCACGGCCCTTTCCGGGGTTCAGGGCCTCAGGCTCCACTGGGCGCTGGAGGGGTGTTGTGCCCGGCCACTGCGTCTCCAGGACTGTCCCCATCCATTCTGCGCGGTCTTTGCTGCAGCTGGAAGAAGAGACACGCTGCCATATTTGCACGTGGCCATTCGAGCCGCTCCTGCTGTGTTCTGGGAGGAAGGAGGAAGGAAGGAAGGAAGCTGGGATGAAACAGCCAGGGCGGGTTGCTGATGGCGTTAGAAAACGACCCCGATGAAATACAGTCTCACGAAGAGGCAGCAGTGACTCATTGTCCCTGCAAGGAGACCCAGCTGGCGACAAATGGCAGAGATTTGTGGAAAGTCCGGTGGACACTGCCTGCAGGGACATGTGGGTCTTGGAGTCACAGGGTGCTGTTGGGTCGGGGGCACTCCCCCCTCACCCCCTACCCCCCCAGCACTTGAGCTCTGCTTGGCTAGATTTCCAGGCTGGCTTGTCCCCAAGATGCGGTGGAGAAGCCCAGCCCAGTGGGTTAACACCCCGGGCCTTATTCTTCCCGCCTCTCAGGGCCTGCCCGGGTCTTTCACTGGCTGGACCCACAAAACCGGAAGACGGGAGAGCTGGGTGGGTGAGGGCAGGAGGCCCAGCTCCCAGGGAGAGCCCGAGGGCCAGCGAGGGGCCCAGCGCGGGCTCTGCCAGCCTGGTCCTCCCCTTGCGCCTGTTAGGGTCTGCTTTTATCCTTGTCCCCAACAAAATCACTTGTCCCAATGAAGTCACTTGTCCCCAGCTTGAATCACACAGTATCCATCAGGTACTGTGCAGCATGGGGTGGTGTTGATTTGGTTACCCCTAAAACCTAGGTGTTAGCTGTTTTGCACATGGCGATGGAGACCGGGGGGCCAGGGTGGGGAAGATGCAATGAAGTGTGTGACGCATGGCTTCTGAGCTCGGCTTCCACAGCTGATTCCTTTTCTCACACCATCCTCTCCTCGCTCTGCTCTGATTGGGTGTCTTCAGCTACCCCGTCTTCGAATCGCTGATTCAGTCCTGTATCATCTACTCTGCTGTGGCTATTTCCTTCATTTCAGTTACTGTATTTTTCGTTTATGCCTGGTTCTAGTTTATGCTTTTCTGTCTTTTTGTTGAAGTTCTCACTGAGATCACTGAGCATCTTTCTTTCTTTTTTAAAAGATATTATTTATTGTTAGAGAGGGGAAGGGAAGGAGAGAGAAGGACAGAAACATCAATGTATGGTTGCCTCTCGCATGCCTCCTACTGGGGACCTGGTCCGTAACCCAGGCATGTGCCCTGACTGGGAATTAAACCGGCGACCCTTTGGTTTGCAGGTTGGCGCTCAATCCACTGAGCCACACCAGCCAGGGCTTCACTGAGCATCTTTCAAACCAGCGTTTTGAACTTTGCATCTGGTAGATTGTCTCCATTTCGTTTCATTTTTTTTTCTGGAGTTTTGTTCTGTTCTTTCAGCTGGGGCATGTTTTTTTCTCTCCCTGTGTTGTCAGCCTCCCTGTGTTTGTTTCTAGGTATTAGGTAGAGCTGCTCATTCTTGCAGGCTTGGTAGAGAGTAGCCTTACATAGCGGGTGTCCTGTGGGGCCCAGCGGGGCAGTCTCCCTGGGCTCCTGAGCGGGATGCTCTGGGGGTGTCCCTGGTGTGGGTGTGTGCACCTTCCTGCTGTAGCAGAGCCCTGATCGCTGCTGGCACCACCGTGGGAGAGACTGACTCAGGCCAACTGGCTTGGAGGACTGTCTCTGATTATAGCAGACAAACTGCTGTGTAGGGGCTGACCCTACAGAGCAGGATTTGCTTTATCGGGACTCCACTGCCTGCTGAGGCTGCCCTGTGGGTGTGCTATTTGTGGAGGTGGTTGGGCGGAGCTCTGGTGCGCTCTGAAGGTGGCCACTGGGTGTGTCGGTTCTGGGGCCTCTTGGGAAGTGGAGGTGAAGGTCAGCCACTGCCTGTGCCCTGTGCCGGGCCACTCGGTGTAAGCTGCTACAAAGTAATCTGCATAAGGTTGTCACCTGTGCTGGGCTCGGAGGTGTCTGGCAGCGGCCAAGCTGTGACCTGACCAGTGGCAGACGGCCCCTAGTGCTGGGCCTGGGGCTGCTTAGCAAAAGGTGCAGAGCGTGCCAAGGCTGGATGCTGCTTGCTTGGGGGGTTGCGAAGGTTTGAGAGATTTTCGAGAAGTCCACAGCATGGGCCAAGGAAGGCTGTTTGTCTGTCTCAGCCACTGAAAGAGGTTCTCGCCTGTGTGAGAGGTGGGTGGGGTGGGGTCTCAGGGAATCACCAGGATGAGTTTGAAGGAGGCTTAGATTTGGTGACCCCCTGCACCTGGGGGCTAGGTGGGGGCAGGGACAGCCAAGGAACAATGGCCTCTGCCGTCACTTCTGTCTGGGAGAAAGCTGCCCCTTCCACCCTCACCCTGAAGCCAGACAACACAGTTTCTCCCCGTGTGTCCCTGGTGCCTTTCAACGCTGGAGCTCGGAGCAAGTGAGTTCACGTAAGTCCGTGTGCTGGCCCTTGAAGAGGAACACCTGTGACTCCAGAAGGCTCTGTCTCACTCAGCCATGACCCCTGCTGCTTTTCACAGCCAGAAGTTATACAATGTCTATTCCTGGCACTGGAACCCTGGGCTGGGGAGCTGCTTTGGGACTGGGACCCTTTATTTCTTGGGGGGAACCTCTGCAGCTGAGATATCCCTCCTGATTTTGAGCCCCCACATGTGGGTGTGGGGCCAGCTTGTTTAGAGTCTCTGCCCCTCCTCCTGTCTCGACGTGGCTTCTTCCTTCTACCCTTACCTATAGGACTTCTGCTCATCCAGACTTCAGGTGGTTCTCCAGGTGGGTTGTTCCATCATTTAGTTGTTATTCCGATGCAATCATGGGAGGCTGTGAGTGTGGTGTATACCTACTCCGCCATCTTTACCGGAAATCCTTAGTGTAGTATATTGTTCACTTTTCTTTGCATCTGTTGACCCGGTGTTTGGAAGTAGTAATATTACTATCCCCCTTGTTAGTAGCTTGAATATTAAAAAGCACACATTTAAATCCATCTTTATCTATCATCTTAAGAATAGAACAAGTGTTGTTGGCTGTTTAGAGTTCCTAGAAGCAAGTAGTAGATTTAGTGACTTCCCAGGAGGGCTCATGGTTTGAGAATCTTGAATGAGACACTGTGTCCACTTTGCCTTATGACATTGAAAAGCTCGCCCTTGGATCTTTTTGGGAAAATGTTGAACTGCAGATGACGTCTGTGTGCTGCAAACACTGTGCGTTCCCTCGGAACCTTGGCCAGAACAGTGGCTCTGGGGGTTTTGACGGCAGCGTGGCATTGACGCCACTCCTGGAACAGAATGCAGAGCTTCAGCCGAGGCTTCCAGGCCATGAAGGGCCCGGTTGCCTTGCCTCACACCTTGGTTTTCACCATGAACCTTTGCTCACCAAGCCCAGCCCCGGGGGCCACCTGGCTGATGGATGTGTGTTCGACGTGTCCCCTCCACCTGGGGCTCCTAATGAGCATACTGGTGGCTGGCGCAACCCTGCCCGGGTCTGCTCAGGCATCCCCCTCAGAGGCCCCTTGTGGCTCAGTGCAGAGAGCCCTCCTGTCACTTGGCTCGCTCTTTATTCTGCTTTCCTTCTCTTGCAACAGATTAGTGTCTGTTTTGTGTTGCCATAAAGCTGTGGCTATATTCTGTGTGTGACTGTGTGTATATGTGTGTTACACATGCCTGTAAATTGTGTTTTTGTGTGTCTCCCGTCACCAGATCATAAAGCCCCTGGGAATCAGCAAATGTGTCCTTCATGGTCACTGTTGGATCCCCAGTGTGCGTAACAGTGCTTGCACATAGTAGGTGCTCAACAGACATTGGTCAGATCAATGAAAAAATATGGGCCCTGGCCAGGTGGCTCGGTGGGTTGGAGTATGGTCTCATATCCCGAAAGGTTACAGGGTTGATCCCTGCTCAGGGGTATGTGTGGAGGCAACTGATCAATGTTTCTCTCTCTCTTCTCCCTCCCTCTCTCTCTCTCTCTCCCTGTCCCTTCCTCTCTCTCTAAAATCAGTAACCCTACCCTTGGGTGAGGATTAAAAAAATGAATGAGACTGAACTGTATAAACTATCAGTTTACCAGGACTTCATGTTTATTAAATACTTATGCCTGTAAATCACAGCACATGTCCAGGGGCCCAGCAGTCATCACAACCATCACAGGTACAGAGTGGCTCTCAGAAGGACCCCTTGAGGAAGGCTCCTTGCGAGACTATTGTTATCAGAATCTTCAACAGAAAGGAAAAGAAAATTGAATAATTGTGTTTCCCAAAGCTTTAGTAATTTCTTGTTTCCTAAACAACGGGTTTCCCAGGCAGGCATGCTGATGCTGTAGCTCTTTCCCTCCTTGGGGGTCCAGGAGGTTTGGAAAGGCTTCCCATGTGACGGGATTTCACCGAGTCTCTGCCAGAGGGGCATCTTTAGCTGTGCCCGGGCTCTGTCACCGAAGGTAATCACAGTGGTAATAACAGGATAAAGGCTCTAATTTGTAGGCTGCATGAAATAACTTCATGTTCATGGGTAATCATTCATGCCAAATTCCAAACAGGTTTCATGGAAGCCGTCCAAATCCTCCTGGGCCATCCACCATTTTCTTTTCTCAAAAATATTTTGTTGATTTATCTCTTTAGAGAGGGGGAAAGGGAGGGAGAAAGAGAGGGAGAGAAACATCAATGTGTGAGAGAAACATCGACTGGTTGCCTCTCACATATCCCCAACTGGGGGATCAAACCCATAACCTTAGGCATGTGCCTGGACCAGGAATCGAACCGTCGACCCCTTGGTTTGCAGGCTGGCACTCAATCCACTGAGCCACGCCAGCCAGGGCCAAAGAGGGCAATTTTACTGGTTTTCATAATAAGAAAGAAGGTTGAGCTTCTATTTTGCCAGTGTGGGGAAACTGTGAACCTATGAAAATCCGATCCTCCCTCTGATTACAACCAAAATGCCAGACAAAATAAAAAAATCAACTACCCCTAGATTCTAAAAAATAAACAAAACCAGGTGGATTGTGCAGGGGCATTGATACTCAGGGAAGGGACCCCTTGGGGGTGGTGTCCCTGGTTCTCTCCCCCGGGTTTCCCCTCAGGGCTGGCTTCAGCGGCACTGTGGTGTGCTGACGGAGGTGGCTTATACACACCCAGGGTCTCTGCCTTTCCATCCAGAGCAGCCAAGACAAGCAGCACCTGTGGGCCAGACAGTTGGGGGGCCTCAGAAGAGAGCCAGAGGGGTCCCACCCCATTTCTGGGCAGGAATTTACACAAGCACCAACCTAATTTTGATCAGCTCTTGTGTGGGGCAAACCTGCATCCGCTTAGCCAAGGCCCCCAGGCCTGTCTGAGAGGAGAGCTGTCCACACAGGCCTCTGACCACCTCCCGGATGAGGTGGGCGCTGGACAGGCACAGACAGAGCAAGGCTTAGCGAAGGCGGTAGAAGCCGGAGCCTCTGCACAAATCTCAGACGGTGGCCCCAGGCCCGTGGGAGGCAGCCCCAGACTCTCCTGGGATGTGTGAGCCGGAGCAACAGTGGCTGTGGTCTCACCCTAACTTCTAAACCAAACCAAACAAACGAAAGAAACAAAAAAATCAATGTTCCCCAGAAGATTCTAACAGGACCTGGAATCAACATATCACACTATGGACAATATCTAGGGGACAGTCCTGAAGGACTCAGTCTCCAGAGAGTGAGGGACACGTAGTCAATTCTCAAGAGAAAAAGGCAATCAAGAGATCTCAACCCCGGAATGACCCAGATGTGGAAAGTAGCTATTGCAGCTATGCTCAATGAGGCAAAGAGAACACATTCGAAATAAATGAAAACATAGGACTTCCTAGGAAAGAAACCAGAATGACCAAACAGAACCAGATGCAAAGGTCAGAAACTAGAAATATAATACTTCAAATATCTCTAAAAATCCTGGCCAGGTCCCGGCCGGGTGGCCCATTAGTTGGGGTGTCATCCCGTGCACCAAAAAGCTGTGGGTTCGATCCCCGGTCGGGGCATGTGGGAGAGGCGACTGGCTGATGTTCCTCTCTCACATCACGTTTCTTTCTCCGTCTCTTGAAAAATCAATAAATTAAAAATTGAACAAGAACAAAGGAAGAGCAATGGAAGTGGTAACTGTTAGGCAAATGTATAAAAAATCCTTTTCCTCCCCTAAGTTCTTTACTAACTGTTGAAAGCATCAGTTACAATATTGTCTGGTGAGCGTTCTTGTGACATCCATAGGTGACATGCATACGAGAGGGAGGGGACTTGGGTCCTTTCGAGGCTTCTCCATTTGACTTGACGCCATAAGATACTAACTTTGAGCAGAAAAGCCAGGTATGTATCTTGTAATCCCTGGAGTAAGTACTAAAAATACAATGAAAATATTTGGGTAAAAAGCTAAAGAATAAAAGCCACATAATATTGAAGTAACCCCAAACCAACCAGGAAAATGGGCACAGAGATGAATAAAAACAGGGGGAATGAGCCAATCATACCCACGTTTGCTGAGTGCAGCAATATCCACAGTTATGCTAAAGGCAACCTTCCAATTCGAAGACACCGAGGGAGTGGGTGTAAGTGCCAGACTAACATGCGTTGCCCACAGGAGACACAATTTTAATATGAAGATACAGTTAGGTTGAACAAGAGCGAATGGACCAATATAGTTTGCCAACAGCCTGCACGGAGGCTGAAGTGGCATCAAGTAGACAGATCGTGTTATTAGAGGTAATGAGCGCCATTTAATCATGACAAAGGGGCAGCTTATTGGGAAGACAGGATGATGATAAAGTTGCCTAATAAAGCCTCAGAAAAGCAATTGATTTGCTAAATTAAAACAGAGTGGACGACTCCACAGCCACAGAAGGTTCTGTTTTCTCTCAGAACTTGCTAGACCATCTGGACGGAAGGACATGAAAACCCCAGAGGACGTGCACAGCAGTGTCAACCATTAAGACGTCGGCGATGTTTACAGAACGCGCCACCCGACCCCTCACTGTGCACGTGTGAGCCCTCCAAGGCGATGTCATTGCTGATGAGGGTTGTGGGACTGATGAGGGACTCTGAACACAGCAAATTTAAACCAGGACCCAGGAACAGTCAGGTCTCTCGGAAAAGTCCATGTCTTAAAATTCAGCAGCAGGATTCTAATGAAGTCACGCAGTGGAGATGCGAAAAGTGTTGTAAAAGAAATGTTGGCAAAATAAAACGCCAAAAGTGTTGGATGCAGCTGAAGGCTGAAAGGGGAAACTTCCTGATTAAATACTTAGAAAAGAAGAAAGATCTACAAGGATCAAAAGAATAGACAAACCTCTAGCTGCTGAAGAGCACAGACCAGCCAAATCAGCAGTGAGAAGGGGTCATTAGCACAGACCCTACAGGCATGAATGGAACAGCAAGAACACCCTTAATAACTTCATGCAAACCTACTCAATAACCTGTGTAAAATGGACTGTTTTCTTGAAAAGCATAACTTACCAAAACTGACTCAAGGAGAAATAGAAAAATCTGAACAGAATTATACCAAGTAAAGAAATTGAATTAATAAAAACTCTTCCCATAGGAAAGCTGCAGGTGACTTCAATGTGTGTGTGTGTGTTTTTTTAAGAGAGGGGAAGGGAGGGAGAAAAAGGGAGAGAAACATCAATGTGTGGTTGCCTCTCACATGGTCCTCACGGGGGACCTGGCCCACAACCCAGGCATGTGCCCCGACTGGGAATCGAACCGGAGACCCTTTGGTTCGCAGTGCGTGCTCAATCCACTGAGCTACACCAGTCAGGTGACTTCAATGTTGAATCTCTCAAACATTCAGTAAGAAGCAACATCAGTTCTGTACAAATGCTTTCAGAAAATAACAGGGAGGGAACACTCCCCAACTCATTTTCCAAGGCCAGTGTTACTCTCATTCTAAAGACAAAGGCATTATGGGAAAACTGCAGACCAACATTTCTCATGAACAGAGACTTGGAATCTTTAACAAAATATCTAATCTAATGTGACAATGTCTAATCCAATGCAAAAGGATCACATCTCATAACCAAGAAGGGTTTATCCCAGGGACAGAAGGTGAATTGAACATTTAAAAATCAACACAATGTTCCATATTAACAGAATTCAGGAGAAAAAGTCTACAGTCATTCTAACAGATACATAAAAAAAGCATTTGACAGCATTGAGATTCACCATAAGAACTCTCAGAGCCCTGGCTGGTGTAGCTCAGTGGATTGAGCATGGGCCTGTGAACCAAAGGGTTGCTGGTTCGATTCCCAGTCAGGCCACAAGCCTGGGTTGTGGGCCAGGTGCCCAGTAGGGGGCGCTCGAGAGTCAACCACACATTGATGTTTCTCTCCCTCTCTTTTTCCCTCCCTTCCCCTCTCTCTAAAAACAAATAAATAAAATCTTTAAAAAAAAACCTGTCAGAAAGCTAGGAATCTCCAAATTGATTAAGGGTATTTTTGAAAAACCTGGAGGCTGCTTCAGAGTTGATATTGAGAGACTTAATTGTTCTTTTTTTTTTCTTTGTGGAGATGGAGAACATGGCATGTCCACCATCATGTCCTACAGGCCACAGTTCCCAAGAAATAAAGGGCACAGAAATGCAAATAGAAAAACTGAAACTGTCTCTAGTTGTTGATGATATTGTTCATGTAGAAAACCCCATACAACATACAATTCCCCCCAGTATTACTAGAATTAATAAATAAATTCAACCAAATCACAACTGCAAGATCAGTATAGAAAAGTAAATTGTTTTCCCCTCTACTGGCAACAAACCAGTGGAAAACATTGAAGAAACGATGGCATTTACAGTGCTTACAAAAACAATAAAAAGAAAACCGGAAGTGAAACTAACAACATAGACCCAAGATCTCTACATCAAAAATATACATACTGAGAGATTGTTGAAAAATGTAAAGCATTGCTTTCAGAGAGAGAGGAAGGGAGGGAGGAAGAGAGAGAGGGGGAAATAGATTTGTTGCCTCTTGTACTTGTCCCAATTAGGGATCAAACCCGCAACCTTGGTCATGCCTTGATTGGGAATCGAACACTTGACCCTTCCACCCATGGGCTGATGCTCCAACCAATTGAGATACACCAGCCAGGCCACAGCCAAAGCATTTTTAGAACAACATTGGAGCTGAAGCTCCCTCCCTCATTTCACAATTCAACTCGAACGCCGCAGCAACGAAGCCAGCGTGGTGGTACTGGTAAGAAGCAGATCAAGGCAACGGAATACAGAATCCCGAAATGGACCCTACAGATGTGGTCCAAAGATTTTCAACGCAAGTGCCAAAGCAAGTCAACGGGGAAAGGGACATCTTTTCGGCAAACGGTGCTGAATCAGGTGGATGTAGGTATGAAGGATGAAGCGCTGGGGTGGAGTTTTGCTCACTGCTTTATCTGTTTAGTGGGGTTCTCAGTGAGGCCCCTCTTTCTTTTTAGAGAGGGGAAGGATGGAGAAAGAGAGAGAGAGAAACCTTAATGTGCAGTTGCTGGGGGCCGTGGCCTGCAGCCTAGGCATGTGCCCTGACTGGGAATCAAACCTGTGATGCTTTGGTTCGCAGCGCGAGCTCAATCCACTGAGCTACGCCAGCCAGGGCAGGAGGCCCCTCTTTTCATTGCTGGTATCAATGACTTGTGACCTGTTCTCTCTCCCCCTCTGCTTCCTTGTCCCCCTCCTCCTCCTCCTTCTTCCCCCTCCCCCTCCTCACCTTCCCCTCTCCTCCCCCTCCTCCTTCCTCTGCCTTTCTATTCATCAGTTGCCCGTGACTGAGTGAATACATTTTTAGGCTTAACACTCAATGGAATATTTTCTATTTTCTTTCTATTTTATTTTTTTCTTCCTTTCAGTTCTGTTTTTTTCCCCCCTAACCTTTGAAGATAGTGCTTAGGTTTTGCCTTTTCCTGCCTCCTATTTTCCAGTGTGATATTTAAGACCCCACATTTCCCGTTAGCATAGATTTAGCTGCGTCCTCCAAGTTGCGCTGTGTATTTTTATTGTGTTTACATTTTTCTTCATTCAAACATTTTCAATTCCCATTTTGATTTTTCGACTCGTGTTTCTTTTTTTCTTGGGCAAATTCCCAAAACGATTGTGGATTTGTCTATTTTGTCCTTGTAGTTCTATTTATGTTTCATATATTTTGAGGGCGTATGAATTTAGAATCGTTAACTCTTCGTGGTGAACCAAAAAACAGTTACAAAACTTTCACTTACTAAAATTTGCAAGATGTATATATATTTCTATCCTTCAACTTTCAACTTTTCTGCACCTTTATGGTTTAGAAGTGTCTTAGGCAAATAGCCCGGAGTTGGGCATAAAACTCAAAGTTTTAATTTGCTCTGACAGTTTTCACCTTTTAAGTAATATATATTCATTCTGTATCCATTGGGGTTTAAACCTGCCATCTCTTTCTTAGTCTTCTCTTTCATATTTTTATTTTCAATCCCCCTTGTTGGCCTTAGCATTCACTGGAGATTATTTGAAATTCTGTTCCCCGTTTTTGGCAGTTCTATACCTTTTCTGGGATTCTTTTGAGGTCACGACCTTTACCCTTAGCTCCCCCAGGGCTGGTGGTGAGTGGTGCTTTTACAATCTCCACCCTCCACTTTCTTCGAACAGAATCCTTCTTCCATGTTCTGTAACTGAATTCTCCTGTATGCAGATTTGGGCTCTGTGGAAACCTGTTTCGGTTTCTCGTTCCTGTTGTCAGTCTTCCTGTGTCCTTGACAATCCCAGATGATCATTCTGTGAGTTGATATTAGTCAGCGGGACTCCTGAGTGCCTACTTTTGGGGCTTGCGTCTGAGTCCGCTGGGGGACGCAGCTTGTGGCAAGGATCTCGGTTGAGTGTGAGAATCCCCGGTTCAGCCTACAACCCCACTGCTGCTCAGCCTCAGGGCTCTGCTTCAGCATCAAGTTCAAGGCGGTTCTGTGCCGCCCACACCTGCAGCTCCCAGGCAGCAGAGAGAAACATATTCATGAGGAGAGGATTCTTTGGGAAACATTGCTTTGTCTTACTAATTCACTAATGCTACAAATGTGGTTTTTTTAAACCCTCGACTGAGGATATGTTTATTGATTTTTAGAGAGAGAGGAAGGGAGAGAGGAAGGGAGGAAGGGAGAGAAAGAGACAGACAGACTGTCATCGATTGGTTGCCTCCCGTACGTGTCCCAACCGGGGACTGAACTGGAATCGTAGGTATGTGCCCTGACCGGGAATCGAACCCACAATCTTTTTTGGTATACAGGGACGATGCTCCAACCAACTGGGCCACCTGGCCAGTGGCCGAGTGTGCTTTATCCAGGATCTATTTATTTGGTTTGTAAAAGGGACCCTTAGTCCTCCTAGTATATTTTTTTGAAAAAAGTAGTAGCGTTGATGTATTTGCCTCATTTCAATGGAACCAGGATGTCAGACCGTGGCGGCGTCAGCCTTTTGCGACCTGTTTCTCCCACAGAAGAATGAGGAGGTTTCACATGGTTAGGCGATCATCTTTCACTATATACATCAATGGAGGAGATGGCGATGTGCATAACCTTCAACCACACTTAAACTTGAGCTTGCCGACATGTACAATATACATTGCGTACTGACACCTGTAGGCCGGGGAGGGTGAGGTGTCTCATGGTTATTTCATTTGCCATTTTATAAATGAGTACTTCGGTGGAGGCTGACAAGAACCCTGGCTCGTGGGGTCCCCGGCGTTATGGATGAGATACGAGACAAATTCACACGGACTACCGAGCCCTGTGGAGGAAAAGGGATGCGATGGCCACTCTCTCAAGGGGAGAGCACCCCGACCCTTGCCTCGACAAGCTTTTATTGCTTTTCTGGGCACATTACATGAGGAGTCCTCATTTACTATGCACAGGTTCGCTTTAGGGGGTTACCTTTTGCAGAAAACAAAGGAGAGGATGCTGTTAATCACATCACAGAAGAAGGATATTTGCAAATGCGAAGGGGAAAAGTGATTGAACTGGTTACACTCATCTTTGGAAGGTTTAGCATGGATTTTAGGAAGTTGCTTTAAAGCTATGCAGTGAATGTTTGCCGCCTCAATTCAGGGTGAGGGGGTTTTAGCAAAAAGCAAGTCTCAAAGCATCCCAGGTACATTACAGGCCTGATTCCCCATGGGAGAACCTATCTGTGGGTGTGGGTCCTGTCTGGGCCCATGCCACATAGAACAGTCTCCTATAGAGGTTGCGTTTTCCTCTTATTTTGGCTTTTCTCCTAATAAAGAGATCAATTACTTTGAACTGAGTGGTTAGATGTAATGTTCAAGTGTTTTGAAGATTTCCTTTTATTCTGACTCACACTGCATGCCATGCACCATGGTATTTGGGATAATCACAGGACCTACACCTGCAGTCACATCGTTGTCTGAAGCTGCATGTCGGGACAGAACTCGATTTGATATCTAGCAGAGAATTTTCATCGAGTTTAGACCTTGGACTTCTCTTTATAATGATTTTATTTATGTATTTTTAGACAGAGGGGAAGGGAGGAAGAAAGGGAGGGAGAGAAACATCAATGTGTGGTTGACTCTTAATCACCCCCTACTGGGGACCTGGCCTGCAACCCAGGCATGTGCCCTGACTGGGACTCGAACCGGTGACCCTTTGGTTCTTCAACCTGTACTCAATCCACTGCGCCACACCAGTCAGGGCAACACCTTGGACTTTTTTTTCAGACGAGGTAGGGCGTGTTCAAGGTGGTATGGCTGTAGACTGGACTTTGTTTTCAGTGAGTAGTATATATCACCATGAAAGATGTGGCTGCACTTAATGTTTTCACAAATTAAGAATTGCATTTTAGTCAAATTTGGGTTACACTAAACCAGTGATTCTTCACAGGGGGTGATTTTGTGCCCCTGGTGACATTAGCACCATCTGGGGACATTTTTGGCCATCACACTGCTGGTGGCATGTCCCTTAGATGCTGCTCAACACCGGGCAATGTGCAGGACAGACCCACAGCAAAGAATGGCCCCAGGAGGTTGGTGGATGCTGTACTTATTGGGGGCGTCAGTTGTAAGGTATATAAATGTCTAACTGCTCTTCTGTGTGCCTGAAACTCATAGAACATTGAATGCTAACTGTCAGTGAAAAATGAAAATAATTAAACAATTTTTTAAATGATCGGGCTCCTCATGTCGGCAGTGCGGAGACCGAGGAGCTCTGCTCTGCGTAGATTTTTCCGAGGAGTTAGTTGCTGTAATAGCAGAATTCTGATCCAAGAGCCACACTTGAGCTTTCTTTACCTACTCATTTATTTAAATTATTTCCCTGTTTTAAAATACTGTTTTGCCCTGGCTGGTGTGGCTCAGTTGGGTGGAGCATTGTCCCTTACACCGGAAGGTTGGGGGTTCGATCCCCAGTCAGGGCAGGTACCTAGGTTGTGAGTTCGATCCCTGGTTGGGGCTCATACGGGAGGCAACTAGTCAATGTTTCTCTCTGTCTCTTTCTCCCTCACCCTTCCTCCTTCATTAAAATCAATAAACATATAAAAAAAGAAATAAAAAGTACTATTTATTAAAGTAAGGTTGACGTACCAGATGACCTTAGTTTCAGGTGCACACATAGTGATTTGACATTTATATTCCTTACAGTGTGACCACCATGTAAGTCTGGTGACCTCTGTTACACAGAGTTACTGGGATATTGTTGACAGTTTTCCTGATGCTGGGCTCCATAGCTTTTCTTTTTCTTTTTCCTTTCTTTCTTTCTTTTTTGAGAGAGAGGGGGAAAAGGGAGGGAGAAAGTGAGAGAGAAACATCAACTGGTTGCCCCTCCTACTCTCCCCTGAACCTGCAAGCCAGGCCACGCACCCTCACCGGGAATGGAACCTGTGACCTTTTGGTTTGCAGGATGACGCCCAACCCACTGAGCCACACAGGCCAGGCCTGGGTTGTATAGCTTTTAAATGAAGGTTAACAAGCAACTCTACAAAAGATGGGGGTGTTTCAAATTTATATTTAAATGTGGGCACACTGATGGTTTTAGTTTTTATAGTCAGATTCAGCATAGTGACAGCACTGTGCAAAGGCCACGTTTGAGGGGTGTGGGGCAGCTGTCACCCACTTCTGGTGGCCTCCTGGTGCTATTCCCTGCCCAGGACCTGTTGTGGGCAACAGAGCCACCCCCTTCACCCCAGGGCTGGGACGAGGCTGCAGCCGGAGCAGACGGCACCTGCACCCCACCTCTCTCTGGACACAGTTCCCTGGTTCTGTCTAGTGTTTTGGTTAAATAGACCTGTCCCTCCTCTCTTTGACGCTTATATAAACCCTGTGTCCTCTTTTTATTTTTATTCTTCTAAAACTGTTCGATGCTTAACTTTGAAAGAAATGTGCAGTGCGCTTTCCGTGGAAGATTGGTGTGGAGGTGTGAGAGGCAAGGCAGTCTTCCACTGGAAGTTAAATTGAATGTAGCCATGAACACAAATAACCTGTGTGTTTTTTCCCTGAGATTTTATTTATTTACTTTTTGAGAGAGGGGAAGGGAGGGAGAAATAGAGGGAGAGAAAGATCAATGTGCAAGAGAAACATAGATCAGTTGCCTCTCACACGCCCCCTACTGGGGGACCTGACCCACAACCCAGGCATGTGCCCTGACTGGGAATCGAACAGGTGACCTTTTGGTTCACAGGCCAGCACTCAGTCCACTGAGCCACACCAGCCAGGGCACAAATCACGTCCTTGTACTTGCTTCTCGGTGATTCCTCAGTGAGCCTGTGCGATAGTGAACAATTTCTCGTACCAGAGAAATGGTCTTTTATAAGCAAGGGAGCCTGGGCTCACCGTCTGTTCCCTCATTTCCATCTCAAAGACGGGCTCTTTAATGTTTGCGTGTGTTCCCAGCTTTAAAGCGATTCTCATCTCCCATCCATGTCTTCCAGGCGCTGGCCCACCTGCACTTAGTGGAGTATGTTGGCGAGCAGACCACTCTGCTGATCAAGGTAGGTTGCGTGCAGCGGTACAATGTGCTCCGGCCACTGGGCCTTTGATTTTGTTTAAAAAAAAATCTGGCAAGATAGGCCACATTAATTACGTAAAAAGCACAGTCAGGGCCCTGCTTTATCCTGAGTAGCCTGGAGATGAAGGGAGCCTTTTACAAAATAGATATAATGACGGATCCTGTAATTTTGCTATTAGCCTTTGGTTAGCACCTCAGACAGGCAGAGAGCAGTCTCAGTAAGGGACTGTGAGAGGTCCCAGCCGCAGCGCCCTGCGGGGACAGCAGGTGGGAGTGACTGGTGCGACCAGTGTGCCGCCACCGGGTCCAGGGCCACTGGCTCCTTGTGCATGGCTGGCTGACTTGGGCGTGCCTGGGACTCGCTGTGTGTGACCTGTGGAACCTGGCTGGGCTCCTGGCAGGGTCGGGGCAGTGCAGGCTGCTCCTGTGCACACACCCGGGCCTCCTGGGCCTCCTGTGTGCCCGACGCAGGACAGACAGCCGTGCATGCCAGGACACGAAGACCACGTGTCCCGAGTGCGTGTGATTAACGCTGCACCTGCCCCTTCCAGATGGTCCCGGAGGACCGGCGTCTCGCAGCCGCCATCGTGCTGGTGGTGTGGGTCTCCGCGCTCGCGTCTTCGCTGATGGACAACATCCCGTTCACGGCCACAATGGTGAGTCGCACGTCCCATGGGGGCAGGGGCCCAGCTTGCAGCCTGGAAACCTCCGGGCTCGGCTTTCCCGCCCAGGAGGCAGAGGCGGGGCCCTGGCCGCCGGCTGTGCTCGCCCGCAGGCTCAGAGGGCAGAGGACATGGCCAGGCAGTGACCGGGTGGGCCGTGCGTGGTGGGTCCACCCCACTGACAGCCGCCACCGCTCAGGGATAGAAAAGGCAACTTTTCGTTTTGTCCTTGAAGACCACGCCCCGAGACAGAGCCTGGCTGGAGGCATTTGTCCTTTATTCCTCGCGGATGTGTCAGCGGTGCGCTGCGGCCCGCCCGGCTCCGGGTGCGGGCAGGGACGGGACCCACTTGTCCGCGTGCTCCGGCTGATGGTGGGGTGCGCACGAGAGGCCTTCACCGGGTGGACAGCCCCGTCCCCACTGGGCCCTGTGGCTCAGTGGTCGATCGCTCGGCTCACAGCAGCACTGTGAGCCCCGATGTGACAAAGTAAAGACGGGAGCAGGAACCTGGGGGGCCCCGTGTGCCCCACCCCGCCCCCTGCAGGACAGACACCTAGCAGGGGCTCCCACGACATTCCATCACCCCACGTCACAGTCAGAACCACGGGGCCCAAAGGCACAGAGCACAGACGCTGGCGCTGAGCCAAGGGCGGGCCAGCCTCCGAGGCTGCGCTTCTCTGTGTCACAGGACCTCAGGGTCACCTGGGACTCTGTGTCACCTGCACGGTGCCTGGAATGAGAGTGTCTCCTGGTTGGCCCTCCAGCCACCTAGCTACTCGGTCTGGGCCCAGCAGTTATGAGCTGCCGTGGCTGTCAGTGTGTTTCCACAAAGTCCCCAGCGAGGGAAGAAGGCGTGTGGCTGGTGTCCAGTGTCCTGCCCGGCTCAGCAGGCCGTCGGGACTGTGGTCCGCAGGGCTAGGGGGCGGGCAGCGGCTCCTCTCAGGCGGCGGCTGGGGCCTCCTGCTGAGGGGACTGTGTGCTGGTCTGGGTCTCGGTTGAAATGGAGTCTACGGGGTCCCTCCAACCTGCCCTGCCCCGCTGTGCATCTGAATTCAGTGACGCCCCAACGGGTGGTCACAGCCTGAGGACTTTGTTGCCAGTTGTTACCTGTTCTTCTTCGTGGTCCCAGGTGCTCAGAGGACCCCTGATGTGCTGGGGCGTGGGGCTTCCAGGTCTCAGGAGCGAGGTCCTCTGTGGGCCTGAAAGACACGCCGCTATTGTGACAGTTTAGATTCCTCCATTTTCTTAAAAAATGGCACCTTTATAAATTAAAAAAAAATCCTCACCTGAAGACATGTTTATTGATTTTAGAGAGAGGGGAAGGGAGGGAGGTTGGGAGGTGGGGGGAGAGAGAGACACAGAGAGAGAGAGACACATCTATATGAGAGAGAAGTGTGGATCGCTTGCCTCCCGTATGCGCCTCCACCGGGGATCGAACCTGCAACCCAGGCCTGCACCCTGACCGGGAATCGAGCCCACAGCCTTTTGGTGTATGGACGATGCTCCAATCCACTGACCCACCCGGCCGGGGTGAGAAGGACCCTTTTGATATTTTCGTTCCTTGAATTTGAATAGCAACTTAAAATTTAAAATTAAAACAACAATCTAGGAAATCACAGCTACAATAACATGCCTGTATGCTGACCACCCCAGATGGGGGTGAGGCAACATCTGTCCCCTCTACCTGAGGTTGTCTCGTCTGTTTTATTTTTGTGACAAAGTATTGTGCATAACATTTTCCTGTTCCTCCCCCACCCTCAGGGTCCCTCCCTGTCCTGAGGGAGCTGCCCTCACAAATTTGGGGCACACTCATTCATTTGATGGCACACAGGGGGAGGGAGGAAGGGAGGGGTCTTGGCTGATGTGTCGCCATGGATGGAAATTGAACTCTGAGTCCAAAGCTGCAGCCTCATATGAGGGGGTTGCCAGCTGAACCCCCCACAGGTCAGTGGTCTGGCTTCCCCAGGTCGGCATGTGGCGCTCGTGTGGCTGCATCAGGGGACAGCCTGGAAGTGGCACTGGGTGACCTTGGGCAGGCAGCAGACACGTGGCACCGCCCAGGCATGGGCTCTGGGGCGTGGGTGGCAGGGCGACCCCGGGCGGGTGCCCAGGTCTGTGCCCCTTTCCCTGATCCCTCCCCCTCCTTTCCACATGGGTGTCTTTGTGCTGCTTCTTTCCCCTTCAACTGCGGTGGTTGGGTCCAGTCCGCAGACTGTGTACTTAGACACCCCCGGAAGTGTCCTCGGACCTGGCCAGTGAGCTCCATGTGTAAGGAGCAGAGTTTCTCCATGGCTAGACATGCAAGCGGATCGATTTGTGTTGTTGGATGTTGCCCAGACTCACCGTGGCCTCTCCGACCGACCGTTCTGATGTGATGCATCTCCGTAGTGACTGACGCGTTTCCACTCGGCCCGGAGGCCCATGATTCGCATCTCTGCGGGCGGCTGGTCTCTTGCACATTGCATAGGGTCCCTCTCCATCCCTGCCCTGAGCCCCTGTCCGGTCCATCTTCTTCCAGAGCTTGATTTTTAGCCTTCTGAGAAAATTGTTTTCTTCTGGAATCCTTCTATGTATTTTTAAGCAGCATGCAAGTCAATTTTTCAAACTCCAAGCAGGTAATCCGTTTCTAAGAGAATAGTTTTATATGTTGAAGTTTGTGTTAACTAATGCACTAGTGTTTATTTTTACTGTTTTTTTAAATGGGTTTTGCGTTAATTATGCCTTTTCTTTGCTGATTATTTTTTTCTCTGTCATCTCCTGACTTTTCCTAGTCTGATAAATCTCATCCGTCCTCTGCCCTGGCCAGGCAGCTCAGTTGGTTGGAGCATTGTCCCAGGCACCAAAAGGTCGTGGATTTGATTCCTGGTCAGGAAGGAAGGTCCACATAGCAAGGTTGTGGGTTTGATCCTTGGTTGGGGCACATACGGGAGGCAACCCATCTACGTTTCCAACATCGATGTTTTTCTCTTTCTTTCTCTCTCTCTCTCGATCTCTCTCCCCCTTCTTGTCTCCCTAAAATCAATAAGCATATCCTTTGCTGAGAGCTAAAAAAAAATCTCACGCCCCAACTGGTTTGACTGGTGCTGATTTTGTTCATAAGAGGTTAGCGGGGGTCGTTCTGTGTGGAATGCACGTGGCTGCATCCACATTGCAGTCAATGCTTGCCCTCCCAGAGCCCTCTTTAGGTAAAAGAGAACAGGAATTTATGTAAAGACAGTGCATGGTTCGTGGGATTTCTGAAGGACACCCTGGGTGGGCATTCACCCCCTGGAGCCCCAATGCCGGCTGCTTTGCGTGAGTGCTTGGGCCTGCCCCCCGACGCTGGCCTCTGAGTGCTGGGACCTCTGTCACTCCACCCTGTGGGTGCCAGGTCACGCTTCTCCAGACCCTCCAAGCTGCCCCTCGCTCAGGAGTGTCTGACAGCGGGAGCCCATGTCACGGGCTGTTCTAGCTGCAAAGGAGGCGGGAAAGGTAAGGTTCGGGCTCTACCTCGGGAAACCAGAGCTCATGGACTAGAGTTCCTCAAACGCAGGAGTTCCTTAAAGGCCCCTTTGCAATGTACCCCCTAAAGCCCCCACCACAGCCTTGCTTATCTTATGGGTTCCCATCGCACTCTGCACAGCCCCACTGCGGCGTCATCAAAGTCATTGTCAAGGCCTGCCTGCAGCTGCATCCTTGTACTCACAAGCACTGGGCCTGGCACTAGAAGGTGTTTTGTGAGTTGGACTTGGGGTGACCCTCCTTAGCATGGGGCTGGGCATCTGTCTCTCTTGGGCCTTTGCCTATGCTCTATCTTTTTTTTTAATTTATTTTTTAAAAATATTTTTTAAATTTATTTTTAGAGAGAGTGGAAGGGAGGGAGACAGAGAGGGAGAGAAACATCGACGTGTGCTTGCCTGTAGCACGCCGCCTGCTGGGGATCTGGCCCACAGCCCAGGCATGTGCCCTGACTGGGAATCGAACCAGCGATGTTTTGGCTTGCATGCTGACACTCGATCCACTGAGCCACACCAGCCAGGGCCCTTTGCCTGTGACCTCCTTTGCTGCTGAGAACAGCCAGCCCCCTCCCACGGTGTCCTTCCCTGTCCTGAGACCTGGTCTGTCCTCTACCTTGTCCCTTCCCTGGGTCCTAGCTGTCACTGCTGATCCACAGGCTCAGGCACTGGTTGGATGCGTCTCTTGGTTACCAGTCTTGGGCTTCTTGGCTTCCTCAACATGGAAATTGGGAGGAATCCCATGAAAATTTCCAGGCAGATTTTATTAAGCTTGCGCTTGAGCACCGGGGAGGCAGCGCAGGCGGAAGCAGGGGCCTCGGAACTGGCTGTGCGTGGAGCTAGCGTGGGCAGTTGGCTCCGTGGTTACAGTCCCCCGCGCCCTGCGAGGCTCTCCATGACCTGATCGCACAGCAGCAGCGGGGGCCGCGGAGGAGAAGGAGGGCCGGTCGGTCCCCTGAGGCCAGAAGCAAAGATGCACCGATGGCTGCGCCCCCAGGCCATGTGGGCTCCAGAGCTCATTTGGCTTTCGGTCGAGCGTCTTGTGCTCTTTGCTGTTTGACGGCTGGAAAAGCGCTTAAGATTTTGACGCTCCGTTGCCTCACGGCCGCTCCCCTGGGTGTGACGTCACTGTCCTTTCCCTCTGCAGATCCCGGTGCTCCTGAACCTGGGTCGGGACCCCGAAGTCAGCCTGCCCACGCCACCGCTCATGTACGCGTTGGCCTTCGGCACCTGCCTGGGAGGTAAGGGGCGCCGGTGCAGGGGTGGGGCGCGCTGCGCTGCGAGGCTCAGTGACGCCCAGGGCGTGCCCACGCCAGGGTGGCGAGGGTGGTCGTGTCGGGCCGCTGCCTGAGCACAGGCCCATCTCCAGCTCTGAGCGGGGCAGCTCTGTCCTGTCTCCTCCCGCCCCCTCGCGGGGCTGCCCGGACACCCTAAGCCTGTGGCCTGAGGACAGTCCTTACTTATGTCTCCAAGTTGGTGTTTTTCCACCGCGCACCTGGGCCCACGTGGCTCCCACGCCAACTCTGAGCCCACGTAGTTGATATTTAGAAACAGACCGTGAATCAGATGGCATCTGGGTCTCAGGCTCTTACCTCCCCTGAAGCAGCTGCGTGGTGATGCTGACGGCCGAGGTGGGGATGCGGACCTAGGAATAGGGAGGAAAGGTGTTCTTTGCCGGGGAGGGTGCTGGCCTTCGGAGGGACTGGAGAGTGACTTAGAGAGAGTCGGGAGGGACTGGGCTTGGGTGGGAGACACGGGGGTCGGCCTGTGATTGTCCTTGGAGGCCCGCGCTGGCGTCCTTCCCAAACCTGGGGACTGGTCACCTGGGAGGGAGAGCGGGAAAGGGCTGCGGACGATCTCAGATGAACACAACAGGTACATTTGAAGTTTTTATTCTCCCACGCAGGCATGCTGGGGTCGTCCCGCCTTCTCTGTTCTGTGGTTCATGTCTGACTGTGAAATCCACAGCTTCCTGTTGAGTTCGTCTCCTCGTTTGTAATGGGGGACTCTGTCCTTCAGGGCAGTCACTGTGGTTTCTGGAGGCAGCGCAGTGCTTGTGAGGGGCCAGACCTGGGACCCCCCTCTAAGAACCAGCCCAGGGGAGGTGGTGGGTGGGCTCAGAGCCACAGCTAACATCCCCGGGAGGAATGGAATGCAGGGGCATGTGGAAATGTGTCCCCTGTGTGGGATCTTGTTTCTTCAGCCTGACGGAGCCTCCGCTGTGACCTGACACTGGGCTCATGAGTGGGGACAGTCACTGAAGCAAAGATGGCAGCAAAGGGTTATTTGCTCGGCCGTGCAGAGTGCTCAGGGGAACCAGGAGGAGCCTGGAGGGGAGTCAGATGCCACCCCGGTGAGGGGCGGGGGCAGCTGGGCGTCGAAGGGTGAGGAGCCCCCAGGCTGGTCCTGATTTTCCCGACCTTGTAGAGTGACTGCGAAGGGGTGACCAAGGAGAAATGCTAAGAGGGTCCATTTACATAGCCAATAACCTAAAATATAACTGAACACTCCTTCACCGGAAGCCCCTTTTGGAAGTAGGGACACAGCCGTAGCCAACGGTGAAGGTTTCAAGACTTGGGATATTTTATTTTTTAAAAGATTTTATTTGTTTTATTTTTAGACAGAGGGGGAAAGGAGGGAGAAAGAGAGGGAGAGAAACATCCATGTGTGGTTGCCTCTCATGCACTCCCTACTGGGGACCTGGCCTGCAACCCAGGCCTGAGCCCCAACTGGGAATCGAACCGGTGACCCTTTGGTTTGCAGACTGGTGCTCAGTCCACTGAGCCACACCAGCTGGGAAGAGACTTGGGATATTTTAACCCTACAGGTTGTTGAATGGTGCTTGTTCCTGGTAGATGCCCAGCCATACTGGATGTTAATTCTACACTTCCGTCAAGGGGCCTCTCTCACTGACTCTGAGTTTGACATTTAAAAAAAAATTGGTAAAATATACATAGCATAGAGTTTATGGTTTTAACTGATTTTCTTAATCCTCACTTAAGGGTATTACTATTATTATTATTATTGCTTTTAGAGAGAGGAAGGTGGGAGAGAGAGAGAGAGAGAGAAACATCGATTGGTTGCCTCATATATACTCTCCATCTGGGGAAGGAACTAGCAACCTAGGCATGTGCCCTGACTGGGAATCGAACCCACAACCTTTTGGTACATGAGATAACGGTCCAACCAACTGAGTCACCCGGCCAGGCAGTTTTAACCAATTTTAAGTGTACAGTTCAGTGGCCGTAAGTGCATTCATACTGTTGTGCAACCATCACCGCCATCCATCTCCAGAAGTTTCCATCATCCCAAGCTGAAACTCTCCTCATCACACCATAACTCCTTCTTCCCCCCAGGGTTTGACATTTTAATGACTGTTTTAAATGAAACTTTTCAGTTGGCTGGAGAAGTGTCATTTGCTGTGTAAATTATGTGGGAGACACCAGACAGTTTGCAACAGCACACAAAAATCTTTCCTTGTCCGAAGCTGAAGCCAATGCCAATACCTTTTGGTTGTTCTTTTTCCTAAGAGCTAAGAACAATTCAAATGAGTCTTGAGAAAATGCTGCCTCCTCTGGGTTTCCTAGAAAAAGGAGGTGGAGTCAAGTTTGCCTGAGGACGCTTTTTTGGGAGACACAGCGGTGGGGGTGGAAGACAGAGGGCGGGAGTGAGGTGAGATGGAGAAAGAGAGGAAACAGACGCCGAGTTGCCTCGGGACTCGTGGTTCATTCGTTCTGGAGCTTGTAAGCAGTGCCAACACTGACCAGTACCAAGCAAGCCATGAGTGACGAAGCCCTCTCTCTTTTGGCGTGGCGACATGACTCATACACATTCTAGCAAGAGTGACGAGTCCGGAGCAAGCGCCGAGCGCTGAAACATTTTTTTCTCATCGAAATGTGATGAGTGCAGGGTTTGACGAGTTCTGAAGCTGACGAGTACCGAGGCGTGACTGTGCAAGGTGCCAGGTTCATCGGGTGGGGCCTTTTTAGGTGGGTTCTGTCACAGCGCCGTGTCTGGAAGCAGACGGAGGAGGACAGGGAATTATCTGTCTTCTATTCATTCCATGCTGTCTCCTGTCTCTCATTGGTCACGTTTGCTGCAAGGTGCTTCCTACCCCATTTGGGAAGGATAAGATTTCAAGAGTGTGTTGTTCTCAACATCACAGAGAACAAACAAAATAAGCAACAGGAACTACAAAAATCACAGCTTAAAAAACCATCAGAATTGTGAAGATGCACAGAGACCCACGTGACGTGAAGCGCAGAAAGTGACAAGCTCCTGCGTGGGGAGAGGGGAACACGGGCATTGTCCTCTCTGTCTCAGGTGAGGTGGGACAGACGAGAGTGTAGCCTCCCAGTGCCCTTGCTGAGTGTGTGGCGAAGCTCGGGATGCTGCAGAAGCAATGAAGAGGGAGCCTGGGCTGAGTCTTCACAGACTGCACTGCAGTGGGGGTGGGGCAGAGAGCACCCCTTGAAGGGCAGAAAGCCCCGCCCACACAGAGAATCTTCAGCCATCCACTGGCTGTAAAAACAGGAGGCTCTCATGGTTCAGAATATGCAGGGCTTGGCTATATAACCCAGGGACCCCAGCATGCCCCTTTGCTATTGTCTCTGATTTGGAGAAACTCCTGATCCCATTCTCAAAACATCTGCAGCTAGAGACAAATTACACTAAACTCAAGATGCAGTGAAGCCAGGTCTAGGTTAGCCACAGATTAGATTGGGTCCATGCTGTGAACAGACAGACTCACCCAGAAGGGGGATGCCCTATTCAGTTTGAGTGTGTATGTGTAAATATTAGCACTGGTCTCTACAGTTGTTTACAAAAAGACGTCCAGAATGCCAATATGTTAATAAAGAGCATCTACAAGAGAACCTACTGCAAATATCATACTTACTGGTTGAAGGACTGAATGTTTGCTCCTTAAGATCAGAAACAAGGCAAGGATGTCTGCTGTTACTTCTCTTATTCAATATAGTGCTGGAAGGTCTAGCCAGTGCAATAAGACAAGAAAAGGAAATAAAAGGTATATAGCTTAGAAAGGAGGAAATAAAACTGTTCCTACTGCAGATGACATGATTGTTTCTGTAGATTCCAAGCAATCTATTAAAAAAAATAAAACAAAGAAATGGGAAACCATATAACTAATATGTGAGTTCAGAAAGGTCATGGTTACAGGGTAAATACACAACAGTCAGTTTTAGTGATGAGCACACAGATGCTACAATTAACTATACAATGCTATTTATGATTTCTCCACAAATTAAAAACTGAAGCTGGAATTACAAAATGCTGATAAAAGAAATCAATGAAGACCCCAAACAAATGGCAAGACATACCATGTTCATGGGTTGAAAGGCTTACCATAGTAAAAGTATCAGTTGTCTCCAAATTAATATTTAGGTTTAATGCCATTCCTACCAAAACCTCAGCAAGTCTTTTGTACATATGTACACGAGTATTCTAAAACCTATGTGCACAGGATGGTACATAAATGGCAAGTAAGTAATGAGATGTCCAACATGCTTCACCATCCAGGCATTGCACATTAAAGCCACAGTACTGCCCTGGCTGGTGTGGCTCAGTGGATTGAGCAAGGGCTGCAAATCAAAGGGTTGCCAGTTCGATTCCCAGTCAGGGCACATGCCTGGGTTGTGGGCCAAGTCCCTAGTAGGGGGCGTGTGAGAGGAAACCACACATTGATACTTCTCTCCTTCTCTTCCCCCCTCTCTAAAAGTGAATAAATAAAATCTTAAAAAAAAAATAAAGCCACAGTACGATGTCATCACACACCTATAACAATGGCTCAAATTAAAAAAAAAATAGTGACAGCACCGAATGCCAGTGACAATGTGGAGAGACTGGGTCACCGAGACGTCGTTGGTGGGGTTGTAGTTGGTGTCACGCTGGAAGCCGGTTTAGAACTGTCTTAAAAACTAAGGCTACGCTCCTCAGCATTTGTTCTTGAGAAAAAAAAACTTCCATACACCCCAAAACCTGTACACGATGTTTCTGGAAGCTTTATTTATAGTAGCCAAGAACTATAAACAAACATGATGTCCCTTGACGGTAAATGTTGAAAGAGACTACGGAACGTTCATACCAGGAAATGCTACTCAGCCATTGAAACCGGTGAACTGTTGACCCGTGTGACCGGCTTGTTGGGTCTCCAGAAAATTATGTGAAGTAAATAAAGGCATATACAAAGGTCACACAGTGAATAATTCCATTTATATAATATTCTTGAAATGACAAAGAGATAGAAATGTAGAAAAGGGTAATAACTACCAGGGGTCAGTGCATGATGGCGTTGGGAGGATGTGGGGGAGGAGACTGTTGTGCATCTTATCTGCCTCCAGGTCAGCATCATGGCTGGGATGCTGCACCAAGGGATGCTGGGTAAATGGTACCTTGGCTCTGTTTGTATTATTCCTTATGACTGTGTGTGAATGTCAGTCATCTCAAAATGAGGGCTTAATTAAAGTAATAAAAACGGAAAAATCAGGGGGAACCTCTTTCCCATTGAGTACACTCATAATTCCCAAACTCAGTCAATGCCTGCAGACAAGCAGGCGTCCTGGAAAATCAAGTCAAGGAAGCGTCTCTGACTCCCAAGGCCACAGTCAGAGAAGAACATTCAGGGGAAAAAATAATATGCGCAAAAGTCCAGTATGGGAGACCCAGTATTCAGCTACTAGAGACATCTCAGACAGGACAGAATGAAATGCAAGGGAGGAATTGATCCAAGAAATGATAGAAGCCAGTTTCCCAGAGCAGAAGCAATGAATGGGTGGGTGTACGTCTCCTGGGGTCTCGTCGGCTTTGAGGAGCCTTAGAAACTTGCCCCGTGTTGTAGATCTAGTGAACCCCGGACCTGGGAATCGAACTCCAGCAGCCCAGCCCAGCCTGTCTTCTCCCGAGCTCTCTTTATTTGGAAAACGGGGGAATTAGAAGTCCGAGGTTTAGCAAGACAGGCCACAAACTCGTCATGGTTCAAATCTGAAGGAAATGAAAATGTGACGGGATCTTAAGCAGGTGATGGGATGTGAGAAACGGGACGTGACTGGACGTTGGCCCTGGTGCGCGTCTTGGCCCCACAGGCATGGCGTTGGCAGGGCCCGGGGTCGTTGGTATATCCCGCCCGGTGCTGACCACTTCCCCCAGAGGGCGAGCCTACGTCCAACCCTGGAACCTCGGTGATTCACAGGACCCAATGTGGTTGTGGGTGCCCTTGACCATCAAACACTTTTATTTTATTTCTTCCCATATCTATGTATTAATTGACTAAAAACAAGCCAAAACTAATTTAAATATTTACCGGCAAGACACAGAGAATGAATAAAAATTAAGACTGCTTGAGGCCTCGGTGGGCGTGGCGTCCTGGCCCGTTACCTGGAGAGCGAGGGGCGTCCCCTGGCTTCGTGAACACTGTCGTCTCCCTTCGGTCACGTTCACAGCTTGTGTGGCAGGTGGCCCTCCCACGTGCCAAGGGGAATGCCAGCGTGGAGAATTAATTTTTTGTTTTCTGGCCAGTGGACAGTCTTCACTGGTGCAAGCGTGGCGTTCCATTGGGGAGGCTCCGCAGACTTAGAAAAGGGCCACTGAACGCAAGGCAGGGCGGAGTCTGGGAGAATGATAGGTCAGGCCTGTAGGCACACATGTTGCCTCTCCAGGAAGGGCCACCAGGCACGCCCAGCTGGCAGCAGCCACCCACGTGCACCCCCAACCCCACGTGCTTTCTGTGGACGGAAGGTGGAAAGGAGGCTTCAGCCAGAGCGTGGCCACCTAGGATCTCTCTGTCCCCACCACATGGAGCCGATTGATGAAATTCATGCATCGCTTTTTATTTTTAACTTTCACCCAAAGACATTTTTCCTTTGGTTTTAGAGAGAGGAAGTAAGACAGAGAAACATCCGTTGGTTGCCTCCTCTACGTGCCTGGACTGGGGATCGAACCTGTAAGCTTTTGGTTACAGGACAATGCTCCAACCAGCTGAGCCACACCGGCCAGGGCCAACCCATGCATCTTTAATTCATAAGATGCCAGCAAAGCCTGTTAGCATCTTATTGAACTGCGGACACCACCGTGGACATTCTGAATGGACTCTCACGTTCTTTGTCTTTCATGCGCCCAGCAGAAGGGTGGCGACTGCTGTCACGTCACACGGATATGGTTGACATCTCCCTGCTGACGACGGCACAGGGACAGGCAGGCGGACACCTGCCGCTTTCAGGGACCCACGTGGGGACGGGCAGGTCACAGCCATTCGGAGGGAGACTCGGTGGGTGTCTCCTGGGGGTGGGGCCCAGGACGGGCAGGGACTGGCTGCTGTCTCCCCACAGGGGTCACGGTCACCTGGCAACCAGGTGCCTGGAGCCAGTTCTTACGCTGAGTGTCACTCAGGGGGCAGAGCGTGGCGCAGTGGAGGCAGCGGTCCTGGGCGACACCCTCCCTACCCAGGCCTCGGCCAACAGCACTGCCCACCTGTCACAGGAGATGAACCCTCCCTGCTGCTGACAGCGTCTCATTCTGCATCTTCTTGCAACCAAACACCTCTCGCCCAGGGCCGGGTAGGTCAGTGGTTGGAGTGTCGTTCTGTTGTGAGTTTGATTTCTGGTCAGGGGCACGGCCAGGAGGCATCCGATCGACGTTTCTTTCTCTCAAATGAGTAAACATATCCTCGGGTGAGGATTAAAAGGAAAGAACATCTTAATGTAACAGAAGTGCTCAGTGATTTGCTCACGGCTCAGCAGATTGGAGACGGCTCCATGTTTCCTGGACCTGAAGCCGCTCATTGTTCTTCCTTCTGCACCAGGGGACGTGCTCTGTTCCCAGTGTGTGTAGGGGCTCATCTGCTGGCTTGTCTGGATGACTGATGGCCCGAGAGACCTGCTCGGGGGCCTCCTGACGTAGCTGTTGCCCCCCACGCTTCCTGCCTTAGCTGTGGCTGCAAAACCATCTGTGACAGGAAGGCTGGGCCCAAGGTTCCCAAGGTTCTGTCCCCAAGGTTCTCCCATCTATAGATGGGCCAGACAGTGAGGTCTCAGTGCCCAGGGCGGGTGACAGGGGGGTGCATTTATGTGACAGCAAAGGAGGAGGCTGCTTGGGGCCACTGTGGCCACAAACTCCGTGCATCGCCACTTGCTCGGGACTCCCTTCGACTGTCCGACCCTTCCCTGGATGTCTCCCATTCCCTGGGGTGCCTCCCACCTAGCTCCACCCCACCCTGGGGTCTGCCCCCTCCCTCTGAGGTTCTCTTGTGCTTCTAGGTAGAGAAAGCTCTCTGCTTCTACGCGTTCGTGTGATTTGGTTGGGCCCATGCAGGTAACCCCGGTAACTCAGGGGCCTCCCCCATCCCAGGGCCTGCGCTTAGTGCCTGGTGACGCTGCGAATGAGGGACGTCACCAGCGTCCTGTCCTCACAGCCCTGCCTAGCACCTGGCTTCTTCCATGGCGTCGCCGTCATGGACAAGCCCGGCAGGTGGCGCTGCTCTGAGGTTGCGGATTCCACACGCCGTCCTTGCTCTGGGAGACAGAGGGTGCGGTGACCTTGTCCAGGGCTCTCCCCGCCTGCTGTGCGTTACTGGGGTCCAGTCTCTGCTAGGCCCCTCTCTCTGGGCTACGTGCAACTGCAGACGCGCGTCTCACGGTCGCCGGTCCTCACACACTCGGCGGTCACACACACACGTCAGAGCTGTGTAAGCTGGTCAAGTCTGGGTGGTCTGTCCATCCCTGGACCTTGGCCTCTGGGACGGGGTGATAGAAGATGCTGCTAACCTTGACCAAGCAAACCCACCCTTCCCTGCCCCCGCCGCTGTGACTAGGGCCGGCCTCGGTCCCCCCTGCCGACTCTCCCCTCCCACACCATGCGTACGCCCGTGTGTGCACGTGTGTCTCCCGCTGCAGATCACGTGTGCTGTCAAAATGGGCCCCCCCGGGGGTCATGTGATTCACCCGGCTGTCGGCCCCCGCCCTCCATCCACAGAGAGGGTTTCCCCCCGTGGGGTCGGAGGCACGTGCTGCTCAGCTGAGACCCCGTCCCCGGTTCCCAATACATGTCCCCTCTTGGCCACGTCCATACACAGCTCTATTCCGTTTCCTTCTAGAAGGTCAAGGTCACCGCACCCCACCGCCACTGGCTCATTCTCCTATGATCTTTTCCACCACCTTGACAATAGCCATAGTCCTATGCATGAATGAACCGCGGTGTGTATAAACAGTGAATAGGTTTTGGGGGTCACTAGTGTTTCTTAGTATTTGCAAAGCAAACACTTTGATCATGCCTGTGAAATAGTCATCAAGTCAAAAGCTTGCGTGGTGATCCGAATATTCTAGAACAAAAGGGAACGAGAGCTTTCCACCACAGTAAGCCAGGGCTTGATTTTATTTTATTTTTTTATTTTCTTAAAAAGACTTTATTTATTTATTTATGAGAGGGGAAGGGAGGGAGAAAGAGAGGGAGAGAAGCGTCAATGTGTGGTTTGCCTTTTGCATGCCCCCTACTGGGGACCTGGCCCACAATGCAGGCATGTGCCCTGACTGGGATTCGAACTGGTGACTCTGGTTCACAGGCCGGTGCTCAATCCACAGAGCCGCACCAGCCAGGGCTGACTTTACTTTTGAATTTCGGTTTCAGGTAACGGGACTCTGATGGGGGCATCGGCCAACGTTGTTTGTGCAGGAATCGCGGAGCAGCACGGCTACGGCTTCTCGTTCATGGAGTTTTTCAGGTATTCTCAAGCCTTTTTTTTTCTCACCTGTGGATATGCATATTGATTTTAGAGGTGGGGTGCCCTGAGAGAGAAGTACTGATGTGAGAAACACTGATCGTTTGCCTCTTGTACGCGCCCCAACTGGGGACCGAACCCGCAACCCGGGCATGTGCCCTGACCACGACTGAACGCGCAGCGTTTTGGTGCACAGGATGACTCTCCAACTAACTGAGCCAACAGGCTGGGCTCAAAGCTTATTTTAAATTTCTGTTTCTATTTAAAAAGTCTCTAAGCTTACTAAATTCAAAAAAAAGAGCAATGCATCTTCTAAGTGCTAGGATGGGAGTGTTTGCAGCGATTACAGAGTCTTTGGTGTAGCTGCAGTTAGCGCAGAGAAAAACACATTAAAAATGTATGGCTGGGATTTGCTTCCCAACACAGAGGCTGACTCAGGCATTCTGATGGACTCAGGGTGAGTCCAAAGCGCCGGGCGTGCTGGGCCATCTCATATTGCTGTTTTTCTTGAAAATCCCAGTGAGGACTTGTGCTTTGATGACAAGGGTGCCTCATGTGAGTCTGACACCCTCATCCTGGACTGTCCAGTGCAAAGTCCCCCACTGGTAAGAGCCCACGGTCTGCCCGGGCACCTGTCAGGAGGGCAGCTCGGAGCTGTGGCCCCGGTGGGGGCTCGCAGGGACCAGGGTCTGCTAAAGATTTGTGACGCCAGTGCTGCCTGAGGGGGACATCCTGCTGCCCCTGAGGGGCTCTGCAGGGCTCTGCTTGCCAGGCCTGGGTTTGGGGACAGAACCCTGGCTGCCACGCCCTGTGAGGACCGGGTTCAGTCCCTGCCTATACTCGAACCCTGCCTTCTGCAGACTTACTGTGCCTCCCTGTCTGATCCTGAGCAACGAGAGGTAGTTTTGCTGGGATGTTGGCTTGAATGACACTCCCGGGGGACTTGGGTGTGGGGACAATGACTGTGCCTCTCTCAGTGGGACTTGGGGCTCATTGTTGGGCTGATGTTAAGGGACAGGGTCCAGAGCTTAACACTCAGCCAACTTCCTGTTTACACTCTGGGCCTCTGCCGAGTACAAAAGCAACGATGGTGTCACATTAGGAGAAGTCTCTCCTAAGCACAGCCTTCCTGCGGCGAATGTCGAGAAACCAGGATGGGCCCGCACCCTGCAGTCACCTGGTCTCTGCCCCGGACTCGGGGAGGGTCCAGTCCCAGAGCACCGCAGAGAATGGGGGTTTGGAGACCTGCAGAGACGGCCTTTGGCCCAGTAATTTACAGACTCCCCCATGTCCAGGGGCCCACTTTCTGCACAGCTGGGAGTCTGTCACAGCTGGGACACCCCAGTGACCCTGGTGTCCTCTACAACATAGTGGCCCCCCTCCCCCCAACTGCCGGCAGCCACGGGCTGGACTCCAGACATGAGACCCTCGTGGCCACTGAGCAGCAGTAGCTGGTCTCTGTGAATAAGTGCCAGGACGTCTGCTTGGGGGGAAAGGCCAGTGTCCTCACCATGCGGGACGTGCGCCAGGTGCAGGGTGCAAGGCCAGTGTTTGGTGCGCATGGGCTGTGAATGTGCGCCCAGCGGGTGGTGCACATGCGCTGTTAACTTCTCTGGCAGACTTGGTGTTTTTGTGCCACATTCCAGGCAGTGTGACCAGAGGTGGTGTCAGAGACAGGGTGGCTCTCAGTGACTTGGTGGCCTCAGAAAGCTTGGGGCTGGACTACCAGGGGGCTTCTTCATCAGGCCTAAGGAATCACATAGTTGTTCTTGTTTTAAGATTTCGTTTATTTAGTTTTATTTTTAAAAATATTTTATTTATTTAGTTTTAGAGAGGGGAAGGATGGAGAAAGAGAGGGAGACAAACATCCATGTGTGGTTGTCTCTCATGCACCCTTTACTGGGGACCTGGCCTGCAACCCAGGCATGTGCCCTGACTGGGAATTGAACCGGCAACCCCTTGGTTCACAGACTGGTGCTCAATCCACTGAGCCACACCAGCCAGGGCTCGCTTATTTATTTTTAGAGAGAGGGGAAGGGGGGAGAGAGGGAGAGAGAAACATTGATGGGTTGTGTCTTACACGTGCCTCCAAAATAGAGTACATTTATAACTCTGACATGTGGAAATATTACTATTTTAGCTTTGTTGAGCATTTATTTAGGTTGCTTCGTATTCATTGTTATCATAACCAATGTTGGGTTGAATATCTGTACAGATGAAAGTCTTTTCACTTTTTAAAATTCTTTCAGTTTTTCAGTTACAATTGAAATTCAGTATTATTTTGTATCAGTTTCAGATATACAGAGAAGTGGTTAGACAGTCATGTACTTGCCAAGTGGTTGTTTCACTTTACAACTGAAGGTACATTTCCTGACATAGAATTGCTGGCAGTGGGAATGATGTTGTAAGAGCCCCAACATGGCCCTGGCTGGTGTGGCTCAGTGGATTGAGTGCCGCCCTATGAACCAAAGGGTCGCAGGTTCAATTCCCAGTCAGAGCACATGCCTGGGTGGCAGGCCAGGTCCCCAGTAGGGGGCGCACAAGAGGCAACCACACATTGATGTTTTCCTCCCTCTCTCTTTCTCCCTCCCTTCCTCTTTCTCTAAAAATAAATAAATAAAATCTTAAAAAAAAAGAACCTTGATACGGATCAAGCATCCAGACACACTGTCCCCCCAAGTCCCTGAACCTCAAGGACATCTGCTGACATTGTCCCCACCACCGCTCACTCTGTGAGGCTAACAATAGGTGTGTGGTTTGCTCCGCTAATGCCACGGAGATTAAACTCTCCTCTGTAAGTACCGGAGATTCAAATTTCTTACTTCGTACACTTGCTATTCATATCCTTTCCCTATGTCATTCTATTGAGAGATGTGAACTTTTCCTATTTTGGGGAACTCTCTTTACATTTAAAAGAATCAGTTCAGATGTATATGCTGTGACTGTGTTTTTAGTTTATTTTTAAACTAGTTTAAATTTGGCAAAGGGCTTTCAGATGTTCCATAGTCAAAATTAGGAATCTTCAGGAATGTCCTTTCTATTTCCCAAGCAGGTTAACTTCACTTTGGTTCTTTTCTAGATAGTTTTCTGGTTTTCAGTTACAACTTTTTTAAAAATATTTTTTAAAGGATTTTATATTTATTTATTTTTTATTTATTTTTTAGAGAGGGAAGGGAGGGAGAAAGAGAGAGAGAGAGAAACATCAGTGTGCGGTTGCTGGGGGCCGTGGCCTGCAATCCAGGTATGTGGCCTGACTGGGAATCGAACCTTAGACACTTTGGTTCACAGCCCGTGCTCAATCCACTGAGCTACACCAGCCAGGGCTCACTTACAGGTTTTAAATTCAACTTCCTTCAAGATAATTGTAGATTCACGTACAAAATGATACAGATGGATCTCCCGTATCCTTTACCCAGATACTCCCAATAGTAAGTTCTAGAAAAACCTGTGGCACCACATCACCACCAGGATATGGCACTGGGGACCCAGGCCCACTGGGGTCCCTCTTGCTGCCCATTCATGCCACGTCCATGCCCGTTCACACCCCCTCCCTTCCATCCTGAACCCCTCAACCACCAATCCTCATCCATCTGAAACTCCGTCATTATGAAAGTATCGTGTCGGCAGAATCATACGATAGGCGTGATTTTTTGGGGTCGGCTGTCTGCACTCACCAGGGCTGCCTACTTATATCCATCAAGTTATTTCGGGTGCGTTCCACAGTCTGCACCACGTGACTTGTGGACACACGGCCTCCGTTCAGTGCCTCGCCCTCTGACGGACATTGGGGTTATTCGCTGTTTGGGGCCGTTGTGGTATTGTGAGTAGTTGCTATGATATTCCCGGACAAGTGTTGAACATAGCTTTCAATTCTCCTAGGGGTGAAATTACTGAGTCATAAGGTAGCGTGAAGTTAGTTTTTACATTTTTTTAATCCTTACCCAAGGATATGCTCATTGATTTGAGAGAGAGAAAGAAAGAGAGAGAAACATGGATTGGTTGCCTCCCGTCCATGCCCCAACCAGAAATCAGACCCATAACCCAGGCATGTGCCCTGACTGGGAATTGAACCTGCAACTTTTTGGTGCACGGGATGATGCCCCAACCCACTGAACCACCTGGCCAGGGCTGGATAGTTAGTTTTTACAGAATTGTCAAATCACATTATTTTCCAGGGTGGCAGTACCATTTTACATTCCCACAAGCAGTGTGTGGGAGATCCGATTTCTCCACCCTTTTCCATCCTGCAGGGTGGTTCTGAGTTGCATTTCCAGCCATTTTGGAGCGGCGTAGTGGTATCTCACCGTGGTTTTAATCTGAATTTCCCCAGTGCTGTGTAGTGGTATCTCACCGTGGTTTTAATCTGAATTTTCCAAATGGCTGGTGATGTTGCGTGTCTTCTCTCACCCTCGCTGCCATCTGTAGCTCTTTTTCAGGGAAATGACTGTCTGCCCCTTTTAGGTGCGTCTTTTACCATCAGGGCGTGTTTTGTGAATCAAAATTAAAATGTTTTTTTTCTTTTAATATGTGAGTTTAGCCCATTTACATTTATCAATATGACATATGTATGTCATGATTTAATCATATTGCTACACACATTGTTTTTACTTGCCAATTTCTCTGTATTATGTTTTTGCTTTTTTATTTCATAAAATTTCTCTTGGTAATTAGAAATGTTCTATTTTTTGTTCTGGTGACTACCTTTGCTTCTCATACTTATCAAATGACTTTTGTCCTCTGTTTTCTTATTTAATCCTGAATATCTGGTTCTCTCCCTTTTCTTTAAATCCTCACCAGCCCTGGATGGCATAACTCAGTGGATTGAGCACTGACTGCAAACCAGGCATCGCAGGTTCGATTCCCAGTCAGGGCACATCCCTAGGCTGCAGGCCATGGCCCCCAGCAACCGCACATTGATATTTCTCTCTCTTTCTCCCTCCCTTCCCTCTCTAAAAATAAAAAATAAATAAATAAAATCTTTAAAAAAATCCTCACCAGAGGATGTATTTATTCATTTTTAGAGGGAGAGGAAGGGAGTAAGAGAGACATCAATCAGTTGCCTCCCAAGTGACCTCACCGGGACTTGAACCTGCAACTTTTCAGTGTACAGGACAATGTTCCAGCCAACTGAGCCACCACCCAGGCTGGTTTGCCTCTCTTTAAGGGTACCCTTGGCCTTCTCCTCTTGCTTCTCTAACAGTTGACAAGTTTATCTTACTTTCCCTTTTCCTTCTAATTTCTTCACCTGTTTACTAATTGAATTATTTCTACTTTCAAAACATATAACATCTACGTATCGTTTTTTCTTCCTCGTCCGCAGCCACCTCCCTGTTGGGGACAGCTGTGTAAAGGGAGGGAGCCAGTTCTGGGCGACACTGGCCCAGATTCTCACAATCCCACAGCTGGGGAGCTGTCCCAGAGGAAGCCTCCTCCTGGAGACGCTTCTGCAGGTTCCGTGTATTGACGCCCAGTCCAGACTGGCTTTCCCTTCTGTCCCCTTGGCCGTCACGTCTGGTTGGCAGCGCAGAATCGAGAAGCAGAAAACCATGTTATTTCTCTCAGTGTCACTGAACAGAGGGTGTGTCTGTCACACAGACCACCGCCGCCACCGAGGTGCATTGTGAGGTTCGAGTGGAAACGGCCTGTCACCTCCTGCTGCCTGGCTGAGGTGTCGTGGTTGGGGGAGGGGCAGGGAGCCGTCCCAGGACAGCACGCTGAGGTCAAGGGTGGCAGGAAGTCCCTCAGGCAGCAGGGCCTGCTCCAAGAAGACCCCTGAGGAGGCCGGGCATCCCTCTGGAGCTCCTGGGTGACCGGGTGGCCTCCCTCCTCCGCCCGGTCTCCCATGGGTCCTCTGGGCTGTGTCATAGTGCTGTCACTCAGCCCGAACTCCCCGTGGGGATGGCTGTGGCCTGCAGGCACCCGTCTGTCTGTCTGTGCACTCCCAGCCCTGGCCCCTCCCCTCCCCTCCCTGCTGCTCAGCCTCTGAGAGCCCAGGCTCTTCCCCCAGGAGGCCCTGGTGGCTGGTGGCTCCTCGGTGGCTTGGGCAGGGCAGCTCCCTGTGGTCTCTCCCTCACCGAGTGGAATGAGCCCTTCAGTACGGAAACCACGGTGACGAGCAGTGCCTGTGTGCTGGGCCGAGGCAGGTGCGGGAGGAGGGAGGGGCCCACAGCCCCGCGTGGGGCTGCCTCCCAGCCGGCCAGACAGCAGGGACGCCCGCCTTCCTCAGGGCACCCACCCAGTCCCCAGCGGTCACTTCTCGGGGAACCACCTGGAGTCGGTTTTCAGTTTTGTCCAATGTGTGACTGTGTCACCTCACGACAGTGTGATGATTGCAGGTTACTCAAGTCCCAGGAGCAGGTGTTAACGAAAACTTAAATTCCTAATTGCACTCCAACAGGGCCACTCAAGAATGCAGAGCTGGCTGGGTGGCTCACTTGGTGGGAGCGCTGTTCTATACACCAGAAGGTTGCAGGTTCGATCCCCAGTCAGGGCACATACCTGGGTTGTGGGTTCGATCTCTGGTCGGGATGTGTACAGGAGGCAACGGATCGATGTTTCTCTCTCTTCCTTCCTCTCTCTCTAAAATCAGTAAATATAAGTATATCCTTGAGTGAGGATTTTTTAAAAAGTATTTTAAAACAGAAAGTCCTGCGTGCCTTGGCCGGCCTCTGGGGACCTGGATTTCAGGAGGGTGCCCCCCACCTCCTAAATGACAGGAAGCCTCGCTGTGCTGAACTGTTGGCACCAAGGACGTGGTCTCAGCTAAGACCTGCCCTGCTTTGGTGTCTGCAGCCAGGGCCCATCCAGGCAGAGGGGCCCCGGTGACCAGCCCCGTGGATGCCCTGGGCGCCAGGCCCTGTGGAGCTTTCCGGGCAGCTGGCACCTGCACGTGCTGTCCCAGCTGGTGTGTCCCCCGAGGCCCCACTGGGACAGGCTGGCGTCTGGTGCCCCCCAGACCCCGCCCAGCGCCCTTTCCCTCGGCTGAGTGTGCCCCGTGTCCCCTTGGTGAAGGAATCGCGGCTCTGAGTGTGACCGTATGCGGGGTCCTGGGACCCTTCCTAGTCTGTCATCGAACCTGCAGTGGCCTTGGGGACCCTGACACACATGACTTGAGACACATCGAGTCTCAAATATTTGAATTAGTAATAATATTTTCAGAGATGCAGAGACGATTACCTCTAATGGACGTTGTTTTCTTTTTTATTGTGGTAAAATATACATAACATCGAATTTATCATCTTATCCTTTTGTTTAAAAAAAAATCCTCACTCAAGCATAAGCCCATTGATTTTAGAGAGAGACAGAGAGAGAGAGAGAAACACTGGTGTGAGAAAGAAACATCAGTTGGTTGCCCTCCTGTACATGCCCCAACTGGGAACCGGGGATCAAACCTGCAACCTAGGTGTGTGGCCTGACCGGGGATCGAACCTGCAACCTTTCAGTGCATGGGAGGATGCTCCAACCAGCTGAGCCAGCCGGCCAGGGCCTTAACCATTTTTAAGTGTGCTGTTCCGTGGCATTAAGTACATTCTCATTGTTGTGCAACCATCACCGCCGTCATCTTTAGAAACCTTTTCATCCTCAACTGGAACCTCTGCCCCCATTAAATAATAACTCCACTCTCTCCCCTATCCTGTGAGTCTGGCAACCACCACCCTGCTCTCTGTCTCTGTAGATTTAACTTCTCTAGGCGTCTCATGTAAATGGAATTGTACAGGCGTTTTTCTTTGTGTCTGCCTTATTTCACGCAGCGTCATGTCCTCGTAGTTCATCCACGTTGTAGCGTGTGTCAGAAACATCAATTGGTTGCCTCCTGTACATGCCCCAGCTGGGAACTGGGGATCAAACCTGCAACCTAGGTTTCTGGTCTGACCGGGGATCAAACCTAGAACCTTTTGGTTATCATCCTTTTTCAGACAGAGTGATACTAACCCAGTGTATGGCCCTGGTTGGTGTGGCTCAATGGATTGAGTGCTGGCCCCTGAACCAAAGGGTCCCTGGTTCGATTCCCATCGATTCCCAGTCAGGTCACGTGCCTGGGTTGTGGGCCAGGTCTCCAGTAGGGGGTGCTTGAGAAACAACCACACATGGATGTTTCTCTCCTTGTCTTTCTCCCTCACTTCCCCTCTCTCTACAAATAAATAAAATCTTAAAAAAAAATACTCCCGTGCATGGATACACCACATTCGTCTTATCCATTCATCCATCACTGAACTCTTGGGTTCTTTCTACCTTTTGGCTGTTGTGAATTATGCTTCTGTGAATGTGGCTGTGCAAATAACTGATCAGATCCCTGCTTTCCCTTTTTTTTTTTTTGGTGTATACCCCAAAGTAGAACAGCTGTATTATGTGATAATTCTATATGTTTAATTTTTGAGGAATTGCCATACTGTTCTTCATGGTGGCCATACTGTTTTACATCCTTCAGTATCTGCACATGCTCACTAACACTTGTTATTTTCTGTGTTTTTGATAGCAGCATCCTAAAGGTTATGAAGTGGTATCTCATTGTGGTTATGTGTTTTTTTTAATCCTCACCTGAGGATGTGCTCATTGATTTTTAGAGAGAGAGGAAGGGAGAAAGAGAGAGAAGCGTGCATTAGTTGCCTCCCATATAAGTCCTGATTGGGACTCGAACCTGCAATCTTGGTATGTACCCTGACCAGGGATCAAACCCGCAATCTTTTCTGTGCACAGGATGATGTTCTAACCAACTGAGCCACCTGGCCAGGGCTCTAAGTGGTGTTTTTAATGAGATTTGGTTGTACAGGCAATTATAAAGGAGGAATTATGTGGATCATTAAATCTAACATCTTTGCTTGGAACATTACAGCATTTCAAGTGGAAATGATTTGAACTCAGAAGGAGAGGGTTGGCTCAATTGTCAATAGTCCATTGTTCCAATTTTTAGACGGAGAATTGCCCACTAGAAAGGCTGCTTATCTTTTGACCTGATTTTTTATATTGAACTTATATTTAATAAGAAAAACTTGGGTTTCGGCAATTCAATTTCACATAAGTGCATGTCATTCTCCTTTAATTATTTCCTTCCTTCACATCAGCGTGTCTTCATTTGCTGCCCTAAATTCAAGGCTGTGATCATTTGCTCTTCCTTTGTACATCACAATACTTCACACACCTTCAAGATAAAAAAATAAAACCACATGTAAAATGGTTTCAAGATGTACTTTGATACACATTATGCTTTGAGCTTGTGGAGTTGAAGAAGTCACCTAGACTCTTATTTATAGTCCAAAGCTATTGAGGAGCTTCATTATTCTTTCTAATTCAAGTTCATAGGCACTTTTGGCTCCCTAATGTGTCAGTGTATATTGATTTGTTCTTTCCAAATGCTTTAAATTTTTTAAATTTATTGATTTGAGACAGAGAGAGAGAGAGAGAGAGAGAGAGAGAGAGATCAATTTGTTGTCCCACTTACTGATGCATTCATTGGTTGATTCTTGTATGTGCCCTGATGGGGGATCGAACCCTGAACCTTGGCATATCAGGATGATGCTGTAACCAATGGAGCTACATGGCCAGGGCCAGGTTGCTTTTTAAGTGAGCATCTTGATTAGGATATAAGTCAGCGTTACATTATTTTCATTGTTGTAGCTATGGAACTAATGAATTAAAAATTTCAAACATAACTGGCAGTACTCTGAATTAATACAGAATTTAGAAATAATTTTTGTGTGTGGACAAATTGCTAATTTTGTAATCGAATAAAGGTGTTTTTCAGTTTTCTTTTTTTTTAAGATTTTATTTATTTATTTTTAGGGAGGGAAGGGAGGGAGAGAGAGAGAGAGAGAGAGAGAAACATCAATGTGCGGTTGCTGGGGGTTATGGCCTGCAACCCAGGAATGTACCCTGGCTGGGAATCGAACCTGGGACACTTTGGTTCCCAGCCCGCGCTCAATCCACTGAGCTACGCCAGCCAGGGCTAGTTTTCAATACCACTTATTAGTTAATTAAAAATTAACTGGGCTCATGGTAGAGATGTTATCTAGCAGATACAAAGATAACTAATTAAAAAATGAAAAAAATTCACTTAAAAGTGTTTCCTCATCTTGGATAATGTTGTTAGATTTCCCTGGGTTGACTGGTTGTTTTAACATTAGGTAGCGTGGCCTTAAGTACATTTTTATCTATGATACATTTATTATTTTGGGGTGAAGTAAATCTGTCTTTACGATAGCAAAGAAAATAATCACTATTATCAGTATATGATTTATCAAATAAGTCCACAACCTACTTCTTTCCTTCCTTCCTTTCTTTCTTCCTCCCTCCTTTTTCTGTTAGTGCATAAGGAAAACAATGCTTGAGGGAAAATGCTAGCAGAGTCTAAGAACCATCACAAAGCTCTAATAATTAGAACAGGGTGGTATTTGTGTGAAGACAGAAAAACTTAGCAATGGAAGGGAATGGAGAGCCCAGAAACAGACCTAAATTGATACAGTTTTCTGATTTAGGACAAGTTACACTGTAGTTTAGTAATGCAGGAGTATGCTACACACACCATCTTTGTATTTATACTCTCTCCAGGGATCGACTGCCCATGGGGTGCTCAGCTGGTTTTGTGACTAAAGCTTTTTTGGAACACCGTGTAACAGAGTTGCGTTGCCAGATCCCTAGTGCTCCAAAACAAGCAAACATGTTTTACTAAAATACAGACAAGGAGAGATCGAACTGCAGATGGGGTGTGGGTGTGTGGTAAGGGAGCATGTGCTGGGCATGCATGTGTCTGGGGTTCTGTGCATGTGTGTGTGCGTGCACGTGGGTGCATGAGCGTGCATATGTACTTGTGCATGCATGCACGTGAGCTTACATGTGTGCACCCGTGTGCTTGTATGAGTGCCATGTGCGCACACATGTGGGCAGCTGCATACATGGGAGCCTCGCACACATCTCTGCACATGTGTGTGCACACACACGTGTGTGACTACCAACACACACAAGTGGCCCACATGTGTGTTTGCACATGCACGAGAGTGCTCAGACACATGTGCAAACTATAGGATGATCTGGTGTGCACACACGTACACCTGCGTGTGATTGCACACAACATGCCCCACGTGTATGCACCTGTGTGTTTGCACACACATGTGATCATGCATGCACACATGCCCCCGTGTGCCTCTGTGTGTTTACATAAGAGAGAGAGAGGCTCCGACTGCACATCGTCGTTAAATTTCTCTCTTGTCTGTGTGACTCTGAATTGATGTTTCAGGGAAGGAAGCAGCAGTCCCGGAAAATGAGCTAGTTAATCTCGCTCACCTCGGATGAAATACATCTCCATCTCAAACATGCACATAAATCCTAAACAAATACGTTCAAACCCGTGCTTTCCCCACATTGCAGTGGGCTTTGGAAGGCAGGCACTTGAAAGGAATTTTGCATTTCCCAACCAATAATTTATGGAATATCAAAGATCGTTTGAGACCTTGCCTGGCAGAGAGAGGAAGCCTGCTTCTCCCTCCAGTGCAGCCCGCATTTCTCTCTGTACCGCCTGGCCCAGGAGCCCAGGAGAAAACTCACACAAACCCTTTATTACTTGTGTTGAGCCTCTGGAACTATTTTAGCAGCGAGTTAATCCCAAAGGCACGTTGCTCCTTAAAGTTGGTGGCAGAGAAGAATAACCTGAAGACTGAAAAATTATTCTTCTGTGTACAGTTTGTAGAGCTAAGCTATTTATTTATTTTTCAGTTCGTGCACCTTGCTCGAGGTTGTTTTGAAATAAAAATAAAGTGTGGATTAACTACAGTCCGTACTGTATTTAGATTTTCTTATCCCCCTCCACCTACCCAATTCCTCACTCTGTTGCAGGATCCCTCCCGGGTAACACATTGCAGACAGTCCCCAGATCTCTCTTCCTAGCTGTGACAGTTTCTGAGATGTTTCTCATTTCTTTCTTTCTTTCTTTTTTTAAAGGATTTTATTTTTACTTTTTATTTTTTAGAGAGGGAAGGGTGTGGGGAGAGAGAGAAACATCAATGTGCGGTTGCTGGGGGCTGTGGCCTGCAACCCAAGCATGTGCCCTGACTGGGAATCGAACCTGCGATGCTTTGGTTCACAGCCCGAGCTCAATCCACTGAGCTACGCCAGCCAGGGCCGTTTCTCATTTCTGATGCCCTTGGCAGTTGATATTTGCATATTGGGCAGATGTTTTGGAGGACAGCACTCAGCTGGGATTTGTCTGGTGCTGTTCTCACGATTAGATGGGAACTTTGGATGTGGGGGAGGAAGGTCAGAGCTTTAAAGAGTCATTGTATCACATGCTAGCCCTGGCTGGTGTAGCTCAGTGGATTGAGCTCGGGCTGTGAACCAAAGCATCACAGGTTCGATTCCCAGTCAGGGTACATGCCTGGGTTGCAGGCCATGACCCCCAGTAACCGCACATTGATGTTTCTCTCTCTCTCTCTTTCTCCCTCCCTTCCCTCTCTAAAAATAAATAAATAAAATCTTTTAAAAAATAAAGAGTCATTGTATCACATGCTGTCAAAGGCACACACTATCAACAAGATATGTCACTGTCCAGGTGAACTTGACCCCTGGGCCCCAGTAGTATTTGTCAAGTTTCTGCACTACACCGTTGCTCCCAGCCCTACCTTCGGACTGTGAGGAAGTGTGGGAGTGGGGTGTCCACAGAGGAGTTCTTCTGCGGAGATTTGTTTATTATTCCCCTGTTATGTACTTAGGCATTTATTTATATCAGTATGGACCCATGGGAGTTTGTTTTATGCTGTGAGTGACAATCCATATTACTTTACTTATTTTTTACTCAATTTATTCCAGGTTGAGCCGCGGGGAGCTCTTCCCATTGGCTCCCGCGCCCCATTGACGTAGCCCAGTGCTGCGGATTTTCATGGGTCTCTCTGAGGTCTTCCTTACTTTCTGGTGTTGCAGTGTGCCCCAGGTCATCTTCTTTGTGTCTGCTCCAGCCCTAGAAGCAGCTGTTTCTCCAAGGAGCCCTGGCTCCTTTTAAGGGGGAATGGCGTTAGAAACCACAATCTGGGCTGTGGGTGTGCTCAGTCTTACTGGGGTGTCATTGCATCTGGGTGCTCTCACCTGCTGGAACATGGAAACACATGTGTTCTAGCCTGTATCTACATACACAGATTAATAGGTATTTCTAATGCAGTCACCTGGCTTTGTATGAAGCTGTAAAGGATGTCCCCCACTCTAGTCCTTTAACGTAGGGTTAAATCCCGCATCCTCCTCTTGCAGATCTGAAACCTCCCACTCCATCCATGAGCATAGCTCCTGCCTCCCACCATGCATTGCTCAGCTGTTCAGCCCCAGGCTCATTTATAGCAAAGTCAGAATGCTTAGCCTGTCTCCCGGGAGAACCAGCTCCCTCCGCTAGGCCACAGGGCTTTTGCACAGTTCCTTCTCTCTCTAGTCTTCCCATTTCCACTCCAGCCCTTCAGACCAGCACCCCCTGGTGGCCTTGAAAGACACCGCTTCATATATTTAAGTATATAATGCAGGATGTTATTTTGCCCAGTCTGTGTTCCACCCCAGGGGCCCCGACCTCCTAAATGATTGTTTTTAAAAAAGTTGCGTACAAGAAGGTTCACTCTTTGTGCTGTGAGTTGCAGTGGTTTTTGACAAATGCCTAGTTCCCCATGTCCACAAGGACAGTGCTGACCAGAATAGTGTCTGCAATGTGAAAAATCCCTGTGGTGCTCCTGTTTAACTTCTTTCCTCCTCCCCCAGCCCCAGTCTGTGACTGTCTTTTTTATTATCTTCACAGTTTTGCCTACTTAGAATGGAAACATAGTGTGTTGGCCTTTTAAGACAGTCTCCCCCGCTCTCTCCCGCTGCTTAATTGTATGCATTTAAAATGAATGTCTTTTCATTGAGAAAAGACTTTTTTTTTTATGAATGTCTTTTTTTGGTCTGATAGCTAATTTGGTCGCTTTCAATCGATGAACAGTATCTCATTGTGTGGATACACTACGGTTTGTGTAATGGTTCACGCAGCGAAGGGGTTTTGTTGGCTTCCGCTACTGGCAGTGGTGTGTAAATGATGATAAAGGTGTGATAAACACACAGGTTCACAGCACTCAGCTCTTTGCGTGGGCTGAAGAGTTTTCGAATCCGTTGGGTAAATACCTAGAAGCCTGGTTGCTGAACTGTCTCAGGAGACTGAATTTAGCTTTGTAAAACTTGCCAAAGTGCCTTCCACAGTGGCTGTCCCAGTTTTGCAAGTGTTGATTAAAAAATATGTTTAACTTAAAAAAAAATGTATCCAGTAGGAATCGCAGTTTTGTGGGATTAAGGCATAAAGCATACCTTGTTTAGACAAAATGCTGAGACTTTAGAATTTAATAAGGAAAAGCAGGATCCAATAATGAGCTTACCATTCTTGGCTGTGAATTTTAGGTATGCTAGTAACATTAATGTTATAAATGGGACATTTTGTTATTTTTAAGACCCTGATGTTAGGGAGAGTAATCAAATTAAAGGATCCCAGTTTCACCTATTAATTTTTATATATGGTCAGGAATAGTGATGTTACTATGATTTAGAAATTTTCCATTACATATTTAAACCATTTCAGGACTAAATAGTCTAAATACCAAAAGCCGTTGGAAATATTCTTATTTTTAAAATATTTTATTTATTTATTTTTAGAGAGGGGGAAGGGAGGAAGAAAGAGAGAGAGAGAGAAAAATCAATGTGTGGTTGCCTTTCTCACGCCCCCTACTGGGGACCAGGTCCATAAACCAGGCATGTGCCCTGACTGGGAATTGAACTGGTGACCTGTTGGTTCGCAGTCTGGTGCTCAATCCACTGAGCCATACTAGCCAGGGCAGACATATTCTTCATTATATTAGTCAGCTTGGGCTGCCACAACAATACCACAGACTGGGTAGCTTAAATAAACAGACATTTACCTCCCCAAGTTCTCGGGGCTGGAAGTCGAGACCAAGGTGGGGACTGGTTCACTTCCGGGTGAGGGCTGTCTCCCTGACTCGCAGACAGCCACCTTCCTTCCTGCTGTGTCCTCACGGGGCAGAGCGAGTGCTCTGGTGTCTCTCCCTCTTACAAGGCACCAGCCCCAGGTGAGTAGGGCCCCACCCTTAGGATCTCATTGAACCATAACTACCTCCTCAAGGCTCTCTCCAAATACAGTCATGCTTGGGGTTAGGACTTCAACGTAGGAATTTTGAGGGGACACAAGTCACTCAGTAGCATTAATGGACTGTATCATAATTTAAGCACTCGCAGCAGATGGGAAGCAATGTGCTAATAATATAGATTTTAATGTCCTTTGTTCCTCACATTTCAGGAAAATGGTTCTCTTTTTGATATTTTTAATGTGTATTTATTAAGAGACAGGGGAAGGGAGGGAGAGAAACATCAATGTGAGAGAGAAACATTGAGCTGTTGCCTTCCATAGGTGCCCTGACCAGGGACCAAACCTGCAACCCAGGCACGTGCCCTGACTGGGAATTGAACCGGTGACCTTTGGCTTTTGTGGGAGGATGCCCAACCCACTGAGCTACATTAGTCAGGGCTCTTTTTCATTTTTAATTCATTAAACTTTCACTTACTTTTTCTTGATGTTTTCAGGGTTTTTTTTTGGGGGGGGCTTTGGTTATAATTTGTAGATTCCTAAACAACATTCTAGGGAGATTTATATTCCCTGAAAATAGATGAACTCCCTTTTTGCTTCTCCCTAAATTAAAAATAATAATTCTGGATGTCTCACTAGCAACTTAATCTCAAAATCCCTGCATCCGAGACGATTGCCTGTGCCTTCTTTTCTTCACATCTTCCATCACATTTTACAGATGGAGGAGGCATTAGGGGAACTTAGAAGCTGCCCCGTCTTCTGTGACTCTGAAGATTATGCCTCCGTTCTCCCGGGTGTGCCTAGCTGGTAGCTACATCTGTCAGGGAGTCTCTGCATTCTGCCCCCTTCCCTCTGTTTCCGGCCCTACCACTTCGAGTTGGTGCTGAATGGACGGCTGGGGGATGGAGGGTCAGGCGGCCCCTCGTGGAGGGATGTTTTGTGTGTGTTCCTCTGCCCTGTCATGTCATCAATCATACTGTACAGCAGAGGGGACCGAATGACTCTCATTTCCTCTTGTAAGGATATTGCAGTCAATTCTGTCAGAAACTTACTCTAACTGTAAGTTAACATGTTAGCCTGGGACAGAGTCATGGGTGCAGGCAGAAGACACGAGACTCTGGGGTCACACACAAAGGATGTGGTCCTCGAGGCACAGCCTGAGCTGGAGGTGGAGTGGGAGCTGGAGCAGGAGCAGGATCAGGGGGTAGAGCAGGAGCCAGAGTAGGAGCAGAGGCAGGGTCAGGATCAGGAGCAGAAGCATGGAGCAGAAGCTGGAGCAGGAGCTAGAGCAGGAGTCAGAGCAGGAACAGAGTCAGGAGCTAGAGCAAGAGCTGTAGCTGTAGCAGGAGGAGGAGCTGGAGCTGAAGCAAGGGCAGGAGCTGGAGCAGGAGCAGGATCAGGAGCCAGAGCTGGAGCTGGGGCTGGAGCAGGAGCTGGGGCTGGAGCAGGAGCTGAAGCAGGAGCAGGAGCAGGAGCTGGAGCAGAGGCAGGAGCTGGAGCAGGAGCTGGAGCAGAGGCAGGAGCTGGAGCAGGAGCTGGAGCTGGAGCTGGAGCTGGAGTCAGCGCAGGAGCAGAGGCAGGAACAAGATCAGGAGCCGGAGCTGGAGTGGGAGGAGGAGCTAGAGACCATCTGGGGCCTCAGTTCCCACATGGCGACTGGGAGCGCCAGGCACCAGCTGCACGTGCAGCAGTCCTGTCAGGAGAGGCATCTGGGCTTAGGGATGTCAAGTCTCCGACCTGGGACCCTGAGCCTCCCTGCGCTGTGCCCCAGCCAGAGACATCTCTGCATTTCAAGGCTACTTGTCATGCACCCATCCTTGCAAAGAGCACCCAGACCACACCTCCTACGGCAGTGACCAGGTACAGAAGGGGTGGCCTCATGTGTCCTACCTCTAGGTGACCAGGAGTCCCAGCAGGAAGGTCGCCATTGGGGACACAGATGCCTTGTGCTGAGGGTGGTGTGCACCTCAAGAATCCTTTATATCACAAGCCTCCTCCTCTCAGCAAAGGAGCATTTATTGTTTTGTTCCCATGGGAAAGAAAGATTCAGATACTTTACATAAAGAAAAGCAAGCCTATAGAACTTGGAACAAATAGTGATTTCACTAAAATGCAGTGCCAGGGAAAACATTCTGTTTATCATATAATTGGCTTTAATGAATCTTTTGAAAATAAAGTGTATATCTTACAAAGTTTTATTCATTTTTTGTGTCCAGGCAAAATGCCACCATCCTCTTAGGTTATGTGGCGATCGGTGTGTGATTAATGAGAGAAGCACGCACATCCGTCCCCTTTGCCTACACAATGGGTATGATTCTCCTTGTTTCGCTAGTAACTCAACGTGACAAAATATTTCCCCCGGAGCATTTTTCTTTTGGACAGCACTTGCCCTTTTATAATTGAATACTTAAAGATGCGGAGTGCTCTGCACTGCTGAAACGCTGCGAGGCATTCCAGCGGGCAGAAGGCCGTGGTGGGTTTTGATAAATGAAGACGTTCTTCCAGGAACGTGCCTGGCGCACGACGGCGGGTGTCCACGCCCACACGGGTCTCCGGGTTGAGTCACCCACCTCATTGTCCATGCAACATGCGATGACAATGCTCAGCTTATTTATGGAGTTATTCAGAGAATGCCCCAATTCGACGGGAGATTATTTTTAGGAAGCGGGTTGAAATAAAAGTGCATGATTCTGGGCCGGAAGCCCCGTCAGAGTCTCGCCCAGGAGGTCAGTGTGGGGCGGGCTCACGACGGCCTGGCCCAGGACCTGGCGTTTGGTGTCCTGCCGTGTTGGGACGCTGAGGTCGCCTGGAGGCCAGGTCCTGCCGGCTTCACTTACGGGCAAGGGAGCTGAGGCCCACGTGACTTCCAGGACTGGGTCATTATGACAAAGCAATGCTGTCCTCTCACTCAAGTGACGTGGGCCTGTTGACCCCAGACGCTGTCATCCTGCGACCCTGTAGAGGGAGAAAGATGAGTCTCCATCACTGTATTGCTAAGACTCTGAAACAGCATTACACCATATCTATCTATCTATCTATCTATCTATCCCTCACCTGAGATATGTCTATTGATTTTAGAGAAAGGGAGAGAGAAACACCAATATGAGAGAGAAACATCAGCCGATTGCGTCTCGCACACGCCCAGACTGGGCATCAAACCCGCAACCTTTTGGTATATGGCAGGGGTGTCCAACCTTTTGGCGTCTCTGGGCCACACCAGAGGAAGAGCTGTCTGGGGCCACCCATTAAATACATTGAGACACGTAGTCACAAAAATGTCTCATCATGTTTTAAGTAAATTTATGATTTTGTGTTGGGCTGCATTCACGGCCACCGTGCGCTGCATGTGGCCCACGGGCTGCAGGTTGGACGCCCCTGGGTGTGAGACTGCGCTCCAACCAACTGGTTGGAACCTGGCCAGCTCCATTTTTTTCTCCTTGATTGACTTTTACATTGAAAAAAAAAAAAAAACACCCAATAGATCTGAGTTTCCTAAACTTCAAAAGTGGACAATTTTTTTGAATGAGAATAGTTCTGCTGGAATGGGAAGCCACAGAAGACGGGGTGGGGAAAAGCCATTGTTCCCAAAGCCGCTGAAATGCCCCAGAACAGTGAGGTTCAGCTTTATCTGCAGTGGGAGGTGGGAAGGTAGAAAGAGGGACCCATGTGGGGAGGTTCATTTGAGGCCGAAAGAGGGCTGAGGGGAGGGGCTGCGAGGCTGGGCAGCCTGGAGGAGGCATGGAGGACACCTGGGGGTCCCCAGAGGGGACAGTGGGAGCCGGATGGAGAGATGACAGATGGAAAAGAGGAGGGACAAGGTCTGGAGGAGACTGGGCGTGAGCTGGATGTCCCTCGCTGGGTTGGGAATAACACTCCTGTGGCCGCCTCCGCCCCAGTTTCCCGCCAATCCCGCGATTGCTCTGCTCCTCCGGTGCCCACACCCAGTTTTCTAAGACGCCTTCCCCAACACCCGGTTGCCCTGAAAACACAGCTCACCTCGCCCAGCTCCAGGATGTCCTGCCTTTCTCTCTCAATCTGGTACCTTGTCCTAAACATTCAGGCCCGAAACCTGAAAAGAGAAGGGCAGCGCTGTGTTGAAACGCACAGATCGCTCCCCACGCGTGGTTTCCCAGGGTCTTCCACGCGGCTTCAGCCCCCGAGGAAGCCCACTTTGTGTGCGCGCAGTTCTGCAGACTGGACAGCTTCTCCTCATCAAGAGCTGAATTCTGCATGCCCCGTGCCCTGGCCCCCCCCCCCCCCCATTCCTCCGCGCTGTCCACCCCCCAGCCCTCAGGTCCCAGAGCAGTTCTCTAAGCCCAAAAAGACACAGTGACAACTGGACAGTGTCTCGGTCAGCCCAGGCCGCTGGAACAAAAATACCGCGCTTCTCTCGGTTCTGGAGGCGGGAAGTCTGAGATCAGTGTGCCGGCGCGGTCAGCTTCCCTTCCGAGCCTCAGGCTGCTGGCTCTATGTGCTCACGCTGTGCAGAGAAACGGTGGGGCCCTCGGGGGTCCCTTCCCTAAGGGGACTCGTCACACCGGTGAGGTCCTGCCCTCCCGACCCAGCGGCCCGCCCAAGGCCCCACCGCTCAAGGCCATCACGTTGCGGCTTAGACCTCGGCCTGTGGGTTTTGGGAGGACACAGATGTCCGTCTACAGCAGATGGTTGTCCACTCTGAGCTCTCCCCCTCCCACGGAAGTTCCTGGATGACAGTCGCCTCCTTGTTCACCCGCCTAGGCCACTACGAACCCCGCCACTTCCTCCAGGGAAGCGCGGATTTGCCGCAGCGGGATGGAAACAGCGCCCCCCTGTGGGCACTCTCTTCCTCTGCTGACGCGCCCTCGCCCGCGTGCACCCCCACGTGGAGTGGGGACAGTGGCACGTCCCTCGGTGCAAATGATCCGGAGAGCGGGTGGCTTCCGTCCCCTGTGCCCTGCGTGTCCCCTGCTTCCCCGGTCACTTCAGAGTAGAGTGAAGACAGGTGTGAAGCAGCTCCCGAAGCGGGTTCACACTTGCCTTGTTCCCACCTGCGTGGGGGTGCCAGGGGGCGCCTTCCTCCCGCCCCCGAAGGGCTGCTGGCAGGTTATGGAGGGGCGGCTCACGCCGCGTTAACTGGCCAGGCTGTGGATTCATTGCTCAGCCTTTTCACTCCCTTGGGGAAAATGGGCTTTAACAACAATCTTCTCTCTCTTAAAAGAAGTAGTTCTCAGGGAAGAAAACCACTCTCGGTCATCCCACTGACTGAGCAGAGATTTTCAAAGGGCCCCACTGGTCTGCTTTCGACACCTGGGGGCTGGGGGTGCAGAGCCAGGCTCTGCCTGCAGAGGGCGGTGTCCGCCGTCCCCAGGCTGGTCCTTGAGCTCCGCAGATGTGCGCCTGTGCGCACACGTGTGACTGTGTGTGCACGCTCACCCACATTTCCAGGTGGTGTGAGTGCTGTTGAGGAAAATAAGTCGCCCAACGCCTGGTGGGGTCGGGTGGGGCTCCTTGTGAGCAGGGGGCAGCCCAGACTCCCCCGAGGTGCCCTTGGTTCTGAGAGAGTGAGGACAAGTCAGCAGGTGTTTGGGAGGAAGCGCTGGGCAAACGACCCAGGTGGAGGCCCTGCAGCGGGGGCAGGGTGGGGTGGGGCAGGCCAGGCAGGGCCTCAGGGACCCTGCTGGAGCCTGGATGCTTACGGGGAGCCACCGGGAAGGTGTGAGCAGGGCCGCGGTGTCACTGGGTCCTGGCTCACCCATGTCATGCTAGCTGCTCTGTCGATGAGCACAGGGCAGCTGGGGACATGTAGGGTGACAGCAATTGTCCAGGCCGAGACGCTGGCGGTTTGCCCTGGGGGAGGGGTGGGCTGGGGGTGAAGGGGTGTGCTGACGTGTCCGGTGTGTGGTGTGAGGGGTGGTTTCCACGACTGGTCCGGGCACAGAGTGGAGCCAGAGAGGGAAGTGGCGGGTGGACAGGTAGTGAGTCCCCACATTGCATACACTTTTCATCAGTGCGTTTGCTGCCTGTTAGTTTTTACTACCCCGGCCAGAAGTAAAGTCCTCTCCAAAGTTGGGGCCATCACTGCAGTGGAAGCATTTTGAACAGTGATTTTATATATATATATAAATATATTATAAATATATTTATATATTATATATATATAAATATAAATATATATATATTTTTTTTTTAGATTTTATCAATTTATTTTTAGAGAGGGAAGGGAGGGAGAAAGAGAGAGAAACATCAATCATCAATGTGCAGTTGCTGGGGGCCGTGGCCTTCATCCCAGGTATGTGGCCTGACTGGGAATCGAACCTGCAACACTTTGGTTCACAGCCCATGCTCAATCCACTGAGCTATGCCAGCCAGGGCTGAACAGTGATTTTTAAAATTGATTTTGAGAGAGAGAGAGAGAGAGGGAAACATTGCCTAGTTGTTCCACTTATCGATGCATTCATTGGTTGACTCTTTGTATATGCCCTGATCTGGGATCGAACCCGCAACCTTGGCATATGGGGATGATGCTCTAACCAACTGAGCTACCCCACCAGGCCCAATATCCATACATCTTGCTAGAATGAAAGCTCAGGGATGGTCTAGGTCGTAGTAGTGGTGAGAACAGAGCCTAACAAGCTCTTTGTGTTTCCCGGGGGTCCCAGGTAAAATTGATGAATTGAATGAACAAGGGAAGGAAGGATGGAAGGAAGGAAGGAAGGAAGGAAGCAAGGAACTGGCTTCACTCTGGCACAGATAACTGGGGTGTTCAGCTCTGGGCCACGGTCACCCCAAGGGCTCTGGCAGCTTGGTTGTCTTTCTCAGAGCACTCCGGGACAATCTCCAGCCTCCTCTCCTCTGATTCCCCAGGCACCTGCCCTTTTCTGGGCTTTGGTTTCCTTACCCCCCAAAAAGAAGAGGTTGCACCAGATGGTCACTGAAGTGCTTTGTGGTGCTCGCATTGTATGGTTCTATTTTTGTCGAAGGCCCTCAGGAAAGAACACAGGGTGAATTATGGAAAGCAAAAAGAACATCCTGTGTGAAAATGCTGTGGGCAATTCTCTTTTTAATATCAACTCCTAAGAAATGATGCTATTTCCATCCACATGAAAATGGGCCATTCTTGCTTCACCAACTCACTGCGGGCACCTTTTTTTTCTTTAAGTTTCAAGATGACAATTTAAGTACAAAGAATATAGGTTAATTTTTCCTTCCTGTGTGCAAATGTTTTATGTGCCTTGGGTCAAAACCCACAACCGGGGAGCAAAATATTAATGTTGAGTTTACCAAATCCTGTATGGTAGACAAAAGTAAGGGTGCAAATTTACCTGTCTTTGAAAAATTTCTGGATGAGAAGCGCCTGTAGGTTTGTTAATGAGGTCTTTCTTTCTTTCTTTCTTTCTTTCTTTCTTTCTTTCTTTCTTTCTTTCTTTCTTTCTTTCTTTCTTTCTTTCTTTCTTTCTTTCTTTCCCTTTCCTTCCTTCCTTCCTTCCTTCCTTCCTTCCTTCCTTCCTTCCTTCCTTCCTTCCTTTCTTCTTTCTTTCTTTCTTTCTTTCTTTCTCTCTCTTTCTCTTTCTTTTCCTTTTTCTTTCTCTCTCTCTCTCTCTCTCCCTCCCTCTCCCCCCCCTCTTTTTTTAAGACTGAATGAGCCCTGCCTGGTGTGGCTCAGTGGATAGAGTGCTGAACTGTGAACCAAAGGGTCGCCAGTTTGATTCCCAGTCAGGGCACTTGCCTGGGCTGTGGTCCAGGTCCCCAGTAGGGGGCATGTGATAGGCAACCACACATCGATGTTTCTCTCCCTCTCCTTCTCCTTCTCTTACCCTCTGTCTAAAAATAAAATAAATAAAGCCTTAAAAAAAGATGGCATGAATACAGATTTCAGTAGTTGTTTTTAACATTTTGCTATATTCTGCCATAGTCTCTTTGTTTTAAGCAGCTTTATGGAGGTATCGTTGACATGCAATAAACTGCAGATTTTTTTCCATTGATTTATCCAATTCATCAGAAACCAAATTGTTGATATGACTTTGTTATAATAGCTATGTTCCACAACATTCTCTGGTTTATACTTTCAATAGTATAGGAACCATTATCCAAGAAATGGGATATTTTTGAGTAATCAAGTATTCTCATTCACAGAGCATTATCGAATCAACTGCAAATGTTTCGATGTGAAATTTGGCGTTTTTAAATCTATACACCTGTGCACCCTCCCCACAATCAGCAGTAAACACACTCCGGACCTTTTCCCCAGGCATTTCCTCCTGCCCCTCCCCCACCCAAACTACTGCAGATCAGCTTCCTGTGCCTATAAATTAGGTTGCACTGTCGAATTTTATGTCAATGGACTTATGCGGCACGGTTGCTTGTTTTGTGTTGTTTCTGACTAAGCACAATTATTTTGAAGTTCGCATATGCTGCGTGTACTAATGGCTCACCCCAGTTTGCTGCCGAGTAGTATTCTACAGTAATATAGTAATATACACTGTAGTATTTTGCCACCCCTGGGAGAACGTTTGGGCTGCGTGTAGCAGTTGGCTTTTACAAATACAGCTGCTGTGAATATTCAGGCGAGAGTCTTTGTGTGGGGATAGTTGTTCTTTGGGGTTGGGACCTAGGAGTGGAATGATTGGGGCATTTGGTAGGCATGTGTTTAAATTTCCAAGAAACCGCCTAACGATTTTCCCATATAATTAATCATTGCATTTCCGCCAGCAGTGCATGCGAATCTGCATTTTTCCGCACTCTTGCTAAGAGGTGTCACGGGCTTACCGCAGTCGCCGTGGTAAGTGTGCGGTGCTCGACCATTGTTTGTGTTGTGGTGGTGATAAAATACCCCAAATATCTACAATTCACCGTCTTTACCATTTATTTATTTATTTATAAAATATATTTTTAAAATATTTTATTTATTTATTTTTAGAGAGGGAAGGGAGGGAGAAAGAGACAGAAACATCAATGTGCGGTTGCTGGGGGCCATGGCCTGCAACACAGGCATGTGCCCTGACTGGGAATTGAACCTGCAATGCTTAGGAATCGAACTTGCAATGCTTAGGTTTGCAGCCCACGCTCAATCCACTGAGCTACGCCAGCCAGGGCCGTCTTTACCATTTATAAGTGTGCAATTCAGTGGCATTAAGTACAATTCAGCTGGTTGTTTAACCAGCGCCACCATCCAAACCCTCTTCAGGACTTTCTCGTCTTCCCAAACTGAAACTCTCCAGCTCCATTCAACACGAAGCAATTCCCCACTCCCTGCCCCTGGCGATCACCATGCTGCTTACTTTTCCTCTCTCTTTTTTAAAGATTTTATATTATTTATTTTTAGAGAGAGGAGAAGGGAGGGAGAAAGGGAGGCAGAGAGACCTCAATGTGTTGTTGCCTCTCATGCACCCCCTACTGGGGACCTGGCCTGCAACCCAGGCACGTGCCCTGACTGGGACCCTTTGGTTCCCAGGGCGGCACTCAGTCCACAGAGCCACACCGGCCAGAGCGCTGCTCTCTGCCTCTGTGAGTTTGTGACCAGGGGCCCCTGATGAGTGGAGTCACGTAGCATGTGTCCTTTCGTGACTGACTTCATTCAGCATCACGCCCTCGAGGTGCACCCACGTTGTCGTGCACATGAGAATTTCCCTCTTTTTGAAGACTGAATGGTGTGCCCTGTATGTGCGGACCCTGTTTTGCTCGTCCATTCATCCACCTGTGGACACTTGGGCTGCTTCCGCCTTCGTGAACTATGCCGTCAGGAACACGCGTGCACACATGTCTGTTCTGGTTCTGACTTTCATTCTTTTGGGTCTATCCCCAGAAGTGGAATTGCTTGACTTAGGGCCCTATGGTTGAATGTTAAGAGCTCTTATATATTCTAGGGACAGGTTCTTTATGAGATCTATGCTTTGCAAATATTTTCTCCCAGTCTGTGGCTTGTCTATGGATTCTTTGAAGTGTCTTTTAAGGAGAAATTTTAAATTTCAAAGATGTCCAATTAATCAATTTTCTTTTAGATTAAGCTTCTGGTGCTGTGTGTAAGACATCTTTGGTTAACTTAGGGTCACAAAGGTTTTTTTCCCTATGTTTTCTTCTATGTGTTTTAACTTTTTTTGTTTCACATTTAGATCTTTGGTCCATTTTGAGTTAATTTTTGCCTATGCTGTGAGGTATGGACCCAAGCTGTTGTTTTTGTCATTGTCCTTCTCCTTATCCCTCCCGGTCCTCCTCCTCCTCCCTCTTCTTCCTCCTCCCTCTTCCTCCTCCTCCCTCCTCTTCCCCTTCCTCCTTCCCCTCCTCCTCCTCCCTCTTCCTCCTCTCCCTCTCCCTCCCTCTTCCTCCCCCTCCTCCTCCTTCCTCCTCCTCCTTCCCCCTCCTCCTTCCCCCTCCTCCTTCCTCATCCTCCTCCTCCCTCTTCCTCCTCCTTCCTCTCCCTCCTCCTCCCCCCTCCCTACCTCCTCCTCCCCCTCCTTCTTCCTCCCCCTCCCCCTCCCTCCCTGTCCTCCTCCCCCTCCTTCCCCCTCTTTCCCCCTCCTCCTCCTACTGCCCCCTTCTCCTTCTTTTCCTTCCTCTTTCTTTTCTTCTTCCTCTTCCTCCTTCTTTTGGAGGCAGTGTTATTTTTTTCCTCTTGGTTCTTCTTCTTTCTTCTTGTTTTGGCTAATTTAGTTTCTTTGCATTTTCATACAAATTTTAGAATTCATTTGTCAACTCTACAAAAAGTCTTCCAAAATTCCTACTGGGATTGCTTTGACTCTATAGAACAATTTAGAAAGACTTGACTTCTTAACGCTATTGTTTCTTCCAGCCATGAACAAGGTAGTCCTTTTTTCCTCAGCAGTGCTGTGTAGTGTCCAGGGTACAGGTCTCTCATGTCTTTTGTCAGATTTATCTCAAAATATTTCATGTTCTTGATGCAGTTACAAGTGCTGTTTTTTAAAATTGGAAGTTCTCATGGTTATTACATAGAAATTCAATAGATTTATGCATATTGACCTTAGATCCTACAGCCTTGCTAGACATTTTTGATTAGTTCTAATAGGATTTTTGTAGAGTCCATCAAATTACTACACAAGCGATAATGTTATATTTATACAAGTGAACACAATTTACTTCTTTCATTCCAGTTTGTGAACCTTTTCTTTCTTGTTCTTGTCTGATTGCATTGGCTATGATCACCAGTAAAATGCTGAAGAGAAGATTGTCATGTTTCTGATGTTGGCTGTATGTGTGATTGTGTGCATGTGTGAGTATGTGCATGCATGTGGATGGTTGCACACGTGCGTATATGTAAGTGTGTGCATATATGTGTCTTTAGATGCCTTTTGACAGTTTGAGGAATTTTCCTCCTATTCCCGGTTTGCTGAGTTTTTATTATGAACGGATGTCAGATTTTTCAGATCTTTTTCTGTGTTGAGATGGTCATGCCTTTTTTTTAGTTTATTAATGTAGTGCCACTTAATCTTTGGATGTTAAACCCTCCTTTCATTCCTGGATAAACACCGCTCAGTTGTGACATATTATCCTTCGAATATATTGTTGGATTGGATTTATAAACATTTTAAGAAATGTTACTTCTTTGTTTATAAAAGGTAATGTTCTGTAGTTTTCTCTTACTGTTTTTGTATCAGGGTAATTCTGGCCTCAATGAACAAGTTGGGGAGTATTCTACTTTATTTAATTTTTGGAAGAGGTTATATGGAATTATGATAATTTCAGCCACATATGTTCGGTACAGTTCACCGGTAAAGCCACCTGGGTTGTGGACTGTCGTTATGAGAATGGTTTTTTTTTTTATCACAATTTCAATGTCTTTAATGGATACAGAGCTCTTTGTATTATCTTTCACTTCTTGAGTGGCTCTTATCATATAAAATAGTCCATATTATTTTCTTTTTCTTTTTTTTAAAGATTTTATTTATTTAGTTTTAGAGAGGGAAGGGAGGGAGAAAGAGAGAGAGAGAGAGAGAGAGACATCAGTGTGCGGTTGCTGGGGGCTGTGGCCTGCAACCCAGGTATGTGCCCTGACTGGGAATCGAACCTGCGATGCCTGGTTCGCAGCCTGCGCTCAGTCCACTGAGCTACGCCAGCCAGGGCCCATATTATTTTCTTAATACACTTTCAATATCCATAGAATCTGTTGTGCTGTTACCGCTCGCATTCAGTCAACATTGATACTTAATGTCTTCTCTCTCTTTTTCTGCTGACCAACTGGGCTAGAAGTTTACCGATTTTATTGATATTCTGCAAGCACTTACTTTTGACTTCATTGCTATTCTGTTTTCTAGCTCATTGATTTCGGATTGGATCTTTGTTATTTTCTTCTGCTCACTTTGTTTAATTTTTTTTAGGCTCTTAAGGGGAAGGTGAGGTCAATGATGGGGTCCTTCTGGAATACAGTGTTTAGTGCCAAAGATCTCTCTGCAGGCAGCTTACTGCCATCCTGCATGTTCTGATCATCTGTGTTTTCATTTTCATGCAAATCACAGGGCTTTCTATTTCTCTCTGGATTCCTCCTTTGAGTCATAGGTTATTTCAAAATCTGTTGTTTAGTTTCCAACTCCTTGGGCATTTTCCAAGATTTTTCTTTCTTTCTTTAAAAAAAGATTTTATTTATTTATTTTTAGAGAGGGGAAGGGAGGGAGAAAGAGACTGAGAGAAACATCAATGTGTGGTTGTCTCTCAAGCGCCCCCTACTGGGTACCTGGCCTGCAACCCAGACATGTGCCCTGACTGGGAATAGAACCGGCGACCCTTTGGTTCACAGGCCAACGCTCAATTCACCGAGCCACACCAGCCAACACCCAAGGTTTTCCTTTAAGTGCTATTTAATTCAATCCCATGTGGTCAGGTAATACCCTTTGTGTACTGAATCCATGCGCCAATTTTGGAGGCCTTGTGCCCTGGCCCTCCTGTCTGACCACATCTCCCCCCATCCGTCCTCCCCGCCCCACTGCTGCCTTTCACTGACTTCTGAACATTCTGAGCCCTGGGCTGTCCCACGCGTTTTATCCTGGCTGTTACCTCTTGATGGGACTCTTGTTCACCGTTCAGGCACATGGCGCCTTGTTACGGGACAGGGGCCCATGCTAGTGAGTGGGTTCTTGACTTCCTGCAGGAAAGATTTTACAACGTGAGTGTAGGTGACTGTGATGGTTTGTTTATTAAAGCCGGGGACAGTGAAACAGGGAGGGGCTTAGCGTGGAAGAAGCTGGGCTGCCTTCACTCCCTGGGGAGCCAGAGAAGAGGGGGCCTTGGGGGCAGGTTCAGGGGGTCAGCCTGGGATGAGCTGCCGCTGTCCACCGCTGGCCTGGTTGCAAGTCGGGGCAGGTGGGAATCTTAAGGGTGGTGTCAGGGGAGGGAGGGTTCAGCGGAATATCCATCAGTCCCCAGGTGTGTCCCTTCAGGGTCGTGGTCTCCACTGGCTGGTCAGGGACAGAGCAAGGGAGTCCTCAGTCCCTGCAGCTGGTCCTGGCCCCGCCCACCTGGTTTTTGCTGCTTTTCTGGGCCTGGGGCTGAAACACAACTGAGGCCTAGAGGTCGTCTCCCGGGAGGTGACCTTTGGAATCTTACCTGTCAGCTGCTGGGCCATGGCATTCAGCTGCCTGCCTCAGTTTCCTTATTCCACTCGCCAAGGAATTTTCCCAGCTCCTCACGGCCCCGCCCCTCGCGGCCCCACCCCTTCCCTGGGGTCTTTGTCCCTCAGTGCCTCCTCCTCCTGGAGTGCGCATGCGTTCACCAGCCGTCTGCTCTCTCTGTCTCCGGACCGGAGCAAAAGTCCCGTAAGGACAGGACAGGTCCCCAGGACGGGCACGGTGTCTGCACACAGTAGGTCTTCAACTTATATGGAGCGAATGAGCCCCAGGGGCTGCTCCAGACTCGGATCAGCCTGGTCCTGCTCCTCCGCCTCCAGGGCGCTTTTCTCCGAGAGCTTCCCTGACAACGGCAGAGGGCGCAGCGGCTTCCACGTGGTGCGACGCGGAGAAATAATCATGTTTTTAAAAGCTGTTCATTAGGAGCGCTCTCCGTTAATGAAAACCTTCTTGGGTGTCTTCACGTCCAGCTGGAATGCGGTTCTGGCGCCCCGCGCAGCTGGTGCCAGTCGAAGAGCCCATCTGGCTCCTTCCGCAGGAAACCGTGGTGGAGAGGGAATTCCTTAAATCCGCAGCCTTGTTTTTTTGAAAATAGTTATTGAACTTACTGGAGTGACATTGGCAAATGAAACTGTGTAGGTTTTGGGTGCACAAGTCTGCAATACGTCATCTGTGTTTTGTATTGTGTGTTCACCACCCCAAGTCCCGCCTCCTTCCGTCACCATTTGTCCCCCCTTCACCCTCTTCTTCCTCCCCCCACCCCCTCCCTCTGGTCACCACCATCCTGTTGTCTGTGTCTGTGAGGCTTTTTCTTTTGACTCAATCCCTTCCCCTTTCTCACCCAACTCCCCTAAACCTCTCCCTTCTGACAGCTGTCAGTCTGTGCTCTGTATCTGCGAGTCTGCTTCTATTGTGTTAGTTTGTTTTGTTCATTAGATTTCACACATGAGCGAGAGCATATGGTATTTGTCTTTCACTGACTGGCTTATTGCACTTAGCATAATGCTCTGCACGTCCATCCATGCTGTCGAAAACGGTAAGATTTTTCTCTTTCTGCTGCGTAGTATTCCACTGTGTAAATTTGCCACAGCTTTTTTTTTAAACATTCATCTGCTGATAGGTACTGGGCTGCTTCCAGATCTTGGCTACTGTAAATAACATGTCGACTTATTTTTATTTATCTTATTTATTTTTTAAAAAGATTTTAGCCCTGGCTGGTGTGGCTCAGTGGATTGAGTACCACCCTGTGAACCAAAGAGTCACCGGTTCGATTTCCAGTCAGGGCACAAGCCTGGGTTGCGGGCCAGGTCCCCAGTAGGAGGCGCACAAGAGGCAACCACACTGGATGCTTCTCTCCTCCTCTTCCCCCTCCTTCCCTTGTCTCCAAAAATAAATAAATAAAAAACCTTAGAAAAAGAAAATAAAATCAATAACAAATTAAAGATCCTTCTATCCATTTACTTCTTATAAAACTTTTTTGCTCTGTTTCCGTTTTAGCCCCTAATCTGTATATTGAGATGCAGCAAGACGAAGGGACTGGAAATGGTAGTGGCCTCAGGATTCCTGCTGTACTTCCCACAGGGGGACATTCTGGGGACAGCGGAGGGACCTTACAGAGAACAGTTTAGAAGTGCGCGGGGAGGGCAGGAGAGGCCCCAGTGTGTGTCCTTGCTGTTTGCTGAGGTTGACACTGACCCCGCTTGGGTTCGGAACAGTAGCTGCCGAGTCGCTGCCCCTGACAAAGGGCCGCTCACACAGCAGCCGCAGCCTCCCCCTCGAGGCCACACAGACACAGAGGAAGTGTAGGGAATTCGAAGTCTTTTCTTAACCTGCAGCAAGGGACATGCTGTCCGTGCGCCCTGAGCATGACGAACGGCTCTTCACTGTGGGGCTGCTGAGCTGACAGCCACCTGTGGCCCCTCTCACGCCCACGGGTCTCTGGGGTCATGGCACCTCCAGTGCTGTCGGGGGTCCTGCGTAGGCTTCTGGGGGGATTTCAAGTAGTAAGTGGGGAGTAGAACAGGGAGGACAGGCCCCTGCACTGGTGACCCCAGCACCCTGTCTGTGCACAGTGGGCTGTCACCTTGGCGGTCCCACCCACCCACAACGCCTGCACTTCACCCTGGGCCCCGGGATGGCTGCCGGCCCCGGGTTTCTCCACTTTCTAGAGGGGCTGATGCAGGGCTGCTGTCTCGGGGGGCACAGGGCCTGGTGTTTTATGCACACACAGCTTTCCTTCCTCATCCTGGATACAGCCTCTTTGTTTTTAATCCGCACTTGAGGACATGTTTATTTATTTGAGAGAGGGAGGGAGAGGAGGAGGAGGAGGAGGAGGAGGAGGAGGAGGAGAGAGAGAGAGAGAGAGAGAGAGAGAGAGAGAGAGAGAGAGAGAGAGAGAGAGAGAGAGATGGAGAGAAGCATCAGTTAGGCCCTGGCTCAGTAGGTTGAGCATGGGCCTTCGAACCAAAGGGTCCCCAGTTCGATTCCCAGTCAGGGCACATGCCTGGGCTGTGGGCCAGGTCCCCAGGAGGGGACACACAAAAAAAAGAAAGAAAGAAAGAAAGAAAGAAAGAAAGATCAATCAGTTCCCTCTAGTATGCACCCTGACTGGGGATCAGATCCCCAACCCAGGCATATACCCTGACCGGGATTTGAACCTGCAACCTTGTGGTGTACAGATGACACTCCAGCCCACTGAGCCACCCGGCCTGAGCTCCATGCAACATCTTTGAGCATCCCAATTACTAAGTGGAAGCCTTTCTTCCCTGGGCAGGGCTTTTCTCTAGGAGGCCAGGAGGGTTCCGAACCCCTAGGTCCCCTCCCTCTACTTGCCTCCTGCCGCATCGCCAGCTCCACCCAGTAGCCATGTCTGACTGACCAACCTCTGTGGTCGCTTCTGAGTTCTTTCCCAGGACTGTGCCACCTCCCCAAAGCAGTGCTACCTGCCCTGGCAAACCCTGTGCTTGGACAAATAATAAGCGAACCCCGGATGACACTTTTATGTGCCCTCTTCATACTTAGGAGGACTCTGGGGACGGGTGTGTTTACATGTCATAGATACAGGGTCCGGCAGAAAGAATGCCTACCTGAGCGTGGTTGGTAGGGTAATCATGCGGGTGTGATAATGTATGGTTTTAATTTGAACATTTCACCTAAAATCTCATATGGTGCACATGAATCTGATGTGGTTGGTTAGAGAATTACATGCTTAGGATTTTGTAATAAAATTTTGTGATATAGAGGGGCGTTATTTGTGCCGGGCCCTGTACTCCTGGAGCTTGGGCTGAGACATTCTGTTGCCTTTTCTGTAATGGGCTGAGCTCGTTGGTGCAGCCCCACGAGGGACCCTGACCCTGGCCTGGCCCGCCCTTGACACCTTTTTTTCATCACCACGTTGGCCCAGCAGGGTGGAGGATGATAGGAACTCTCAAAGGCGAGCCTGGCATATGGTAGCTGCGATGCAAGAATCGTGCATTTCTTTCCCTGAGCTGGGCTCTGAGAGTTCAAGCTAATCTGCACTGGATCCCACAAGGGTGGAGGCAGAAATGGGGGCCTCGTGCACCCCACTCCTGGCGGCCTCCTCCAGGCTTCCGCTGGAAGCCCTGTTGATACGGGAGAGAGGGTACATCACAGCTCAGTGATGGGGCTGCGTCCCTGCCAGGCCCCCTCTGTGCACCGAGGGTGTTCTGTAGCCCTACTGTGTGCAGGGCCGTGTGTGGTGTGCGCTCAGTGTGGCAATGCATCCTACGCACAGAGGGCCGCAGAAGGTCTCCGGTCCGTAGGTGGGCACGTCCTCTCGCCAGCCCCGCCCCCCACAACAGCAGCAGCAGAGTCCACGGAAAGCGGATACGGAGGAGCCAGCATGCCCCTCACTAGGTGTCCTCGCGGGCAGCCCCGATACCCTGTAGAAAGATCTGGAAGCGGGCAGATTCTGACATCTCTGCTCCTACTTCCTTTACCTCGGGCGGCCTTGTTTGGGGAAACTCCCGTGTGCTCAGGCGTGGCCTCGGACCTGCCTTTCATGGGCATGAAGCTCCGTGTGTTGGTGCGGGGAGCCCAGGCGTTTGCTGCGGAGGGCTGGGGTCAGAGATCACCGGCACGGGAGGGGCCGAGGGGTGTGTGTGCTGAGAGTGCAGGGAGGAGCATGTTTGCGGAGGAGACCCGCCTGCGTCCGGCCCAACCCGCCAGTGGGCCGTGTCCCGGGCTTGCAATCTGTAGCTCGTTTTCCTTTGCTGTTATCTGGAGGAATTATGGGTCGGGGTAAACGGCGGACGCCCACTGAGCGAATGAATGAATGAATGAATGAATGAACGAACCAACGAACGACGTGACCATGGCATTGAGGTGACTTCCTGCTCTCAAACCCTAGGAGTCTACACCCAGCAAGATTAAAACAAGAGCTCCGGATAAGTCTTCATAGCTAAAAAAAAAAAAAAAAAAATCCCATAAAACTTATTTCAGTAATACATGCAGCAACTGAAGGAAGAATTGCTTTTTTTTTTTTTTTTTAAACTGAATCCTGGACATCTTGACGGGAGAAAATCTCCTGCTAAGATTCATCTGCAATTATTTTTTAAATGGCGGACGGCTGTTTTCGCAAGGTTTTTGGCTGCCCGGAGGCTGGCTGTGCGTCGGCAACATCCCTGAAGAGAAAAGATAGTGCCATCGTTGTCAGATCTCGGCTGCGGCTCGCCAGACACACCTAAGATGTCACGGAGCTAATTTGCTCTAAGCCTTGTATTGGAAAAGCCTGGCTGAGTGTCGCAGGTGATGAATTTCAGGTCCGAGTCAGAAGCTGTCTCACAAATAAGATGCCTGAGGCTCTGAGCGGCTGGGCCCTGGTGGACCGAGGTTACCCGAGTGAGTTCATTAGTCCTGTTGCCCCTCCGCCTCCTTTGGAGCTGGCGGGATAAACGACATGAATCCACGTTGTGGGTGACCGTGAAAAGGAGAGCTCCAGTTTTGTAAACGCCTGCGGGCTGTCAGACTTGCAGAGGCCTCTGGGTCCACGCAGGGCGCCTTTCTTCCTCTCTGCCCTCCTTTCTAGACTCCGGTCCTCGCTGTCTGGGTCCAGGGGGACCCGAGCAGGGCTTTAGGGACACTGGGGACTCAGGGATAGACTCGGCCTTTTTCTTGGCCATCTGATGGCGAGACACCATGTGACACAGTCCAGGGAGCAGGGGGTCAGCATGGTGAAAACCAAAGCCCCTAACTCAGTGGCTGCGGCTGCAGGTCTGGGGAAGGTGTGGACCACACAGAGGAAGGGCTGGGGACGTGGGGCTTGTGCGGGGCTAGGGGGCGGGCAGGGGGCCCAGAAAGAACTGTGCAGCCTCCCTGCAGGGGGGAAGTTTTAAAAAAAATCTTCACCTGAAGATGTGCTTATTGATTTTAGAGAGAAAGGAAGGGGGAGAGAGAGAGGGAGAGAGGCATCAATGTGAGAGAGAAACATCAATCAGTACCCGGACTGGGGATCGAATCCATGACCTTTTGGTGTACGGGAAGATGCTCCAACCAAGCGAGCCACCCAGCCAGGGCAAGTGGGAGCAACACCTTCTTAATGAAATATTTATAGATCACGGTGGGTGGGCCGGCAGTCTGACTGGTCTCAGGTAGGACTCAATAACCTCCCCCTACTGAGAACACCTCCTGAGTTTTCCTGTAATCCCGTGGACCTAGCCCCAAGCCCAGCACCATAGAGCCACACAAATGAGCTGATGGACAAGGCCCAGTCAGAGCCAGTTAAGGACAATCCCATGCATCCCATTGTGTTATGATAGTTGTGCACGGGTCTACCTCCTCTGCAGACTTATGAGCTACTAAAGGCAAGAATCAACTTATTTGGTTTACAGTCGCTCTGGGGCTTATGGGCTTCCCAAAAGTGTGATAGTAAATGACAGTAAATGAGCAAAGAAATCAGAGGTCTTCAATGATGGGGCCCCCAGTAGCACTTTTAGGGGGAGCAGGGGGAGAAGGAAATGAGGAATCAGGGGAATGGGGGAAGATGCTGAATTGGGTCCAGGAGGAGCCCAGGGTCACCTGTTTCCAGGCCCCATTCTCTGAGGCATGAGCCTTCTAGAATCACCCAACACTATGTCTACAAAAACAATGTGTCAGAGGCTTCTTAGTAAAGTACATGGAATAAGTGAGTCGCAGCAGAACAAGCAACAAATGTGCAAGGGATGGATTCTTCTTAGCAATGGTCACTTTTAAAAAAAAGACTTTATCTTTAGGGAGAGAGAAAGAGAGGAGAGAAACAGCCATGTGTGGTTGCCTCTCGCACGCCCCCTACTGGGGACCTGGCCTGAAACCCAGGCTTGTGCCGTGACTGGGAATTGAACCAACGACCCTTTGGTTTGCAGGCCAGCACTCAGTCCACTGAGCCACACCAGCCGGGACCCCATAGTCATTTTTATGGGAATTGATATTTCTGCTGTGGTTTTCAGGTTTGCCAACAAGATACAAATTTCTAGTACATCCCTGATAAGGAAATGTGTGATAATGTGACTTGTATTACTCTCCATGATATTCAATGGGACAGTCTCCCCTTTTTCTTCTTCAGACAGCTGTATTCTGTCAGGAAGCACAACATTGGAAGCTCAAACTGTCTTTTCTTCCTCTCTTGCACCTTGTCAAGGTTGCTCCGTGGGGACCCAGGTTCTCGCGGAAGGATACATGCCAATGGGGTTCGAACTTGCTCTCTCATGCAGAACGGTCTCACCTGTGCTGAGCCGGCCCCTAGCGAGCCGCAGCCTCACCTGCCGTCTGTGGGGCAACGCATCCCTGCAGACCAGCGACAGCTCCTGATTGGATCTAAATTCTTTTTTTCCTCCTGATATAACGGTCATTTATTCCCGCCAAGAATGTAGTCACATTCTCAAGGGATGTCTTCTCATGTCACTTTCAGAGTTGCTTGTCAATTGTTTCTTTGTCTTCACTATCAATCGAGTTCATCCTTTTTCCTCTTTCCATGTTTTCGGGAATTTTCCAAGTTTTCATAGGTTACGGTGGTATTCTCTTCTGTATCTCTGGCACCTATTTGCTCTGCCCAGATATTTCTCTTTGCTCCTTCGCAGGGATAGCATTTCACAGTTGGGTGGATTCTGCCACTAACGTTCTGGCGTAGATCCGAGTTCTTGACGCACAGGGAAGTGAGAGTCACAGGTGGGAAACGGCTGACTTGGAGGGCTGGGGAGACCCGAGTAGTAAACATAGGAGTTGGACTTGGAGATTATTTAGCTTTTATCCATAAGTTTAATTATTATTATTATTTTTTTGCTTATTGACTTTCAGAGAGAGAGGAAGGGGGGAAGAGAGAGAGATCAATTTCTTGTTCTACATATTGATGCATCCATTGGTTAATTCTTGCATGCGCCCTGACTGGGGATCAAACCCGCAACCTGGGCGTATCAGGATGACACTCTAAACAAGTGAGCTACCCTGCCAGGGCCTAATCAAGCTTTTATGTAAATATAAATGGTTTCTTATCATTTTTGGAATGTGTGTGTGTGTGTGTGTGTGTGTGTGTGTATTTAAAGGGTTATCATGGTATTAAAAAGAGAAGAAAGAGACAGAGAAACAGAGAGGGTGGGAGAGACTGAGCAAGAAGAAAAGTGGGTTCAATTTTAATTTCTTCTTTGAAATAAAATGTAAGTCACAAAAGTGCAGAGGATGTTTGAGGTGCTTCCCCGTGGGCATGTCTCCAGCACGGGGAATGTCGTCTGGCAGGTGGTGGAGGCTGCAAAATGTCGTGAAGGAACCACCTGCAGCAAATCACTTTACTGCTCAGGCTTAACTTTCTTCCCATGCAAATGATGCTTTAGACGCAGTTGCCCCCAAAGCAATCGTGCTGTTTTTAGTTTTATAATTCTGTAATGTTAACATCCAATATGGAAGTTATTTTTACGGCTCTTAGAAGTGTCCTACTCTCTAATATGGTCTATGATGCAGTTATGAAAGATGATACATTACACAGCCCTGGCTGGTGTGGCTCAGTCGGTTGGAGCGTCGTCCTGTAAACGGAAAGGTTGTGGGTTCGATCCCCTGTCGGGAGACATATGAGAGGCAGCCGACTGATGTTTCTCTCTCTCCCTCCCTGCCCTTCTCTCTAAAACCAGTAAGCATGGCTTCAGCTGAAGATAAAAAAAGATGATAAATCACATACACACAAAAAATAGATTTTAGGATCACTGTTTAAATGTCCTGCAATTTGAAGATCTCAGGAAGTCAGTATCAGTTGACGACACAGTAAAAGTCAGAAAACCATCGTCCTCTTTGAATGACGAAGGGACAGTGGCGCAAACCCTCTGAGGGGTCACTCAGTGCGTGGGGTCCAGGCATTTTGCTTTCATATCTAAGGAGGAGGGACACAGGAGTGAGCTCGCAGGCAGAGATAAGGCTGGTCAAAGACTTAACATCCCTTTGTTCCGACAAAGAGCGGAAGGCACCGGGGGAGCGGAACCTGGGAGAGAGAAGACTGCAGATTGTGGGGCCCAGGAACCGCCGGGCGAGATGGCATTTCCTCGGCGCTGCAGGGAACAGGAATGAGGACCGGTGACATTTGACGCACTGAAAAGGAGACCTTTATTGGTCAGAACCCATGATGGGATGCTTTGTGAGGCGGCTAACTCTTTTTTCTTTTTGCACTTGGTTTCACTTTTTTTTTAAAATTAAATTTACTGAGGTGACATTGGTTGATAAAGAAAGTGGCACAGGTTTCAAGTATATAATTCTACCATACATGTATGACATCATACATGTATCATACATGTCTGTGTATCACGTTGCATGCCCACCATCCAAAATCACACCTTCTGTCTCCATATCGTTGATGCTCTTTACCCTGTAATCCTGGAGATGTCCAGTTTGAGACGAGAGCGTGGACAGAGGATGGTGACGCATTAGGTGGCCACCGCGGAGTGACATTTATGAAAGGAGACACTCGCCTCAGGAGGAGACGGAGAAGATCATTTTACATAAGGTCACAGTAATTCTGAATTAGATCAGAGCTCGAGTAGTTCCCCCTTGTACTTTCGTACAGAGACAAAAAACATGGGCCCTGACCTTTCCGTCTTCCTTTTCTTTGTACCTAAGTAGCTAAAAGAGGCTGTGGCTCCTGCTTTGTCCCTGACTCTTGGTCCTGCGACGTTATTTCTGCCCATTCATATCTTTTTTTAAAAGATTTCATTTATTTATTTTTAGAGAGGGAAGGGAGGGAGAAAGAGAGAGAGAGAGAAAGAAACATCAATGTGCGGTTGCTGGGGGTCATGGCCTGCAACCCAGGCATGTGCCCTGACTAGGAATTGAACCTGGAATGCTTTGGTTCGCAGCCCAAGCTCAATCCACTGAGCTACACCAGCCAGGGCCTCATCCATATCTTTAAAGCGTATCCCGCAGGACATGGCTCTCTTGACGTGACTCGGGAGCGAGGAGAGAGGGCACCCAGGACAGACCCATTGGGAGACACTGCGTGGTACAGCCCACCCTCGGGGGACCCCAGGGCACGTGAACTATCAGATTCCGAGGATCCCGTGGTTGATTTCCAGAGTAACCTGTGTCGTTCTGTAGCCAGGGTTTCTCCAGTGTATTTGACCTTGGAAGTTCGTTTTGAAGGACACTGAGAGACGTACCAAGGACCCCACGTAGGGGAAGAAGGTAGCCTGTGTGTAACCCACTCCGCCATCCCTTTAAGGTTGTTTCTGGAAGTGCTGACCCTAACACGTGGCTTGTAGATAAACTGCTTGTTTGTGTAAGAAGCCCACTCTCAGGCATCCGACCTCCGGGAGATTTCTGCCCTTCAACCAGGCCGCCAGTGGACCAGTTCTGATGTGTTTATCGGAATAGACTGTGCTTGTCTGCACTCGGAGAACTTCTGATCCCTCCCTGGATCCCTTTATTCTGCTTTCCCTTCCCGCCCTCCCAGAAACCCCTGCGTGCACTCAGAGGTGGAGATGGGCTTTGGGACCCGAGTTCCCCGTCTTCTCAGGGTGCTGGCTATTGAATAAAAAAAATTTTTCCTTTTACCAGCGCCTGCCTCTCAAGCACTGGCTTTCAAAGCGGCAGGCAGCTGGACCTGGGTTCGGTGTCACTTACAGGTCTGTCCCCTCCCCCTGCAGCATCCCGGTGGGGGACACTGCTCTGTGTGGGAGGAAGCCAGAGCGCCCCCTGCCGGAGGAGGACGCTTAGTGGCTGTGAGTGGCTGGGGGCAGGTGTCGGGGGGAACAGAGTCGGCCTCCGGGCGCAGCTGGGGTCCTGGGCTGGGGCACCAGGAAGCTGTGGGGGGGGGCGGGGGTACAGCAGAGCCCACAGTCCAGCTTCTCCCCAGGTTTCCAGGGGTCAGATGGCCTGGCTGCTTTGATAGGACGCTTCCTTGAAACTACTGGGGGGCGTGGCCAGGCACATTAGAGGAAACCCCTTGAAGATAAAGGCTCTGACTCTGTTGGCTGGCTCGCTGGGTTGGAGTGTCGTCCACGCCACTAGAGGCTACAGGTTCAATTCCAGGTCAGGGCACATAACACCAAGGTTGCAGGTTTGATCCCCAGTTGTGGTGCGTACAGGAGGCAGCCAATGGATGTTTCTCTGTCTCTTTCTCCCCCTTTCTCTCTCTCTCTAATTAATAAACATTCTCAGGTGAGAATTTTTAAAAAAGAGTAAGACTGTGCTTTCAGCTACACTTTCCCCAATTCTAACATAAGGGTTTCTTTTGCAGACAGCTTTAAGAAACCCCCAGAACGTTAGCACCCACCAGCTCTAGTTGATCTCTGTCTCCAGAGCAATCCCTTCAGCCCCGTCTCCCCCCGCCCCCCCGTAATGTGGCAAGGCAGCTGCTAACCGCGTCCAGCCTGCTGTAAAAATTCATTGAAAGACACATACGCAGCTCATAGCACCCTGTTTGGGACGTAATAATCATGAAGTGAAGTTCCTGCATCTTTTCCTTCTTCTCCTGCAAGGAGCCTGATGTGCAGCTTTATGCTCACATAGGAACTCCCGAATCCCTTTTCTTGCATGGAGGCTGGTCTCATAACTGGCCTTTCCCAGGTGGCGGGAGCTTCCCCTCAGGACTCGTCCTGGCTTCCCTCTGCCCATGGATGCTCTCGGGAGCACCGGAGGCTGTCGTGAGAGCCCAGGGAAAGTTCTAGCAGGTTCTCTCCCCCCCCTGCCACACCATGATTTCTGATGAGACCACATTTCTTTCCTCCATGATACATAATTTTTAAAGTGTTTAAGCACAATGTTGTGGGTTAGAAATTTTATTTATTGATTTTTTTTTGAGAGAGAGAAACATTAATTTGTTTTATGTGTTTATGTATTTGTTGGTTGCTTTTTGTATGTGTCCTGACTGGGGATCGAACCTGCAGCCTTGGCATATGAGGACATCGCTCTGACCAACTGAGCCACCCGGCCACGGCAGAATGTTTTAATTAAAGACTGGTACACTAGGGCTCTCTATTTGTGAAGGGTGGCTTAGGTGACGGATGTAATATCAAATCAGCCCAACCTCCTCTTGGGGTGCCCGTCAGACACAAAGCTTCCCACCCGTCCTTTCTGTGGGGGTTCTCCTGGTGTGGATGTGTTACCTGGGACACAGACAAGCATGTACTGCCCGGCGAGATGTGTTCTGAACAGCGCTGGAACCCGAAGGACAAGCCATTGGGTTTTACAGCTCTCGGTAGACTCGACCAGTTTCAGATGCAGCAAAAGATTGATGCTGAGCACTAAAGTCGGCTGCTGAAATCTTGCATTCCCAATGTACTTATTACCAGGGTAGGTTTGAATTAAAACAAAACAAAACAAAACAAAACAGAAAAAGAGAGATCTGAATTCCTAAAATGGGGTCAGCTTAATAAGGATTAATTATGCTCAAGTCTGACTCACCTGTGCTATTCTACATCAGAAGGTCACTATTTATTTATTTATTTATTTTAAAATTATTTTTTTCCTTTTTTTTCTAAAAAGATTTTGTTTATTTTTAGAGAGAGGGGAAGGGAGGGAGAAACATCAATGTGTGGTTGCCTCTCGAGCACCCCGCACTGGGGACCTGGCCTGCAACCCAGGCATGTACCCTGACTGGGACTCGAACTGGCGACCCTTTGGTTGGAGGGCCAGTGCTCAATCTACTGAACCATACCAGCCAGGGAAAATGATTGTATTTTTCAATCATGGTTGACATACAACCTTATGTTAGCTTCAGGTGTACAAGGCAGTGATTAGACATTTGTATAACTTATGAAGTGGTCACCCTAGTGAGTCTAGTACCCCTGACGCCGTACAGTTATTACAGTATTACTGACTGCATTCCCTGTGCTGTACTTTACGTCCCTGTGACTTTACGTGACTTTACTTGACTGTTTTTATAACTGCCCATTGGTACTTCTTAGTCACCTCCTCCTTTTTACCCGTAATCCCCCTCCCACCTGGCAACCCCTGGAAAGGCCACTTTTTAAAAAACAATTTTTTAAGACTGGGATATAAGGGACATATCACACCATGTTAATTTCAGATATACAACATAATGACTCGTTATTTGTATACATTGCAGAATGATAACACAACACGTCTACCAAAGTTTATATCGACCCCCACACTGTTACAAAATGTTTTTCTTGTGAGAACTCCAAATGTATTCTCTTAGCAACTTTCCAATATACAACACAGTATTAGTAGCTATAATTATTATGTTCCATGTTGTATCCCATGATTTATTTACTTCATAGCTAGAGGTTAGTACCTTCCCACCCCCTTCACGATGTTGCCCGCCCAACCCCCTGCCTCTGGTGACACTGATCTGTCCTCTGCATCTGTGAGGTTTTTTAGATTCTACATGTAAGTGAGATCATATAGTATTTATTCCTCTCTGTCTGACTCGTTTCACTTAGCACAATATCTTCTAGGTCCTCAATGTTTTTGCAAATAGCAGGATTTAATTTTTTATGGCCGAATACTATTCCACTGTCTGTTTCGTACCACACCGTCTTTCTCCGTGCATCCATCGGTGGGCACCTGGGTGGCCTCCGCATGTTGGCTGCTGTACATGATCCTGCAGTGAACTTGAGGGCACCTATATCTGTTTGAGTTACTGTTTTCATTTCCTTTGGATAAACTCCCAGAAGTAGAATGGCTGGCTCCTACGATAGTTCTATTTTTAATTTTTTGAGAAACCTCCAGACTGATTTCCATAGTGACTGTAGCAATTTACATTCCCACCAACAGTGCCCAAGGGGTTCCCCTTTCTTCACATCCTTGCCCATGCTTGTCGTCTCCTGCCTTTTTGTTAACAGCCATTGTAGCAGGTGTGAGGTGGCATCTCATTGTGGTTTTGATCTGCATTTCCAGGATGATCAGCGATGCTGAGCATCTTTTCACGTGTCTGTTGGCCATCTGTGTGTTGTCGCAGGGGAAATATTCAGATGATCTGCTCAAAATTTTCATCAGCTCGTTGTATGAGTTCTTTATATATTTTGGATATTAACCCCTGGTCAGATATATGATTTACAAATATTTTTTCCATTCACAAGGTTGCCTTTTAATTTTTTAATAAGATTTTATTTATTTATTTTTAGAGAGGGAAGGGAGAAAGAGAGAGAGAGAAAGAAACATCAATGTGTGGTTGCTGGGGGCCATGGCCTGCAACCCAGGCATGTACCCTGACTGGGGATCAAACCTGCGATGCTTTGGTTCACAGCCCACGCTCAATCCACTGAGCTACGCCAGCCAGGGCTAGGTTGCCTTTTCATTTTGTTGATGGTTTTTTTTTTTTTTTGCCTTGCAGAAGCTTTTTAGTTTGATATGGTCCTACTTGTTCATTTTTGCTTTTGTTGTCAAATCCAAAAAGTCATCATCGAGACTGATGTCAAGGAGCTCATTGCCTATGTTTTCTTCTAGGAGTTTTATGGTGTCAGCTGTTCCATTCAACTAGGCGATGCACTTGAAGTTATTTGTTGTGTGTGATGTAAACCAGGAGGTCTAACCTCATTCTTTTGCGTGTACCTGTCCAGTTTGCCCAACATCATTTATCAAGGACACTGTCCGTTACTTTTTTTTTTTAAAGATTTTATTTATTTATTTTTAGAGAGGGACGGAGGGAGAAAGAGAGAGAGAGAAACATCAATGTGCGGTTGCTGGGGGCCGTGGCCTGCAACCCAGGCATGTGCCCTGACTGGGAATCGAACCTGCGATGCTTTGGTTCACAGCCTGCACTCAATCCACTGAACTACACCATCCAAGACTGTCTGTTTCTTATTGTGCATTCCTGGCTCCTTCGTCAGACATTAACTGGCTACATATGAGTGAGTTTATTTCTGGGCTCTTTACTCTCTTTCATTATTCAAGGTGTGTGTTTTCATGCCAATGCCACACTGCTTTGAATAACTTTGTGAACTGTTTCGATCAGGAAGTGTGATTTGTCCAGCTTGGGTCTTCATTCTCAAAATTGCTTGGGTTCTTTAGGATCGTTTGCGGATCCACACAGATTTTAGAGATTGTTTGTTCTATTTCTGTGAAAAATGCCATTGGCATTTTCATAGGGATCACATGGAATCTGCAGATTGCTTTTGAGTATTATGGATGTTTTCACAGTATTAATTTTTCCATCCATGAGCATGGAATATCTTTCTATTTGTCTGTATCTTTTAAATTTTTTTCATCAGTGTCTTACAGTTTTCAGTGTACAAGTCTCTCACCTCCTTAGTCAAATTTATTCCTTAGTATTTATTCTTTTTGATGCAATGTATATCAATTTTTAAAAATTCTCACCAAGGATATACTTATCGATATTAGAGAGAGGGGAAGGGAGGGAGAGGGAGAGGGAGGAAAACATCAATGTGAGAGAGAAACATCCATTGGTTGCCTTTTGTATGCACCCCAACCAGGGATTGAAGCCTTTTCAACCCAGGCATGTGGCCTGACCGGGAACTAAAACCATGACTTTTTGGTTTACAGGACGACACTCCAACCAACTAAGCCACACCAGTCAGGGCTGGATTATTTTCTTAATTTCTCTTTCTGTTTTTCACTAGTGTATAGAAATGCAACTGACTTTTGCACACTGATTTTGAACCCTGTAAGTTTAGTGAATTTATTGATTAGTTCTAACAATTGTTTTTGGTGGAGTCTTTTCTCTATATAATATCATATCACCCTCCAATAGTGACAGTGTTACCTCTTCCTTTCCAATTTGGGTGCCTTTTATTTTATTTTATTTTTTCTTGTCTGATTGCTGTGGCTAGGACTTCTAGTACTATGTTAGATAAAAGGGGTGTCGGCATCCTTGTATTGCTCCTGATCTTAAAAAAAAAGCTTCCTGTGTTTCAAAATGGAGTGTAGTGTGAACTTGTCACAGATGGGCCTTTATTATGTTCCTTCTATCTCTATTTTGTTGAAAGTTTTTACCACGAATTAATGTTGAATTTTATCAAATACTTCTTGGAACCAAAAACATGGCCTTTTCAGTGACTTCCCTCAGTGACAATATAGCATCAACCAGTGACTTCAAAGCATGGGTCCCAAGCACCCAGGAGGAATTTGTGGGAACACAAGTGCATTGTGGGATGCGCAGGGTGAAGGAAGCTTTCATGTTCTCATGACGTCTTTTGTGTTAGTGCATGCCTGTCTGTACAACTTACACATCACCGAGTACAGAAGAAAATCCTGTTCTTCCACCCTACCTTCCTCAGTCAAGAGCTTATTCCCAGCCCCACTTCTCCAGCTCCCCCAGCTCGAAGTGTGAGGGACTTCAGGGCTCTGTGGGAATCTGACCTTCCTGGAAAACCAGCTTTCTTGGAAGGACCATTGGAAGCTGACGCAGTCACAGGGCACATCCCAGAATTTAAGTAATGTCCCAGTAACACACACTGACAGTGCATCATCCTCAAGGCGAACCCTCTCATGCTGGAACAGACTGAGGCTCTGCAAAGCCACTTAGAAATTTGCAAAAGTGTTAAGCCCGTCCCCAATAAAATGGCACATGGTGGGGAGCGTCAGTTGAGGTAGGAATCCATATCATTGAAGCTAAAACCACCATTTTGATTTCTGATAATGAGGGCCCTTGGCCTTGTAGGGGGAGAAGGCTCCCGGGGCCGTATTCTTTCACAACAACAGTTAAATAATCAGATTTGGTCTCATCATCGGCCAGCAGATCCCACAATCCCCTGCGCTCTGTGTTTCAGGCTGGGCTTCCCCGTGATGGTCGTCTCCTGCACAGTGGGCATGTGCTACCTGCTTCTGGTTCACGTGGCGATGGGATGGAACTGACGGACACGCAGCACGGGAAGACCGAGGGAAGCTGGGTCCAACACCCACACCAGGAGAACACCCCCCACGGCCACTCGTGGGGGGCGCAAGGTGCTTACCCAGGGTGCCCTGGGCTGCAGAGCTTTGGCACCCGCATTCTTATTCAGAGAAGTGCTGGCCAATCGTGGCAAATATAAGGTAACTCACCCAAGGTTCCCCTACAGGAAGTATGTATATTTCATGATGCTTCTCGTCAGGCTGTGTAAAAAAAGACGCGAACGCTCTAACCCAACCCAAATGGCTTTTTTCGTTCCGTTGGCATTTCTCCTGAGCTAGCTAGTTTTGCTTCTTGTAATCACTTTTCATATTAAAATAATCAGCGTTCAAATTGTGCACCCTCTGCAGAAATTCTCTGCCTGGGACAGGCAGAGAGTTTGTGAGGGAACATTTTATGTATAAAAAAAAAATAAAGTTTCCTTTGGCAAAAGGCCTTAGAATTTGTTAGCCTCTTCATTTGTTTGAGTAGTTTACAGTATGTAAAATTGCATTTTATGCATGTATTTTTTCTCTGGAGTTTTAAAAAAGGTTTTATTTATTTATTTCTAGAGAGAGGAAGGGAGGGAGAAAGAGAGGGAGAGAAACATCTATGTGTGATAAATATATGAATAGGTTGCCTCTCACGTGCGCCCCCTACTGGGGACCTGGCCCACAACCCAAGCATGTGCCCTGACTGGGAATCGAACCGGCAACCTTTCAGTTTACAGGCTGGCACTCAATCCACTGAGCCATACTAGCGAGGGTTTTTCCTGGGAGTTTTCAAGTCATCAACTACAAGTATAGAAATTTGACTTCAAGAAAGTCATCAGTACTTAAAAAATATTTTACATGGTTCACAGCCTAGAGAAATAATCTTCAGTTCTGAAGGTGGTGCCAGCGATGTCTGTCAGGCACACACATGTGTGGTCAGTACTCAGGTCTGTGCAGCCCACAGACTCTGGTAAACATTCTCTAAGACATTAAAAATATTATTGATTGATTTTAGAAAGAGAGAGCGAGAGACATCAATTTGTTGTCTCATTTATTTTTTTAACCTTCACCCAAAGAAATATTTTTTATTGCTTTTACAGAGACAAGAGAGAGAAAGAGAGAGAGAGACACTGATGTGAGAGAGAACCATCAGTCAGTTGCCTCTCGAAGGCGCCTTGACCAGAGATCGAACCCCAAACCTAGGTATGTGTCCTGACCGGGGATTGAACTTGCAACCTTGGTGTATTGGGATACTGCCCTAACCAACTGAACTACTCGGCCAGGGCTTTTTTTTAATTTTATTTTTTGGCAAACATTTATTAAATGCTGTTGCTTTTGGCCCTGGCTTGGTAGCTCAGTTGGTCAGAGCATCGTCCCGATACACCAAGGTTGTCAGTTTGATCCCTAGTCAGAGCATACACAAAAATTAACCAATGAATGTGTCAAGAAGTGGAACAAGTCCATGTTTCTCTCTCTCTAATCAAGTAAAAAATGCTGCTGTTTGTGGAGCGTTTGAGGTGTGGCCAGAAACAGCAAGGGCAGGAGGGCGCGCTGAGTGTCCTCTGAGGTCCTGCGCCTGCGTAGTCAGGACCACAGCTCTGCCTGGACGCTGGGCCTCTTCCTCCGTTTTCAGTCTACATGCAAGGTCCCCAGAGAGGTAGACATTTCCCAGGAACTCTGCTGGAAGGGGTGGCTATAAAAAGCATCTGATTTCAAAAGGTTTAGGAGCCCCAGGGAACCCCGACAACTGGAAAGTGGGAGACCTTTTCTTGTCCCAGTTCTGTCTCTGGCGCCCTCAGGGTGGGCGTGTTCTTTCTAGTTTAGAATTGGTATTTGTCCAATGGCCACCTGTGTCCTTCCTGAAAGGTGGGGGGACAGTGACAGGGGAGTGATCTCCCAGCTCAGGAAGGCAGCCTGGAAGCTTTTTGTCTGGGAGGAAACAACGCTGTAAGAATTCATTCCCAGCCCGCCCACTGAATGAGTCCTTCCCAGGTGCTCCTTGCAGATCTTGGGTTCATGGTTCCCACTTCAGAAAGGCAAATCCAGCCCTGGCCGGGTGGCCCCATTGGTTGGAGCATCATCCCGTACACCAAAAAGCTGTGGGTTCGATCCCCGGTTGGGGCACATACAGAAGGTGACCTATCCATGTTTCTCTTGCACATTGATGTTTCTTTCTCTCTAAGATCAATAACAAACACATGCTTGGGTGATGGGTAGAAAACAAAAGGTGAATCCACCTGAATGGCCCAGCATGCCCATCTCCAATTTTTCCAGATGCTGGTGGTGGACATTAAAAAAAAAAAGGTAAATAAAAACCTCTAATTTCATGTAACATACATTAAGTCCCATCTATAGAATCATCATTTATCTCCAGCTACCACCTCACTTCTAAAACTTTTAGTTTTCTTCTTCACCCTTTCCACTTTCTCTTCCCCCAATGTACTGTCTTTTTATCACTCTAACTAATTCAGGCGCGTACACACACACACACACACACACACACACACAGCACTGCCCAGCCAACCTGAAAAAAAGACGAACTGTAATGCAAGACTGGTACGGGCCGGTCTTGGGGAAAATACAGATCCTCCCCAAACACCTTCCCGCCCTCCTCCACCAGAGGGAACTACCAACGTAGACCTGAAATTTTTGTTCTACTTTCTACATAAAAGTCTCCCATGTCCTCGCTCCCCAGCAGGGGTCCTGGGGTCCTGGGGTCCTGGGCCCTGTGTCACTGTCACCTTACTTGTGGGGGTGCATGGGGCCTCCCGAGGGGTGCCTGCTGAATCTGTCATTTTTTTCTTGTTTCTTTTGTAAATGATCCCCCGAGTATATGTTTATTTTAAAGAGAGAAAAGGGGAGAGGGAGAGAGAAAGAGAGACATTGATGTGAGAGAGAAACATTCATGGGTTGCCTCCAGTATACACCCCAAGTGGGGATTGAACCCACAACCCAGGTATGTGCCCTGGCCAGGGATCGAACCTGCAACCTTTTGGTGTACAGGACGGCCCTCCAGCTCATGGAGCCACCCTGCCAGAGCTGAATCTGGTCTTTGTGCCAGTTTTCTAGGCACCTGCCCTGACAGTGTCTGTCTTCAGGTGGAGGAGACAGCGAATTAAATCAGTTTGTCGACCTGCAGCGGTGAGTTCGGGGAGAAAACACGGATGGCAATTTCAGGTGGGCGAGGCGGGGAGGGTCTGAGCCAGCCCCTGGCCGGGAGACCAATAATGGACGGACCGGACAAGAAAGCGGGCCTGGCAGGCAGGCAGGCGGGCTGCAGCCTGTGGGGTGTCCTCGTGACTCACGGAGCGTGAGCTGCGCGGAGAGGAACCGGGTCAGACCCAGTTATTTTTGGTATCTTAGATATTTTTGTTCGTTGGGAGACACGCTCCATGAATGAACGGAGACCGCTGACAGGAGGGGTCCCATCCGCGGTCGTGTCAAGGACAGAGGTTGGCCAGGTGAGGAGAGCAATGTTACTGCAACCGGGAGGAGACGCAGGGCCCGAAGATCCGCGTCTCAGGGAGCGGGCGTGGCTTTTTCACGGAGGGGCGCGCACGCGGGGGCGCGGGGCGAGTTCCAGTCCGCGCTGTTCTGCGAAAGGGAACCTGGGAGCCAGTTTCCTGAACAGAGAAGGCTCTCCTCCGTCGTCAGCTCGTTTCAGGGACGGTTCTCATCTCGGCCAGTCCCTCGGAGAAGGAGTTTGAGCCTTTGCGAATTCACTGGGAGGCGAAGAACAAGGGGCTGGAGGGTCTTGTTTGGCCCCAGCAGCTACCGCTGTGTGACCTTGGGGACCCACGTCCTGCTTCCAACGGGCAAAACTCACCCTGCGACTGCGAATAAGTGAAGACGCAATGGGAACCTTTAGCCGCGTCGTGGAGCGGGAGGCTCCGGCTACCAAACCCTGGTGACGGTCGCTGTGCGCAGAGGGTGGTCACTGCTCCCCCCCCGCTCCCCGCGCCTCTGGCGTCATCACCTGCGGTTCGGAGTCTCCATGGAGAACAGAACGCGCGCAGCAGGCGCCAGCTGGAACCGTCCTTACTCCCGGGCACAGAGGCGAGATCCGCGCCTGCCGTGTGTGCGCTTGTCCCGGGACCCGTGGGTCCCTCCGCGTGGCCACGACGTCTGAACGCGCCCCTGTCCCGCTGCCGGCAAAGACCCCGGTTCCCATCGGTCAGGGCAGCGTCCCAAGGACACGCCTCGAACAGAACCAGGGCGTTCACTGCGAATTTCCCCCATATGAAGTTCACCCCAGAAGAGGGAACGATTTCTCTGACTGAGGAACAAGAAACTGGGGACGGCGACAGCTTCCCACTCTGCTCCGTAGGATGGAACATTCTGGGCCTAGGCCCTGCGGGGGCCGGGGCGCGGGCTCTTCCAGGGGACTGGGCGCTAGCTAGGGCTGCTTCCCCAAAAGACATCTTAGGAGAAAACCAAAAGGAGCCAGCGCCATGCCCACAGCAGAGCTTGTGCGAAAATGGGTCGCTTTTCTCTCCGTACTTCTCCGGGCGCCGGCCTGGCCCGCGCGCTCTCCGCGCCAGGCCGCCCGCACTCAGCCCCGCCCGTCCCACGTCTTTGTTTTCACCGCAACCCCGCCTCTGCTTCCTTCGCCCCCTGGTCCCTCCCGCGCCCCCTCTCTCTGAGCTGCCAACAGCCTCGGATGCTCGGGGTGAGGTGGGGACAGGGTTAGGACGCCCGGTTCTCCGTGTGTTTCATTCTTGTCCCCGTTCCGGAAAAAGCACAGACCGGCTCAGCCAAGGGCCGGCGACTGGCCTTTCCCTGCCCTTCTCGCACTTTCCCGGATCCCGCCGCGGGAGGAAAGCGATGCTCCACAGCACAGGAGGATGAACGTCGGGGCAGCGTTTGTGCAGAGCGAGGCTGCGGGTCAAAGATATAGCAGAGGCTGGGCGCGCGTGCAGCCTGCTCGCCTGCAGGGGTCGCTGCGGTTCCTCACCGGGCGCTGCCGGGACCCAACCTGCGTCTCACGATCAAGGGTTTGTGACTGGGAGGCACTTGCCTACGGTGACGGGTCTCCTCCGCGGACGGACACTAGTTTGAGCTGCCGAGCTCGCTGATTCCTACTCCCGTGGTGGTGGTGGTAGTGGTGGTGGTGGGGGGGGCGTTGTGCGGACCACCCGCGCCGACCGGCGCAGACCACGTGCGGGAGCCCAGACCTGTTGCTGCTGCGCTGGAATGAGCTTCGTGGAAACACCGGGCGAGAGCTGAAGCCCCGAGCTCAGCCGCCAGGGGGCGCTCCGCCCTGCGCTCCGTGAGCGGGGCGCAGGGACGATGGTTAATAAGCATGTTATTTTGTGGGATTATAGCCTACGTTCCTCGCTTCGGCCTGCAGGCAGAGCCATCAAAACTGTCCCCGCCCTTTGCCTGGAAGCTGGGCAGAATATCAGCTTCTCTCTTTTGGAATGTCCGTTTTCAGGACAGTTTACTACACAGCGGATGCATTCAAAACACACTTTTTGATTAATCTAATCCACAGCCCCCAGGAACACGATCCAGCCGCTCTGCCCCCAGGCCCCGTCGCAAAACGTTCCACATTTCCTCCTCTGCCTTCCCCGCACAATCTCTGCCTGGTCCGCACCCACCGATCCACATGCTCATTCACGAGGACAGACTCCTCAGAGGGTTTGCGCGTGGCCTGACCTTAGTAACGGCGTTTGTGGATTCACCCATCATTGCAGAGGCCATTGTACAGAGGAGAGGCTGGATGCCCGAAAGGATTCTTGGTGATAAAATGCTCCCTGCCCTGCGTTCTACAGCCGGTCCTGCGGGGTGTCTCTGCCCAGCTCTTTAGCAGACCGTGTGCGGGGAACCTTAAGTTGGCCCAGCTCTGCGACATCCACGGCATGGAAGTTTTCTCAGCCACCTCATCACACTCCCCTCCTCCTCTCAGGGCCTGGCCTTTGAAAGTGTCATCCAGACCCCTCTGGGTGAGAAGAGACCAGCTCCTGTCCCCTCCTGCATAGCCCTGCCTCTGCAAGCACAGTCAGGTCGCCTGGTTCTGCTCTGGGACAAACATCTCGAAGGCTGACCCTTCCCTGGGTGTGTCCTTTGTCTTGCGGCATCACAGCTGCCCTGCACATTCGTCACATCGTGCAAGAGGACAGCTGACAATGCCATCGAAGTAACAATCTGCGGCCAGAAAGGAGGACACCCTTCCTTCTCTGTCCCTTCTCGGCTGCTGCAAGGGCCGGCTCCCACCTCCACCCACCTGAGCTCCACGGGGCAGCAGGAGATGCGTTCTGTCCTCCTGTCTTCACCAAGCTGAGCTCTGAGCACGGTCGGCGCAGGTGAAATTCAGCATCAGCTGCCTACAAGAAAAAGTGTATCTCCAACAGCCTAGAGAGGGCAGCTTCGATGTGAGTTTATGAAAAATCATCATTTTTAGCAAAAGAATTCATCAGGAAGGGGACATCCACATCTTGGTCAAAATGTCCAGTCGCTGGGAAAATGCAACTCAGCTACTCCGAGCTGTTACATGTGAAGAGAAAGGCTTATCATGTAGCAATAATGAGAACTATGCTGCTCAGTTTGTGTTGAATAAGAGCAATTGGAAACTGTTGGGTAGGATAGAGAGCAAACCAAGACAGGGAGTGAGCTGTGTCTCACCCACTAACTCAGTAGTCCCCAGCCTGGTCGGATAGGATTGCCAGGCGTTCCGAAGATCATGAGAGAGACCATGATAGGGCAGGAGGAGAGCCCTTGGAATCCCGTGTGTATAGTTCCCACTACCCAGGAAAGAAAGCCTGTGAGAGTGAATATTCATCCCAAAGTCTGGGGAGAAGAGGAAGGGGGAACCTAGAAGGTGGCTGGAGGCATAAAACCCCTAAAACCTTGATAGTTGGGGCACTCAGACCAGCTGGGTGCCAGCTTGCTGCTTCAGGCTTGGCTGTATTTCACAAATAACTTACTATCTCATTCCCACTGTATGTGTCTCTTGCCTGAATTCATCCCTTGTGAGCAAGGCAAGAACCAAGGAGGGGGAGTCCCCTGGCTTGCCTCTCCACAGTAACACTTACAAATGATCAGTGTTATGTTGGTGACGGCCACACCCTCACTGCTTCCAAAGAGAACTATTTCAACCAGAAGTGACTCATCCATCTTCCCCGCCCCCTCGGGTGGATGAACACACATCAGATGGCCACGCCGTGGGTGGGGGCTGAGTGAATGGGGAGGATTCTCGTCCAGGCATTTCCATACATGACAGGGCGGGTAACTGCGTCTCAGCATCTGACCCATAGAGCAGAGCCATTCAGTATGACACTTCTTGGCTTTTCTTCCAGACCCTAAATATTACAACATATTTAACCCTGGCTACCTCACGTCTTTAAACAAACATTTGCATAGACTTGTAACACACATGCAGGAAATCAGAAATACACAGGCTGATGCATTTTTTAAAAACTTCTCTACCCAGAAGTCTGACCTTCAAGACACCACCCCCACCCCCAACCCCAACCCCATGACCTCTGGAAGCCAGTGAGGTGTTTTTGTTTGTTTGTTTTTAAATCTACTGATTTGTTTTTTAGAGAGAAAGAGGAAGGGAGGGAGGAGAGGGGGAGAAAGAGAAACATTGATTTGTTGTTCCACCTATTGATGCATTCATAAATGCATCACCTATGATGCATTTGTTGTTCCACCTATTGACATGCCCTGATGGGGGATTGAACCTGCAACCTTGGCGCCTCAGGACGATGCTCTAAACAAGCGATACTTGGCCAGGGCCATGGAAGCCACTTTTAATACCATAGCTTAGTTTGTCTGCCTGTAAACTTTTCCTAGGGGGAAACACACTATCTGAATTTTGTGTCACCTGTCCACGGAGTCTCGAGGAATGGCAGATTCCGTGTTCTGTGTTCAGGCCGTAGATTACGTCCTGTTCCACCAACTGGTGGCTGTTTGGATTGCTTCCTGTTTTCAGCTGTTATTAGTAACAACGCCAGGAGCATCCTTGTACATCATGTTCTGCTTTGTTTCTGGCATATCTATGTACATATTTGTGGTTTGCACACATCTAGGAGTGATGTTTCTCAGTCCATTCAACATTACATTAGTAGACAGTGCTTTACAGTGATTATATTACTTTTTTATGTTCCTTTTTAAAGTCCTCATCCAAGGATACAATTATTGATTTAAGAGAGAGAGGAAGGGGGAAAGGGGTGGGCAGGGGGGAGAGAGGGACAGAAACATCGATGTGAGAGAGAACCATTGATCAGTTGCCTTCTGTATGTGCCCTGACCTGGGATGGAACCCGCAACCCAGGTATGTGCCCTGACCAGGAATCGAACCCTCAACCTTTTGGTGTACAAGAGGATGCTCCAATCAAGCCACCCTGCCAGGACAGTTATGTTCCTTTACACGCCCACCAGCAGAATATTCTGTTCCGCTTGCTCCCCCTCCTCAGCAGGATGGGTTATTGTCAGGGTTTTGTTATCAGACCTTCTGACATTCCGGTACGTGTGTGCTGGTGCTTCTCTGTGGTTTTAATTTGCATTTTCTGATGACTCAACGATGTTGAGTTTGCCTTCCTTTTGTCTCCTTCCTATGAGGTTGTCTTGTGTGCGTGTGTGGATTTGTAGGAATTCTTTATGCTTTCTGGATGGGAGGCCCGTGTGGATACGCGGCTTGAGGTTACCCTGTCTCCCTCGCCGGACCTGCCCCTTTGTTTAATGGTGGATTGAAATGCAACACAAGTTCCTCATTTTAATGCAGTCCGATTTATGAGCCTTTGCCCTTATTGTTAGTGCCTTCCGTGACAGACCCAAGTCATGCTTGCCAACTCCCAAAACATGTTTTCTCATGGTGTCTTCTAGAAATGTGAGTCTTTTCCCTTTGGGATTTAGCTCTCCGATCCATCTGGGGTTGAGCTGTCATGCATGGTGTGAGCACCAGTTGAGACATTTATTTTCGGCCTGGGTATTCAGCTGACAAAGCTCTTTTTATGGGCAGGCTGTCTTGTGTCTCTCTGTTTCTGGAATATTCTATTCTGATGATAGAATTTGCTGTCCCTGAATCATCACTTCCTATTGTAAGGACTGTAACTAGATGAGCGTAGGTATGCTGAAGCCAAAGTCCCCCAATTCGTCCTTTCTCAATTTTGTCTTGACTATTTGCCTTCTTCATTAATTTTTTTTTAAAAAAGAGTCTATTTATTTTATTTTTAGATAGAGGGGAAGGGACGGAGAAAGGAAAGAAACATCAATATGTGGTTGTCTCTTGTGCACCCCCTACTGGGGACCTGGACCACAATGCAGGCATGTGCCCTGACTGGGAATCGAACCCGTGACCCTTTGGTTCGCAGCCTGCACTCAATCCACTGAGCCACACCAGCCAGGGCACTTTCTTCATTTTCATATAAATTTTATGTGTTGCTCTTCAATTTCCACAAAAACACCTGCTGTGATTTTGATTGGCATTGTCCTAAATCTAGAGATACATTTGGGAAGACTCAAACTCATGTGCATTATGTAAATCCCTCCATTTATTTGGACTTTCTTTAGTTTCTCTAAGGCGTGACCTGCAGTATTTGTTTTTTAATCCTCACCCAAGGACATTTCTTAAAAATTGATCTGATCTTTATTTTTCTATTTTTAAATATTTTATTTATTTATTTTTAGAGAGAGGGGAAGGGAGGGAGAAAAAGAGGGAAAGAAACATCAATGTGTGGTTGCCTCTTTCATGGCCCCCACTGGGGACCTGGCCTGCAACCCAGGTATGTGGCCTGACAGAGAATCAAACCAGCAACCCTTTGGTTTGCAGCCCATGCTCAACCCACTGAGCTACAGCAGCCAGACCTTAAATTGATTTTAGAGAAAGAGAGACATCAATGTGAGAGAGCAACATTGATCGGTTCTCTCCCATACGCACCCAGACTGGGAATTGAACCCACAACCTAGGTATGTGGACTGACTGGGAATTGAACTCTCAACTTTTTGGTGTACAGGGTGATGCTCCATCTAACTGAACTACCTGGCCAGGACGATCTGTAGCATTTTCGTAGAGAGGTCTTGCCTGTCTTTCACTCCATTTATTTCTAACTAATTTGGTGTTCTCTGAGGCCACTGGAAATAGCATTCATTTAAAATTTCCTTTTCTAATGAACTATTGCTGATAGAAAGAGAAGTAACTGATTTCTGTGTGTTGTGCCTTTACCCAGCAACCTTGCTAACAGCACTTCATACTTCCAATAATGTATCTCAATGAGCTCTTGTATTTCCTACACAATAACTATGCCACTGACAAATAATGGCATTTTGCATTTCCTCCTTTCCAATCCTTATTTGTTTATTCCGTTTCTTGCACCATCACATTGGCCCAAACCAGGCACCTCTATCTCGTTCTGGAATCCAGAGAGGAAGCTTTCAATATTTCAAGGTTAAATATGATGCTGGCTGTGAATTTCTGTGTCTTTACCAGATAAGGACATTTGCTGGGGTCGGGGAGGGTCTTACCGCAGGTGGGAGCATGCTCCCTGTCTTCGTGGGTTCACTTGAACCCATAATTTCTTTATTCCAATCAGATTTCCTCAAAAGTATATTGATAGGATTTGCTAAGTGGGAGATGCCCCCGGGGGCATTTAAAGGCCGTTAGGTAACAGGTTCCTATATGAACAGGTGCATTGTGGGATGTAGGCCCAACCCTCAGTCTGCAGGCCCGACCCTCAGGATGAGGTTCAGGACGTGACCAGCAGACAAGAAGCAACTGGTCACCCATCAGAGACAAGCAGTAATGAGCCCAGGGTGACCAGGGTTCTGCCGCTGACAGTGACTTTTCTGTCCATTTGCTGCTTTTTAATACATAGTTGTAATTATCCTTTGCCCCGATTTTCTGATGGACAGAAAAAACGCTGTGTATGGTCAATTGGAGACTATATGTAAATGCCAATTGCATTTATTTCTTCCCATTGCACAAAACCAAAGCAATACATGACAATTTTCTTTTTTTTTTTTAAGTAGGATCTTCATTTATTTATTTATTATTTTTTTAAGATTTTATTTATTTATTTTTAGAGAGGGAAGGGGGGGAGAAAGAGAGAGAGAGAAAAGTCAATGTGCAGTTGCTGGGGGCCGTGGCCTGCAACCCAGGCATGTGCCCTGACTGGGAATCAAACCTGCGATGCTTTGGTTCCCAGCCCACGCTCAATCCACTGAGCTATGCCAGCCAGGGCTGACAATTTTCTTATATCCTATTTTTGCAAGTTATTATGTCTACAAGTCATCAGTGAGCTCTGGTTTACTGAAACGTGTGAGAGAGGACATAGTTAGAAAAGGAGAAAGCTCCATCCACGCGGTATGTGGCAAGCAGGGGTGCAGAGCTGAAAGTTGCCCAGTCCTAGACCAGAGAGAGCTTAACGTTAATACAACAATGCGACTATATTAATTTCCTTTGAGTTCTTTTTCTTTTTTACGTGAAGGCTGAAGCTCAATCCCACATAGGAGGAATCTCTTCACCTGCCACAAGGTAAAATACCAGCACCATTTTCTTCTCCCAAAAAAGAAATGTAATTGAAAGTGATATACATGTCAGAGATGAAATAACTCTTTTTGCTCAATAGTATTTTGCATGAGTATTTTCCTCATCGCAATGAACGAATAGGTGCTATAAATTTAGAGACCCAATATAATTTTATGGCAAAGTGTATGAGTTTTATGAGACTATTTTTGAAGATATTGCATACAAAGCCATCATTTGCTTTTTGAATTTGCAGGTCAATGTTATAATCAAATGCCAAGTCAGTTGAAATTTCAGGCCTGGCCAGGTAGCTCAGTTGGTTATAGCATTGTCCCAGTACATCAAGGTTGAGAGTTCGATCCCCAGTCAGAGCACATGCAAGAATCCACCAATGAATACATAAATGAATGGAACAATGAATCTCTCTCTCTCTCAAAGTCAATTAAAAATATTCACGGAGATTCAAGGTGTTTAAAATGACCTTATCACCAGCAGCTCAGTCTTGCGACTCAGGGTCAAATCATTGGAGCCGGGATGGACGTTCTACTTTGTAAGTGGATTCACTTAGAATGACTTTGGCCGGCAAAAATAGAAAATATGACTTCAACTGGTTTCAAAAACAAGGGAGTTCCTGCCCTGGCTGGTGTAGCTCAGTGGACTGAGCGTGGGCTGTGAACCAAGGCATCACAGGTTCGATTCCCAGTCAGGGCACATGCCTGGGTTGCAGGCCACGGCTCCCAGCAACTGCACATTGATGTTTCTCTCTCTCTCTTTCTCCCTCCCTTCCCTCTCTAAAAAATAAAATTAAAAAAACAAAAACAAGGGAGTTCCTTAACTCATGTTAGGGAAGATGCGGGACCAGGTGGGCTTTTTAGCTGGCTGAACCAGGGGACTCACTCTGTGCTCCATCCCCTGCACTGGTCTCTGCTGCGTGCATTTTCAGTGTGGGTTGTCTCTCTTGTTGCCCATCCATTCAGTTCGGAAAGCCCCTGTGCCGCCTATTCTTAAAATGCATTTTTATTTTATTTTATTGAAGATTTTATTTAGTTATTTTTAGAGAGGGGAAGGGAGGGAGAAACATCAATGTGTGGTTACCTCTCGCCATGCAGGCATGTGCCCTGACTGGGAATCGAACCTGCAACCCTTTGGTTCACAGCCCGTTCTCAATCCACTGAGCTATGCCAGCCAGGGCTTAAAATGCATTTTTATTGGGGGCTGAATCACCAAAGAGCAAAGCACCACACTCTTTAGCTCACAGCTTAATGAATTTTTACATTTGCCATGTGGCAGGCAACATAATGCTTTCCCACCCCCCACTAAACATTTCTGGGCCCTGCCCTGGCTGGTGTGTCTCAGTGGATTGAGTGCTGGCTGCAAACCAAAGGGTCACCAGTTCGATTCTCAGTCAGGGCACATGTCTGAGTTGTGGGCCAGGTCCCCAGGAGGGGGCGTGCAAGAGGCAATCACACATTGTTGTTTCTCTCCCTCTCTTTCTCCCTTCCTTCCCCACTCTCTAAAAGTAGGTAAATAAAATCTTTAAAAAAAAAAAAAAGAAAACGAAAAAGAAAGAAAAGAAATTCAAACTTCAGGCACAGCAAAAGGAGTGCAAGTTCTTTGGAAATTGTAAACAACTGGAACTGTGGTTGTTTTCAACCCCTTTGTTCCTGCTGTTTTTTCACCCCAAGAGGCTCCTTCACAGTTTCTCTTGGGTGGCTTCCTTGACTGCTCTTCGGGGGAACAGAAGCTCCGTGAGGGCACCCCTAGGGTGAGCTTGGGGAGCCCTGACAGGCCCTGGAGGTCCCTCCTCCCCTGACGCGGCAATCTTCGTTGCCACGGTGACGCCACAGGCCACCAGGCAGTGTGGGCAGCCGGTATTTCCTGGGGGAGAGCAGCTGCACCGCACCGTTTGCAAGAAAATCTCCTTGCATAATTGCATAAGAAACACAGAGAGCAGCTTTGATTTTCTGGTTCCTTTGATGTTGCAGTGTCCGCATGACTTTTCTTGGTACCTCAAAGGTCTGTACCCTGTGAGCCCACAGCCTGCACGTGCTGGTCTGCTTAGAAGCCTCAGAGTCGGCCCTGTGCACGGTACCCCAGTGCTCCTTAGATCTGAGGCCTCCCTCCTATATGCTGCTGGGTTGGTAATTGGGGGGTCACACGTGGCATGGCCCCGCCTCTCTCGATGGCCGTGGAGAAAACCAGCCTCTGTGTCACCCTGGAAATACAGGCCTCATCGGCAAGACCCGCATGCGCGCCTCTGTCACAGACGGACGTGGGGGCAGGGCAGGTACATGCGCTCTACGCAAGGACGGCTTCTGCGTCCTCAGTTCTCCGTGGGCCAGAAAGGGGTCAGGGGTCTCTGAGAAGGGGCCCCCGGGGAACCCTGCCTCACCTGTCACCCCATCAGCTTTCCTCTTCAATCTGTTCAAGGACACCTTCCCTTTCATTCTTTGTCACTGTCCTTCCAGTACAGGTCAGGAGGCTTGCCCAGAGCCAGTGCTGCTCTCCTGGCTCAGCCGCGAGGAGCAGGGCTGCTGAGTCTGTGCATTCCCACTGGGCAGGCAGTGGCAGCCCTCAGGTCTTTGCCAAGGGCATGGCTGCAGCTGGTCACAGACATCTGAGCAAAGGTTCCCAGGAGTGCCGGTGCATCACTCACAGAGCCGGAGGTGTGATCTGAGTTTTGAGAGGAAGGGCGTGGACCTTACCAACCAAGCCTAAAAGGGAGAATACTTCATTTTTTTTAAGTCCTCATTCAAGAGCATTTAAAAATTGCTTTTAGAGAGTGAGGAAGGGAGAAAGAGAAACATCGATGTGAGAGAGAAATATTGATCAGCTGCCACCTGCACTGATACCCGATACCCTGACTGGGGATCGAACCCTCGACCACAGGCCACGGGTTGGACACCCTCCTTAGAGAGTCGGTGAGGCCAGAAGATATTAGCTGGCACTGTCCAGAGAGTCAGAACCAATGTGACGCATACGTAGATAAAAAAAGATCTATGGCAAGCACTTGGCTCATTTGGTTATGGAGGCCGAACACCTCCCAAGATCTGCAGGGTAGGCCAGCGAGCTGGAGACCCAGGAGAGCTGCCGGTTTAGTCTCAGCCCTGATCCGAAGACCCAAGAACCCAGAGTGCTGAGGGTGTACGTTCTAGCTTGACAGCCGGGAAGCTTCCCAAAGAGCCACTGTCTGAGTTCAAGTTCAAAGACAGGAAAAGACAGATGCCTACCTCATCGCAGTCAGGGCGGTCTTTAAGTGCTATGCAGGCCTTCACCTGATTGGGCACGGCCCACCCACACTGAGGAGAGCAATCTGCTTTACTCAGTCCTCTGACTCAAATGTCAGTCTTAACCGGAAGGACCTTCACACACACCCAGGAGTGCTCGCTTGCCGTGCTCCACGCCTGAGCTGGGCTATATTATCAGTGCTCAGTACACGGGACCTCACACCAATCTCAGCCACCTCCTCTCGTCCCTCCCACAGGGCAGTGAGACGTAATGATGGGCAGAGACCGAGTGTGGACGCCCAGCTGTTCCCAGTGCCCTGGTGGCTAAGCCGGCCATGCTCCCAGGGACCAGGGAAGCTAAATAGGGTTATCCCTGTGACTTGATGGCCTCGCAGAATTATAGAATAGCCCTTTTGTCTTCTGGAATTCGGTACATTCAAGGACACCTGTGGGCTCTTTGTGACTTGGGTTACCCTCCTGTGGTGTTCCAAAGTCCCTGAGCGGGGTCTTCCAGCAACTGTGGTCCAGGGCCACTCTCACTCCAGGTTCCACCACCCCTGTGATGTCCGGGACCTGGACGGCGCTCTGCTCTGAGAAGCCCTGTGCATTTATGGGGCGGCTCACAGAGATGCGTGAAGACACCGGTTAAGCAACTACGCCTGGGCGGACGCCAGCTGCTGATGGGCTGGAGGGGACTCGGCTCCTCCCACTACTCCCACCTTCTAATTAAATGGGGTGGGGTCTGTGTTGGGCCTGTGCCGCTCAGCATCGCCTAACCGCATGCCCACTGATGTCCCCATGGGCTTCTGCTTAATGGGCTCAGTGAGCTGGGAGGCACCTGCACGCATGTGCCGTAGCCCAGGTGGGGCGCCCCTGACGTGGGCCAGGCGCAGCAACATTCCCTGGAGTCTTCTTGGGTTTTCTTCTTTATTTTCCTTTAGCCTGATTTCTTCATTTTAATTATTCTCCCACATCCTAGGCATTGACGAAAGCTGTTCCAAACATGATTTTAAAAAATATTTCTTTTTTAAAAAATATTTTATTTATTTATTTTTAGAGAGGGTAGGGAGGGAGAAAGAGAGAGAGAGAAACATCAATGTGGGGTTGCTGGGGGCCGTGGCCTGCAACCCAGGCATATGCCCTGACTGGGAATCGAACCTGTGATGCTTTGGTTCGCAGCCCGTGCTCAATCCACTGAGCTACACCAGCCAGGGCTAGATTTTAAAAAATATTTCAATCATGGTTTACTTTCAATATTATTTTGTATGGGTTTCAGCTGTGTGCATAGCAGTGCTATTTCCAAAGGCCAAAATATGGAAGCCACCTAAGTGCCCACCAGTAGACCAGTGGATAACGATGCGGTACATAGACACAATGGAATATTACTCAGCCATGAAAAGGGAAATTGTAGCATTTGTGACAGCATGGATGGACCTAGAGGGTATTATGCTAAGTGAAGTAAGTCAGTCAGAGAAAGACAAGTAGCCTATGATTTCACTTATATGTAGACTCTCAAGAACAAAATAAAGGAACACACGTGATTTCTGCATAAGCTCCTAAACCAGGAAGTGGGGCAGTCAGTCAAACCACTCCAGAGCTCTCAGCTCCCACTCCTCCAACATCTTTGGAAGCAGACGCTGCAGGTAGTTCGGTCCTTTTGCCCTCCGGTGTTGACAGGACCCCTGCTGGACTGCAGCGGAATTCCCTGGACATCCAGAACAGAGTCCGGGGCCTCTACTGTCCCTCTGTGGCTAGGCCCCTTCCCAGGGGAGCTGGTTGTGGGCAACAGGCACCATGAGTGCTTCTGGGGTGGTACTTGGACGTCCCCAACGGGAAAGGTGGCCAGCACCCCACTGGAAGGAGGTGAGCACTAACCCTCAAGGTGTCACAGGTGACCGGGTAACCAGGTTCTTGGCGATCACAAACACAGAATTGAACGAATCACACGGACAAGGTGAAGTGAAGCAAGCCACTTTTATTAAGGACAGTACACTCCACAGACTATGAGAGCGGGCCAACCCCCTGAATGGAGAAAGGTCCCCTATTGTCTAAGGGGCTATGACTTTACAACACTTTTTACTTCCCTATGCTTAATTTACTTTCTACTGCGCTGGTGTCAGGAATTACATAATTTTTCTGCTACAATGCATGTGATTACCCATAGTAATCCTGGATTGCCCACTTGGGGGTGGAAACCCCAATGCTAATTTGTTACAATCAGATTATAATAATGCTGAGGTGGACTCTGGGTTGATCAGTATCAGAGTGCCCAGGCACAGCTGTGGTTGTGAGTATCACTCTGCTCTTACAAGCCTATTTTCAGAATCCAGGATGTTGGTTAGTGTCATGTCAGTTACTTCCTTTGATGGCAGCCTTCTGGGACTTCATTTTTATTTCTTCTACTGTCTCCAAGTCTCCTGCCTCAAGTCCAGGTACTCCTGGGGAGTGAGGTAACTATTTCAGGAAGTCAGGATGTCAGGCTTAGCTTTCTTTGGCAGATTCTGCCTGTGCCACAGATGCCTTCGGAACTTCCTCATTTCTAAGCATCTGCTTGCCTCCGCTGCAGATGGCTTGGTGAAAGGTCCAAGCCCTGAAGCCCCCTCAGAGCTGCCTTCTACTACCTGGGGTTGAGGCAGCCCCTGGGGTCCCCCGGATTTTTCTCACTGTGGAGACTCGGGCCTGGTGGGCATCGTATTCGCTAAGTATTTATCAAAGCACACTAACAGCCCTGGCTGGTGTGGCTCCATGGATTGAGCGCCGTCCTACAAGCCAGGGGGTCATGGGTTACATTCCCAGTCGGAGCACATGCCTGGGTTGCGGGCCGGGGAAGGTCCCCGGTAGGGGGCGCGCAAGAGGCAAGCACCCACTGATGTTTCTCTCCCTCTCTTTCTCCCTCCCTTCCCCTCTGTCTAAAATAAATAATAAATAAAATCTTTTTTAAAAGCACAATAACAGGGCAGATGTCACGGAGCCAACCCCATGGCCATCCAGCCGCTCCGCCCTTGCAAAATCAGGGCAAGGGCGGGACCAGCAGGCCCTGCGGCGGTCAAAACCCCGACCTGCAAATTGCTGAAGCGCCGGGTCATTGGGTCACCAAAGATTCAAGGACTCGGAAGCTGCGGGGTTTTAGCTACGTCTGTTTCCCAAAACTTCCCCTTAACAGTATGTCTGCAAATGATCTTTGGCTCAGGAAGACAGTTACCTATGCAAAAACCACACCAATTTTTTTTTTTCATGCTAAGAAGTATCCTCATGATTTTCCGAGGAACACTGTTAGCGGGGTGTGCGCATGCCCAAAGCTTCGCCTGTGTAAGGAACCAGGAGGTCTCCGTCAGGATGAAGCTGTCGAGAGTGTGGACAGTTCAGCACTTGAACACAGCACCAGAAGGAGCGGAACAGGGAACAGGGAACAGGGAAGATTCTTTGGCCACCAGATATTCAACAAGTAACTGTGGAAGAAGTGGGTATTTATAGCAATTGGGCCTCCACATGTCTACCCTCTAGGAATTGAACAGATTACACTAAAGCTTTTGTAGAACTAAACGGATAAAACAGCTTTTTCTTTTTTCAGTTCAGAGCTCAAGAACTCCAATAGGCTAGTCCAACCCCAACCAAAATCACGTCTGCTCTGAACACAGCATTTTCGTGGTCTGTTCTTGGAGGCTGATTGGAAATTCTAGGCACTCAGTCCATTATCCGTCAAAATGAACCATTCGAGAAAAATGCATAGTGGGTTTTCAGTCCTCTCTCCTCCAATTTGAGCCTGAAATATATTCTTGACTCACACAATAAATCCTTTAAGTGAGCTTTAATAATAAAAATGATGTGAAGCTACCCACACGAAACTGCTACCTGTTACCTGCTTCCCCCACGTGTCTTACGCAGGCCCACTGAACAGGAGGGGACGGGCAGTTTGAGAAAAATAATAAGGAGACGGCAGTCTGCAAATTGCAATGGATGTGGCGATATTCTAATAGGCAACGCTTCTCTAGCACAGTCTGTCCCTAGGGCATCGTTTTTCATATTACCATGAATGAGTTCTCAGCATATTGCAGCACTGCCCCAGGCTGGTCCATCTGCTCACTCCTTGGGCCCTTCGCCACCTGGCAAGACCCCAGGCCCTGAGTGATGGCCCAGGGAAGCTGAGGCTTAGGGAAGGCTACTCTGCACTTGGGAGCAGGTCCTTGGGGCTTCAAAACCCACATGTTAGAGCACCATTTAAGCTGCTGGCCACACAGTGGATTCCTTTCTGGGCTCCCCTGAGCCCTCCAAGGTAGGTAGGGCAGCGCGGGAAGGTTGAGATGCCAGCAGATCTCATAGAGTGCCTCCCGTATTGCAAATAGCCTCCTTCCCTAAACGGAATCATCCTTTAGGATAAAATGTCTTTTTTCTTCAGTCCAGGCTCTGGTATCTGACGGGGATATTGCTTCCCACTTAAAGGTGAAAGAACTGATGCACCGGGAAGACGCAGGGCATGTTGAGATCCACGACTTCCACGCCAGGGTGCGCAGCCAGCGCCAGAGCCCCGGGCTGAACAGCTGCGCGCTCCAGGTGTGCGCGTTGCATCCGGCCTTTCCATCATCAGTCCGAGGCAAACGTTTCAGTCTGTGCTGCTTCCCCCGCAACGGGAGTGCAGGCCAAAACATGAGACATCAGGAGAAATCAAATGAGGCTTTTCAAAGTATTGTTATCAACACTTCCGGGTCAAGGACCGGGACAGAGGTGCCTCTGTCCAGCGCTGTTCACCCTGAGGCTGAGTTCGTAAAGCAGAGCAGAAACTTTATGATAAAGGATCAAGTGGGGCTCTATGAGCACCTTCTGGCTGCCTACGCGGAGCTTCTGTATTTATAGGCTGTGAATGGACGGACCGTCTAGGCTTGCGTAGTTATTCCTTTGTTGGACCTTTTGCACTCCGCCCTGTTGCGCATGACTCCCTTTGCGCATGGGCCTCTTTGCGCACGACTCCCTTTGCGCATGGGCCTCTTTGTGCATGCCTCCCCTCCCCTTTGCACACGGTACCCTTTGCACACTAGGTCCCACCCCTATCTTGGGTTTTGCACCCTGGTCTGTGCGGTAGGGCATCCTTTTAAGTTCCAAGCATAGATTGTCACATAGCTTAGATATTGAGAAAGGTTAGGATCTTTTTAATGACGGCTGGGTGACAATTATGATAATTACAATGAATTTGGTTATCTGAAAAAGAGATGAAAATAGCCTCTCCGCCGCCCGCCGCCCCACCCCGGAGCGAAGTATGCCCTTGAGTTCACGTACAGAATTAATTTTCTTGGAATTCTTTGTTCCAAGTTGTCAGTAATAATGAACATGACACAGTCGATGCTCACCATTCACGGTCCCTTACTTGCGAATTCACCTGCTTGGTAACATTTCTCAGTAACCCTGGAAGCAATAAGTCATTCTCCTCGTCCTTCACACCTGGGCGGAGACGCCCGGTGGCCTTGGCGCGCATGTGCGTCCCCAGCTAGCGAGAGTGAGACTGGAGCTCGGCCTCCAGCTTCCCACGGTGAACAGGTGTTCACGGCTCACGCAGGGCATGTTCCTCGCGTTTTTGTGCTTGTTGGTGAGCTCCCTGTGTCAGAACGGCCCCCACGCGCAGAGCAGTGCTGTCTGGTGACCCCCAGAGCTGGAAGGCAGTGATGCATGCGCCTTGCAGAGCGCACTCGCCTCGCCTAAGCTGCGCTCAGGCGTGAGTGACAGTGCTGTAGGCTGGAAGTCCTATGTTAATGAACCAACCTACCCACGAACTAAGGTGCCTTCACACGGGAGCGCACATCGAACAAGGTTACGCACTGCCTGGCTGATGAACACGTGACCAGAGGGTCGCAGGGACCTTATTATTCTGTTATTTCTTGGAGAGAGGCCGATTTGGGACCCACGAAGGCAGTGTTCCAGGTGACGTCACAGAACGTGTAACTACCAGGGAGAATACGAGAATCTGAATCAATGGCGCGGCCAGCCAGCCGGGGTGTGGTCTTTCTTTTGTAACCTGACCTCGCTGCTTCCTGAATTTCAAAGAAACCACGAGGTTACTTTCCAAGTAATAAGCCAGCTTGTTTGCCTGGGTGACAGGGAGGCCCCAGAGAGAAGTGCAGACGCCTGGAAACCAAGAAGGTTAAAAATGTGCAAAACCACCTCCAAACGATGCGGCGCTGTCATTTTGATGCTTTAACGTGCTTTGGCAAATGACAGCAGGGGGACCCAGGGGAGAAGAGAGAAGAAACGCTCGCGGTGGAAGCTTTCTGAGAATGCGATCCTGTTTTGTATCCGCATTTTAGACTCGAAGTTGAATGCTGCATATTCACGGAGCTGAGCTGTTATCTAACTCGAGGGGTCCGCATCTTGGGGTGCTTGACTCCCCAAGCTGTGGTTGTCGCAGGTAGTTTAATGCACTTGGCAAGCAGACGAGTAAAGGAGACCCGGATTCACGTGCGAAGCTCTGTCTCTGGGAAGGGAGGCTTAGCTTCCGCTTATACAGGGTCTGGCACAAAATCTTATTCCAAAATCTTTTATTACAAAACCATAAGCATGGAATTCTGTAACATAACAATACTACACTTAAGCACACCATATGATATTGTAAGTTAAATGTTCAAGTTAAAACTATAAATTATTACACCGATGTTATTGCCCTACCAACCACACTCAAGCAGCCTTACTTCTGCCAGTCCCTGTAACACACTATTGGGTCAATTACACATTGATTTCTCTTTGTAGTTGGCTACTCATATCCCATCGGGTTCTTGTCAACGTCACCCTGGGTACAGCTGCGTCTGCAAAACGCTGTGCTCTATTTTCACACTGAGCAAGCATAGCATTTAGTAAGAATGGCCCAGACCTTGAGACCCTTGTCCTATCTGTTAACAAAGTAACTTACAGGAAAATCAGATTCAGATGAAAAGCCACCTTGCCCACCTGCGTCCTCACCTGCCTGCTGTGATGCTGTGAAATGCCACAGCAGGAAGCTCACCAGCGCCCCCCCTGGCTTAAGGTTCATTTGCAAAGCGCTCCCTGCTGGTCTTTTTATTGGTGTCTAGTTCCATCCTGTTGTCCCCCACTTCTCACGCTCTTTGCCCCAGTGGGTCTCCCATACCACGCCCACTCCCATCCCCCCACCCCGTGCCTGCTGCTGGTCACATTCAGGCCAGCCCCAAGCCTCTTACTGCAGAAGAACATGTTGTCGAATGAGATGTGACAAATAATGGCCAATCACAAGAACAGTGTGGGGTCGGAGCACATTTTTCTGAACATACGCTCTATTAAATCCCATCTGGGAAGCTTCATTTCATTACCAACAGGCAACATTAGGTCCCTACCTGTCAATGCTATCTAAGCTTCGACAGCACGCTTCTCCTAAATATGTTTTCTTTCCTAAGAGTTTACTTATTTATTTTATTTTAGAGAGGGGAAAGAGAGGGAGAGAAACATTGATGCAAGAGAGAAACATCCATCAGTTGGCCCTCGCACGCCCCCCAGCTGGGGACCCAACCTGCAACCCACGGCATGAGCCCTGACTGGGAATCGAACCAGCAACCTTTCAGTTTGCGGGCTGGCTCTCCAATCACTGCGCCACACCAGGGAGGGCCCAACTATGTTTTTGATTCTTTGCATTGACATGTGCTCCTGTCATGCTTAGCATTTGCTCCAAAGGCATTAGCGACACCCAGGCTTTAGCGACACCAAACTACACGATCCTTTGGGCCCCTGCTCGTCAGAAAGGGGAAAAGCAATATCCTGGAGGCTGGAAAGAGAAACGGGAGCTACAGGTGTTGGCGGAGAGAGTGAAGGGACAGACAGCAGCATTTATAGAAGGCCATTCAAATGCTGAGTAGGCATCCATCTGACCCGCTCTGGTCTCCCGCCAGTGTGTACACAACGGTGGGACTCGGGCGGGCTGATTCACACCGGGGTTCACTTCGCTGGCCGCCAGCCAGCTGCTCCCGCCTCGGCCTTGTCGGCTAATCTGCCATTTGCAGCATCCAGCCTTGGCGGAGCCAGAGGCTCGGAAAGTGAAGTTGATGCGCTATTTTTACCCCAGGCTGACAAGTGGACTCAATAACTGTCTGGGAAATTCAGCAGGGATTTCAAAGGAAAGAACAAGCACGACCCCATCTGAAATTCCAATGTGAAATTACCCAGCTGTCAAATTGGACAGATGCGCTTGTGTGCCCGCTCTCTGTCAGAAATCCTTCACTGGTGGGGAAAGGTAGCTGGAATCGGGCCTCGGGGCTCTGAGTGTCTCATGCCTTCCTGCAGGGACCCTGAGACGGCCACCCAGCGGGGTGTCCACTCTCAGCACATCCGGGCCCTCATGCATATATATCCAAAGTGTTTGCAGGTGCTGGACTTAGCCAGCTGCAAACTGTGAAATGCAAACGAGTCATTTAGGAGCACAGCCAGGGTGTTGTCTCAGATGGATTTCCAGGACTTGGGGCAGCTGCTCTGTGAGAGGCAGGGGGCGGGGGGACCTCAGACTCATCATCGGAGCCCTGGACTCCCTGAGGGAGTGCCAGGGCTGGACGATGCTGGGCTTCTGTTCAGCTCTCCCATTCAAGATTGGAAGACCATGCCTCAGGTTTTGGGCTCCGAATCAGTAAGTGGTGAGGCTCAGCTGGTTACAACGTCACCCTGTACACGAAAACGTTGCAGGTTCGAGTCCGGGTCAGGGCACGTAACTAGGTTGCAGTTCCATTTGCAGTCTGGATGTGTGCAGGAGGCAACCAGTTGATGTTTCTCTCTCACATCGATGTTTCTCTCTGTCTCTCTCTCTCTCGCTCTCAAAATAATCTGTGAGCTGTGAGTGAGTTGCAAAGATGGGAGAGACTAGGCCGCGGGCACAGGGCTGGGAGGTGGCGGGGTTTCCCCAGGGTTCAGCCAGGGATCCTTCTCCTCCAACAAAACCAAACGCAGACAGCCAGCACGGAGGCGTTCAGCTGGGAAGACGTGGGGGAGGCGTCTTGCCGCCCACCTGCCGGTCTTCCCCTCGGCACACACCTAGCCCCGGCGATATTCCCGCGAGGCCAGGAGAGGGTCCCCACCCCCACCCGCATCCCGTGCGCTCTGCTCTCCGGCCGCCACTGACCATCTGGTTTTCCTTCCTTCTTTGCTCCACCAGCGCAGGAGTCTCAGAGACAGGTTCCGACGTGTGCACCTCCCGGGCATCCCACGCAGGCCACGCCCCTCCCATCCATCTGAACAGCATTGGCTTGGGCGGGGCACCCGGGGGGCAGCGCCGTCCACAGTGGGGTGTGTGGATCTGGGGGAGGGCCCCACCTGGCGAGATATGGGAGGGCGCTTGCATGCTTGGCCTCACTAGCACAGAAGCAAACGCTCACAATCCATACGTGACAATACAGATCACGTATGTTTATGGGAAGGGCCCATGTCTAGACACAGTTTACTGTTGGAGGGCTTCACCCCCACATTTAGAGTTCACTGAGCTGAATCCCACTTTATCTGGGCTTGAGGACAGGCAGTGTGTATGTCCCCCAGTTCTGAGAATACAGCCTCAGTCAAGCCCTGGCTCCATTCTCTTCCTAACCACCCTGTCCCTTCCAGACTGTCACCTCCAGGGACCCCACAGCCCAGCCTGTGCCCTCACCAAGCTTTCCAAAGACGCTCTTCATGCCCAGATGTCGGGGAAAGTCGGCCATGTGCTGGCCACTCCTGCAGGCCCTTGGGGACTCATGGAGAAATTGAATGGATGGTCCCACCCTCAAGGCTGGCCTTGCGGCGGATACTGCCCCCTAACTGTGCCCCCAAGCCCTCCCATCCCCCACCCACAGCGTGGATTGCACGCCCTGTTCTCAGAGTTCGGGCAACTCATGGCCCTCCCCCACACACCTCATCTCCTCCTTCAAACTTCAAACGTCTCTTGAAACCCAAGGTCCCTGAGAGGGAGCCAGGCAGGCTGGTCCTGTGGCTCTCCAGCCACTCTGCATGGACATTCCCAGGAGCTGCCCTGCCTCCCTGTCCTGTCCTGTCACGGGGCCTGTCACCTGTGGTTCCTGTCTGTGCACCCCCGGGGGTGCACAACCCCCTGGGCTTGTGTGGCTGCTTCCTGCCCCCCCCCCACACACACAGGTTCGCCTCTGTCCTTTATTGGTGAGTTCCCCTCTAACGTGTCACTGGAAGCTCTCAAGTAGAGGTGAGCCAGGCAGAGGAGCAGGTGGCAGTCAGCCAGGGACAGGTCCCAGCTACCGTGTGTCACTGTGTGCCTGCTGCTCTGGGGCCTCATTGGCTGCTGTCTCCAGTGTGTGATTCTCCTAACACATTTCTTTACACATTTCTTTTTTTTGTAAACTATCTAGAGGAGTCTATAGTCTGAATGAAGCCCTCCCAGAGGCCCTTTTTTATAATCCTCACTCAAGGACATGTCCACTGATTTTAGAGAGAGAGGAAGGGGGAGGGGGAAAGAGAAAGAGAGAGAGAGAAGGAGAGAAACATCCATCAGTTGCCTCCGTATGCAGCCTAACCAGGAATTGAACCCACAATCTCAGTATGTGCCCTGACCAGGAATTGAACCCGGGACCTTTTGGTGTATGGGACAATGCTCCAACCAGCTGAGCCACCTGACCAGGGCGGATGCACCGCTGCACACAACATCCATCACAGTTCTCACTCTCAGTCTCCTGCATCACCGTCTGCTCCTCCAGCCTGGGAAGTCCACGAGGCGGCGTCACTGCCGTATCCATCACGCTGACCCTGGGCCTGGCATGCCATAATCTCCATATAAACCTGGTGATTTACCTCCACGTGAAGGACTTCAAAGGTTTCTATCTGCTTATACTCACAAGCCATTACTGGTGTCATGAGTGAACTGCAAACTTTCCCCATTAGAAGGATAGCAATGGACTGTTTTTATCGTCATCTTCTAAGTGGTGTTGGACTAATTGTCTTGGCTCACGATTCCACCCCAGGGGGCTGCGGAGCAGATGAACTGTGCGGCGTGCCGTCTGATTTGGGCACGCTCCTGCACCCTGAGGGCGTGGGCTCCCTTCCAGGTTCTCACAGTATCAGGTCCCCAAATACCCTAATAATCTTCCACTGTCATTCTTCTGCTGTTTTACTTATTTGCTTCTCAGCTAGAAAGCACTGGTTACTGTTCAATTGGAAGTCATTTGCCTTTCAGAACCTCTTCCTGGTTCCTCCTTGAAAATATTTGGAAATCACCTATCTATCTAATAAGGAATTGGATATTCAGAATATATAAAGAACTTTTGCCCTGGCAGCTCAGTTGGTTAGAGTGTCATCGTGGTATGCCAAGTTTGTTGGTTTGATCCCCTGTCAGGGCACATACAAGAATCAACCAATGAATGCATCAATAAATGGAACAACGAATTGATGTTTCTCTCTCCCTTTCTCTCATTCTCTCTCCCTCCCCCTGCAAAAGTTCAATAAAACATTAATATAAAGAACTCTAAAACTCAACATCAAAAAATAACCAACTTGAAGCCTGGCTGGTGTGGCTCTGTGGATTGAGTGCTGGCCTGGGAACCAAAGGGTTGCTGGTTCGATTCCCAGTCAGGGTGCATGCCTGGGCTTTGAGCCAGGTCAGGCCCCCAGTAGGGGGCGTGTGAGAGGCAACCACACATTGATGTTTTTCTCCCTCTCTTTCTCCCTCCCTTGCCCTCTGTAAAAATAAATAAATAAAATATTTAAAAAAAAAGAAACTATAATTTTACTAAATTTTCAGTAAAAATGTCTCAAGCCTTTCTGGTTGATGGCACTCCCTGATTCTGTTGCCTAGAAGGTTCTGGCATTTACCAGATCAGGATCGATTCTTTTGTCTTGCTGCTGCACAGAACGGGACAACCCTTTCAATTCTAGAGAGATATTATTTCTTTATTATTATTTTTTAGGAAAATATTTTCTAAATTCATTATTTCTTCCTGCATTTGTCGTACTGAGAGCTGTTCACACTCAAAAAAAAAAAAAGATTACAAAAAGGAAAGGAAGTGGGTGAGAGGGGGAAGGACAGAGGGTTCGTGTCGACGGTTGGGCGAAGCGTTGGGCTAGGCCCCCTCCAAAACTGTAATTTGGGAGAAAATGAAAGGGAAGGAGTCTCTTCCGGAAGTGGCCACTCACACTTCACCGCACTAGCGCTGCTGGTTACAATAACACCTTTTTGAAAACTGCCCGTTATAGAGATTTATCCACACTGTTGGCTTAGAGTTTCTTCATTTTTTAAAATTCATTTTAAAGAGAGAGAGAGAGGAAGGGAGAGGAACATCAATTTGTTGTTCCACTTACTGATGCATTCATTGGTTGATTCCTGCAAGTGCCCTGACTGGGGATCGAACTCAGACCCTGGCGTCTCAGTATGATGCTCCAACAGAAAGAGCTACCTTGGTGGGGCCTCTTTTTTATTTTTTAATTACATTTTTTTCTCTGTGATTTTAAATGACTTCGTTGCCATGTAATACACCAAATAGCTGTATTAACCATAATGCTAACTGACATTATCCCATTCCACTGCCCCCCCTCCCCCGCCTCCAGTCTCTGTGATACTATATTGTTCCATCCCCACGGCTTTGTAATAGGTTTTAATGTAGGAAGTTAGGTTGCCCTCTTTGTTTTTATTTTCAACAGTGTTTGAGCCACACAGCTACCCGCTCAGGCTTTGGAATTACTTTGTCAATTTCTGCGGAAGTTCCTGGAGGGATTCAAATTGAACGGTATTGAGTCTGCAGATTAGTTTGGGGAGAAATGCCATCACCCCCCAGGTTGCCACTTCCTGTCCGTGAACATCACCTGCTTCTCTTTCTCAGTTATTTGCACCTGTGTCTTCACTAACCTTTGATTTTCTCATCAAGTGCTGGGCACCGGTTTGCGGGCATCTTGGGGGGACGGAGTGACAAATGCTTGAGAAGGCGTTAATAAGATACGTTTTCATGGACCACGTAAGCACACAGACAAATACCTCGAAGAACTTCGCTTTGCTAATTTGAAGAAGTGAAGAGTCATGTGCTGGATTAGCGGCTCTTTCTTGGAGGACAATGTGCCTTCAGCTCAAGGAGTAAAGCAATTTAGTCATTTATAATATGTTACCTAATACTTTCCTCTGAAAAGAATTCTGCTAAATGGGTTTCCTATGTGTTAATTTCCATTCACGCAGAATCTAACGAGAACACGTCACACGCATTTTCCTCCAATCCACGTCGCCGGAAGCGTGGTTCTAGGCAATGTCTTTCCTTCGAAGAACGCGATCCCGCGTGGCGTCTTCGCTCTGGGTCTGGTTTCCGCCAGTGTGACTTTACCTGATAAACGTGTAAGCACATTCTATAAACACGGACTCATTTGATCCTTAAAACAACCCGGGAGGCTAGTATTTTTATTGTGTTCATTTTTCAAGTGAGGCAGCTGAGGCTCGGGGCGGGGAATGGGGGGGGGGGCGGGGACCGACCTGCTGGGGTGCAGGCCCCCAGGGTGCAGCTTGTTGGGGGGCGACCCTCTGCGCCCAGAGGCTGCGTCCTCCTCCCGGCTCTCAGCGGCTGCGCCCTACTCCCCTGAAATCTGCCGTGCGGAGAGAGGCAGGTAGAAATGCCCCCCCAAATTCCCCCTTTAAAAAAAGTTTTTATTTATTTATTTTTAGAGACAGGGGAAGGGAGGGAAAAAGGGAGGGAGAGAAACATCAGCATAAGAGAGAAACATGGATTCTACGCACCCCGATGGAGGATCAAACCCACAACCCAGGAAAGCGCCCTGACCCGGAATCGCACCCGGGGCTTTGGTGCTGCAGGACCCGCCGAGCCCCATGGGTCAGGGCGAGAGTTCCTTTTCAATGTATACAAGAGAAAGCTATATTCAGGATGTCAGCATTTTAAATCCAGCAAGGATCAAGCCACTGATCCAAGCTGGCCTTTTGGCTCTGCAGCCAAGGGTGTGGGCTCGAGATGCAATTTCAGCAGCATGGGGAATACCGCCAAGAATATTTTAGTCACTACGTGTGGTGCCAGGTGGGCGCTGGGACTATGGGGGAAACGCTTTGGGAAGTATATGATTGTCTAGCCACTAAGCTGTACGCCTGAAACTAATACAAAATACTATTAAACGTGAACTGTGATTGAAAAACATTTAAAAAGTAAAAAGAATGTAAAAAAAGTGTTTAAACAGTGGCCCGAGTCCAAGGAAGGTGATCTATTATCCATTTGTCTTTCCTGTTGGGGGCGTCAAACTCATTCTCACTGGGGGCCCCATCAGCCTTATGGTTGCCTTCAAAGGGCTGAAATAATTTAGGACTGTATACATGTAACTACCCCTTAATGGTTAAAGAGTTGAAATTACATGCGGTCTTTTGAAGGCAGCCTCGAGGCTGAGGGGCCCCCAGTGAAAATGAGTTTGACACCCGTGCTGTAGATGAAGGCTATTTTAAGAAGGAATGAGATAAATACAAAAATAAGAAAAGTATAAGTAACACGTGCTGATAAATTGCAAGCACTTTTGGGGAGCTTTCTACCTTCATGTTAAAAATGCCAAAGTGGCCCTGGCCAGGTAGCTCAGTTGGTTGGAGCATTGTCTTAATGTGTTAAGGTTGCAGGTTCGATCCCCAGTCAGGGCACAAACAAGAAGCAACGAATGAATGCATCAGTAAGTGGGACAACAAATTGATCTGTCTCTGTCTCAAATCAATTTTAAAAAATGCCTAAGTGAAAGATTAATTAAGGAAAATGGCCAAAACTGTCAAAACATGGGGAACTAAGAAAGGCTTTGAAAGGGATTTTCAGCACAGAGAAGGTATTTGAACATATTCAGAAATTATAAAAAATATAAAAGCCAAAAAGTCAATGAAATTGTTTTGCTATTTTTCTCTTATTACATTTATTTATTTACTGTCTGTGTTTGAAGTTGGAAAGAGTATTCTTTATTTTTAAAATCCTCCACAGGGGATATGTTTATTGGTTTTAGAGAGAGATGAAGGGAGAGAGAGAAACATCAATCAGTTGCCTCCCACACGCGTCCTGAACTGGGACTTGAACCTGCGACCTTTTGGAGCACAGGACAATGCTCCGATCAGTTGAGCCACCTGGCCAGGGCGGAAAGAGTATTCTTTTACACACCAGTTTTTATCATCTATTAAGGCGATCATGATTGACAAAGTTTATAAATCACAGAGCATTGAAAACCAATGTTTGGGGCCTCTAAATGTACATACACAGTTCATCCTATAAACTAATAGTTGTGGATATATTACATCATTTCAGCCATGACTAATATGTGCCATCAATGCTTATTGAAAATTACCAATTAATTGTCAATATTTTTATAATATTATTGACACTGTAGCACGAACATCAATACTGTCCATCCAGAGAATTCTTTTCATCTTGCAAAACTGAACCCTGTACCCATTAGCATCTGTTCCTTCTTCGCTCCCCTTGGGCTCTGCGACCACCATTCTGTTTCCTGTCTGTGACTGTGGCCACTCTTGGGACCTCCCGGAAGTGGGATCAGATAGTAGTTTTCCTTTTGTGACTGGCCAATTTCACTTAGCACCATGTTAAGGATCATCCACATTGCAGTGTGTGTTGGAATTTCCTTCCTTTTTTTTTTTACCCTCACCCAAGGACATGCTCATTGATTTTAGAGAGGGGGAAGGAGGAGGAGAAAAACATTGATTGGTTGCCTCTTGTTTGAGCCCCGATGGGGGAATGAACCTGCAATCTACGCATGTGCCCTGACTAGGAATTGAACCCATGGCCTTTTGATGTATAGGATGACACTCCAGCCAACTGAGCCACACCAGCCAGGGCTCTGTCCTTTTCAAGGCTAACATTCCATTGGTTATATAGACCACATTTCATTTCTCTGTTCATCCAAGGGCAGACATTTGGGTTGCTCTGACCTTTTAGCTGTTGTGGATGAGGCCGAGGTGACCACGGGTGTGTAAGTATGTCTCTGAGCTCCTGCTTTCGATTCTTTTGGGTGTATACTCAGAAGAGGGATTGCTGGGTCATATGGTTTCATTTTGTGAGGAATCACCATTTAATTTTGTGAAAATCCCTTCTGTTTTCCATAGAAGCTGCATTTTACACGCCCACTGGCAATACACTCTAGCTTTTCCACATCACTGCCAACCCTTCTTATTTCTGCTTTTTTTGATAGTAGCTATTGTCATGGGTGTGATGTAGTATCATTCTGTGCTTTTGTAGAATATATTATTTTACATCATTCATAATTTCCTGTATAACGAACACACTTAGGAATACTACAGGAGACAATTAGATAGAGTCTTTCACCATGAGAAGCTCTTTTCTCAGTCATAGCTTGGAATTCTCTTGTTTGCTTAGGCCTTCATCCCTGTCATTAGTGGAAGTATTATTTAAGACCTCAGGATTCTGTTCCGTGTCTTTGACCTCATGACCCAGGGGATGAGGGCGGTGCCCACTTCCGGAAAAGATGCTAAAGGAGCGTGAATCTACAGAGGTTTTCTTCAACCAGTGAAAAGGGATGACACACTGGTCTGTCACCATGGTCAGAAAGAGATTATAATATAACTCATTTAAAAAAACCACCAGCCCTGGCTGGGCAACTTGGTTGGAGCGTCACCCCATACACCAAAATGTTGCGAGTTCGATTCCCGGTCAGGGCACATACCTACGTTGTGGGTTTGGTCTCTGGTCGGGGCACGGCTGGGAAACAAATGATTGACGTCTCTCTCTCTCTCTCTTTTTTCATTTCTTTTTTTTTTAAAGATTTTTATTTACTTATTTTTAGAGAGGGAAGGGAGGAAGAAAGAGAGAGACAGAGAAACATCAATGTGTGGTTGCTGGGGGCCATGGTCTGCAACCCAGGCATGTGCCCTGACTGGGAATCGAACCTGTGATGCTTCAAATGGGCTTGTGAACCTATATGTTTTAAGGTAAACAGACTGATCCTTGAATTACTAAACAGACAGCTGCTGACCACATGGCCTGTGTAATTCTGAAGGCACCCCAAGTGTCGGGATCAAATCAAGTTGCTGTATGTCCCAGATTTGCATAGAAACAGGCACGAATTACCGCCTGGGGTCCCAGTGTCCGCTGCGTCCTGAGCTCCCTGGATTATTTCGTCCACCCTCGGTTATCAGCAGAGAATGGTAGAATGTTTAAAGAAAGAACCGCCCAGCAGTATTTACACCTTATTCCAGGTGCTGGTTCTGGGTTATGATTTCAAAAAATAAAAGCACCAGAAATAAACACAGAGGTGTTGGGGCCGACACAGTTTTCTGGAAATGGCAATCAAAAATGTCACCAGGGAGACCGCAGCTGTTCTGAACTCACGGGGCCCACGGTCTCCTCCACCGTCACTCTTGGAGGGCGGGGCAGGGGGGGGCAGGAAGAACCCCGAAGCCCCGCAGCAATCGGGCCACGCAGTAGGCAGGATAGGAGGCTACGGTTTGGACTCCTTGGTATTCATTGCAGCTTCTACTTAAAAAGTCTATTTTTCACAGTAATATGACAGTGCGATATTAGAAAGCAATGCGATTACCTAGGCGATACTGAGGCGCGTTTCTGCCTTTTACTCGGTCTTAGAAAGGGGGAGAGAGAAGGAGACGAATCCACGAACGCTCCAGTTCCCCAGTCAGGGACGGCGGGGCCTGAACCCCTGTCTCGAGGAGCCCTCACCATCGTGGGCCCGCCCAGTCCGCGCCCACCCCTCAGCCGCAGACGCGAATTGGACGGCGGCCTGTACCTCCCACAAACTCACCTCCGTTTCCCCAACGGTAAAACAGAGACAGCATCCAAAGCCCTAGGGAGGGCGGGTGGAGGTTGTACCCCCACCTGGGGCTCAGCAAACCCCGGGTCTTCCCATAGCCGCTGAGGCCAGCATCCCCCTGGGCACGATTCTCACCCGAGGCCCTGGCTCGCAGGCCTCCTTCCTGCCTGGCTTGCTGTCCTCTCTCCCCTGAACCCCCTGGACCCCTCTTGTCCCCAGACCTCTGTGGACACGTGGATCCCATGGCGGGCACACAGGACAGCGTGCTCTGGCTGACCAAGGCGGGCCAGGCCCTCCTGAGGTGGCTCGTGTGACCCTGGTAACAGCGACAGCTCCTGTCCCTCCTCCCCCAGCTGCTTGCCGGGGTGAGGGTGAGGCCGGGTTCTGAGGCATCTCCGGCAGACCTGGACGCTGGCTGCATAATCAATACTTTCTGATGAATGTGCGTCTAGTTTTGTAAGAGTTAAAGGGAGAGAGGAAGTGAAGTGCTCTAATACTTTTTTTGTTTGTGTATTTAAAGGCCTGTTTTTGATACCAAGAAATCCATCTAGCTGTGTGCTGTCGTTTATGTTAGGGATGACTTTGAAAAGATGGAGTTACTAATCTGAATAAAGAGATGCAGTTAAATAGATGCAGATTTTAATGAGTAAACATTATGAGTGTGAAGCCCCGGATTCTGGTCCCAGTGACATTCAGGTCGAGGGAGAGAGAGAGAGAGAGAGAGAGAGATTTGTTATTCCACTTACTGATGCATTCATTGATTAATTCTTATATGTGCCCTGACCAGGGATCGAACCCTCAACCTTGGCATATCAGGACGATGCTCTAACCAGCGGAACTACCTGGCCGAGGCTCCCACACACATCTTGGCCATCAGAAATGAGTCCAGAAGCCTTCCCAGTCTTTGTACCTGAAGCGGGAGGATATAGTCTCGGGAGGGTGGGCCTGAGGCTTCCCAGATGACCCAGGACAGCAGCCTGGAGTGTGACTCATGATCAAGGTCAGAGATTCTCAAGCTAGAAGTCAGGGCCCCGCCTCCTGCTGGGAAGCTTACAGTGAGAAGGGAAGGTGGCTGTGACCTTCAGTCTGGGAGGGAAGGTGCGCCTCAGGAAGCCAGGGCTCTCTCTGCCCAAGGCCAGAGGGGAGGGAGAGCGAGAAGAAGGGGCCATCAGTTACATAAGCTCTTCGGTTTTCAGCGGAGAATCCTGCGGGAGCTCACAGCACCACGGAGCCGCCCCTACAGTGAGTCTGTTGATGAACAAACTGAGGCGGCTTGTTCTGCAGCTCCTGCGATGAGCCTCGCAGTCGTCTTCAAGCAGGAATTAGATGTTCGCCTTTTATGTGTGCACAAAAGACCTGGGCTCTAAATGAGAAAAAGCTAATATTCTCTTAATGGGATTGCTTGGGGGAGCGTGCACTCCATGAGCAAATGTTTCAGAAGAGGCCCTCCTGCAGCCGGCCTGGAGAACTCTCACTGGGGTTTAATCAGGAAGTTTCCAGGTGCAGACACGTTGCTACGAGGCTGCAAAGAACTGAGAGGAAGCAAAGTGCAATAAAATATCAAACGAAAGCAGCGTTGCACCCCAGGCTGTTTCTTGGCGAGTATTTATATAAGCGTTTGGCAGCCGATAATGTCCCATGGAAACTTATCAGATAAACACATTTGATTGATCAAGTTCCAACTGAATGTTTTCTGTTCCCCTTCAATCCTCTGTAACCACATTGAAGTATATTTGGGGGTTTCAGGGCAATGACAACTCAGAAACGGTTGGAGAGACGTCGTCAGGGTTTGGTTCTGAGGCAGGAGGCAGCGCAGGAAGAACTCGGAGACTGCATTGCTGTTCCTGGCCAGCGCCTAGCATCCCAGTTGCCAGGAAACGCCTTTAACCAATTAGGCAGATTAGAGAGTAAACCAAGGCAGGGAGGAGGAAGGAGACACGTCTCACACGCTAACTCAGCAGTCCTGAGCTTGGCTGATCATATTGCCAGGTGTTCCAACATCACAAGAAACCCTACGTTAGCAAGAAAGAAGGGAAGTCCTTGAGATTCTATGTAGCGTTTCCACTGTCTGGGAAAGAAAGCCTTGAACCTGTGCTTTCATCCCAAAGCCTGAATGTGGGACAGGGTCCCCGGTGCCCAAAGAAAGAGCCCATAAAACAATTTTGGTTAATTGCCTACCTCCGGTCACTGTCTGTTTTACGAGGGAGTCCCTGATGATCACAGAAAGAGCCCATAAATAACTTTGGAAATTGCCCCAATTTTAATTAACTGCCTCCTGTCACGTATCTGTTTTACAACAAGATGAACAAATGGAGTCCTGGAGCAAGATAAGGATTCAGGCCCACAGACCCCACACATCCCTACGTTTGGGTGGTCACATCTCCTAGGAGAGCCGGTGCCACATTTATCCGTTAATCAACATGTAACCTTTTTTCTCCTCTCTCACCAACTACGTAAGTCCTTAGAACAAAGAACTAGCACTCTCTCTCTCTCTCTCTCTCTCTCTCTCGCTTGGGGCGCTCTTGACACTCTTGAATCCCGGGCCACTGGGCCTCTGGCCACTTGGCCTCAGACCCCCCGGGGGGCTTGCCACCCTGGGTTTCAGCTGCTCTTACTTTTGCTGCCCTGCTTTGCCCTGAAACTTTGCCTTTCACCCCCCACTCTACCCAGTCCCATTCTCTTCCACGGGAACAGGTCACTAAAAAACTGATGACACGCTAATAGATTTGCTGACCTGTCATTCTTTACATGCGTCAGCAGGAAGAACCAGGTCTCTCCCGTCAACAGTCTGGCCAAGCATCCAAGAGGACGAGAGAGTCTGACCCTGCGGCCAGCAGCGGCCACTCAGCGCTCAGCCAGCCGGGTGGCGGGGAGCTGGGTTAGCACCAGGCTCACGGCCTCACTGCGGTCCTTAAGGTTGGAAGCCAGGTCCCTGCTCTCACAGATGGTCCCCCCCAACAATGGAATCACATTTTTATGTAACTGAACCACCAAGGTGTTAAGCGACAGGTTCCCCACGGCCAATATAAACTTTAAAATCAGGACAAAACGGAGAAGAAAGCATTACCCCCAGAGGTTTGAGGAAAGGCGATTCTGTGAGGGAGGGTCCCCAGCAAAACAACCACCAGAGGGGGCTCCTAAGAAAGAGGATCCAGAAAAAGCCGAATCCACTTTTCCTCTGGGACCGATAGAGGCCAGAGAGGCTGTGCGGCTGGCAGCACTGGGTCCCTGTGGGCTGCGAATCACCCCCAAATCGCCCTCCCGCGCCTATGGGGTGGGCTGCACCCGTTAAGCATTTGTGCCTGCAGGGGGCGCACAGGGGCCAGTGCGGAGGAAGGCGCCGGACCGCCTGCGGCGGGCAAACTCCCTCCAGCGAGCCGCTGCTTTGGCTCCTGCGCACCGGTCTGCAAAAGATGCTGCGTCGCGGCCTGTGACCGTTTCGTGGTGGCCCCATCAATGTGACATCTTGCCGGGGGGGCAGGGAGGCCTCCCAGGCCAGTGCCCTCCTGGGCATTTGCCCCTCAGCCTCACCTGCCCGAGCCCGCCTGTGCCACTGTCCCTCATTCATCACCGGCCTGGGCACCACCCTACCCGGACACCTCTGTCCCTCAGCTGTCACTCAGCTGTCCCTCAGCCTCAGCTGCTCGGACCGCCCCCTGCACCCGTTCCTCAGCCTGGACAGCCTGCACCCTAATGTTTCTCTTTCCGAGCCTCTCCGGAGAGTTCTCTCGTCTCCTCAGTTTAGTGATTATTATTGCTCCCTTTCTGAATTTACATTTTATTCTTTTTATAATCTGAAGTTCGGTGCTCCACTATGAATCCATGAAAGCTCTTTTCATATTATAATCAGAGTTATTTTAAAGCCTGGTATCTCCTCTCCCTGAATCCTTGAAGTATTTTTCTACTCTCTTGGAATGGCGACATATCTCATCTTTTCGTACGCCTAATTATATTTCTTTATTGCTTCTTGTAACTTCGCATTTGGTTATAATTTCAGACCGACAAAAATGTTGTAACTGGAATACAAAGAACTCAGAAACGACTGCGGGCAAAAAAGAAGATAATTGCAGTTTTAAAAATTGAGGAAGTGAGAAAAATACTTGCACAGGATCTCACAAAGCGCACCCATCTCTAATATATAAATTCCCTGAGGAATCAATAAGATGATTAAGAATCCAGTGGACGATTAATCAAAGGATAATTAGAGAAATGCAAATACAGGGAACTGCAGGAGCCAGGGCAAGTGCGTATTCTAGTTTCCAAGTATTTGAGGATATTTTCTTTTTAAGATTATTTATGTATTTATTTTTAGACAGAGGAGAAAGGAGGGAGAAAAGGAGGGAGAGGAACATCCATGTGTGGTTGCCTCTCACATGCCCCCTACTGGGGACCTGGCCTGTAACCCAGGCATGTGCCCTGACTGGGAATTGAACCTGAGACCCTTTGGTTCACAGGCCGGAGCTCAATCCACTAAGCTACACCAGCCAGAGCCTTTTTTTTTTTTTTTTTGAGGTGGGGTTGTTAATAAATTTCCTTTTTACTGATTTTGATCAGGAAATGTTCTCCTTTTGGAATTCATTGAGGTTGTTTATGTGACCTATTTGCATGTTTTCTGTGACAGTTTCGTGAGCATCTGAAGAAAAGTTTTATTTTGTGTTTGCAGGATGAATCATTCATCCCAGAGCAATTCCCTTATTAATTATCTTATTTAGGCCTTCCATAATTACCTTTTTGTGGTCTATTGGAACTGCTGTCCATTGAGACAGGCAAAACACAGTCTCCTGTTCCTAATGTGTTTTTCTACTGCTGTGAATCTCTCTTACATTTTGAATTATAAATATTAATTCATATTTTTGTGGTATGACTTAAATCTTCACTGTAAATTACAAGGTTTAGTTTATAAAGTGTTGAGTTTGTTTCATTTAAGTATTTTGTTTTTCACTGAATTCAAAGTATTAAACTATTAAAAAAAAAAAAACACTCTACACCTTCCCTTCTTTGTATGTGCCGGGTATTGCTGTGCCCAATTATTTCAGTCCATACTTGCTCCTTTAATGTTTTTTTTTTTAAGTTCGTTTTTTTACTTTTTATTTTTTTTAAAGATTTTACTTATTTATTTTTAGCGAGGGAAGGGAGGGAGAAAGAGAGAGAGAGAAACATCAATGTGTGGTTGCCTCTCACACGGCCCCCACTGGGGATGTGGCCTGCAACCCAGGCATGTGCCCTGACTGGGAATTGAACCTGTGACCCTTTGCTTTGCAGCCCCACGCTCAATCCACTGAGCCACACCAGCCAGGGCTATGTCCTATACTCTTTGCCGCACTCATAACTATTATCAGTTTCATTATTCCTACATGATGGAAGCTTAGAGCTTCCTGTCCTCTAACCACAGTCCGTATGTTGGTTTTTGTCTTCGATATATAAATAAGTAAGTTCAAGGAGCAGCCCATGTGTCCATCAGGAGATGAGCTGATAAAACAACCGTGGGACATTGACACAGTGGAATTCTACTTGGATGTAACCAAGAAGAAAACTGTACCCTTTGCAACAGCACGGATGGACCTGGAGAACATTATGCTGAGTGAAATAAGCCAGTTAGAGAAAGACAAATACCATATGATCTCGCTCATATGTGGAATCTAATGAACACACTGAACTAACAAGCAAAAACAGAGGCAGACCCATAGATGGAGAGCAGATGACAGCTAGGGGGGGAGGTAAGCGGGCATAGGGACTGAGCAACAGGGAAAAAAAACTCATGGATGCGGTCCGCAGCGTGGTGATCGCTGGGGGGTTGGGGAGGAGGTGTAAGGGGACTACACAGCAATGGAAAAAATAGAATAAAGATTATATATTGAAAAAAGATTCAAAGTCATCGTCTTTGGTCAAGTTCTCTGTTGGTTTGGTCCCTTCACCCTCCAGTTAGTAGCATATTCAACAAGTACTTAAGGAGACATTTCCTGGCTTAAAGATTTTGTATTTGTATTTGAAAGAGTTTTCCAGAGACAAGCAGTGGGTTGCGTTTCCCATGGAAATGCTGTAGGTGTTATTTCACTCTCTCCTGGTGTTGCTAGGGAACCCGAGGTTTTCTTTGTTGCCTTTTCTTTTTTTTCCTTTTCTATTCTTTTCTTTTTGATTTGCTTTTCTGTTCAGAGGACTCTTACCTTTGAAATCCATTCGATTTCATCGTTTCTCTCAGGGTGGACTGTTCTAGTTAGTGATTTATTTCTTTAATTCTCACTGAAGGCTATGCTTTTAATTTATGTATTTATTTATAAAGATTTTATTTATTTATTTTCAGAGAGAGGGGAAAGGAGGGAGAAAGAGAGGGAGAGAAACATCAATGTGTGGTTGCCTCTCGCACGCCCCCTACTGGGGACCTGGCCCACAACCCAGGCATGTGCCCTAGGCTGGGAATGGAACTGGTGACCCTTTGGTTCTCAGGCTCGCGCTCAATCCACTGAGCCACACCAGCCAGGGTGAAGGATATGGTTTTATTGATTTGAGAGAGAGAGACATAGATACCACTGTGAGAGAGAAACATCCTTGGTTTACCTTCTGTACACACCCTGACTGAGAATCAAACCCGAGACCTTTTGGTGCATGGGAAGATACTCCAACCAACTGAGCCACTCGGCCAGGGCCAGGAGCAGAGCACTAGTGCTCAGGGACGCACTCCCTTTCCTCTTCCCGAAATAGTGCACTGCCCACCTTGCTGTGGGTTACGAGGCCTGACTGCAGGTCCCTGCATTTGTAAACCTGCATAATGGATGCATGCAGAGCTTTAAAGCAAGGGACGGAAAAAGCCTCGAGCTATGAGAGTCTGTACCATTTTCGAATGTCACGATGTTGACTCCATAGTAAAAGAGGTCACCTCAGAGCAGGCACAAAGCTGGCTGGAAGGACACCGAGCAGAAGAAGGAGGGTCAAGGACAGGTAGAAATGGACACGGTGACTTCTGGTCGCGGGCTGGGTTCGACTACACTCATAGGTCACACAGCAGCCAGCAGTCTGGATTCTAGGAGCACGTGCTTGCTCCTCAAAGGCTGGCGAGTCTTCGGGGAGCCAGGGTGGAAGAGGCACATTCTCGGTTGTCAGCGCTTGGAGCTCATGAGAAAGATGATGTGTCACGAACTCCATCAGCGACGTCCAGTTCCCAAGACAGCCGTGCACCCCTGCGTCAGTCTGGCGGTCCTCTCCTCACCGAGCTTGCACGTGGCAATGACAAAGACTCTGTGTTTTTGGGAATTCCCAGGGCACTAAAGAACTCAGACCAGGGACAGGGCAGTGCTCCGAACCTCATCCACTCAGAGCCCAACAACAAGACAGGCAGGTGTGACATTCGACTCCTTCATCCTTTGGAACAGACTCGAGCTTGCTGTGACATCTGTTGTGAGGGCAGGAAGCCTGCACCCAGGGTGGGGACCGGACCCAAATCCAGGGCCAGCACCCGCTGAGCACCAGCTCTGTCCTGCCCCCATGTGCGTTCCAGTGAAGCTGACACTCGAGGAAGAGCTCAGGGTGCAGTGAATGAGCCTGGTTCATTTGCACGTGTGGTGTTTGTAAACTGCATCACGCAGAGCCTTCCCGGAAGGTTGGACCGGATCTCTCTAGTGGCACCACGAGCAAGATGGGACCCAGAGTTTTCATCATAGCGTCGCTGCACCCTGGATTTTCCTGCTGGATGACCTGCCTCGTATTCCTGTCACCTGCATTGTTACCCCTCAGCATTGATCTGAAAAGTGACAAAGGCACGACAGTGAAACAGAGAAGCTGAACAGCCAAAATGGGTGTTGTCTCCTCCAGTTTTTCTTCCTGCTTAATTCTCTTTCCTTCCCCACCGCCTTCCTCAGCCTCCTGTGAGTGATCTTATACATTCTCCCCTCCTCAATACATTTTCAATGTTTGTGAAAGTGCTATGTTTGGGTGGTTTTTTAAAAAAATGTTAGTAATGATGGGAAGCGGAGCCCTGGCAGGTGTGGCTCAGTGGACTGAGCGAGGGCCTCTGAACCAAAAGGTTGCGTGTTTGATTCCCAGTCAGGGCACATGCTTGGGTTTCAGGCGAGGTGGCCAGTAGGGGGTGCACGAGAGGCAACCACACATTGATGTTTCTTTCCCTCTCTTTCTCCCTCCTTTCCCCTCTCTCTAAAAACATATAAAATCTTTAAAAAAATAATGGGAAGGGAATAAAAATAATGAATAAACTGGAAAACTAATCCAAAAAAGGCATTCATTGCTGTGGGACAAACAAAATCGGTCCTGCCACACCCACTGGCTGCACAGTGATGGGCCACAGCACTGTTTTCAAGAGCAACTTTTTAAACGACCTGTGTCAACTTGTGTTTCATCTTCAATTTTCCTGCCACATCTTCCCTGAACTTTAAAAAAAAATATTTGTTTTGTGCATTTGCAACAAGGTGATTAGTTCACTCTATTTTTAGATTTAAAGGAGAACAGTTTTCACAATTTTATCAGCTCTCCAGAAGGAAACATTTTTCTGGAGAAGATTTTCAGCTCCATTGATGGGCCCAGGCCCTCTTCCCCACCTTTTCTTTCTTTAAATTTTTAAAAATTTATTGATTTTTAGAGAGAGGGGAAAAAGGAGAGAGAGAGAGACATCGCCTTGTTATCCTACACATTCACGCATTCCTTGGTTGCTTTCTGCATGTGCCCTGACCGGGGATCGAACCTGCGGACTTGGTGTATCCGGACAACGCTCTAACCACTGAGCCAACTGGCCAGGGCCCCCGCTCTTTTTTCCTCGTAGAAGCTCCATGTACACGTTATTTCTGGGCCCCCCTGTGCTTGCATACATATAAGGAAGGTGTATGTTTCCAGACTGTTTGCAGGGTATCACACGGCAACGTGTCCTAGGGTCTGCGTGTGTCTGTTTCTTGGCGCATGTGCGTTGGGGTAGCCTTTATTCCCTCCCGGTGAACAGACGCTGACAACCTCGGCACAGATCAGGGGAGAGTTCTCTCTCCTGCTCCCAAGGAGCCAGGCTGCCGACAGGTTTTCTCTGTGCTTCCCCACTGAGCTTCTCCTCGGCTTTCCGGCGCCAAACCGGGCCCAGGACAGGTTCACGGGCAGCCTGTGCCCCCATCCCGGCTGGGCACACGTGCCTTTGGGCGTCTGACGTTTGTTATAATAACAATCGCGTGTCAACATTCCCTAGTGCAGGCTTTGCTCTTTTGTTGAATGTAGACTTTGAGATTTTGCTTCTTGTTCTCTTTATTGTTTTTGTTTTTAATTCTCACTCTAGGATATTGCTTTTGCTTTTATTTTTTGAGAGACAGAGAGGGAGGGAGAGAGAGAGAAACATCCGCACCAGAAACATCAATTGGTTTCCTCCTGAACCCATCCCAGCCGGGGATCGAACCCGCAACATTTCGGTGTACAGGACGATACTCCAACCAACTGAGCCACACCAGCCAGGGCTCCTTATTGCTTTTGAGCAAGTCACAGAAAAAAGAAAGAGAAAAACTGTTTTATGCTGCCATCTTCAATCTGGAATGCTCCCTAGCTATTCTAACCCAACTCCCATTGTTATTTCCTACAGATTGTTCTATTCTGTTCTTCCTGGGTGTGCAGCTTCTCCAGCTATGAGCGTCTGTCCCATGGCCCAGGATGGCCGGAAGTGGGTCGTACCTAACTCATTTATCCTGGGAGTGCTTGTTCTTCCTGAATTGGGCAGGCTTCCCTATAGAGAGGTTTTGATGTGATTTGGCCAGAACCCTAGATGGTTACATTTCAGTTTTTATGTCAGTCTCTCCCTTTGTAATTCTTGTGTGCCATGAGTACTATAAATCTGGGCTTAATATTCCTCGTAGATTTAGCATTAAATTTATTGCTTAATTTTTTCCCCTGGCCCAGAGGAAATCCTTCCTTTGGTGTTCTAGACTGTTAGCTGATGGAATTTCCAATTTCCTTTGAGATTGCTCTTTATGAAATGTCTCGTTCTGGGAGATTTTGCTCGCAGTACTAGGAAAAGCAAGGGGCAGGGGAAATTGTTTCTAAAACAGAACTACAATGAAACTGCTTCTAAAACATCTGCAATTCCACTTTCTTTCAGCTTCTTCCTCCTCATCAACCCCCCCGCCCCCCACGGGGAAAACACATTGATTACTCTCATCTCTGGGACTCATATTCCAGACCAGCTGTTCGGGACTCTCATAGCAAGGGGTCAGGGCAAATTTTTTTTCTGGTTTTGCTATGGCTAAGGAAATCAATGGCAAATACATTTACATGACTCAAAGCAAAGGCTACTTATTCAGGAGCAACTTTTTGTAACTAGGGTGTCTTTAGAGGATTTCGCAGGTGTATGCTCCTTACAGTCTGAAACCAAAGGGATTCAGTTTCGGCAGATTAAGGAATGTGTTATCATCCGTGCATTCTCAGTCACAGGGCCATCACAGTGGGCATACACCCATTCTGTCCACTGCATCTTTTCTTTTCTTAAAAGTTATTTATTTTTAGACAGACGGAAATGGAGAGAGAATAAGACGGGAACATCAATGTCTTGTTGCTTCTCGAGCGCCCCCTACTGGTGACCTTGCTCACAACCCAGGCGTGTGCCCTAACTGGGAATCGAACCTGCAACCCTTTGGTTCACAGGCCGGGGCTCAATCCACTGAGCCTCACCAGCCAGGGCTAATTCTCAAGACTATGTACCTTTGAGATGCAGAGAGCAGTCATTATGTTTGTATATGTACGACATCTCTTTCTTTTTCTCTTGTCTCACTTCTACCAGCAGAAAAACCTATTTTGCTGCCCTGGCCAGGTAGACCAGTTGGTGGGTGGGTTGTCCTGTACACCAAAAGGTTGTGGATTTGTACCCAATCAGGGCTCAGGTGGAACGCAACCAATTGATATCTCTCTCACGTCCATGTTTCTCTCTCTCTCTCTCTCCCTTCTTCTCTCTCTAAAATCAATAAAAACATGTCTTCATTGAAGATTTTTTTTTTAAATTGCACTAGATTTTTTGTGTCTGAAGAAATAGGAAAAAAAAGTAGTTTGTTCACTGTGTCTCTGCTTCTACATTGTCACAGAGAAGTTAGAGGATGGGGGGTGTGGGTTTTAGTGGCTCTGACGACCTTTACCACCTCCTTTGTGTTTTCCCTGGGTCGTCACCCAAGATGGGCCCACTCGGGAGCTGGAGAACATCTGATGTTCTTTCTGGAACGAGAGAATGCGCAGAGGGAAAGGAAATACATTCTGCGACTCATCGTCACTTTTCTATCTTCACAGAGAGGTAACGAGACCCTTGAGGGATGAACCAGGGCATGGAAGTCCTGGCTTATAAATTTTAAATGATTTCAAACGATCTCTGCAGGGACTTATTTAAAAGTGGGCACCGAAGCAAGTTAGTGGGAAGGAGAGATGCTCAGGGAGAACTGGAGGTGCTGGCTGAACCTGGAAGTCACGCAACGTGCCATTTTGAAAGGGAGAGGTTTCCTTTGATGGTTCTCGTGTGACCTTGAACCAAAATTTGCTTGGCATTTCATGCAATAATGTAGAACTCAAGTGCTATTTCACAGATGTAAACAGAAAGCAAGCTTATCTATTAATCAGGCACTTTTTTTTCTCCCAAAGTGGTTTGTTTTCCAAGAGGAAATATTATTCAATCCAAGGGGTGTTTTCTGAAGCGCTGGAATCTTGTTCTTGCTCTTTGAACCTGCCTGGAATCCTCTGGGAAGTGTCAGGAGGAGGCTTAGAGTTTTTGTTAGAAGGAATAAATATTTTATTAGGATTTGCCAAAAAAACTGGAGGTATGCCCTCCTTTGCTGTTTGCCCTGGTCACATTGTGTTTCTCTAAATCTTTATGTATTTGTCTTTCCACACTTGTTATTTAAAGGCAGAAACCCTGTCAGAAGCTTCTTTATTCTCTCTTTATTCACTGAATAGGGTTTAGCACAGACTACATTTTCAAATAATGTAATGAATGAGTGCAAGTGAAAATGCTGCATAAAAGTTAAAGCTTCCCTGGCTGAGTAGGTCAATGGGGTAGATTGTCTCGGGATGTGCCAGGGTTGTGGGTTCGATCCCCAGTCAGGGCTCTTACAAGAATCAACCAGTGAAAGCATGGATAAGTGGAAGAACAAATCCATATTTCTCTCTCCTTCTGTCCCTCCCTGCCTCTTTCTCTCTCTAAAAAAATCAATAAGTACAATTTTAAAAAGTAAAAGAAAAATTTAAGAACAGCTATCTCCCTAGCATCTTAGTAGACTTCATGGGATTTTAGTTTCCATGTTAGTCAGCTGTGCAAAGGTTCATTGCATAATATGGTTCACGATTTAATAAGCATCCACAGTTCTTTTGCATTAAAAATCTATTTACTTTTAGAGAGAGGGGAAGGGAAGGAGAAAGAGAGAAACAGAGAAATACACAGTTGTGTCTCATGTGCCCCAGCCAGGGACCCAGCCCACAATGCAGGCATATGCCCTGACTGGGAATTGAACCAGCGATTCTTCGGTTGACAGGCTTGCACTCAACCCATTGAGCCATACGAGCCAGGGCTATCCAGCCACAGTTCTTTACACTACAGTAAACAATGCCTAGGTTTTAGGTACTGATATTAAGTGCAGTGCTGTCTGCCTTTTATTTTTCGGTTTTAGTAAAAGACTTTAGAAAATCTTTTGGAATTTTAAAAATCTATAAAAGGAGACAGTCTAATTGCCACTGTGGTAATCCACCCTGCTCCATGGTTTCCTGGAGACACTAGGTCTACCTGAAGCTGCATGCCCGCTGCATGGCACCGAATGCGTTTCCGAAGGTCCGCAGCCTCGGAAGGAGTTCGTCCTGCCCTGGGGGAGAGCACGGAACGCCCTCCGCGGAATCTCAGGCTGCGCTGAGCAGGCATGCGCGCAGCTCCACGAACTAGGCGTGGGTCCTCCATGAAAAAAGCGACCAGCTGTTCCAGCTGCCGGTCCCTCCAGACTCAGGGCATCGTCGCTTGCGGATGTGGTCCCTGCAGAGTCACAACGACAGTCTCTAAAATAAAAACGGACGCTTCCCGCCTTTCGGATGTAAAAAGGAAAAGTGCCAGGGAGATCCTTGAATGTGGTTGCCGGAAGGAACACGGGTTCCTCTTCCCTGTCTTGCTCTTTCCCGCCGGGGGACCCAGCAACTCTCCAGGGCACTGACTTTTGGGGGTTGGACTCGGGGGTGGGCATCGGCAAGTTCACTTGAACTCACCACTGGAGGCAGCCAACGCGGGGACAGGGAAAGGTGAAACTGAAAATCGAGCGGCAGGGGGCGCTGTGGGCAGGGCCGAGGCGTGTTTGTTACACGGTGCGGCCCGCGGTGTCAGGGGCAGGCAGGCGCGAGGGGGACTCGTTCTGAGATAGAATCACTGAACCGTGCACTATGCTTTGTTATTTCTTCTTGTATCTATATTATATCGCCCAATACAAATATTTCTAAAAGAAAATGAAGAATTATGACATCTTAGGGTCCTTAGGCAGCAATTTCTGATGTTACAAAGAGTTGCCCTTCATGTCTTTGGTAAAAAGATGACGACTTCTGATAATGAACAAATCCACTGTTTGTTATGGAACGGAGGTTTTAAAATTGGAGGTTTATAAGAGTTTAAACTTTTATTTCCCAAAGTACTTGGCTAGAGCCAAACAGTCTGGGGTAGGTGTCTGTCCTCTGTAGCCAGATCCCGAATAACATCATTTTGTCTAACATTGTTTCCTTACAATGTTATAAGAAAAAAAACAACCCAGAATTCCACATGGGGCCAGCTTGTCTGTGTGGAGTTTGTGATTTCTCCTCACTTCTGTGTGGACTTTCCCAGGGGATGCCGGTTTGCTCCCACATCCCAGAGATGGGCACGTTCGATTCATTGCGTGTCTGAGCGGGTGTGAGTGGGAGTTACCCTCAGATTGGAAAAATCCTTTTATCGTTTTCCTTCTTTTAAACTGATTTGTGATAGACAGAGAAAGAGAGGGAGAGACAGACAGACAGGCAGGCATTGATTAGTTGTTCCACATATTGATGCATTCATTGATTGATCCTTGTATGTGCCCTGACGGGGGATCAAACCCGAAACCTGGATATATTGGGACAGCACTCTAACCAACTGAGCCACCTGGCCAGGGCTTTTGTTTACCTTACTCTTTCTTAAATGTATACTTAGCTCGCATGTATTTCAATGTTAAATATTAGGAGTGCTCTGGGTCTTTATTTAAAAGTTTGGTAATGTTTTTATCACCAGAAATACACCGTAGGGACTTAACTCTTCATTTATACCAATTAACCTCTGGTAAAACTGGTTTTCTTATACATCATTTTGTCAAGTTGCAATTTCCAAGAACCTATCGACATCCTTAAGTGAGGTTTATTATATTTCTTAGTACCTATATGTCTAATGTTGCATTTGCTGCATTCTCTGATAATTAGTTTTGAAAGAACTTTTATTTACCTGAGCAAGAGTTTAAGCTTTACAGAGAAATTTCAGTGTTCATGCAAAGAGCTATCTCATGCCTACGCCTAGTTTCCCCACTGCTAGTCTTATATTAGTTTCATACATTTGTCACAACCAATGAACTGATATTGATGCTGTGTTATTATTAATTAGCGTCCCTACTCACTTAGATTCCCTTAGGTTTTACAACTCACTGTTGCTAAGATCTGGTCCAGGGTAACACACTTAGGCATCATGTCTTCTAAGGCGAGAAGACCCAGACGTGCATCTTACAGAATACTCTTGATCTGGTTTCGTCTTCTTTCCCCTTCAGGATCACGATGAGGTGATGGGTGTCGGGAGGGACACCCCAGAGGACGAATGTCACTCTGGTCACAGCACATCAAGGGTACACACTTCTCACACACATCATCCTGGACGATGTTGACCTTGACAGTGCGGCTGAGAGAGTCTTGGGCAGATTTCCCCACTGTGAGGCTGCCCTTCATCCGCTTCCATGAGCTACTCTAGGGAGTAAAGTCACCAGCAAAGTCCACGCTAAGAGGGCGGCGACACAGCCACAGTATGCAAATTATTTGGAATTCGTCTGCACAAGAGATTCTATTTTTATTTATTTAGGAATTCATTTATGTCACCATGGACTCATTAAGATGTATCTCGTGGTGTGGGTTGTGATCTAATACTACATCACTGATTTGGTCACTCCTGCCGTTCCGGGCTTGGTCTGCGTTGGGAGGCCATTCTCGTTCCCACCTGCGTTCTTTCAATGAAACGCGTCATTGTCTTTGCAGCGCTTCCTTCCTGTCTTCCGCTAGGAGGCGCTCCGGAGTATTTCCCGCTCCAGCCCCAGACTCAGTCATTTCCTCCAGGGGTCCCTGGTTCCTCTCATCCGCTAAGGGGATCTGGAACCCAGCAGTTCGTGCTAGGTTTGCTGCTCACTGCTGGGGGGTGGCTGCTTGCTGGTGTGATTAGCAGACAGAGCTTGAAACTATGCGTCAGTGGATCGGCCTATGTATCCACAAATCTGTAAGTATTTCTCCATGCACCCAACTGTAGCTACATTAAGCAAAATATAAGTTCCTGATGCACTTGCCAGCTCTCATCCAGCACCTGCGGGCTTTCTCCTCCGTATCTGTAACTTCTCACACCGTCGCTGGGTGACTGAGCTCTGACCACGAACCATCCACTTCCCGGTATTTTGTCGTGTATAATGCGCACTTTTTTTTTGCCCAAAATTTTGAGGGAAAAATAAGGATGTGCATTATACACGAGGAGTACCAATTCCTTATCTATACAAATGTTTTTAATTCTTTTACTTTTGCTTATGCATTAAAAGTGTAACTCTAGAAAACAATGATGATATCCGTGTGCAAAATAATACCCTGGAATAGGATCATCAGCTTTATTTCTAAATATAAATAAATAAAAACCTGAATTAAAAAATTGAAATGAAAGGTTTTTGTTTCTTGAAAGTTTGAGCCAAAAACGTGGGTGTGCTTTATACGCAGGAGCGCATTATACACGGCAAAATACGGCGCTGATTAGCTCCAATCCAGTACGTGAGTGCCTCAGTTCGGGAATTAGTAACCCGGACGCCAATGGGAAACAACGTGGCCGACTGCAGCCCGAGTGACGAGTGACGGCGGTCGGCTTTGCCTTGGGTCCGCAGCCTCCGCTCCTTCCCGCAGTGACTTAGGCTGGCAACTCTCCTCCGCACGCTCTTCCTGCGCCGTGAGTGGATTTAAATTCATTCAGTCCAGTCTGCATTCCAGTCTGTTGCTCTCTGCCAGTTGAGTTGCTTTGTTTTAATTTGCACCAATATAAGTTGACTCTTTGTGCTGGAAAGTTCTTTGGGTTTTGACAGATGGGTGGTGTCCATCCTCAAAATGTTACAGAAACAGCCCTGGCCTGGGTGGCTCAGCTGGTTGGAGCGTCATCCCGTGACTGAAGGGTTGCAGGTTGGATTCCTGGTCAAGGCACAAACCAAGGTTGCGGGTTCGATCCCTGTCCGGGCGCGTTTGGGAGGCAAGTGATCGATGTTTCTCCCTCTCCCTTCTGCTCTCTCTAAAATCAATGAAAAAGTACCCTTAGGTGAAGATAAAAAAAAACACAAATAGAAAACCAAAAAAACCCCAAAATGTCATAGAAATGTAGTCATATAGTATTAACATTTTCAGATTGGCCTCTCTTACTCAGCAATATGCATTTATTATTCATGCATTTCCATTGCAAAGATTGGTAGCTCTTTTTCAAATCACCAAATAGCATTTTTCCATTGTATGTAGGTTCACAATTTATCCATTCATCTATTGAAGGGCATTTGGTAGCTTTCAAGTTTCACAATTGCAAATAAAGCTGCTGTAAATATTAGTGTGCAGATTTCTGTGACATAAGTTAAATTTTTTCTTTATCCTCACCTGAAGACACTTTTTCATTGCTTCTAGAGATAGAGGAAGGGAGAGAGAGAAGCATTGGTGGGAGAGAGAAGCATCAATTCATTGCTTCCTGTCCGCACCTAGACCGGGGATTGAACCTGCAGCCTTGTGGTACAGGATGATGAGCCAAACCACTGAGTCCTAAGGGTGCAATTGCTAGATTATATGTAAAACTTCTGTTTAACTTTGTAAGAAACTGCTCAAGTCCTTCGCAAGCAGCTGGGACATTTTGCATCCCTACCAGCAATGTGTGGGGGATCCTTTTTCCACAGCCTCAACGGCAATTAGTAATGTCAGTTTTATTGCTTTTTAATTATTATAATAAATGTGTAGAAGGAATCCACTGCTACTCTAATTTGCATTTCTTTAATGACTAAAGATGACAAGTTTCTCTTCATCGGCTTGTTTGCCATCTGTATATCTTGCATGTTCTGATTTTTGCCCCGATTTAAGTGGCTTGCTTGTTCCTAGTTGAGTTCTAACAATTCTTTGTTATTGTGGATAAAAGTCAGATGTGTGCGTTGAGAGATGTGTTCCAGTCTATGGCTTGTCTCTTCATCCTCTTAACAGTATCTTTCAAAGAGCAAAAGTTTATAAGTACCTTAAAGTTCAAACGTAGGAATTAATTCTTCCTTCACCAACAGCACTTCCGGTGTTCGGCCTAAAATCTCATTCCAAAGCTAAGGTCACGTGGATTGCCCCTAACCCCATTTGCTTCTAGAACTTTCATAGTTTTCCATCTTCTATTTAGGTCTAGCTCATTTTGAGTTCATTTTTGTGTAGGATGTTAAATCAGTGTCTGCATTCAGCTTTGGGTGAAGGCGTCTGATTGTGCAGAGAAAGTTTACAGAAAAGACCATTCTTTCTCTATTGAGTTACCCGTGCGCCTGTCAAAAATCACGTGACTGTATTTATGCACATCACACCTCAATCCTCTTCTGTCTCACAGGCCTGTGTGTACGTCTCGATCAGGTTGTGTGAATCCTGTGGCTGTGAGTATCAGCCCTCTGTTTCTCCCCACAACTTTGCAGTCCATTTGTTAATATCCACACAACCACGGGCATGCTGGGATTTAGCTTGGGGTGGGCGGGTCAGGTCACACTGGGAAGAACTGGCATCTCAACGTACTGTGTTAAAAATATGGAATGTCTCTCCATGTATCTGGATCTTCCTTGATAAACTTCGCTAGGGTTTTGTAGTTTTCTTTTTTTTAAAATTTTATTTTAAAAGACTTTATTTATTTAATTTTTAGAGAGGGAAGGGAGGGAGAGAGAAACATCAATGTGCGGTTGCTGGGGGCTGTGGCCTGCAACACAAGCATGTGCCCTGGCTGGGAACTGAACCTGCGATGCTTTGGTTCTCAGCCCGCGCTCAATCCACTGAGCTATGCCAGCCAGGGCAAGGGTTTTGTAGTTTTCTGTGTGTGGATCTTGTCCATATTTCGTTAGATGCATCCTTCAGTACTTTCTTTTTTATGCTGTTATATATATTTATTCATTTCAAATTCTGAAAGTGCTCAGTTTCTCCCAATGAGAATGATATTAGCTATAGGTTTCCTGTAAATACTTTTTATTGGGTTAAGAAAATTCCTTTCTAGCCATAGTTTAAAAGGTGTCAAATTGTTGAATGCTTTTTAAATGAATTTATTAATATGAGCATATGATTTTTAAAAATGTATTCTGATAATAAAATGAGTTACAACAATTAACTTATAAATATTGAACTTACCTTGTACGCCTGGAATAAACTCCGTTGGTTGTGATGTGTTATCCTTTTTATATAATTCCTGATTTGTTTTGCTAATATTTTGTTAAGGATTCTCTGTGTTGATTTATGAGAGATTGGTCTGTAGATGTTTTATTTTCTTGTACGATCTTTGGTTTTGTCAGTAAAATAGGACAGTCTTCAAAAAATTAATAGGCAACTTGTTCTTTCTTTTATTCTTTGACAAAGATGTGGATCATTCCTACTATTTCTTCCCTAATATTTGGTTAAAATTCACCAGTGAAACCATGCCTGGTCAGGGCTCATGCCTGGGCTGTGGGTTCAGTCCCCGGTCAGAGCGCGTGAGAGAAGCAACTGATCGATGTTTCCCTCTCACATCGGTGTTTCCCTCTCTTTCCCCTTCCTGCCCCCTCTAAAAAAACCCAACGATCTTGGGGTTGAATATATGCTGACAGAAGAGGATTCGACTTTGGGTGGTGGGCACACAGTGCAATATACAGATAATGTGAATAGAAATGTGCACCTGAGACTTACAAGACCACACGAACCAATTTACTGCAATATATTTAATTAAAAAAAATCTTACATTCTGCATTCAAATCCATGTGGTCACATGGTGTGCTATTTTCCTAATGTGGTGTTGGGTTTTATTGACTAATGGCTTATTTAATTTTTTTTTGCAATATTCATACAATACTGTTCTCTAAGTTTTTAACATATGATATTTAAAAGGTTATTGATTGATGTTACACTTTTTTCAATTGTTTTTTTTTTCATCAAGTCTTTTCTGAAAAATTTTATCTAACATGGAGACTACTGGTTCTTTGAAAGTGTGGTGTAGTTTCTTTTTGAAATTATCTGAGTCTGGCGCATTTTGGAAGAAGCTCCACGATACCTTTCTCTATTTTTTTCTACAGAAATTGTGGCATTTAAGATTTCTGTTGCTAATTGGGTCAATTGTTGTGAGCTAATTTTTCTAACTTAGAATTATCCATTTCAGTTAGCTTCCAAATGTATTCGCAGAGATCAGCAATGTCATTTCTTACGGTTAATTTTTTCTCTGTATCAGTGACTATCTCCATCTTTAATTTGTCACAGTAGATCTATATTCCCCTCTTTAGCTTTTATTAAACAATCAAATGGCTTTTTTCTCTTACTAATTTTAAAAAAATGACTTTAAAAATCACATCTGTTACACATTCCCTAGCTCATTAGTTTCAATCTTTCTTTTTATTAAAGCTTTCTTTGTGTTTCCTTTTGTACTAGTGTGTTGTTCTTTTTTTTAAAAGATTTTATTTATTTATTTTTAGAGAGGGAAGGGAGGGAGAAAGAGAGAAAGAGAGAGAAACATCAATGCGGTTGCTGGGGGCCGTGGCCTGCAACCCAGGCATGTGCCCTGACTGGGAATCGAACCTGCGACGCTTTGATTCTCAGCCTGCGCTCAATCCACTGAGCTACGTCAGCCAGGGCCCTATTTTGTTGTTCTTTTCTCAATTTTTTTTTTGATCTATAGAATTTGTTACTTACTTTTATTTTTATTGCTGTAAGTCAATGCTTTAAATTTATCCTACCATCTGATCTAGTGGTTTTGTGATCATTATTTTAAATACTCTTTGTAATTTCCATCTGCATTTCCAATTTCCCTAAAATGTTGTTTAATTAAAGCTTTTTTCCCAATTTCCCACGTGGATGGCCCTTTAAAATTTTGTTATTCATTTCTAGTTTGCATGCATCGTGGTCAGAGTGGCGGTGTTTGTGCAGTTCCTACTCTACAGAACTTGCTGGTCCTTTCTCTGTCACTTCACATGTCCAGGGTCTACAAAACTACAGGTCTCAGGCTGAATCAAGCCCACTGCCTATTTTTTTCTTTTAATATTCACACAAGGATATGTTTTTATTGATTTTAGAGACCGAGGGAGAAGTGAGGGAGAGAGAGAGTGAAACATTGATGTGAGAGAGAAACATCAATTGGTTGTCTCCCATAAGTAGCCTGACCGGGGATTGAACTTACAACCTTTCGGGTTACGGATGATGCTCCAGCCAACTGAGCCACATGGCCAGGGCAAGCCCATGGCCTGTTTTATACATACTGTGAGAAATAATCTGTACATTTTTAAATAATCAAAAAAACATTTTAAAGGATAGTATTTCATAACCTGTGACAATTATGTGAAGTTCAGATTTGATTGTTCATAAAGAAACTTCAGTGGAATACAGGAGTATTCATTTCTGTATTATTGCCTGTGGCTGCTTTTGCATGACAATGGCAGGGTTGTAATGTTCTATGGTCTCCAGAGCCGAAAATGTTTACTGTCTGGGCTTTTATAGAAAAAGTTTGCTGACTCCTGTAATATGTAATTAATCTGGGGGATGTTATGTGCATTTAAGAGGAAGAAGTATTTTCTAGTATTGGAGTAAAATTTGACGTGAAATTATGTTGTTTATGTTGTATTCTGAGAGTGGTAGGGTACAGCCTGCTGTTACTCCATTTCCGTGTTTGCATCTCCTACAGTTTCAGCCTGGAGTTGGTAGCTGTGTTACTTGGTGCATGAGAATTCATAATTATTATATTGTCATTGTGAGTTATAGCTTTTTAACGTTTAAGGGTGTTATTATAATTTTTTTAAGATTTTATTTATTTATTTTTATAGAGGGAAGGGAGGGAGAGAGAGAGAGAGAGAGAGAAACATCAATGTGCGGTTGCTGGGGGCCGTGGCCTGCAACCCAGGCATGTGTCCTGACTGGGAATCGAACCTGCGATGCTTTGGTTCGCAGCCTGTGCTCAATCCACTGATCTACGCCAGCCAGGGCAGGGTGTTATTATTCTTATAGCCAATGCTTTTGTCTTGTATTCTACTTCTTCCACTTCGTTTCTGCAACCTCTACTTTTTTTTTACTTTTTAACTTTTTATTAATTGATTTTAGAGAGAGAGAGAGAGGAAGAGAGAGATTGATTTGTTGTCCCACTCACTTATGCATGCATTGGTTGCTTCTTGTATGTGCCCTGACTGGGGATCGAACCCGCAATCTTAGCGTATCGGGATGATGTTCTAAGCAACTGGGGCCTCTATTTTCCTTTGATTTTCATTAGCTTAAAACACATTTGCAAATTCTTTTATTTATATTTTGTTTGTTTTTATTCAAGTATAATTTTAAACATACAGAAAAAGTGTAGAAATAGTACCAGGAAGCTCTTCTGGCCATTAGTGTTTATTTTTCTAGGAAATTTAAAATCTGTAGAGGTCTCTCTTCAACTCAGGATGAAAATATGAGGTGTGAATGATTTATCCTTTCTCTTTGGTGATCTGTGTAGTTTTTTGGAGGCTGTATGGAGAGCTTTAGCTTTAGGCAACCACAATTACTTTGCCCACTAATTGGTTTCTAATTACATTAGTTTTTAAAAAAAAACATTTTATCTATTTACTTTTAGAGAGGGGGAGGGAGGGAGAAAGAGAGGGAGATAAACATCAATATGTGGTTGCCTCTTGCACCCCCCCTACTGGGGACCTGGTCTGAGACCCAGGCATGTGCCCTGACTGGGAATGGAACTGGTGACCCTTTGGGTCCCAGTCCAGTGCTTAATCCACTAAGCCATACCAGCCAAGGCTAATTACATCCATTTTTAATTACAGCAAAACAAAATAAAAATTTAGGGAATAAATAAAGGCAAAATAATGGAGCTCATATTTATCACAATTCTACTAGTTTTTTTTTACAATGTTTAGTTTGCTGGCACTCATAGCAAGAAATCTGTTTAATTTCCAGTTATTTAATTAAATTTAGGCTACAAAATCCTATTTGGCGATCATACCCACCTTCTCAGAGTGAATGAAAAGCAGAATGCCAATTAAAAGCAGACTTCACAAAGAAAGCAAACTACAAAGTCATATTCCAGAGCATCTGTGATGACTCATTTTTTGGTCCAAATGCTTTAAATAAAGAAAAATACCGAGCCCTGGCCGGGTGGCTCAGTTGGTTGTAGCGTCCTCCTGACACACCAAGAAGGTTTCAGGTTCAATCCCCGGGTAGGGCGCCTACCGGAGACTGACTGATGTTTCTCTGTCCCTTCCACTCCCTCTAAAAAAATCAACACGAATATCCTCTGGTGAGGATTTAAAAAAAAATCACTCAAATCAGCTTGACAGTGACCTGTGTCGCCGAAGTCTACACTGTACAGACCCTGGAAAGGAAAGCTGTAAATTTCTGAAAACTAGGTGTAAACTCAGTCTACAATGTATGTACAACTTTAAAGAGATTATACTGTGAATAGGTGATTCAAAATAAAACATCCAAGTAAGAAAAATGGCATTTCCTTATAAGTTTATGTAGGTGGAGCATGTCAACATTTTTGCTTTTCCCAGAGCTGAAGATAAATTTGTCTTGAGATGTGCTCCAGATACTCATCCTCGCTAGGGTGTCCCTTCCATAAAATGTGTTACTAAAATACTTTGTGCATTAAAAGAAAAAAGAACTAGGTAGGCATTTACTGCTGCCTTTGTGAGAGCCTGTATGAGGTGCCAGTGGAGACTTTAAATAATTACTTTCTGTGAATATATTGGCACTTATTCCCACTCAGAAAAAGGCAAGTAAAAGCAATTGGATACTCACTTTTATTCATCAGAATGACAGGACATTGTTAACACACATCGGCAGATTGTGAAGTTGTCCAATAATTATATAAAAATATATATCAAAACATCAAAGCTTCCTGTTCTGAGCCAGTAAGCAATTGATTCATGGGAAAAAAATTGCTGAAACAAAATTGAACACGGTGTTGACTCAGGCGTCGCCTGAGTTAGAGCAGCGCCTAAGGGCCGTTCAAAGCTAATTTGTGTTGCTCAGAACTGAAGGGGATGGAGTCTGGGGACCCACTAGTTGGGGAACTACTGTTCTCAGCAAAGAAAACCCAGCCACCCGCAGTGGTGGCAGGGCCTAGCTGCCACAAAAAAGGCATGTTTTAATCATTTTTTAAAAATAGTTTATTTATCTCTCTTTAGAAAGAGGGGATGCAAAGGAGAAAGAGGGAGAGAAACATTGATGTGGGAGAGAAACAACCAAATCTATAATTCAGGCACGTGACCTGACTGGGAATCAAACTGGCGACTTTTCGCTTTGTGGGACGATGCCCAACCCACTGAGCCACATCGGCCAGGGTGAGAAGACATGTTTTAGACCATACGCATGTGTGTGAGCACAAATCTCAAGGACTGTATTTGTGGCTAATTGTATAACAGGTTATTTTAGTTTCTGTTCTGTGGAAACTGTAGGGGTTTTTTTGGTTGGGTGTTTTTTGTTTGTTTTTGTTTTTGTTTTTGTTTTGTACCCATGCTGGTGATAATCTGATCATGACGCTGAATACACGTGTCTCTCTTTTGAAAACTACTTCTTGGTTTGGAGAACTTGTACATGTCTCTAACTGCCCATGAGCATGGCAAATCTCCCAGAGAGGGGTCCTATTTTGGAGTGTTTCCCAAACTTATCTGACTGTGCTCCCCCCTCTTTGGGGGGCTGTTGAGGGCCAGTGTTCCAGAAACATCAGCGTGAGAAATGTTCCCAGATCCCACGTAGCGTGTCTTTTGGGGCAGTCTTCATGAACGAGCTTCTAGGGATTTATGGACTTCAGTATCTCCATCTTTTTTAAAAAAATTAAATGTATCAGGGTGCCATTGGCTAATAAAATCACATAGGGTTCAAGTGTACAATTCTATGACACGTCATCTGTACATAGCACTGTGCACCCACCACCCATAGTCAAATCTTCTGTCACCATACACCTGGCCCCCTTTACCCTGTACCACCCCCACCCGCTTCCCTCTGGTCACACTATATTGTCCATGAGCTTTTGTTTGTCTGTCTTCTTTGTTCATTTGTTGCTTTCAGTTTTATGTCCCACATCTGAGTGAAATCACGTGGCTCTTTTCCTGTCCGACTCATCTCACTTAGCATGACATCCACAAGGTCCACCCACATTGTTGCGAATGGCCATGTTTCATCTTTTCTCGGGGCTGAGTGGTCTTTGCATACGTGCCCCGAATCTTCTTAATCCAACCAGTCTCTCCATCGTGACTTTGCTTCCATTTTGGGTTGTGTATTTATTGGTTGTGGGGTGTCCTGTGTGTTGTGGGGTGTTTGGTAGCACCTCTGGCCTCTAAGCATTCAATGCCAGGAGTGTGCTCCCAGTTTCAGGAACCAAAAATGTCTCCAAGTCATTGTCGACTGTACCACAGGGGCCAACCTGCCCCTGAGTGACAACCAACGATGCACTGGGAAGGAGGTCGGGTCCATTTGGATCCATAGACAGACGAAGATGAGTGTGGCGCGAAGAACTCTGAACTCTTGGAAGAAAATGGGTCCCGACTCCTGTCTGTGTTTCTATGAGGTCAAATGGTTCTTCTTGTCTCAGACTCAGCTCTGTTCTCTATCCAGCAGGTAAGGCAGAACCCCGTCCTGACTGGGCTATGAGCCTGGGTGAGAAACTTTGGTTATTAAAAATGGGTCCCCCTAAACTGATGCACTGGTTTTAAGTTTTTTTTTTTAAAGATTTTATTTATTTATATTTAGACCGAGGGGAAGGGATAAAGAAAGAGAGGGAGAGAAACATCAATGTGTGGTTGCCTCTCATGTACCCCCTACTGGGGACCTGGCCTGCAACCCAGCCATGTGTCCTGACTGGGAATCGAACTGGCTACCCTTTGGTTCACAGACCGGCGCTCAGTCCACTGGGCCACACCAGCCACGGCACACTGGCTTACGTTTTAAGGGAATTAATATCACACAGTGTCTTCTCTTACTTAGGGTGTGTGGCCCAAGAAGTATAGGAAACCCTCAGCAATGGGCAGATAAGGAGAAGTCATTGCTGAACCTCCAGGTTGGGTCAAGAGCCATTTCCACTGATCACCTGCAGGGTCACTATGTCTCTGAACCGCTTCTGTTGACATGTGTAAAAAGGAGGGGATAAACCTACATCTAAGCTGGAGTGAAACGCCAGGCAGAACCGTGCATGATGCAGGGCTCTGAGGCTCCCCGGATGTGCCTGGAGGGAGAGGATGAGGATGGAGCTGCTTCCTCTGGTCCAACCCCAGCGGGGTTCGGGGGTGTTTTCCTGTCATTTCCGTAAGGGAATCCGGGGGAAACACGAGCTTCAGGGGAGGAGAGGAGAGTTCAGCGTCTCTGCACTTCGCGGCGCCGGCTCATCGCCAATCCCCGCACCGCCTCCTCTTGCTTTACTTGGTGTTGTTTCCTTTTGTTTTACACACTTGCTCTTCATTCCTGGCTGCTACTTGCCCCGCCCTGGGCACTCCCTCATGCGTACTTGTATATTGTCTTTGTATACATTTACTTATATTTGTGTACACACACACACACACTCACACACACACACTCACAGGGTCCGGCACAAGTAACGCCCCTTCATCTATTACAAAATCTTGTATTACAAAATCACAAGCGTGTCATTCTGTAACATAACACTATCACGCTCAAGCACTCCATAGGGCATTTTAGGTAAAATGTTCAAATTAAAACTGTACATGATTGCATCCATGTTGTTACCCTACCCACCACACTCAAGCGGGTGTTCCTTCTGCGGGACGGTGTACAATCCAAGCCCCAGAAGCCGTCAGCGAGCCCAGTGGCTCACCTGTGTCTCCCAACTTGGCGCCATTTCCTTAACTAATAAACCTTTCCCTTCTTTGCTGCAAACACCTGTTTGTGTCTGAGTGGGCTGTGATGCGCGCAGGCTGAGGAACCCCTTTAGCTCAGTAAGAGCTGGGCTCCGCCTTCTCCACGCCCTCCACCAGGCCCCGCCCCTCCGCCAGGCCCCGCCCCTCCGCCAGGCCCCGCCCTCGCTAAGGACCCGCCCCTCGGCCAGGACCCGCCCCGCCTCCCCCTAGGTGCTCTCTGACCCTAACTCGCACCTGAGGTTCTTCCACACAAAGGCGGAGCATTGACTCAAAGGTTGAGTAAAGGACAGCCCTGCGGGCGGCTCTGAATATCAGCCTCCCTTAAAGCAGGGGGTAGGCGCCTGTGGGAGAAACGTGAAGACCGGGAAGGCACAGCCAGCGCGCTGCCTTCAGCAAAGGATCCAAAGAAGGAACTTCCATCTTCCTTTCCATCGGCAGCCGAGAAGATGCTAGAAAACAAGAATCTTTTCTAGGCGGAGTAGCTCCAGGTGTCCCTGGGGGATAGTAGGCGGAAAGGCTGTGCGATGCGGAGGCAGGTCCTCAGGGCTCACACGAGCACCCGACGCCTTCAGGCTGAGAAGGAAGAGGAGACTCTGGCCAAGGCCTCAGAGGACGGTCTGGCTGTCACGGCTCCCTCGCCCTCCCCGCCTTTGTCTCCAGGGGGTAGATGAGGACGAAATTCTGCTGTTTGGGGGGCACCCTGACCAACGCCTCTGTAATAGCACCTCGCGCCACTGTTCCGTGCAGGAATAAAAAGAGAGAGATGTATTTTAATGCCTTCAAGAAGGCATTAAACTTCTGAATGCTCCCTCTTCCTTCTTCTCTGGAGTTTAAGCGACCCAGCTTGCTTTTAATACAGTTTCTCATCTTTTGGGCCCGTACAAAGGAGACCTTTCAAAAGGTGTGATACCACAGCCCTGGCTGGGTGGTGCAGTTGGTTGGAGTGTCCTCCCATGGGTTCGATCCCTTGGTCTCAACCTCGGCACATACCTCGGTCTCAAGTTGGATCCACCATCAGAGTGCCCACAGGAGAAAACCAGTGGATGTTTCTCTCTCACATCCCTTTCTCTCTCTCTTCTCTCTCCGGTGAGGTTTTTCAGGGCCTCAGACACAGGCTGTTTCAGACCCGAGTCCCCACCTCGCTGGCAGAAACCATGCTGGGCACTGGGCTCGGGGCCTCAAGAGGCAAGGCCAGGGCTGAGACTATCCACAGAAGTTGAGACTGTCTAGTTGATAACAACACAGAAGGCAGGTTATTGATTTCTGATGTGAGAGAGAAACATCCAAAGATTGGCTCCCGTACCCGCCAGGGCTGGGGATCGAACCCACAACCCTTTAGCGATGGGACAATGCTCCAACCAACTGAGCTATACTGGGCAGCTGCAGCCTTCTCTTTTAATGAGCTCTAAGTCTTTACTGAGAGGCCTGCCCTCTGCGGGCTCTCCAATGTAAACCTGCGCACTTGGGAATGTGTTTTCTGTTCCCATAAGACATATAATTCTTGTTAATTGTTGCCAGGTCCATAAGACACAAGCTACTTAGAGGCCTGAGCTTTTACTGCATGTCATAAAGACGTTATTTCTCTCCCTAATTATTCTAAAAATTTTAATGTAATACTAGTAAAAATTGCAGTTGCATTTCTCGGGAAACTGAAAACACACTAGAATTATGAAGAAGAATAAATATCCACGGAAAGCCAAGTGAACTTGGAAAATACAATTGTAATGAGTGTGTTAAAATATTATGATGTTATTTTTTCAATATTGAACTAGCGTTTCTGTTTTGAAATCCGATTATTTATGAATCGCTATATTTTAAAAGAAAACTTTAGCATGAGAATAGAGCATATAAATGCCAAAAAAGTTTTGGGTCCTCCTGAGAAGCAAAACAATTTGTCTTCAGAAAAGCCAGATTTAGGAGATCTGGCTTTTTGTGGCTCAGTGGATTGAGCACCAGCCTATGAGCCAAAGGGTCACTGGTTCGATTCCCAGTCAGAGCACATGCCTGGGCTGCAAGCTGGGTCCCCAGTAGAGGACTCATGAGAGACAACCACACATTGATGTTTCTCTCCCTCTCTTTCTCCCTCCTTTCCCCTCTCTCTAAAAATAAATAAATAAATAGATAAATAAATAAATAAGCCCACTTTTTTTTAAAAGAAAATTTGTAGCTCTGAGCCCAGTGAGTAAGCAGAATAAAAATACAATATTACTATTTTAAATACAAATAGATAGGCAGCAACCCTGCCCCATTTCATGTTCAACTTTGAAACTTCATGCAATTAACCTGAAGGTGTTTTATGGCGCCTGTTTATGAAGAAAGGCCCAGAAGCCCCAGGGGCAGCTAAGAATTTTACAGAAGATTATGGGAGACTATTATTGAGAGCCAGAGGCCTGAAATCAGAATTTAGATAAAAGTCCTGTGGGCAGCCCTGGCCAGGTGGCTCACTTGGTTGGAGAATTATTCCACACACCAAAAAGGTTGCGAGTTAGATCCTGGTACAGGGCACAAACCTAGGTTTCAGGTTCAATCCCCAGTTGGGGTGCATGTGGGAGGCAGCCGACTGATGTTTCTTTCTCTCTCTCTCTCTCTCCCTTCATCCTTCTCTTAAATCAATAAACTTATTCTTGGATGAGGATTAAAAATTATAATAATGGCTCTGGCTGGTGTAGCTCAGTGGTTTGAGTGCTGGCCTGAAAACCAAAGGGTCGCCGGTTCGATTCCCAGTCAGGGCACATGCCTGAGTTGCAGTTCAGGTCCCCAGTAGGGGGCATGCAAGAGGCAATCACACATTGATGTTTCTCTCCCTCTCTTTCTCCTCCCTTCCCCTCTGTCTAAAAATAAATAAATAAAATCTTAGCAAAGCTGAACAACATCTATCTGCATTTCCTGACAGGGGAAAAATGCCGAGTGTGATAATACAACATCGCATGAAGAGTATAAGCCAGTATCTCTGTGTGTGTGTGCATAGATACACATCTGGAAGAATACCTGGCACAAGGAATGTTTTCTTAAAATTAATTAATTTTAAAAATGTTTATTGCATCTATTGGGGTGACATGAGTTAATAAAATTATATAGGTTTCAGGTGTACGGTTCTACAATACATCATCTGTATATTGTATTGTGTGTTCGCCACCCAAGTCAAGTCTGCTAACCACCATGCTATTGCCTGTGCCTATGAGATATATATTTTTTGCTTAATCTCTTTTTCACCCAGCCCCCCCACCCCGCCCCAGTCCCTCCTCCCTTCCAACAGCTGTCCACCTGTCCCCTATAGCCATGAGTTTGTCTGCATTTTGTCTGTCTGTTCATTTTGCTCATTAGATCCCACCCAGAAGTGAGGTCAGAGGGTATTCATCTCTCTCTGACTGGCTTATAGCACTTGGCATACGGTCTCCAGGTCCAGTAATGGCTTTGAGGGTTAGTGTGGCTTTGCTACTTGAGATGGCAATACGTTTATAATCTTAACAAGCGACTAGGCCCTGGCTGGCGTAGCTCAGTGGATTGAGCATGGGCTACGAACCAAAGCACTGCAGGTTCGATCCCCAGTCAGGGCACATGCCTGGGTTGCAGGCCATGGCCCCCAGCAACCACACATTGATGTTTCTCTCTCTCTCTCTCTCTCTCTGTCTCTCTCTCTCTCTCTCTCCCCTTCCCTCTCTAAAAATAAATAAAATCTTTTTAAAAACACAAGTGATTAAAGTTATTTCAAACATAAAACGCAGAAAACACCTGTTCCTTCTCTGCTGTCGAGTTTCTGCCTCAGGTCCGGGCTGAGCAGGCGGGGGCTCAGCCCGCGGGTTGGTGGAACCCAGCCCAGTCTGTCCGAGGTCCCTCCCGCACCCACCTGGAAACCTCGCGAGGCTTGCTGGCATCGGCAGGTGTGGCGCAGAAGGCCAGGTGCGGGGGGGGGGGGGGGGGCTGGGCGGAGCTGGCGGGTGGGGGAGGCGGGGCACCCGAACAGCCAGTGAAACAGAAGCCATCGAAAGGTGGAAGGAAAAGTTGAGAAATGAAAGACAATAAGGGAAAGAAAGATTAACGAGCCCAGGTGTCTGCTCTCCACACACTCAGCAAAGCGCGTTTCCCGGCACCCTCACACCTAAACGTGCTGTAAGAGCGACTTTTAAAAGAAAAGAACCAGGGGAAGAAACGTTGATGCTTCTGCTCATTGGCTGGCAGGGAACTTGGTAAACACGAAAAGGAGCGAAGAGTTCCATTCCTGTTTTCCCGAACTTTCCACGCCCTTCCCTTGTCTAAGGTCATTCTTTCTGATTAGAAAGTAAAGCATCAGATTAAAAATATTAAATGCGGAGAGTTTAATGAAGAAAGTGAAAATGTTCATGGTTCTCTGGATTCACACATAGACATTGGCACCTGCTAATACATCCTATTATTTATACATTCATTCACATTCTATATTTTCTTTGTAATTTTGAATCTATATTTTTAACCTTAGCCTCATAAAATGATTGTTTACTGAGCTTTATAAGGCTTGACTATGAACTTGAAACAAAAATTCCTAAGTATAACATATTCCATCCTATGGGTTTCTCATGATTTATGAAGTTATTTTCCTTTCTGGGAGGACTTTTATTTTTATTTATTCATATATATATATATATATTTAAGATTTTATTTATTTATTTTTAGAGAGGGAAAGAAGGGAGCTAGAGATAGAGAAACATCAATGTGCGGTTGCTGGGGGTCATGGCCTGCAACCCTGGCATGTGCCCTGACTGGGGATCGAACCTGCGATGCTTTGGTTCGCAGCCCACGCTCAATCCACTGAGCTACGCCAGCCAGGGCTATTTATTCATATATTTTTTAAAGATTGTATTTATTTATTTTTAGAGAGATGGGAAGGGAGGGAGAGAGAGAGAGAAACAATGTGTGGTTGCCTTTCACATGCTCCCTACTGCAGACCTGGTCCACAACCCAGGCATGTGTCCTGACTAGGAATTGAACCGGTGACCCTTTGGTTCACAGGCCGGCACTTAATCCACTGAGCCACACCAGCCAGGGCCTGTTTTGGGGGAGAGGATTTTTAAATGGACATAAGCATTTTTAAATCATGTTTTAGTGATATTGAAGTACTTAGTATTTTTTAAGGCACATTTTCAGATGTGAACTTATGGGTCCCAATCATATCAATATTTGACAGATAGCAGATACAAGTTGCCAGATCACTTCCAAGTGGGCCCCAGAATTCTTTCAACATCCTTCCCAGGAGTGTTTGCGCGTCTCCACTGTGTCAGACACCGCGCCAGCGAGTGCGATCCGGTTGTGGCAGCAGTACAAACAGGGCCTGCTACCGAAAACAGAAACTGGACAAACCACCCTAGAAAAGCACCCGTAGGCAGAGCTCAATGCTGGAAGAGCTCAGAATGAAGTCCCAGCCTCTGCCGGTCTTGGCCTCTCTCAGCAGAAGCCAAGAGGGTCCCCCTACACCTGCATGATCAGACAGTCCCACTGCCGCCCCTCGGTGCAGAGGGGTCATCCTGGTTGGTCACAAAGGGACGCAGCACTCACGAATGGTCACTGTTTGCCCTGGCTGGGCTGCTCACTTGGTTGGAGCATCGTCTCATGCACTGAAGGTTGTGGGTTCGATTCCTGGTCAGGGCACGTACCTAAGTTTCGTTCCATCCCTGGTCAGGTGAGAACGGGAGGCAACCTATCGATGTTTCTCTCTCACATCTATGATTTTTTTCCCTTCTCTCTCCCTTCCTCTCTCTAGAATCGATAAACATATCCTTGGGTGAGGATTATAAAAGATGGTGACTATTCTCCCACATGTCAGCACCCCTGGTCAGGAGGGTTGCAGGTGACCTCTCCTTTCATTGATTTTTCTGGCCCTGTATCCCCCTTCCTCCCTAAGAGTCCCCAGCTTTGGCTCTACTGTTCTGCATTATTTCCGGAACAGCAGCTCTCTGGCCCTGTATCCCCCTTCCTCCCTAAGAGTCCCCAGCTTTGTCTCTCCTGTTCTGCGTTATTTCTGGAACTGCAGCTCTCAGAGTTCTTTGTAAATTTTATCTTCTGGCTCATAGTCTTCCCTCCAGAGCTATTTCTGTCCTAATTCTATTTGCTTCCAACCCATCTATTCTTTTACGTGTAAATAGTTCAACAAAAGCAATGCCAAGCCAACAAAAAAGCCAAAGAAATTAGGCATGGCTGTATCTTCTTGATAAACCGATCCTTTCATCACTATGAAATGTCTTTATTTTTGATAATAGAATCCACACAGAAAAGCTGGTCGAAATTAAAGGGGAAATTCACAAATTTAAATTTATGTTAGAGGTTTGATACCTCTCAGTAACTTAGAGAATCAATAGACCAAAAAATATCCGTAAAAACACAGTTACGAGCAACACAGTCAAACCCCTTGACTGATTTGAGGTACAAATTTCTGTTTAAGCCCCTGTTTTCTATCCTTTGTTTTTTTTAAAATCCTAACTCAAGGATATGCTTATTGATTCTAGAGAGAGAGGAAGGGAAAAGGGGAAGAGAGAGAAAAAAAGAGAGAGAAACATTGATGTGAAAGAGAAATATCAATTGGTTGCCTCCTCTATGCACCCTGACCAGGGATTGAACCCACAACCTTTTAGTTATGGGGTGACACCCCAGCCAACTGAGCAATACCAGCCAGGGCATACACTAGATTTTGAAAACTCACTCATTTTTGATTGGTTGAATGAAAGTTAATGTATTCCTAAATCAACTCAGCTGATTTGGGCGATGTATTTGAGATCAATTCCAAATGAGGGGAGATGTCACACCAATAAATGGGACGAGAGAGCTGGTCTGCAGAGGGCGGGTGACGAGTAATCTACCAGAGAGCTAAAGGGTGGCCTCCCGTGTCCCTGCAGAGACAGGAGACTCTTACTTTACTCGATGCGACAATCAGTCCGCTGTGCTCTCGGACGGGCTGGAACGCCATTCAGCGCCGGTGTTTTGTTACATCCGCCCTTTTAAAGACGGGCTCACGTGGATGTCACCAGGTTCGTGTGATGACTTGTGATAGGCCTCACTACCTCCTTCCGAAGCAGGACAGTGACAGTTTTCTCTTACAGATGAGCAGAGCTTCAGGGAGAAGTCAGGTAGCGACAGGACTGCGAAAATCAGCGAAATGTAAGGATTACAATCACCATGGCGGGTTTCAGGGCCGCCTGTGCCGCAGGACAGAGGCACTGCCCCAGTGGTTCAGGAATCAAAGAGCTGGCCCTGGCCGGGTAGCTCAGTGGGCTAGAGCATCATCCCAAAACACCAAGGCTGTGGGTTCGATCCCTGGTCAGGGCACATATGAGGATCCACCAATGGACACTTCAGTAAGTGGAACAACAAATCGATGTTTCTTTCTCTCAAGTCAATCAACAAAAAAATAAATCAATCAATCAAAGAGTCAGGGAAGGAGGGAGGAGGGGAAGGGGGGCAGCAGGAGCCAGGTGACTGAGCATGCTCAGTGCCCGCCCTGCTGACTTGTTTTCCTTTACCTTCTGCAGGAGGCTCGTTTTAGATTTTACTCCTTTTTTACTTGTGTGTGTGTGTGTGTGTGTGTGTGTGTGTGTGTGTGTATTATCATGTTGTGAGTAGGGAGCTATAACAATGACATTCCTGTTTTGGGAGAGCCCTTTGGGCTACTCATGAAAGACACTGCTGACGTCCTGATTCTTTCTAAGAACTTCTGGTAAAACACAAGCGTGCTATGTGGATGACGTTTCACAGAATCGCACACTATATAATTGTACGCAATTATACAGTGCGATACAGAATGGAAACCTATACAATTGTATTAATCAATGTCACCTCGATACAGTCAATGAGTTTTTTAAAAAGTAAAAATAAATACCCCCCCCCCCAAAAAAAATACAAGCATGCTTTCTCTTTAAATCTACGCTCATGTTTTAGCTCTGTTTCTAGGGGTTGCTGGGCAGACATACTCGCACCCCGCATGGGCAAGTTCCCCGCCAGATGGTAGTGCCCAGCCACGGCCTCTGGTCTCTGTTGCTATTTTCCCATCAGAACTAGACCACCCCGAGGACTGAGGACTGGACCAGCACCAGTCCATATTTTTTTCAGTTTTTTAAAATTAAATTATTGGTGTGACGTTGGTTAATAGAATCATATAGCTTTTGAGTAGATGTTTCTATGATACAAGATCTGAATATTTTAAAAAAGATTTTATTTACTTTTAGAGAGAGGGGAAGGGAGGGAGAAAGACAGGGAGAGAAACATCAGTGTGTGGTTGCCTCTTGCATGCCCTCTACTGGAGACCTAGCCTGCAACCCAGGCATGTGCCCTGACTGGGAATCGAACCAGCGACCCTTTGGTTTGTAGGCCGGCACTCAAGCCACTGAGCCACACCAGCCAGGGAAAGATCTGTGTATTGCACTGTGTGCTCACCACTTACAGTCAAACCATCTTCCTTCACCTTATATTTGGTCCCCTCCGTCCCCCACCACCCCACCCCCACCCCTATAGCCCCTTCCCTCTGCTCTCCACCACACTGTTATGTCCCTGATTTTCAGTTTTATATCCCCCATATGAGCAAAATCATATGGTTCTTAGCTCCTTTTTCCTTCTGACTTATTTTACTTAGCGTGGTATCTTCCAGGTCCATCCGCAGCTTGTCGCCAGTCCCCAGGGCATCAGGATGAAGGCGACAGTGCCGCAGGTGATGGGCGCGGGGGTCCAGCATCCCTGGGTGCTGCGAAGACAACCAGATCAAGCCTGTCCGACAGAAACTCGTTAGGAAGAGCCCTGGCCGCTGCGAGTGGTAGCCTCGTTACCTTCCGCTAGTGGTGAGAGACGCGGCATCAGCCAGGGATGGCGCGTTCGACGAGGAGAGACTTAGCAAAGAGCCTTCAAGTTCAAGGAGAGATGCTCCGCCTGCCACGTTTCTCCCGGAGTTCTCCTCTGGCCAGGTGCGCCTGTTCCTTTTGACGTCCACGTTCTGTTTGGCCTTATCGCCCAAAGCTTATGGTTCCTTGTGTTCTTTAATTTTTTTAAAATATGTAAAGCAAATCTTTTTTTAAAGATTTTATTTATTTATTTTTTAGAGAGGGAAGGGAGGGAGAAAGAGAGAAACATCAATGTGCGGTTGCTGGGGGTCATGGCCTGCAACCCAGGCATGTGCCCTGACTGGGAATTGAACCTGCGATGCTTTGGTTTGCAGCGTGCGTTCAATCCACTGATGTTCTTTAAATTTTTTTTTAAAATATGTTTATTGATTTCAGAGAGAAAGTGGAAGAGAGAGAGAGAGAGAGAGACATCGATCAGTTGCTTCTGGGACAGAACCTGCAGCCTAGGCATGTGCCCTGGCAGGGAATCGAACCTGCAATCTCTTGGCCTAGGAGATGATGCTCCAACCAACTGAGCCACCTGGCCGGGGCTGATGTTTCTGCATGTTCGACGATTATCTCCCCAGCACCTGCACCTGCTATCCCTCTGTTGCCTGTGTCCCCACTTACCTAGCAGCCAGAGGACTAAGGAGAAGAAAGGCGTATACATTTAAGGAGAAGAAAGTTGTATACATTGTCCAGCAGAGAGAGCTCAGAAAGTCCTCCCTGTCTCCTAGTTGCTTCGTTGTCCTCACAAGATTCTGAGATTTCGGAGTCAGGGAGCGAGCACGGGATGGTGAGGAACGGAGGAGAGAAGCACAGACTGAGAAATATATTAAAATGTTTCCCCTTGAATGAATGACAGCTTTCCAATGGGGGAATCGAACCCACAACCTTAGCATGTGGGGAGGCCGCTCCTGCCAGCTGAGCCACCTGGCCCAGAACTCATATCTTGTGGGTTTGATCCCCGGTCGGGGTCTAAAGGGAGGCAACTGATTCGTGTTTCTCTGTTTTTCTCTCAAATCAATAATAATAACAACAATAGCAACAACAAACGTATCCTTGGGTGAGGATTAAAAAGAATCCAAGAGTATCTGTATTGCAAATGACAGAGCTCAAATCACATAGCGGCTTTCTGCTTACCTGTCGCAGGTGTGGGACGCCCCGGGCTCAGCTGCCCTGGGTAGGGGTGCGGGATGCCCCGGCACCGGTTTCCTGGCTTCACTCGGTGTGAGTCGGGTACAGCCATCTCCTCTCTAATTTTAGCCTCTGGGAAAACCAGCTTCAGGAGCTCTGAGAAATTCACTGAAGGAATTCTCAATTTTCTCTGTAACCCTGAACCGCCAGCCGGCTCTTCCCAGGAGAAATTAAAAGAATCTAAGAAGATAGTGTGGCAGATAAAAATATATTCCTGCAAATAGTGTCAAAGCTGAGGCCCGAAATGAGCCTCTATTGCGATTCCAGACACACGCTCCTTGGGCGAGGTTCCTTGCACGCCTTCCTAGCCTTCAGGAGGGAAGGAAGGGCGGGGTGGGAGAGGGGAGGGTGCGACTGAACAGGCCTTTGAACTTCCCCTGGCTGTTCTAGCAGGAACTGAGGACCCGCGGCTTCCCGCCTCCGCGCCCACGCAATTAAGTCTGGCTCAGGAACACGCCTCCGCATGAGCTCCTGTGCAGGGAGGCTCTGAGCCCCGCACTCAGCAGTGGAGCGTGGCCCCACACCAGGGGACAGACGCCCGAGCTGTGGGAGAAGGAGGAAGTCGCATTGTTGACTTACCACAAATATGCTGAGCAGCAGACACTTTGCATACTGTTTTGCATACTGTTTAATATATCATGGCTTTCCAGCACACTTTGTTATGTATATATATATTTGATCCTCACCCACGGATATTTTTATTACTTTTCAGGAAGAGAAGAAGGGGGGAGACACACACACACACACACACACACACACACACACAGAAACATCGATGGGTTGCCTCCCCTAACTGCCCTGACCGGGGATCGAACTCACAAACTTTTGGTGCAAGGGATGATGCTCCTACCAACTGAGCCACCCAGTCAAGACTGGAAATCAACACTTTTTAAAAAATATTTAAATATTTTTTTGCATGTTTATGGAACATAATAGTTAGCATCAGGCCAGGCGAGTCTGCATGCACAGAGATGAGTCAAACACGGCCCTCCATCCCTAGAGCGCCCGGCCCTGGAATGATGCCCGACGACTCCTGGCTTCCTCAGCTCCCATCACAGAGACTCGGCCACCTGCTGAAGTCCCCGTCCCTGACCAGCCCAGCCCTTCGGTCTCACCAGTAAAGGAGGGACTCTGAAGTCACCAATTACGGCTCATGTGTAACAGACCACTCGCCTTGGGAGACGACAGACGGTTGAATCTCAAATGGATTGGAGCCCAGCTGGGCCTTGGTTTTCTATGTATAGCACACGTCAAATCAGATACTATATTTTTTAAATTGCTTTTAGAGAGAGAGGATGGGGGAGAGAGAGAAACGACCATGTGAGAGAGAAGCATTGATTGGCAGCATCTCATAGGCTCCCGGACCGGGGATCGAACCTGCAATCTGTTGGCGTACAAGACGATGCTCCAACCAACTGAGCCACCTGGCCAGGGCAAGGTGGTACTATTTCCAAAGTATCTGGTTCATAGCAGCAGTGAACTTGAAAACGTGTGTAGTGGGAGGTGGCAGCCTGGCCAGTGTGGCTCAGTTGGTTGGAGCATCATCTGGTAAGCTGAAAGGTCTCAGGTTCAATTCCCGGTCGGGGCACATGCCTAGATCGTGGGTTTGATTCCTGATCAGGGTGTGTACGACAAGGCAGACAATCAATGTTTCCTCTCACATCTCTCTCTCTCTAAAAGCAGTGAAAAAATGTCCTCGGGTGAGAATTTAAAAAAATTTAAAAAGGAAGATGTTAGAGAGATGCTGAGGCTGCGGGATGGAGGTCCCATGCCTCTCTGGAGAAGAGAACATTATCGGAGCGAGCATATGAGAAGAGGGGAAGGAACAGCTTACAGAAGGCAGAAAGCCAGCACCTTTTGGCGACTGCTGGGGACTGTGGGGACCACAGCTCAGAGTCTGGGTTCGCTGAGGCAGCGTGGAGAAGTGCACCCACAAAATAAGCACCGCAGTTTGCGCTTGGCTTCTCTTTAAAGGCATTTGCTGAGGCGAGAGGCGAGAGGCCAAAGGCAGAGGAGAAATCCCGTTAAAAGCCAAGTGGAGCTTCCATGAGGCTCCTGGTGCGGGGGGCAGGCGGGGGGGAACATGGAGATCCGGATCTTCTAAGTGGAGGGGTCCCTGGCGAACACCTTAGGCTTGTGTGGGAACCCCTGAAGCTGCACCTTGGAAGTGAGAATAAAACAAATGTATATGAAGCATTAGAGTCGGATGTGCGTCCTGACCAGTGTGGCTGGGTGGGTTGGGCATCATCCCACAAAGCGAAATGCCACCATTTCTATTCTTGGTCAGTGCACATACAAGAAGAAACCAATCAATGCTTCTCTCTCCCCTCTCCTTCCTCTCTCTAAAATCAATAAAAATATATCCTTAGGTAAGGCTTTAAAAAACGAACTGAGACCCTGGCTGGTGTGGCTCAGTGGGTCGAGTGCCAGCCTGCGAGCCAAAGGGTTGCTGGTTCGATTCCCAGTCAGGGCACATGCCTGGGTTGTGGGCTAGGCCCCCAGTAGGAGGCGCACGAGAGGCAACCACACACTGATGTTTCGCTCCCTCTCTTTCTCCCTTCCTTTCCCCCTCTCTAAAATCAATCAATAATTTTTTTTTAAAGTGGGAAACGTGGCATGGGTTATGAATCAGGCAGGTCACGCCTGATTAAATTGGAGAGATGTGTCAGTCATCTGACAGGGAAAATACTTACTTGGAAAGACAGAGAGACCCAGAGCCTCTATCACCCTCCCCACAGAATTTCTGCCATCGAACCTGCATTTCACAGGCACATGGAGAAGCAGGACAAGATGATGAAACAGGTGACAGGAGAGGCCCACAGGCGGTGTAGGTATTGGAGTGATTAGACGTGGCCCGGGGAGTCATTTTCATCACCAATGCCAAGAATCGAGATGTCAGGAGGGGAATTTTAGTGGACAGCTATTATATAATCCGTCAAGAAGAAGACAATGGAATTTCTGGGATGCAAGTGAAGAGCATGTGCTTTTGACAAGGAATCCCCGGCAAGACCCCAGAAGTCATCAAAGCAACGGAAGACGGGGGCGAGAGAAAACGGTCACACCGAAGCACAGAGGCGACAACCGGAACTCCGGGAAGCGTACAGAGCCACGCTCTAAATGACACGTCATCGAAGGCCCGACGGTAAACGGGAAAGACAACGGAGCAGAGAAAAGACAGTTGAAGAAATACCGGCAGAGGGTTGTCGAAACCCATGAATGACATGGAGCCCTAGATTCGAGAATTCTAAGACAGGCAATCAAGATAAATGGGAAGAAAGCTGAGCTACACCAGGTTGAGTTAAACTGGTAAAAACCATACAGAGGGAATCCAAGTTAAAACAGCTAAAAAAATTAAACAACAACAACCCATGAACATTTACCTTTAAGAGACCAGCAATAATACCGGCTTCAGATACCTCAGCCGACGGGCGGCACTGCACGCACCAGAAATCCACGTAGAAAATTCACAAAAGGTGATTGAAGATGAACATGCAGACCCCAAACTATCTAACTCCTAACGAAAATATATCACTTATGTAAAGTTTTCTCAGATACATCAAAAATATGATTGGTAAAAGGAAAATGGATGAACTGGATTATAGCAAAGGCAGGAACATCTGCTCTTTGGAAAACTTTGTTAAAAGAATGAACATTGAGCTGTGGCTCGTGTGGCTCGGTGGATTGAGCTCAGGCTGAGAACCAAAGGGTCACATGTTCGATCCCCAGTCAGGGCACATGCCTTGGTTGTGGGCCAGGTCCCCAGTAGGGGGTGTACGAGAGGCAACCACACATTGATGTTTCTCTCCCTCCCTTCCCCTCTGTCTAAAAAATAAATAAAAACTTAAAAAAAAGAATGAAAATTGGAGCCACACCTGGGAGGAAATATTTGCCTACCGTATATCTGGCAAAAAATTTGTGTGCAAAATATATTTTAAAAACTCTCAAATCTCCACCATATGAAAACAACGCAATTTAAAAAAAACAATGGGCAAAGGGCTTGAATAGACATTTCACCAAGGAGGGTGAAAGTGTGGCAAATAAACACCTCGGCAGCTGCTGAACAGCTCTGGGCCCGGTGGAGGAGCCGATGGAGACGGCATGGGGAACCAGCACACACCAGCTACGGTGGCGAGAATACAGGGCACTGAGCACGGGGAAACAAATACTGGTTGGGGCACTCTCGGGGGCGGGGCGGCGTGAGGGGCTTTGACACATTGCTGCTGGGCATGAAAACCGTCACTCCAGAAAAGTTTGCTCATTTCTTATAAAAGAATCTCCCACAATCCTATTCCTGGGTAGAGAAATGACCAAATCCTATTCCTGGGGAAGAAAGAGGGGGAGAGAGAGAGAGAGAAGGAGGGAGGGAGGGAGGGAGAGAGAGAGAGACATTGATGTGAGAGAGAAACATGGATCAGTTGCCTCCCATATGAGCCCCAACTGGGGACTGAACCCTCAGCTGCTTTATTGGTGATAGTTGAAAACTGGGGGAAAATATCAAAATATCTTTAAATGGAAGAATTGGCAAACCAAATGGGAAATACCTGCTACTCATAAAGAAAAAGGAAGAGGTTATTAATGCACACAGCAATCCAGATAAACTGAAAGGCACTCTGTGAAGTTAAAGTCGTAGCTGAAAAGAGCCTATTTAGAAGAAATCTATGAAAACAGAGAACTGTAGGCAAGGAGACCTCCTTATGTGCATTGCCTGCAGAAAGACAAGGCGAAGATTTTAGGGGACTTATTGATGATGATGATGCAAACCAGGAGATGATGTCCTGACAAAGTCTAAATGGATTCAAGTAAAAATTGCCAGGCCAGAATTCTACAGGCTGCAGAAAAACCTTTCAGAAATAAAAGAGAAATAAGGACTCTCTCAGGCGAACAAAAATCGCGAGACTTTGTTGCAGCAGACCACGCCCTAAGGGACTAAAGAGAATTTTTGGGCCCTGGCCTGGGAGGCTCGGCTGCTGGAGTGCTGACCCGAAGTTGGGGTGCATATGGGGGGTCAGTGATTGATGTTTCTCTCTCGAGTCAATGTTTCTCTCCCTTCCCCTCACTCTTCCTCTCTCTCTAAAAGCAATGAAAAAATAGTCCTCAGGCAAGGATTAAAATAATAATAATAATAAAAAAGGACATTTTCAGACAGAAAGAATGATTCAGGCTAAACCTTAGATCTACACAAATACATGAAAAACACTGAAATGGGCTAAAGTTGAAATTATTGCTTTTAATTGATCTAAAAGACTACTATTTAAAAATGGTAGCAATGCATCTTGTGTGTATAGCATATGGAAGAGCAGAACATATGATAAAAATAAAATAAAGGACTAGGGAGAAGGATTTGGAATACACTGTTATAAGTTCTTTAAATTACATGGAAATTTGCATAGTACTATTTCAAGTTATATTCTGGAAGAAGAATCTATGTAAATCTGTGGACAACCACGAAAAGTAAAACTTTTTAAATTGTCACTCGATACAGAATATAAAGTGAAATGATAAAAATTAGAGTTAAATATGATAAGGCAGAATTTTTTCTTATTCCAGGAAGAAAGGAAGGTGGGGTGGGGGAAAAAAAGAAGCAGAGAGAGAGAGAGAAAGAGAGAGAGAGAGAGACAGACAGACAGACAGACAGACATTGATGTGAGAGAGAAACATCGATCAGTTGCCTCCCATATGAGCCCCAACTGGGGACTGAACCCACAACCCAGACATGTGCCCTGACCAGGAATTGAACCCGCAGCCTTTTGGTTTACAAGACAACGCTCCAACCAGCTGAGCCACACTGGTCAGAGCAAGGCAGAAATTTGTTTAAACAGACAAAGAAAATGTGGAACTAATATAAAATTGTTATCAGGATGGTAGTTCTGAATCTATCTCCATAGTCATGAATGTTCTAATCGCACCAGTTAAAATAGATTTTGAGACTATAAACAAGACTCACCCACATGCTTTCTACAAAAACCTCACCTTAAATGGAAAGGCATAGATAACTTGAAAATAACATGGAAAGACATCGTTAAAAACAGAGAAAGATGAGGAATTTGAACATGAACTTAGAGGAAGCTGGAGTAGAGATGCCCAGGGAAGCGAAGCCGCTTTCAAAGTGGGATCACCAGGTGACACGGAGGTGCTGTCTAGCGATGAAGGTGTGCGCTATCCCCATATAGTGACCGGACAAAGCATCGCGATAAAGAAAACGGGAGTTCAAACTCCCTCGTGAATGCAGCTACAAGCCTGAACAAATGCTACCAAATGTCCAGATAAAAGACAGTACAACACGCTATTTATCGATGAGTCTGTCCCTGAAGGTCTCAGGGATGCTTACATGGTCACCGACAGGGACACTCCATGGAGGGACAAAATAACACAGGACGAAGCCGAGAGGGACAGTGACATCAGACTGGAGAGTGATAAAGAGGTGGACGAAAGCCAAATCCTTCTGACTGTAGCGGGCAGGCATGGGGCCTGGCCAGGTAGCTCAGGTGGTTAGAGCATCATGCAGATACTCCAGGGTTTGGGGTTTGGTCCCCAGTCAGGGTACACGCAAGAACCAGCCAGTGAGTCCATGAATAAGTGGCACAACAAAATGATCTCTCTCTCTCTCTCTCCCCCGTTTTCTCTCTCTCTCTAAAATCAATCAATAAAAATAAAATAAAAAGTACCCTGGCTGGGATGTCTCAGTGGATTCAACGCCAGCCTGTGAACCAAAGGGTCGCTGGTTCGATTCCCAGTCAGGGTACATGTCTGGGTTGTGGGCCAGGTCCCCAGTAGGGGGCGCATGAGAGGCAGTCACACATTAATGTTTCTCTCCCTCTGTTTCTTCCACCTTTCCCCTCTGTCTAAAAATAAATAAATAAAATGTTTTTTTTTTTTTCAAAAGGAGACGTCTGGGATGGGACAGAAGGGAGAGTGTGGGGTGGGGAAGGGAAAAAGGAGAGAGAGGGGAGGGGAGAGGGATGAAGTGGGAGGGGGAGGAGGAGGGAAGGGGCGGAGCCACAAGACCTGGCTGAGGCCTCCTTCCTTGTGCTGGGAGGTGGGGCGGGGGGAGCCCAAGGCCAAGACTAATATCTAAATTCGGTGGTTGAGTTAGTCCAACATAAACTCCTTTCCTGGTCCAACTCTTCAGTAAAAGCTCATGTATACTCAAGAGCCCCACTGAGTGCTCCTGAGGGACTCAGAGAAAAGGGAATTGTTGCCGAAAAATAAAAAAACCTTCATTCCTGTCCGGTCAGCTGTCCCAGCAGGCCCAGGCTCAGGGAGAGCCCTGGGCCAGGAGTGAGGAGCTCCCAGGAGCTTTGCTGAAAGTGCAAATTCCAGTGACAGTTCCCCAGAAGGTAGGACAGTGGCCGGAACCAGTGTCAGGCAGGCGACAGGGCTGAGTCTCACTTGCCTGCATCTTCCTGGTCACACGCCTCACATGGCCACGGTTGAGCTGGACCCACCCGGACTGCGCGGCTTGTCTGAGATGTGCCGCGTGTACTGCGCACCCACGTTTCTGGCCCACGCTTTCAGAAAAAAACAATCTTTCGTTTTAACTTTTTAATTCAATGTTTAATTTACTTATATTTAGATACTCGTGTTTTTTTTTGTAGGAGAAAGGAATTTCAGCACTTATTTTTGAACAGATTATGGGGCAGGATTTTTAGAGAGAGAGAGAGAGAGAGAAGGGAGGGAGATAGAGAGAGAGAGAGAAACATCAATGTGCGGTTGCTGGGGGTCATGGCCTGCAACCCAGGCATGTACCCTGACTGGGAATCGAACCTGCAACACTTTGGTTCGCAGCCCGCACTCAATCCACTGAGCTATGCCAGCCAGGGCTGGGCAAGATATTTTATGTAACAAATAATTACGGAACACAGGAACAGATGCAAGGTATCTCAGTACTGCCCGTGTATGATGCGCACCCTTACTTTTTCCCTCAAAAATTTGGGCAGAATAGTGGGCTGTATACACAGCACAATATGGTATGTGAGCTGAAGGGTTCAAGACATATTCCTGGCACTTAAAGTGAATTAAGAACAACTCCAAGGGGGAGGGAGCTGGGTAGAGGCAGACCAAGGAGGGAAAGTGGGAGCAATGGTAACAGCATAAACAAGAAAATATAATTAAAAAGAGAATGCACTCTACTCATTTAGAAATAAATTCCAAGCAAAAGAAAGCACTAGCTTCAGAGTTCAAGTAATTGGACAAAAGCCTCAATGTAACTGAGTGATTATAAACATTCGCAAGGTGCCTCCTTTCTCCGTATGTGGGTGAACCGTTCCCATGTCTGTGGGCACCCGTGGGGTGAAGGCAGAGTTGCCCAGGGGATGCTGGGAGAACAAAACTGGCTTTGCGCATCTCTGAGTGTTGGACAAACATTTCATCCGAGCATCCAAGGCAAAGGCAAGTATGTCCTCAGAAAATAGAGTGGAAATATTCATTATGCAGTTGATTTTTAAAAAGATTTTATTTATTTATTTCCAGAGAGGGCAAGGGAGGGAGAAAGAGAGGGAGAGAAACATCAGTGTGTGGTTGCCTCTCGAGTGTCCCCTACTGGGGACCTGGCTCGCAACCCAGGCATGTGCCCTGACTGGGAATTGAACTGGCGACTCTTTGGTTCGCAGACTGGTGCTCAATCCATGGAGCCACACCAGCAAGAGCTGTTTTGTGTTTTGTGTGTGTGTGTTTTTTTTTTTAAGAGTTGACTATGTTCTCCCCCAAAGATGTGGACTGATGGAGACAGAACGATAGAAAGCATAGTTTTCGAAGTTTATTGTCCTCAGAGGTTACTTGGTCACTTTCTGCTTTGGCTGAAACCCCTCCGTGTCCCCGGTAATTGCCAAGCATATGAAATTTGCTTCATGGCAAATGGTAATAAAAGAACCTATCCTCTTTATAAACTTGCATATTTTTCTCAAAGGGATTCCCGAGCAAATGAAGTTCTTCTTCATCCGCGTGATAACAGAAAGGCCTTTTTCTGCTCGGCGGAAGGGACGGCGGCTGCCACCGCACATACAGCCAGCCCCTCTGTGTGACTGTCACATGCTCTGTGGCAGAGACAGGGTCAGAGCAGGAGCGAAACCCTGTCGGCAGGCTCCGTGGTCAGGAAAGAGTGAGGCTCACAGAGCGAGTGGTCCTTGCTGGCTGGTGGGCAGACGGTAGGAAATGAAATTCACCAGAGGATAAAGGATAAAAATAACCATTCTAATCGCCTCTTCCTGAGCCATTTACTGTAGGCCAAGCAGCTATAAAGGATGCTTGGAACCTGAGACAAGCTTGCTTAATGGCTCCTAGCTTGCTTGTTATACAGAGGAGATCTTACAGGTAGAAGCACTGCCTTCCCCCAACTCAGAGGGCCAGAACCGGATGGCATTCGGGATCCAAACCCTGCTCCGTAGTCAGCGACATCAGTCCACATGCCCCCAGCCTCCTTGCCTCCTTGGCACAAACTATTTCTTTTTATCACTTTTTAAATTATTTGAAAGAGAGAGGAATATTGAGTTGTTGTCCCACTTATTGATGCATTCGTTGTTGATTCTTGCATGTGCGTTGACGGGGGATCGAACCCTCAACCTTTGTGTATCAGGATGATGCTCCAACCAACTTAGCTACCGGCCAGGGCCCCTGGTCTGCGTTTCCCATAAGCTCCGGACTGCTGGGGCTGCCGCGGGCCCACGCCAGCCACGTGCTGTGCCGGCTGGCCGGCTGCTGGCCTTTCCGGTATTTGAGTCTCAGGGGACCCCCGTTTTGTTCCCCTGTGTGGCAGAGAATCTGGGCCCACAAAGTCCAAGTTGCCTATCTTCTTCCCAGGCACGGAGAGGGCCGCTTCCCAGCCTGCTGTGCGTTAGGTCAGGGCTCTGCCCAGTGGAACTTGCGCCGTTGCCAGCCCAACTCATAAATCCCTTCCCTTGCAGCCTCTCTCTCCTTCCCATCCCCTGGGGCAGGGGAGAGGCAGGGCAGAGCCACCAGGAAGGGAGAGGGTGATGCATCTGCTTGGTGGCTGCCAAAGAGTCCCTCTGCATGCTGGGCTGGGGCTGGGGGTGGGGGTGGGGCGGGGAGGTGGGGTCCGCCTCCCTGCAGCCATCTGAGGCCCAACTGCTGAATTCTGGAACCACGTCTCTTGCGGAAAAGACTTGCTACCTCCATCCAGGTTCAAAATATTGCTCAGCCTCAAACATACACCTGTTTAGCCCTGGCTGGGTGGCTCAGTTGGTTGGAGCTTCTGCCAGTGCACCAAAGGTTGCGGGTTCGATCCCCGGTGGGACAGCGGGACTGGCAGTGCCCCACCGATGTTTCTCTGTCTCTCTCTCTTCCCCCTCTCTAAAAAATCAGTAAGCATATCTTTGGGTGAGGATTAAAATGTATATATTTAATTTACAGATGTGCACCTTCTTTTCCGTTCTGAGGGGACGATTAACGAGGTTCGCTCAGATACCACGTCATGTCCGGTTCTACCTCCGCCGTCCCTCGCAAGTTAGATCCAGCGCCTTGCACAGAAGCGCACTGTGACCGCGGGTCCCGCTCCAGACCCAGCAGGCCAGGACCTCCAGGGGGCGCTCGTGGGCGCCCTTGGGTGCCTGCTGAGCCGCCGCCGGGTTTCAGAGAGGAGGACCTGGGCGGAAGGACTTCAGCTTGCAAAGGAGAAACGGGCCGGTGATATCTCGCTATTTTAACTTTCCATCTTTAAAAAAGATTTCCATTTTGGAAAATTATTCCCCCCAGCCTTGCGTTTTCCTCACTGGTTTTATTCAACGATTTTTCCCCATGGGGAAACTGTGTAGGAGTTGAGTATTTTAAAACTTACTCCAGATGAGTAAGGGGCGGTCACCAGATGATCGCCCCTTTTTTGTATCTTGTCTTTGAAGTGCCACAGGCCGTCTGCCCTGAATTAGGACAAGGGCATGGGGCTGGCGGCTGGCCCGCGTCCCCATGTCACTCAGGGGCCGGGGTTTGCTCTGCCTTGGATCCGCCTGGTGACGTAATGTACTGGTGACGTCATTTGTGCTTTATTCCCATGCTGTGTGGCTGAAGAAGGTGTGAGGGGCAGCCCTGTTTTCTTGTGTGTTAACCCCAGGACTGTTCTGATGCTTATTTTCGCGTGTTATTTCTATCCCGTCGGCCCTAAATGCTTTGTGGGAAATGTTATTAGAAAACACGGCCTAACTGGAGAGTGGAGAGTGTATTTGTGCCCTGACTGGGAATCGAACCGGCAACCGTTTGGTTCACAGGCCTGGGCTCAATCCACTGAGCCACACACAGCTGCCAGGGCCGTATCCTATTTATATACCATTGCTGTTTCAACACTCACCTCCAGTAAAAGCACGGGCTTCTACCAGGGATGTCCAACCTTTTGGGGTCTCTGGGCCACCCCAGAAGAAGAAGAAGAAGGTCTTGGGCCACACATTAAATACACTGTGATACGTAATCACAGGAAAAAAAATCTCATGATGTTTTAAGTAAACTTATGATTTTGTGTTGGGCCGCATTCACAGCCATCCTGGGCTGCATGTGGCCCACGGGCTTGGGGTTGGACGCCCCTGGCAGAATCCAGACCACTGAAAGATCTATGAAGCCCTGGCTGGGTGGCTCAGTTGGTTAGAGTGTCGTCCTGATGCACTAAGGTTGCAGGTTCGATCCCCGGTCAGGACACATACAAGAATCAACCAATGAATGCATTAATAAGTGGAACAACAACCTGATGTTTCTCTCTCTTCCCCCCTCTCTCTCTAAAATCAATTTAAAAAATATTTAAAAGAAGCCTTTGATTCTCAGTCTTCACAGAAGACACATGTGGAGATTCCACTGGAGTTAGAGCGTGCCTATTCCTTTGTGATACCAGGAACCGCAATGCTCTCTGCTCCCAGGCAGTAGATGTGGGTAAAGAGACTGTTTAGGTCCCAGCGGTCCCAGTCCCCTCTGACCTTGGCCCCTCATGTCATTTTGCATCCTCGGATAATTTAAAATTCAGTATGAGTAACTCTGGAAATTCTGGTTATTCCCCTGCCCTCCAAACACGGCCACCTTGGGGCAGGCTTGAAGGAAGTTTGCAGTGCGTACTTGTGGTCACGATGAAGGGGCCTTTTAAAGGGCCGTAGCTCCCGCCGGACAAAGGCGCGCCTGACTCTGTGAACTGGTTTAATCCTGGGTCCCACTAGGCGGACTCGAGTTTCCGAGCAATGGCCCAGGACTTCCCGAGATGTAGGCAGCAAGCCGTGCCTCCATGGGCTTTGCATCTGGGTCATTCCTTGGGCATCGACTAGCAGCTGCCTCAGATGCTTATGGGTCAAAATGCTCTGATTTCGGCCCCGGCTGGGTAGCTCAGTTGGTTAGAGCATTGTTCGGATACACCAAGGTTGCAGGTTTGAGCCCTGGTTGAGGCACATACAAGAGTCAACCAAGGAAGACATAAACAAATGGAACCACAGATCTCTCTCTGTCTCTCTCTGTCTCCCTGTCTCTCTCTGTCCCTCTCTCTCTCTCCCCCCTTCCTCTCTCAACCCAATAAAAAAATTAAAAAGTATTTCTTAAAAAAAGATGCTCTCATTTCTCTTCTGTTCCTTGGCCTTATTCGAGTCATCGAAGCTACCACCTGCAGGTTAACTCACGACACCTGGTCCTGCCAGCTCACGATTTCATGACTCCCAGTGGTCCGCGGGGCTTCTCCCACCAGCACTGGCACCTCCCCTGCACAGCCACGGGTGCGGGAGCCCCCGCTCAGCCTCTCTCAGGCTCCCGGTGAGCGGGTCTGGCTGAGGGCCCAGGCTCGTGGTTAGATGGCGGATGGATTCGTTTCACGCGATGGACCCGTCCCAATTTCTCCGCGTCCCAGAGACGGAGCCTCTGTCTTCCCTGGGTCGCCCAGGAGCGGGCCGCCCCTCAATTCCTACAACTGCAGCCCCTGGGAATCCAGGTTCCAACGGTTCATCGTTAACCTTTGGAACGAATTGCTGGTTCTGCTGCATCCCTTCACGTACAAATGCGGCTGCCCAGCGTTTGGTTTTTTTTTTTTTGCTCTGATACCCTGAAAAGAATTTTTTGAAATTACATTTAATTTTTTTCAATTACTGTTTATAGTCCATGCTGCTCTGTGTTAGTGTCAGGTGTACAGCATAGTGGTTAGACTTCCACATACTTTACAAAGTGTTTCCTCCGAAAGGTCTTGTACCCATCTGGCATCACACACAGTTATTACAGTATTACTGACTGTGTTTCCTGCGCGTTACTCTGCATCCCCAGGAATGTTCTGTAACTACCAATTCCTCCTTCTCCACCCTTTCCCTCTTCTCCCCCAGCACCCCCCCCAAAAAAAAAACCTCCTCCCCTCTGGCAACTGCCAGTCTGTTCTCCGTGTCTATGAGTCTGTTTCTGTTTCATTTGTCCATTTATTTTGGTCTTTAGATTCCACCTATAAGTGAAGTCATGTGGTCCTTGTCTTCCTCTGTCTGACTTATTTCACTTAATGCAATGCCCTCTTGGTCCATAGCTGCAGCGGTATTTACCCAAGATATGAAAGCTCCCCGAGTGCCCAGCAACACACGAGTGGGTAAGAGGGTGTGGGGCATGTGTACGATGCAATATTACTTGGCCGTAAAGCAGAAGGAAATCTGACCACTCGAGACCCTGGAGGTGATTTCCCAGCAGGCCTCCCAGGCTCCTGCTGGGGGAATTATTCCCGATGCCACAGCCTCTCGAGTGTCTGTGCCTCCTCCCTGGTAACAGACCATGAAGGTGCTCCTTCTGGCTTGAACTTGGACGTGAATTTGCATTGAGCCTGAAGCAATGAAGGGAGGGGCCTCCCTTGTGAGGTGGATGCCCCAGGGAAGGACAGTGAATGGTTTTCAGAAAAGAAATAGCTCGTTTAGTGTGGGGGCGGGGGTTCAACCTGCCCCTCCTGGGCTCAGGGCTCCCAAGCTGGAAGCTTAGTGAAGTCGCTCCTTTGTCTGGGATTGTGGCCACGTGGCCAGAGAATTCAGGCCTGGGCAGGACGCCTGTTCTCTCTCTCTCTTTTTTAAATTCTCACCAGAGGATACATTCATTGATTTTAGAGAGAGAGGAAGGGGAAGAGGAGATTGGGAGAAAGACATTGATGTGAGAGAGAAACATTGATCGGTTGCTTCCCGCACGGGTCCCGACCGGGGATTGAACTCGCAACCCACACATGTGCCCTGACAAGGGGATTGACTCCTCAACCTGCTGGTGTATGGATGACACTCCAACCAAGGGAGCCACTGTGCCAGGGTGTGAAGTCTGTTCTTAATTTGCCAGTCAAGTGATCAAGTGATAGGACATTCTACATGCTCCCTTTTAGTGGAGAGCAGCTGTTACCGATTTTGGCGGGACCCTACCGAGCACAGCTGACCTTGGTGGCGTATGAGCCATGCTTCAGAGGCCCTGGAAAGATGGTCTTTTCTGAACTAAAGTGTGTTTCACATGATTGGAAAGCACATTTCTGCCATGTTAAGAGAACTGTCTCAGACGTATACCAATACTGACTGGCAGAGGGTAGCTATTCAGCAGAGGAGTTTGTGTGTTTTTTTTTTAAGATTTTATTTATTTATTTTTAGAGAGGGAAGGGAGGGAGAAAGAGGGAGAGAGAGAGAGAGAGAAACATCAATGTGCAGTTGCTGGGGGCCGTGGCCGGCAACCCAGGCATGTGCCCTGACTGGGAATCAAACCTGCGACACTGATTTGCAACCCATGCTCAACCCACTGAGCTACGCCAGCCAGGGCAAGTTTGTGTTTTTTTAATCCTCACCCAAGGATAGGTTTATTTAGAGAGAGAGAGATGTTAGTTTAGAGAGAGAGAGGGGGAGAGAGACTTCAACATGAGAGACATCGATGTTTCCACCGGACCGGGGATCGAACCCTCAACCTTTTGTTTTCTGGGATGATGCTCCAGTCAGCTGAGCCACCCAGCCAGGGGTGTGCAGGGGAGTTTGAAAGTGCTTCAAGCCACATTCCCAGCACTTCCATTCTTCTTCCACCTTTTTCGGGGTCTCTGATCCTAGGGAAGTTATTTTAAGCCAAGCCTCAGATTTCTTATGATTCAAAAGGCGACAAACCCAGCTCTCCTTCCCAGGGTTCTGGAAGGACTGAACGATTCCATGTGTGCAAAGTTCTTGGCGCATAGTCAGTCCTCCTTAAAAAGCAGCTGTCATGATTCACGTCCGGAGGGGTCTGGGACTTTGGTCAGGGATTGGGGAAAAGTTGGCAGCTCTCATCAAGTTCATGACCATGAACTGTTCACTGGCGCTCAGGCAGAGACTGAAGACACCCAAGACGTAACAGCTAGAAATGCCACCGTGGGTGATGCCCTTGAAGTGGTCCCACTGGCTTCTGCAGCCCCGGGTCACGGGGGAGGTCACCCTTGTGACTTAGAGCAGGCCCAGGGGCTGGGGAGGTGGTGGGAGAAATGTCCCAGCGCCCCCAGCCCCCCCCCCCCCGCCAGTGCCACCAGCGGCTCCCACCCAGGGGCAGCGGGGCTGCCTCTCAGACTTGACAATGGCCGAGCTAGCATCCCTGGGCTGGTGCTTTTTGCAAAATGTGCTCCGTGCTGCGTGGTGTCGTCAGGAGGGCACTAGTCCAATCCAGGTGACCGCTTAGTAAGCTATAAAAACATGAAATCCCTAGCTTGGAGGCTGGGACCATGGTCATACTGTATGTCAGCTGGAACTGAAAAACAAATACTTAGAAAAATGTGCTCAGTGAGGGTTGACCCAAGTACTTAATGTTCTGAGGGCCGCAGTGGTCTCAGTTGGGTTGGTGGGCGCTTTGTGTTTAGTGACCCTGTGTCTCAACTTCAGTGTGGGCGGGGTGCAGCCCCTTCCCAAGGAGCCGCTGTTCCAGTTCGGGGGTGGCTAGTCCCCCCCACCCTCATTCCCGTTGGGGTCCCTGCAGGCACCCGAACCGTGCCCACGTCTGAGCTGGTGGGAGGCCCGGAGGCCACCTGCTGCCTTTGGTGCCTGGAGCAGGGTCTCCTGCCTTCCAGGCGAGGGCCGGGGGTCTCTGTTCATGGGCTTTAGCAGGAGTGGAGGGGGGGGCCCTCCGGGGGGCCCTCCCCCTGGGTAGAGCCACTTGCAACCATTTTTTCTAGAGAAGACACGTGACCCCCCCCCCCCCAACATTTGCAGAATCTGTCTCTGAACGGGCTCGCGGGGTGGGGTGGGGGGTGGGCTGGGCCTCTGAGCGGGCAGTTGATGTCCTACCCCCTCTGGTGGGCAGGGCCCCATGCAGACCCGCCCACCCCGGGGAGGGGGGTCCCCCCTGACCTGCACCTTTTACCAGCCCCCAGCCGGCCACTCCCCCAGAGAGAGGTCCACTCCGGCCTTGCGAATTTCTGACAACATGTGCGTTTATTCATATTAGAAGTACAAACGTAGGAATCCAAATACAAATACAGAGGGCGGCCCAGCCACCAGGCCCCGCCGGCCTCGGGCAGAGCTCGGCCAGAGGGCGCGGAGGGGACGGAACCGGCGAAGCGGGGCGCGGCGCCGCCCGTGTCGCCAAGGCACGTGGGGCGCAAGTGCGTCTTCGTTTCACTAGGACATCGTGAGCTGCAGGGCGAGCGAGACAGGGACCTCGGAACCTCCTGGGACCCCCTGAAGACCCGGAGCCAGGGCCCCTAGACCCTCGAGGTTAGCCGCGCAGCGGGGCCGCCGAGGCCACGTGGTGAGGGTGGGGACCCCGGCCTGGCCCTGGGCCCCCTGGCCTGGGGAGGCGCGGGCGCAGGCACTTGGGCGGGTCCCCTCTCAGGCCAGGCTCGGCTACCGGGCGCACTCAGAGCTGATGCCACGGCGCTCAGATTCCGGAATCTCTGCACCCCCCCCACCCAGTGGCTTCCTAGGAGGGAAGGGTTCCCCCAGCCTTTCTGCCTGCGGCACCCCCGTCCTCCTGCCCCCGCTCCCCCCCCACCCCGGTTTTACTTCACACACCAGCTTCAAAAAGAGAGGACAACCCGCACGCGGTGGCTGCGTCCCGCATGGCCCACGGGTCACACTACCCCTGATGCTTTCTCGCATCGTGCGTGAGAGCTGCGTCCGTCTGAAACAAGCGTGGCGAAGGGTATTTCCCCCCGGCATCCTGAGGACTGCTTTAGACTTATCAGAGAAAACCAGGATGCACAGACTTTCAAGGAGGGGCTCAGAAGTGCCCCCAAGTCAAGGCCGGACCATCAGGGGGCTGTCCACACGCAGTCTGCTTTGGGTCACAGGCCAGTTTCTCACCAGGTATTTCAGCTCGATTGTTTTAAAGGAAAGGACGTGGCCCCACATTTCCAGGAGATGGGAAGATCGCTGGTCTCTCTCTGTCTGTCCCTCCCACCCTCTCTTCCTCTTAATCAAAGGCTGAGTAAGCTGCTCTGCTATCGCCAGGCAACTTTGCTTCTTTCTACTCGACTCAACGACAGGTGGGGTGGCCGGGAGAGGAACACACACATGTTTACCGCCGTACACGCACACACAAATACACACACCACTGCGTGTAAACACAGGACGACCCTCCACTCCTCACAAGACCACCCAGGCCCAATCCCCGAAAGCGGTTAGAATCTTCCAGAGAAAAATGCACTCACGGGGATCGAACCCTTGGCTCAGGTGAGGAGCCACTCCCAAAGGAGCACATCTCGTGGTTGTAGGAATGTAAGCATGTAAACATTGTTCACTAGCTCAAAATCAGTCATTTTGAAGGTCAAGATGATCGAAAGTCTCTTGTAAAGATGTTTTAATCGTTATTCTGAACACAAGGAATAATAATAAGCACTGTAAATTTCATTGATCTATTAGACCTGGATTATCTATTTCTATCTAGAAGTAAAGAGTCTAAGATAAATGAGAAGGAATCAAAGCTAAACTCAAGTCACATTTAGTAAGAAGCACACCGATTGTCGTTCGGGGCTAATGAAATTCACGATGCTTACAGATGCATCCCTTTTAGGGAAAAATAGGTAGTTATCGGCCAATTCAAATGTTATGTTTATGAAAAGGAATAAAAGACCAAGTGAGGTAAAACCAGAACAAACAAATGAAACAACAAAAAACAGTAGTAACCAACAACCAAAAATTTGGTGGACTGTTCTGTTGGAATAGCTTCAAATTCTGACTGAGGCAGGGCAGACGGCCAGGACCTCCGGGCCAGAGAGCGGTCTGGACGTGTCTAGGCAAGCAGAACTTTGAACTGTTCTTTGTGTATTTACTCTTTAAATGCTTTTGCATTTTCTCCTTAATGGAAGTCCTAAATTTGTTATGGTTTGGAAAAGAAAGTAAAGGACTAGTGAAGAGCTTATCAATGGTGATGATGATGATGGTGGTGGTGGTGATGGTGATGATGGTGATGACGACGATGATGATGGTGATAGCAGTGGTGATGATGAGGGTGATGATGATGATGATGGTGATAGCAGTGGTGATGATGAGGGTAATGATGATGGTGGTGATGGTGATGATGATGATGGTGGTGGTGATGATGATGGTGATGCAGCATAGTTTACTTCTAAAATTCTATCACCCTATCAACCTGACAGTTTGAAAATGTAGCCAGTAAGTTGTATGAATTTTCTATCATTACTTATTTTTTAATTACAGTGACAGTCACTTCAGAATGCAGGTGCTTCCCTTTTTCTTTTTTTACCCTGTATAGCTTCCAGGGCCACCCTGCACCAGCCAGGGCTAGGACTCCATGAGTGGGCAGGTTAGGGGACTGTGAGGTGGGTGGCCTGGGACGCCACCACTAGACAAGGATGGGCGGGTCTGATGTCCCCATCAGAGGGATTCACGTGCTACTCTGTGCATTGGGGGCTTCTGTCATTGACAAAACTGGCCCCCAAACCTTTTCTGTTATAATCAGTACAGGAGCCCTGGCTGGTGTGGCTCAGTGGATTGAGCACAGGCTGCGAACCAAAGGGTTGCCAGTTCGATTCCCAGTCAGGGGGCGTGCAAGACACAACCACACATTGCTGTTTCTCTCCTTTTCTCCCTCCCTTCCCCTTTCTAGAAATAAATAAATAAAATCTTTAAAAAACAGTAGAGTATAAAAACCTGTTGTAATAAATACTACCCAAATCAAAGCACTTCCCACATGTTCTGTATCGGTCTGACTATGGGTCAGGGCCTCTACTTTTTAATGAAAAATGGGAACTCTAATCCTTTTGTGAAAAAGTGGTTAGAGGGAAAAACAAAGAAGGAACCCCAAGTAACTAGAAAAGAGGGAAATATAGCAGCCACCTTCTCAGTTGGGAAGATTTCATCGTTGGTAATCGATCCGGACAATTCTTTCCCACCTGTCTGGGGTGAACTGTTCAGCAGAGACAGGGGACCCCCCTTCCCTCATCCCCGGGAACCACCTGAGGGGCTGGGAAGCTCCGTGTCATGTTTGCACGTGGGACAAAGGGAGCGGTGAGAAGGGGTGGTTATCTGAGTGAGCGAAGCCACACCGTTTACCGCTGCCCGGTTACCCGAGCGCTGTATTCAGGGCTGGCTTTGTACCTGCGTGTGTGCAAGTGTGTGTTGTGCACAAGCGGGCACACTTGTGTGCATGCTTCTATGTGCACACGATCTTCCTGATTATTTTTTAGCTCATGTTCCTGTATAATATGGTGTGAAAGACCCTCTTGGTTAATGCAAAACATCAAAGACTTTTTAGTGACTGTTCAACTCGTTTTTTAAAGCACTGATTTAATATGGTCTAAAATTTTTTTTAACGTGAGCAGTGTAGTGAGAGATTTAAGGTGTCTTATTGACAACATCAAAAACCAAAGCCTCGCCTTGGCTGGTGTGGCTCAGTGGATTGAGTGCCGGCCTGAGAACCAAAGGGTCGCTGGTTCAATTCCCAGTGAGGACACATGCCTGGGTTGCAGGCCGGGTCCCCAGGTGGGGGCATGTGAGAGGCAACCACACATTGATGTTTCTCTCCCTCTTTTCCTCCCTCTTTCCCATCTCTTTAACAATAAATACATCTTTAAAGAAACCAACCAAAGCCTCATTTACTTAGAGGACATTTTGAGAAAAAAAAAGAAAAAAGGAAACATTCTCCCTTTTGACCTTAATAGAACCAGGCCATGCTTATGCCTTGGAATTGCTAGCTCGTCATCAGAAGAAATTTTAAAAGTGGAAAATTTAAAAGTGGAAATGCCCTAGTTCCTAATTTTCAAAACTACCAGGCATCTAAAAAAGCCACGGTTTTAGCCTCCCAGAAATATGAATGGCTGCGTTGTTATGGTGTCTTGTTATTTCAACAGTTTGAAGGATGAGACCCTTTTTCCGCCATCAGGATAGAAATCGATTTTTACGGGAAAAGTGAAGCCCACCAAGATGCATAAAGGGTCTGTGATTTTGCCTGAACTGTGATTTTCCTGATTCTTTGGAAGTGATTAATGACACCATGCGGAGACACTGCTAGAATGCATGGGAATCTGAATGGTTCTCGCAGGCAAATTCGAGAAGAGAAACGTGGATAGACCACACACTTCCTCAATGTGGGGCAATCGGAAGTGGGCCCGACAGAACATCGTAAATTTCGCATTCCCGAGGTGAATTTCACATGTGCATTCCCATTCACGGCCTGGCTCTTTCCCCTGTATGTCTAGACGCCTTTCTGAACACTTTTAAAGCGATAGTGATGCCTGATTGGAAATTGAGCGTGAAATTTCACGAGCATGTAGTTTATAAACTCTCAGGAAGAGCACTCAGACCATTGCAAGTTGTGGGGGGAGAGCCGAAAATGCTCTGAAAACGCTTTGCGTCTTGAGCGCGTGGCTCTGATGTCGTTCTTTGAGTCCGCAAAGGAAATCGCAGAAGATTCTCAGTTACTGGCCGCCGAGAGAAAACCGGTGGAGGAAGAAGAGGTCTGTCCTGTTTTCTAGCCCTTTAGGTAAGGAGTGTCCTGGTGCTGGCTAGCGGCAGGGGTTTCGATGCACAGTGGCGTCTGCGGTGACCTCCCCTGGCTGCCGGGGTGGGGATTGTGCAGGGCAGCCAGAAATACGACAAAACGCTTTCACCGCAGTGAGCTGCGTCCGGGCAACAAGACTGAGCGGCGAGGTGCAATGGGAACACGCCCACTGTGTGACAAGCACAATGTCGCTGACCTAAAGATTGTCCCCCAGTGTCTCGCGTGGGGCCTGAAAACGCCTCGCCACAGAGCACAAGCATTTCCTCAATGGAAGAACCCCAAAACTACTGTGTTCTGCGTGGAGCTGGCACCCACATGGGGATCAGACTGTTTGTGTGTGGGCAAGTGAAATCCCATCTCCATCCGCTCAGAGAGGAGAAAGAAACCCTGGTGAGAAAGATAGGTGTTCACGGGCGATGGGAAGTCTGCGAGATGGGTACGACTGGAGTTTTGCGTGTTCTTTTAAGGCATGTGTCACGTTCATCGGGGGCAGTGCTGGCTGGGTGCACAGTACGTCGGGCTAGTGTTCTCTCTCTCTGTCCAGTAGCTGAGAGTCCTCTGCTCAGCGGTGTCGAAACCTGGTAAAAACGGAAACTTTCTAGGCCCTGGGGAAGCATTTTGCCCCAGTTCCGTGAATGTGAAACGCCTTTTCCTGTCTCTCTGGCTCAGCCCAGATGTGGCTTCCAAGGGGGACAGTCCCAGCTCCAAGTACGAGGAGCTGTCACCTCCCCGGTTTAGTCTTTCTGAAAGTGAGGGGCGCAGTGGCAGCAGGGCACCGGACCACTTCCCCAAGCTGCCACCCCGCCACCACAAATGTTCCCTGTCTCTCCCTGCAAAGCAATCGGGGATGGGGGGGCGGGAAGAGTGTGGGATCTGCGTGGAACAGCCTCACGCGGTGCACCCCGTGGGTACCCTGCTGGCCAAGCTTACGGGGAAGGGTAGCCCTCCCGTGAGTGTGACTCATTTCCCACACACTGTCCCTGCCCTCCTGTCCCGTCCTCCAGAAGGCAGATGCACGCACGCTGACAAAAACACGCACAGTCTCAGCCTCCCCCTGCGCCATGCTCGTGCGCGCCCCCTGCCGGGCTGCGGCCTGAGAAGCTCGTCCCCGGAGCCGGGACCCAGATCAGGAAGAACACGGACTCGAAAGAGCAGCCTGTGGAGGACCAGGCGGGGCGTGCGCTCTGGGGATGAGTCAGTTCTTCTTAGTCAGACCAGCGTGCAAATCTCTGCGTGTGCGGGCCTCTAATCAGTGCTCCGCCAGCGCACGCCTGCTGGAGTCTGTTGGGACGAAGAGGCCCCCCCTGCATGGGGAAGGGACCGTGAACCGGGGAGTTTGGACCAGCGGGCCTGCTCAGGCTGGGGGGAGCCTCAGTGGGCATTGGTGTAGACGTCCTGTGTGCGTGTGTCATTTCATGAGTGTAGCCAGCTACCTCCAGGTGTTGCGCAGCTTGGAAAGAAGAGACATCAATAAAAAAAAATTTAAGGTCAATTTAGGCCAAATCTATGCCATAAAAATGCTTTTAGGCTACTTCCCTTCCGAGAAGAATTTCACTAGAAAATTCAGTTCCCTTCGGAACTTCTTTTAAGATGCAACAGGTTGAAATTCTTCCTATTGTGAGAAATTGTAAGTTCATGAAATTGGACATTGTGTTTGAAGAGAACGGACCGTGGGCCGAGTCCCCTGGGTGCTCAGCGTTCAGGCGTCACAGCCTGAGGTGCCGTGGGCACGGTGTCCCTCCCCTCCCCCTGGCCACCAAGGGCAGGGGGCGGTCTGTACACTAGCAGGTGAAACTCCAAAGGCAGCAGAAATTTCAGCGAAGCCAATAGATTCAATCTGTTTCCCTGCAAATACTTATCATCTTAGGTTTTAAACTGGGGTTGCTAAGTAAGAGCCACGTGGCTTGCAGACTGTATGGCAGCCCTCAGGCCAGAAGGCGGGGATAGGGGGGCCCGCCGGCCGCAGGCTTCCGCACTACAGATTCGACCCTTGGGAACCGGGTGACCACGCGTCCGTAAGTTCGCACTCACGTGATCCACAGCGACGTTCATGAAAAGAAACCGACTCATTTCAACTCTCCCGGCCGCTTCCACTCCCAGCCCCTTCCGTGTCTGGTCGGCACCCAGTAAATCCTGTGAAATCGGCACTTATATATATATATATATACCCTCTCTCCATTGTGTTTTACCCTTTTCTCTGAGAAATGACAATATGGCCAACAGATAATTACAATAAAATTCTACAGTTTCCAATAAAATTAATTCCATTTTCTGGGTGAGGAGCATAAAGATTCTGTACCCAAATTCTAGTATGGAAATTTTAGTGATGACTAAGTGTCATGAATGAGCTGGTAGCGCTTTTTTTTTCTTTTCTTTTTCGCTCTCAGTGGTGGGAAACTTCCCAAGTGTTTGGGAAGTGAAATATATACGCAGTGACATCCTGTGGTAACAAAGAACTAACATCACGAAGCAAGTTGGTTTTGTGTTACAAAAATATCAAAAGAGTAATAACTTCAGGGAAGGTTTTCTTTGGGATTTTGCTATGTCTCCATAGTTCAAAGTATAAAAGCTTTTGTTGTTGTTGTTCATCAAAATATACCACTGATGGCAGCCATTACCCATTTTTTTTTTTTGCGTCTACAGTGATTTGACTTGAGAGTTAATACGCTAAAGTTTTTTTTAAAAATCCCACCTCCATTTCTTTCACACTCTGGAAAACGTTTTCGAGACAAAGGCTTGTGAACGGTGTTTGCGTTCCTTTGAAAGATGAAGATAATCCTCAAACCTGTAACCGCGCGTCATCAGCGGGCGCGCACCCCGGGTTGGCCCCTCGGGGTGGCGGGACTCACCTCCCAGGGTAAAACGCCCAACTTCGGCCCCACCCGTCCGCCAGCTGGAAGCTCAGATACGGCGGATTCTCAGGGGTTTGGCATAAAGTAATGACCTTCTGACGTCCGGAGACAACCAACGCCGTTGATTTCAGCAACATGAAAGCATCTGAAAATCGTATTTTTTCCTCCTCTGGAAACTCAGCGGTGATGCGCGTACTCCCTTCCCCAGCCCAGGTGAGGGTATGAGGAGAAGGAAGGTGAGCTAAGGATGAGGGTGTCACAACAGAACAGGCCACCAAGGGAGGAGCCGGGCTCCAGACGCACGGCCGTTCACACTGGGCTGCCTGGGGGCCCGGGGCTCGGGTCGGTGTGAGCGTGTCTCCAGCAGCAGCAGCGTCTCCGCACAGGCGCGCGCGGGGTCCCCGAGGGCGGCCGAGGAAAGCTCCGGAAGGTCGCGGCCCGAGAGAGCGAGAGCGTCTCACGTATCCGCTCGCCGGGCGACAGATGTCTTTGCAAGAATGATCGGCAGCTGCTACCGTTCGTGAACGCCACCGAGGAACAGACTCGGGAAGGGGTGGAAACGCAGCCTGTGTGAGTGTGCGCGCGTGTGCGTGCGTGTGAGTGTGAAATACACAATGGAAATATTTGGCACGTCCTCCCACGCTGCTCAGAGCGGAGGCGGAACTTCAGGCCGACTGAGCAGAGTCCTCGTGCCACCCCGATGGGTCCTCACTGGTCTGGGGCGCGTGGCCGGCTCGGGGCGCGGGGGGTGGGGCTCGGGGCGGGGGGACCAAGCGCGCCGCCCCCCTCCCCACCGGCAGCGCTCAGAGGTACAGGTAGCCGACCCAGTAGACCAGGTTGAAGAGCAGGAAGGACGTGGGGAAGAAGACGCGGGAATACGAGTCCAGCTCCAAGATGTCTATGTGGATCCGCCCTTTCCTCCAGGAGCCCGACTTGCACTCCTCGTAGCAGCAGAAGAAGCTCTGGCAGTCCTTGCCGTCCAGACACTCGTACACGCAGGTGTCCTCGAGCTCCTGCCAGTACAGGGAGTTGTTGAACGTGATCATCGTGGCCGGCGGCGGCCGCATGTCGAGGAGCGAATAGTTCTGCGGGCAACGAGAGAGCGACACAAAAGTCACCGTGAGACGCGCGAAGAACAGCCCGCGACGCAGCCAGATGCAGCGAGCCACAGGCGCGGGCGACCTCGGTCTGCCGCGCACCCCGCCGCGGGCCCGCCCCCTGCACCCTCCGCATCCGCCCCGCCCACCCCGCCCCCAGAGGGTGAAGTCTTTGAGGATTTATTCTATGCAGATCGAATGCAAGAAGTATGCAGTGCAATACTCAAAACTTGCATTTCCTGGATTATGGGTGTGGAAAGCCGAGCACATTTTCTTTTTCTTTTTTCTTTTTCTTTTATTGTGGTTCTATTACAGTTGTCCCACTTTTCCCCAAACTGCTCTCACCTGTCCCGCCCCCCAACCCCCCCCCCCAACAATCCTCACCCTGTTGTCCAAGCCTACGGGTCATTCATACCTGTTGGTAGACCGGACCCCTCCCCTCCCTCTCTTTCCCCCTCCCCTCTCCCCCTCCTCCCTGGCCCCTGGCAGTCTGCTCCTTGTCTCCCTGCCCCCGGTTCTGCTTTGCTCCTTTGTTAGTTCTGTTCATTGGGTTCCTGGGCGGAGCGTGTGTTCAAACGGCTGTCAGTCATCGCGAGGCCCTGTTCTGCCTGCCTTTCTGCTGGTTTGGAGTAAGTACGTCCTATGACGCATATGGATGCTCAGCTCACAGGGGGGTTAAGTCCCGACACGCCCGTCGGCAGTATCGTGAGGGAGGCCTATGTCCAAGGCACCTGCCGCCAACATCCTAGCTCTGCCCAGCGGTTCCCGCTGAGCGAGGACCACTTTCCACCGCGCTAACCTCTAACCTCGAAAAGCCCCAAATCAGCCGCTGGGAATCGGGGGCCGTCTGGAAGCCCCTGCATGTTGAATAGCACTGAATTGTGCAGCTAAAAGTTGCCCCCCCCCCAATTAGTAAGAGGTAAAAAGAAAGTGTATAGGACACTGACTACAGAATCTTCTGGTTCCGTGTGATTCCGGTAGAAAATGAGCTTTCCGCGCGTGGTGGCTGGACTCGCCCCAATTCTGTGTGGTGGGAAGTTTCACTTCACTTTCCCAACTCCCCTCCTGGGGTGGGCAGTCAGCGGGGGCCAGACAAAGGCAGGGGGCGGGGCGGCTGACGGATGCTGGCCCCCAAGTGAGAGGCCCCGCTCTTCCCCTTGACCTTGGGGAGCGGCTCCAAAGGCGCCTGTTCCTTCTTCGGCGCATGCTGCTGCCGTCTCCCAAACTCCTGTGAACTGCGTGCTGACTCGCCGCCTGCCAGCAGGACGCCCTTCTCCACTCCACTGCGCCACCTCAGAGAACGGAAACTCCTAGTCGCCCGCCTGCTCTCGTTTCGGCTGTGCGGGCCCAGCCGAGGACGGAGTCCTGCCCGTGGACACGGTGGGCGCCCAAGTCCCGGCAGAGGCGGAGACAAGCCCAGGTCTCGGCTGCTGGCCAGACATTTGTGCCACGCTCCGGGATAGAGGGGCCTTTCAGGATTCATGACAAGGCACTGCGACTTCCTCTTGTATTTTTACCAAAAACTATTGTTGTGAGGAAACGTGGCCCCCTCCACTTGTGGCTGTTAGTCTGATTGCGTGTGTTTACAGCGGTGTGGAGGCACACACCAGAGGCACGCAGGTGGAGGTGCAGGGACTCAGCGTCCCCGCTGGGAGCTCTTGGGGCATCCTTGTCGTTGGGCGTGTCTGTGTGAGGACCGGCCTGAGTTGGTGGGGGGGGGTCCTGGACCCCAAGTTCACTGAGGGCCGCCCACTGCGCATGCGCCGGCAGCCACCTCACTGCCTCGCTGCCCCTTGTGTTCGAATGTGGACACATCTCTAGGTTCGTGGTCCCCAAACCCGAGTGGCTGTGAAGTCACGGTTTGCTGAGAACAGCTGGTTCCTGTCCCTACGTCGGAACATTGGAGGGACCTGCAGGGCACCCGACCAGCGGCAGCTGGAACACCCACCTTCGCTGAGTGACAACTGCCTGCGTGTCTGACAGTGTCAGCCAGATGGCCGCCCCCTCTTTCTCCGCGTAGACACCTGCTTGGGTCATCGAGAGCGCACCATTTCCAGCTCGCGGCTTCGAAATGAAGCTAATTCCACTTGACAAAATTGAAATAAAACCTAGAATGTTGAGAGTCCTCCATAGCCATATGGCCAATTGCTGAAGCCCTTTCTTACCTGCCTTCCTCGCCACTGTCACGGTGACGTCAGACACGGCCCCAAGTGCAGAGCCGCGGTGACTGAGAGCCTTCCAGGCCCCCTGCAGCCCGCCGGGCCCTGGGCTGTGCCCGTGCGACCCTTGGGGACCTGCTGCACTGCCTGGACGCAGGGGCTGCTGCGCGCCACCGGCGTTAGCTTCGCGTGGGCGTGCTAGGCAACCGAGGCCCCCACGAGTCTGGACAGCCGTCCCCAAAGCACACGTGCGATGGTCAGCGGGATCTGTCCCTGGCTCCTGTCCCTGTGCTCAGAGGCCGCGGCTTCTGCTTTCCCTGGTTGGTGAGAGCGGCGGGCGGGCAGCCGGCTGAGGCCTGTGCATCTTCCCGGTTGAAGATGCTGACAATCACCAGCAACTGTTTAAAAGCCCCTTTCTTTGGCTGCGGCAGTGCAGACTCTCGCTGACAGTTCCGTGTCTCCGCCACTTTCTCTCCGTGAATTGTTTTTCTGTGCACTTTCTTCAAGGCCTGCTGCTTCCTGTCTTCCAAGTGAAATTCTTCCTTTAAAAAGTTATTTTATTTATTATGCTTTTACAGTTGTTCCATTTCCCCCCTTCACCTTTCACACCCCCTCCCACCCACATTCCCCTCCTTTAGTTCATGTCCATGGGTCATAAGTTCTTTAGCTTCTGCATTTCCCATACTATTCTTGCCTTCCCCCATCTATTTTCTACCTACCATCTATGCTGCTTATTCTCCGTACCTTTTCCCCCTCTCTCCTCCTCCCACTCCCCTGTTGCTACCCCTCCATGTAATCTCCATTTCTGTGGTTCTGTTCCTGTTCTAATTGTTTGCTTAGTTTGTTTATGTTTTTGTTTTAGGTGTGGTTGTTAATAACTGAGTTTGCTGTCTTTTTACTGTTCATATTTTTTATCTTCTTTTTCTGAGATAAATCCCTTTAACATTTCATACAGTAAGGGCTTGGTGATGATGAACTCCTTTAACTTGATCTTATCTGGGAAGCACTTTATTTGCCCTTCCATTCTAAATGAAAGCTTTGCTAGATAGAGCAATTTTGGATGTAGGTCCTTGTCTTTCATGACTGGGAATACTTCTTTCCAGCCCCTTCTTGCCTGTAAGGTCTGGAGAAATTGGCTGACAGTCTTATGGGCACTCCTTTGTAGGTAACTGTCTCCTTATCTCCTGCTGCTTCTAGGATTCTCTCCTTCATTTTAATCTTGGCTAATGTAATGATGATGTGAATCTTGGTATGTTCCTCCTTGGGTGCAACTTCTTTGGGACTCTCTGAGCTTCCCGGACTTCCTGGAAGTCTATTTCCTTTGCCAACTTGGGGAAGTTCTCCTTTATTATTTGTTCAAATAACTTTTCCACTTGTTGCTCTTCCTCTTCCCCTTTGGTACTCCTATAATTCAGATGTTGGAACGTTTAAAGATATCCTGGAGGTTCCTAAGCCTCTCCTCATTTTTTTTTTTGAATTCTTCTTTCTTCATTCTGTTCTGATTGGATGTTTCTTTCTTCCTTCTGGTGAAATTCTGGTTCCGGGGGGAAGGAGTTCATTTTCCTCCTTGTTAAGGGATCCTTTCTTTCTGAGGTGTCACCTCTACACCACAGGCATCACTATTTCCTCCTCCCCTGCCAGCCCCTGGCGGGTGGGGTGATGTCTCCTCTGCACTCCCGGATCCTCCATCTGACTCTCCCTGGACACGCCCACCCCTCCCTGTTGCTTCGGGGCTGCTGTTCCCCACAGGAAACCCTCATTGTTTGCAGCATCTGGATGTTCGTTGCCCAGGGCTGGGCAGCCAGAACTGTGCTGATACCCCCGTGCAGAGAGCGAATCACCAGGCGGCCTCCTCAGGAGCAGGTGGAAATGCACCAAACCTAAGTTACTGACTAGCAGCGAGAAAACCACCCACGGCATCTGGGTGGGCAGGTGGGGGTTCAGAACAGTTCGCCCCAAAATGTGCCTCTCTGGTACCAGGATTATTTTGAGTGAAAGGCAGCCCAAACCCTGCAGACTGAAGAGAAATTTCTTCCCCCCATTCCCTTAATGACCTAGAACAGCGATTTTCAACATTTTTCACCTCATGGTACACATGTACTAATTACTAAAATTCTGCAGTACACCAAAATTTTTAAAATATTTTTTGCCAGTCTGATGAAAAAAAAAGAGGTAAAACTTTGATTCATTCACACTACAGGTTCTGTGGTGCTGTTGGCTGTTGTCATTTTTTTTTTTTAATTTGAAAATCTAAGGGAAAAAAAGTCAGTGCCCCTGACTAAATAGTCAAGTATTGCATGTTTTAGAAATTCATGCGGCAGCCCTGGCAGGGTGGCTCAATTGGTTGGAGCATCGTCCCGTGCACCAAAAGGTTGTGGGTTTGATTCCTGGTCAGAGAGTGTCTGGGAGGCAACCAATAGATGTTTCTCTCTTGCATCAATGTTTCTCTCTCCCTTTCTGTCCCTCTAAAATCAGTAAAAACATTTTCGGGTGAGGATTAAAAAAAATTCTTGCAACACATTGGTTGCAAATTGCTGTTCTAGAAGAATCTGAATTAGGGATCTTGCCCACAGTACGAGAGTGTGAGAGAGAACTTCTTTTCACGTATCCACAGGGCAAGGCAGGCTGCTAATTACTGAACCCCTGCCCTTCTTATGGTCCTGTGAGGACCCTTTGATGCCCCAAGATGCTTTACATCATCCTTAGCTCAGAATGTTGATTATTCCTCATTTGAACTTCCTGTCTCTGAACCTCTCCTGCACATACATATGTAATTAGATATTTCTCTTGTTCATCTGTCTCATTTAGATATAATTTTTAGGCCAGCAGAAAGGACACGGAAGGGTAGAGAAAAGTTTTTTCCTCCCCACAGGCATGAAGCATCTGGCGTAATTGGGCAGTGATACCACGGACTCTGACAAGAAATTTATCTGCTGAGACGGGCCCCCTGTGGCCAACCAGGGGTCCAGATTTTACACGTAATGAGTCCAGTGGCCGTTTGCTGGTGGGCTCCTCACGCACCCTGTACACCAGCAAGAACCTCAGACTGAGCTCTAGGCTTCCTGCTTGACTCCGCCCTCCAAGTCAACTATTAGGAGGGAGCTCCTGGTTTCCTATTTAGACCAATCACATCCAATCAGAACTGCTGCATAGTGACCCACACGTATGGGGCACAGAACGCCGACCAATCAGGACTTCGGGAATTTGGAAACCTCATTTGCATGCGGTGGACCTCATTGGGAGCCTGGGTGGGACCTTTCTGCGTGAAAAGCAGCCTCCTCTTGCCTCAGCGGGACACAGCTCAGGCTGCAGCCTCCAACTGTCTCCCAGTCTGTGGCCCTTTTTGCTCACATAAACGCTTTTTATTCTCTACTACAGTCTAAAATTAATTGTGCTTTACCATATGGGGAAGGGATTAGATATAAAGATTATGATATGATGAAAGGGGTTTTCACCTCACTGTCCAAAGACGTGTTTCTCAAATTTTTAATAGATTCTTACCTCAAGCCATAGACTGAAAATTCAGAGGCATGAATAATTAAATGTAATATATTTCTTAAAAGATTTTATTTTATTTTTAGAGAGGGAAGGGAGGGAGAGAGAGAGAGAGAGAGAGAGAGAGAGAAACATCAATGTGCGGTTTCTGGGGGTCATGGCCTGCAACCCAGGCATGTGCCCTGACTGGGAATCGAACCTGCGGTGCTTTGGTTCGCAGCCCACGCTCAATCCACTGAGCTATGCCAGCCAGGACTAAATGTAATATTTTTTAAACTGACAAATTTTGGTCATTATTCACAGGGCTTCATTTCTTCCTACCACTGTTTCCTCCTCTGTAGACTGGTTTGTTGGAGGATAAAGTGAGTTGATCCATGAAAGCGCTTATGACACAGAGTCAGCCTCAGAGGAAGGCAAGGGGACTCATGTCATTCTAAGGGCAGAGGGGACACAGGGAGCAGAGACCACGGAAGGAAAGGCTGACAGATCGGGCCACAGGAGACTTCAGATAACGCGAGTGGGAAAAGGCACATGAAGTGACGGTGACAACGTTGCCAAGGAAAGCTGAGCTACAAACTGAACAAGAAACAGGTTACTGTCCCTAATACACTCTATTTGTGACTATATCCAGTTTTATGTCATATAAAATACAACGCACACAACACAGGGCCCAGCAGAAGGAGCACCTGTGTGAGTGTGGTTGGCAGGGTAATAATATGGGTGTAATGATTTTTAGTATAAATTTGAACATTTCACCTAAAATGTCCCATGGTGTGCTTGAGTGTTATATTGTTATGTGACAGAATGACATGCATGACAGAATGGTTTTGTAATAAAAGATTTTGTAATAAAAAAGGGGTGTTATGCCCTGGCTGGTGTAGCTTAGTGGATTGAGTGCCAGCCTGCAAACCAAAGGGTCTCCGGGTTTGAGTCCCAGTCAGGGCACATGCCTGGGTTGCAGGCCAGGTCCCCAGTAGGGGGTGCATGAGAGGCAACCACACATTGATGTTTCTCTCCCTCTCTTTCTCCTCCCTTCCCCTCTCTTTAAAAATAAATAAATAAAATCTTTAAAAAAGATCATGTAACATAGAAGCTTGTTCATAACATCTTGTTGACATACAAAACAGAAATGCGCATGCTCTGCATGAATCCCTTGGTAGAAGGATTATGATGGATTCTGCCCCTTTATTTTTCAAATGTTCTAAATTGGACATTTAAAAAAATATTTTATTTATTTATTTTTAGAGAAGGAAGGGAGGGAGAAAGAGAGAGAGAGAGAGAAACATCAGTGTGCAGTTGCTGGGGGGCGTGGCCTGCAACCCAGGTATGTGGCCTGACTGGGAATCGAACCTGCTACACTTTGGTTCGCAGCCCGCACTCAGTCCACTGAGCTACGATAGCCAGGGTGCTAAATTGGACATTTTTAAAAAAGCAAACACATTTTGAAAACAGGGTGCGCACTGTTCTTCCATACATCAGCAATAACACTCCTTCTATCTCAGTCTAGTAAGAGGTCACAGAAATATTTGCACCTGCAATGCTAATACATACGGAGGGAGCTTGTAGGCTTATTCGCTCATGAATCCATCTTGAGGAATCTGGAGGTAATAACTGTAAAAAAAAACACAGAAAAAAATCATTTCAAAGCTGCCATGAAAATCTGCATTGTACACCTGCCCCTCCCAGGTATGAACAATATTTTAAGTCTGATGACATTCCTCCCAGTCACTGGTGGGTGGAGCTCAAGAGGGGGGTGACATTCCTATCTTCTGAACACGTGTCTTGTGTCCTTCAAGTGTTGTTGAGGTAGCTATTTATATCCTGTTGTATAACATCCTTAAGGAGCCCTGGCTGGTGTGGCTTGGTGGGATGAGTGTCAGCCTGTGAACCAAAGGGTCGCTGGTTCAATTCCCAGTCAGGGCACATGCCTGGGTTGTGGGCCAGGTTCTCCATTAGGGGGCACTCCAGAGATAACCACACATGGAAGTTTCTCTCCCTCTCTTTCTCCCTCCCTTCCCCCATCGTTTATCTCAAACTAGCCTCCCCAATGCCTTCCCTAAAAATCGGGCACCCACCGATGTTTTCTTCTTAGTGGCGGCCGGTTTCCGACAGCTGGAGTAGTAGTTGAGGGTGGCGTACTCCATCAAGGCGGCGAACACGAACAGGAAGCACACGGTCACGAAGAGGTCCATGGCGGTGACGTAGGACACGCGCGGCAGGGAGTTCCTGGCGATGGTGCTGAGCGTGGTCATGGTCAGCACCGTGGTGATCCCTGCGTGGGGACAGGCGCCGGGTTGTCACAGGGCCCCACCAACCCCCTCCCCTCCAACGCTGCGTTGTTACATGAACCCTCTTTGACACTGCGTGAGCGTGACATTGCTTTTACACGTTAATGTCTACGATTTCGTAAACCCTGCTTTCATAAAATTTCCATCGCAGTCTCCCCAAGAACATTAAAATACCCGCATGAAGTGGACACCTTTCCGTTTTTTCCGTCATTCCCCAATTGTTTGACGTTTTGTCTTTCAAATATGTTTCAACTAAGAGGCAGCGTGCAGCGTGCCATAACGCTGCCTCGGATCCACGGCTCACGGTTTTCTCCGGACCACGTACACTTTCCTTCCTACTCCTCCTTCTCTATGAAACTGGCGAACCGCCACCTCCGAGGCGCCCTCACCTCCGGCGCCCCACACAGAGCGGGCCGCGCGCACCCGGGCACCACCCCTGGGCTTTCCCGGCGCCCTGCTTGCTCGTTTGTCGGTTTGCATTATCACGGTAAACCTTGCGCATGTCGTGGCAGTCTCTCCCCGAACAGATGGACAGGCTGGCTGACCCGCAGAGGCAAAACTATCTTCCTCACCACCTTTGCTCGCTTCCCAGCGAGCCCGGCACATTCTAGGCCTTTACATGAACGCTGTGCATGGAGTGCGTTTGTCCCTCACCCATCCATCAACTAGTGAACTCATAATACGCAGCGTTGGTCTGACCTGGAAAATTTCACACGCGAGGGTCACACTAACGATGTAATCGGAGACTGTGGGCAAGATTTAGGAAAGCGACGTGCGTGTCATGGGTAGTTTAGAAGGAAAACCCAGTGAAGAAAGGCATGTGGGCTGCTAAACGCGAGGAGAGGGAGGTCAGCGGGTCACTGTCACACGAAATGAGCGAAGGCTGCCTCTCCTCCAGAGGGGCTCCCGGGACATGGACTTGACCTCTCACCCCCTCTGTGGCTCAGTGGGAATGCTATGAAATGTCTGTCTGGGCTTAGGCGTTGTGACGGGTGAGTGAGCTCCCTCCCAGCTTGGCTGAAACACCACAGCTCCTGCTGATTGGTTCCCTGTACCTGCTGAGGGTGCTACCCTCACCCCTGCACCCTGGGGCCAGGTGGAGAAGGAGCTGGATCCCCCAGGTGGGCCGCATGCCAGGTGTGAAGAATATTGACCTAGAACTTGGAGCCCTCACCCTGCTCTGGGCCTTCTCGGCATTGGGTGATGTACAGCAATTACCTTCTTTGAATCCACACACGGACAACGGAAGGCCAGGTTCTCCTAACTTGTAGGTAACAAAGTGCTGATGCTTCATATGAAAGTGGTATGCGCCCTTTCAGAGCCTACACCAGTGGCAGGCATGTGTTTATGAAAAAAATCATGGTAAGAATCCAATTCTGCTTTTTAACAAATGTGACTATGTCATACCTACAGAATTAGTAGGTAGGTGTTTTCCATTAAATCTGGAGATTTTTAACTTCATTTTTTCCGAAGAATTCTTTACCCCATTCTTTTGTTCTTTTCATTTTAGATCCCAAATTACAGCCATGTAATACGTCTTCATGTTGTCGCAGGGATCAGTGCGACTCTGTTTATTCTTTTAAATCCTTTTAACCCTCTTCTTCCTATTTTATCAATTTTATGCGAATTTAATTAGAGATGACCTTTTATTCTGCCATCTTCCATCTGCACTTCAGCCTAGTTAGTTCTTCAGTTCAGCTATCCTATATTTCATTCTGGAATTTTCTTTTTAATAGACTGTAAATGCTGAGATTATGCATCTGTTCTTTCATTAAGATTATGTTTTTCTTTACATCTTCAAACTTTTTCAAACAGATAAAAGCCTTTCAAAAGCCCATGTCTTTTTATATTGACACTATTTTTTCTTGACTATGGGTCACATGTTTCTACCTCTTTGAATGGCTAGTAATTTTTTATTGTACATTCAGTATTGTGGGTGATACATTATAAAGACTATGTTATTTTTTTTAAAGTATATTGAATCCTTTCTTATGACAGTTAATTTGTGGGGGGACGGTCTCCTTGAAATGGTCAGGGCTTGAGTTAAGCTTATTTAGAGGAGGTCTAGGGGACCCCTTTATTCTCAGGCTTAGCCTTTCTGCTGTATTAACTAAATATGCTGGTGTTAATGGCATTTTTCATTCATCTGGACTGTGAATCTGTTACACGCCATCACTGTGGTTTTCTCATATCTCTGCCTCTTCATGCTTCCATAACCACTCTTCGATAAGACTTCCATAGTGTCAGGTGTGCAAACATAACCACCTATGACAACGTTTTAGAGCTGACTGGTACCGTCCCGCTCCCTATGACAGTGGACGCATGCAGCTCACAACCCCTAGAATAGTTATTAAATGTACGTGATACCTTTTCCATCTGACTTACCAATTCTGTCACGTCTTTTCTGTAAGCATGCCAAACTAACATCGGTAGAGAACATTAAAGGATAAATTATCTTGCTCAAACAGTACTTTGTTGTCGGACAAAGAATAAAAACAAACACAGCAAAAGCACGATGTAATATGAGAGACTCAAAAAGTATTTTTAAAATCAGGTAGAGCCCTCTTTTCTGAAAGAAATTTTTGGGCGCTAAACGACCTCTCTATTTAGTCTTACGCATTCCCTGTCTTCACATATCAAAACATTGAAAGTCAGACAAAATTCCCATCATCGGGGAACACCGATCTATAGAACATGGTACGTAGTTCTAGAACCACCCAAGTGGAATGTTTTATCAAGAGGACTTTGGGGGACAGAGGAAAATTCACAAACAGACTGAGCTTTCGTGTGCAGCTTACAGCAGAAAAAATGGACTGTTTTCTTGTTTGCTGGTAAAGTTTCTATGCACCAGCAGACATTCTTTTATTAAGAGACTCTTTTACTGATATTGGGTTTTTATTTCCTCACACCGATGTATGAGGCCTTTGAGTGGCCGATCCCAGGCTGGGATGACGTCTCCATGGTGACATCATGATGTTGGTGCATACATCAGAGGACACCAGTGATATACCCGACTCCCTAATCCCAGCTTCGTGCAAGCGGCCCCCGTGGAATCAACTGCCAAGAGTAACAATCCCAGCATGGCCCTCGCAGCCCTCGCCTGGGATCAGTTACATTGGAATTCCCTGTCATCGGAAGCCTTGTTATGAATATTTCTGTACTGAAATGACACAAAGTGGCAAGAGAGGCTCTCTTTTGAAACTCACCTAATGTTGTTCTGGCTGGCGTCGCATCTCTTTTGATCCAGAACGACACCCAGGACAGGACCACGGTCAGGATGCAGGGGATGTACGTTTGAATGGTGAAGTAGCCCATCCGTCGGCTCAGTTCGAAATAGATCGTCATGACGACGTAGTCGCCTGCAGGAAAGATGGCCAATGTGAAGACAGCGTTTTTGGGTTAAAAGGTAACTTGGGGACATAATTCCTAAGTTCTTTTGTTAAGTGACCGACTTGGATAAAAATGTGTAACTTCAACAATGTTGACTTGGAAAAGGGGCAAAATGCTGGTGGTGTCAAATATAATTTTTATCATACTTATGGCTGTGCGAGGCATTTTACTGGTCACTGTAAAAGACACAAAACAACCATATTACTTGGCAGAGGAGATAGGTATGTACATTAATTCTACAACAGACAATTGCTTGATGAGCTATTTTTGCCTGAATTCATTGCTGAAGTCATTGAATTCACTGCATGTTTAAAATCAAGGGTAACACTGGCTAGTGTGGTTCAGTGGATTAAGCATGAACTTATGAACCAGAGGGTCACAGGTTCGATTCCCAGTCAAGGCACATGCCTGGCTTGTGGGCCTGATCTCTGGTAGGAGACATGAAAGAGGCAACCACACATTAATGTTTCTTTCCTTCTCTTTCTCCCTCCCTTCCCCTTGCTCTAAAAATAAATAAATAAAATATTTTAAAAATCAAATCAAATCAAATCAAAGGTAACAGTCCCAGTTGGTGTGGCTCAGTGGGTTGGGTGTCATTCCGCCAACCCAAAGGCTGTGGGTTCGATTCCCAGCCAGGACACACGCCTAGGCTGTGGGTTTGATCCCGGTCAGGGAATGTGTAACCAATCAATGTTTCTTTCTCACATCAACGTTTCTTTCCCTTCCTTTCTCCCCCCTTTGCCCTCTCTCTAAAGTCAAAAATAAAATTTTAAAAATAGACTGATTTAAATATAAAATAAAATCAGCAGAGAGGAGGTGGGAGGGAATAAGGGGGAGGGGGGAGGGTTTTCAGGAACTCCTATGAAGGACAAATGGACAAAACCAAAGCGGGGGTGGGATCAAGGGCCGGAAGTGGGGATGGCTGGGGTGAGTGGGGAGGGGTGGGGGGAAAGTAAAGACAACTGTACTTGAACAACAATAAAAAAAGTTAAAAAATCAAATCAAGGTTAGCAGATAAATAACCGTCAAGCAGATCCACAGTCATTCTGTTTAGTCAATGGCAGCAGAACTTACACGTAAGCATTCATACAGAAACTTGTGTGACTAGTTTATATTTCTATTTTTATAGCACAAGTCTTAGCTTATGGACCCTGTGCGTTATGTTTCATTGAATGTTTTGTATTTATCTTATGACGCCAGCACGTAGGCTGTGCCGACCCAGAAAACCAAGAGAGAAAAAATCCTTTATGACCCTCTGCTCCATCCGGCTAAAGCAGAGCCACGCGGAATGAAAGGCGGGAGCCACAGAGATTCCGAGAGATCCCACAGACTTCCCTGGAGAGAGGCCGCGTGCCTGATGCATTGTAGGTTTTACCCCGGAATCACCCCCACTGGTGTCTTTCCCGGTGACTTGGGGAGCTGTGTCCTCACCCTTCTTCCCGCTTGTCGGCCCCTCTTCTGCCTGCGGGAACAGCCTTCTGGCTGTTACACTCTCAGGAGGCAGGCGCCCTGCCCTGTTCTTGAAAACTCAAGGCTGAGGTTTCCCAGACAGGCCAGGCCCCGCCTAGATTACATCTGCCTTTATTTTTTTTTTAAGATTTTATTTATTTATTTTTAGAGAGGGAAGGGAGGGAGAAAGAGAGAGAGAGAGAAACATCAATGTGCGGTCGCTGGGGGCCATGGCCTGCAACCCAGGCATGTGCCCTGACTGGGAATCAAACCTGCGATGCTTTGGTTCACAGACCATGCTCAGTCCACTGAGCTACGGCAGCCAGGGCGCATCTGCCGTTATTTTTAGGACTCAGGACTGAATGAAAAATGTTGGTCCTGACCTAGCCGGGTGGCTCACTTGATTGGAGCGTGGTCCTGTAACCAAAAGGTCACAAGTTTGATCCCCGATCAGGCACATGCCTAGGTTGTGGGTTTGGTGCCCAGTGGGGTAAGTACAATAGGCAATGGATTAATGTTTCTCTCTCCCATGATGCTTCTCTCTCTCTCTCTCTGTTTCTCTCTCTTCCTCTCTTTGTAAAATCAATACACATCCTTAGGAGAGGATTAAAATAATAATAATAATAATAACAACAACAACAACAACAACAATAATTTTTCAGTGGTCAGTTCTTCCTAAACCAGAGAGACCTAAGCTTCCCGTTGACTCTCACAGCGAATGACAAGGATCAGTGTCTCCAGAGCCCATAGAGGCCACCGCAGTCCAGCCCGGGGTGGGTGACTACGCACAGGGGAGCACACTCAGCCACCGCGGCCACGCGGGTGGGCCTGGAGGGCACGATGCTGAGTGGAGTAAGTCAGACAGAGGAGACAAATCCTCTATGGCCCCTTTAAATGGACTCCAAATCGGTGGTGGTTGCCAGGGGCAGTGGTAGGGGAGATGGCAGAAATGGAAGGATGTTGGTATGTGGTTATAAAGTTGCCCATTGTAAGAATAAGACGTCCTACAGTCGACAATACTTTGTGATGAACTTGAGAGTTGCTGAGAGGGATCGGCCATGTCCTCACAACACACACAGACACACGCGGCCATTTTACATGAGGTGACAGAGGGGCTCCCTGACCCTCCTGTGGTCATCGTTTCCCCCCACACACAGGTACAACCCGCCGTGGGGCACCCGTTAAACTGACGCAGTGCTCCGTGTCAGTTATGCCTCAGTAAAACTGGGAGGAGAGGACGGGACTCTCATACGACAGCATCAATCACGAGTAGGGAAGCCCCCGGCCCCAGGGTCCTTCGTGCCTAAGCCAGCCTGGAGTCTGTGCGTTTCCATGTGAATCATCCAATCAGTTTGAAACTCTTTGCGTTTCCATGTGAATCATCCAATCAGTTTGAAACTCTTTGCGTTTCCATGTGAATCATCCAATCAGTTTGAAACTCTTTGCGTTTCCATGTGAATCATCCAATCAGTTTGAAACTCTTTGCGTTTCCATGTGAATCATCCAATCAGTTTGAAACTCTTTGCGTTTCCATGTGAATCATCCAATCAGTTTGAAACTCTTTGCGTTTCCATGTGAATCATCCAATCAGTTTGAAACTCTTTGCGTTTCCATGTGAATCATCCAATCAGTTTGAAACTCTTTGCGTTTCCATGTGAATCATCCAATCAGTTTGAAACTCTTTGCGTTTCCATGTGAATCATCCAATCAGTTTGAAACTCTTTGCGTTTCCATGTGAATCATCCAATCAGTTTGAAACTCTTTGCGTTTCCATGTGAATCATCCAATCAGTTTGCAACGTTCCTCCACCAACACTTTGGGTGTCTCGATTGGAATAAATCAATGCGTCTTTTATTATTTAACTCACTGGGGCTGCGTGAAAGCAGGGCTCTAAAGCAAACACAGAACTGTGCCGTCAGAAAGCGTTATTTATTTTAATTTGATATCCTTCAATGAAATATTGAATGTCTTCCGTAAAACCTCGGCAGGTTTTTTTGTCAGATTTCGCTCTTGATGAATACGCATTTCCTTTGCTATGGACAATGGCATACTTAAATATAAATTATATTTATTGAAGTTGCAACTTAGAATTCTTTATTGATGGCACACAGAGAAGAATTTTTTTTTGCTATTGATCTTATATCCAGCTACCTTTCAACATTTTATTAATTTTAATAGTATTTTATATAGATTCTATCTTTTAAATTTTCCATGTGGAACCTCCTAAATTTATACTGTGGAGAGCCTCTAGTCATATATTGAATAGGAACAGTTATTCTGAGTATACTCTTCTTTGTTTTCATTTCTTCTTTCTTCTTTTTTTAAAAAAAGATTTATTTATTTATTTTTAGAGGGAGGGAAGGGAGGGAGAAAGAGAGGAAGAGAAACATGAATGTGTGGTTGCCTCTCACACACCCCCTACTGGGGACCTGGCCAGCAACTCATGCATGTGCCCTGACTGGGGATCGAACCCAGAGACCCTTTGGTTCGCAGGCCGGTGCTCAATCCACTGACCCACACTAGCCAAGGCTTTTCTTTCTTCTTGATTCATTATAATGTTATTAACACATGTCTCATATCTCGTATTCCTGAGACTTAGTCCCCAATTCAGGCCTTTCTTCATTTCAGGCTCACCCACCTAATTTCCATATCTTTTCTAAAAAAGGTTTTATTTACTAATTTTTAGAGAGAGGGGAAAGAAAGGAGAAAGAGAAACATCAGCGTGTGTTTGACTCTCATGCACCCCCTACTGGGGACCTGGCCAGCAACTCAGGCATGTGCCCTGACTGGGAATTGAACCAGCGACCCTTTGGTTCACAGGCCTGCACTCAGTTCATTGAGCCCAGCCAGGGCCTAATTTCCATATCTTAAATTCAACTGTGCCCTGTAACATGACCTAATCGCAGTATTGATTATAAATAAAATTTGTGGTTGGAGGATTAAACAGAGGACAGAAACTCTCCAAGTCCATCTTAGAAGGAACCCTGCCACAGCAGAAAAATCTCTAGACAGGCTGGCCACGTCAAAAGGAGAAAAAAACACAAATGATCAACATCAGGGATGAAAATGGGGACAAAACCACTTAATGACAAAAGAATTCAATGAGCCATGCTATGCCAATAACTCTGCAACTTTGGTGAAATGCACATATGTCATGAAAGACACAAACTGCCAAAAACTTACTCATGAAGAACTAGATGACCTTGTATCTATTAAAATGTTAATTTTTATTCAAAGACATTCTTAAAATACAAGTCTAATTGCAGATAGTTTCACTCCCAAATTCTATCAAGCATCTAAGAAAGAAATAGCACCAATTGTCCACAATTTTTTCCAGAAAACAGAACAAAAAGTAAATTTTCCCAGCTCAGTCTGGGTAGCCTGCCTCACCAAGAACAAAGTATTACAAGAAAAGAAAAGAAAACTAATGAAGGATAATATCCCTAATAAATGTCAACATAAAAACCATCAACAAAGCAAGAGAAAATTGAATCTGGCAAAATATATAAGACACACAGCACAGCAAGTAGGGTTCATTCCAGGAACACAGGACTGGTTCACATTAGGAATCCGTCAAAGTAATTTAACAGACTAACAGACTTAACTTATTGGGTCACTAAGGGAAGGTAGAAAAATAATCTGGTAAAAGGAAATATCCATGTAGGATTAAAAAAAAAAACCTCCTAGAAAACAACCAGAGATAAGAAAATTCATTTCCTAATGAGAAAGGGGTCCATTCCACAAGAGAAATCATCATTCTAAACACGTACACATCTCATAACGGAGCTCCAAAATACACAAAGTAAAAACTCACAGAATTGCAAGGAGAAACAAATCCACACTTATGATCAGAGGTTTCCTCCCTCCCTCCCTCAGTAACTGACCCAACGTGCAGGCAGAAAATAAGTGAGGGTAGGAAAGGCTTGCACCACACTAGCAGCCAACTTGACCTGACTACATTGATTGACAGAAAACACTCCACTCAGTGTCAGTGGGCTACAAATACAGTCGTCCCTCACTGTATCGTGGTTCACTTATTGCGGCTTCACTGTATCGTGGGCTTTTTGAAACCCATGATACAGTGAAGCCGCAATAAGTGAACCACGATATAGCGAGGGACAACTGTATACTTCACTGGTGAGTATACCCATATAGAATTTTATGTCATTAAAATTATGTAGGTTTAAGGGTCTAAAAAGTGTTTAAGAGCATACGAAGTGTTTATAAGAGTGGGGGAAAGGTTAATAAGAGAGTGGGAAAGGTTTATAGGAGTGTGGGAAGGGTTTCTAAAGCCTTAGAATATATATAAATAATAAAATAAATATAACACCACTACTTTGTGGATTTTCACCTATCGCGGGGGTCTCTGGAACGTAACTCCCGAGATAGGTGAGGGATCACTGTATTTTGCAAGTGCATGCAAACCGTCTATAATCTGGGTGGAGGGGTTGAGCAAAAAATGCAAAAAAGAGAAAAAACTCAAGGACACGGACAGCAGTGTGGTGCAGAAGGGTGGGGGGGAGGTGGAAGAGGGTACAGGGGGGAGAGATGGTGATGGGTGGATACCAGCCCTGGGGTGGTGAGCACGCAGCACAGTGTACTGACCATGTGTTGTGGAATCGTGCAGCTGAAACCTGTATGATTTTGTTAACCACTGTCAGCCCAGTAAATTCAATGAAAAGGAGAAAAAAGATAAGTCTTAATAAGTTTTAAAAAATTCAAGTGAAAAAACTACATTCTATTATCACAATGGAATTAAAGATCAACCACAGAAAGATCTCTAGAAAATTTCCAAATATTTTGAAATGAAATATCACACTTTCAGGCCAGTTGTGCACTGGAGGCTTCTGCTTCTGGGGAGATGCAGTGGATGACCTTTTCCCTGCTCTTCCCACTAACGGCAACTAAAAGCCCTGAAAATTGTGCATAAAACAGATATGAAAATTTTTGGAAAAATAAGGCAGAGCAGCTAGGGATGTAGGGACCCAAGAAGCAACATAATGGTGAGTTCCCCCCTCCTTTTAAATTTTTTTTAAAAAAGATTTTATTCATTTATTGTTAGAGAGGGGAAGGGAGGGAGAAAGAGAAGGAGAGAAACATGAATGTGTGGTTGCTTCTCGTGTGCCCCCTTCTGGGCACCTGGCCCACAACGCAGGCATGTGCCCCAACTGGGAATCGAACCAACTACCTTTTGGTTAGCAGTGTTCAATCCACTGAGCCACACTGGCCAAGGCTAAAAAAATTTTTATGGTCTACTCAGTCAAACACCACAGGTCAGTGGGGACCCACCCCCTCTCATACCACCGAGAATGAATACATCCCAAGCCTGCTGGGCGGTGAGGAGGTCCCCCCACCCCCACTGAGGTAGTGACAGAACACATCAAGTAGAGAGCCAGAACTTTCCATTGCTCCAGAGTGCTAACACATTCCTTCACCATCAGATGCTAGTGCAGACCCCTGGGGAACCCAGACTCCCACCCCCACCCAGCAATGGAGAGGTGCCCTCCCCCTCAGGGTTGGTCTAAGAACAGGGGCCTCACCCTCTGAGGTTTCTGCAGAGGTGACACCATCCCATCACCCCTTTGGAGAGGCGTTAGAAGACGTCAGCCAACACAGGTAAGACCTGCTCTCCTGACATCACACCCGTGCCCAGATTTCAGCTGAAAACACTCACAACCACAAGAAGAAAGGTCTTAGACAGAAGAGGATGAGATGCCTGCTTACACCAAAATGGCAGAGATGCAGCAATTATTATAAAGCAGCCCCCATGGCGATGTCTCAATGAGCACTCATGAACATAATAGAAACACGTGAAAAAACAGAAATCTGAGGAAAGGAATAGAGCAGCGGTGTCAAACTCATTTTCATCTGGGGCCACATCAGCCTTGCGGTTGCCTTCAAAGGGCCGAATGTGATTTTAGGACTGTACACGTGTAACTACCCCTTAACTAGGGGCAAGGAGCTCGGCGCTGCTGCTGGGTAGAAACAAGGTGGAGGGTCGGATTCTGCCCTCGGGTTTTGTGTTTGCCACCTGTAGAATAGAGGGTCTAAGGAAGAACCAAATGGAAAATTTTGAACTAAAACCCACAGCAACTCAGTGAAAAATCTCAGTGGATAGATGCAACACCAACATGGAGGTGAAAGAAGAAAGGTTTAGTCAATTGGATGATAAAACCAGAGAAATCAAGCCTGACCCATGTGGCTCAGTGGGCTGGGCGTGGGCCCCTAAAGAGTCGCTGGTTCGATTCCCAGTCAGGGCACATGCCTGGGTTGCGGGTCCAGTCCCCAGTAGGGGGCACATAAGAGGCAACCACATGTTGATGTCTCTCTCCCTCTCTTTCATCCTCCCTTCCCCTCTCACTAAAATAAATAAATAAAATTCCCTCTCTCTAAAATAAATAAATACAATCTTAAAAAAAAAACAGAAATCATCCAATTGGAACAACAAATACTGAAAGAAGTAAACATAATCTTAGGGATCTGTGGGACTCTAACAAAAGTTCAAGTGAAAACCCAGTTCAATAATTTCTTCAGAAAGAAAACAAAACATGTACAGCTCATTCATATGCCCCAACATCGGCACTCGGGGAAATCTACAACTGGAGAAATGGAAACTGACGTTCCGACAAAGCTCGTATGCTTCTGCTTGTAGTAGCTTTATTTGTAGTGGCCAAAAATTAAAATGCAGTCTGGCTTTCCTTCATTGGGCGAATAGCTGAAGAAACTAATCAGTACTACATTACATCTACTCGCTAACGTCCAGCAATCTCGAGAGAATTACGCCAGGTGAGAAACAGCCACGCCCCCAAATTCCATTTGTCTGACTGCACTTGTGCAGCGACCCAGAGACGGGGAGATGGACATGGTCAGCAGGTTCATGGTGGCCGAGGACTACGAGGGGGTGGCATTAGGAGGGAAGTGAGCGTGAGGATAAAAGGGTGACACCTGAGACAACTGTGGTGACAGGGACATTTGCATCTTGACTGTGTTACCAACTGTGGCGCCCTTTTCCCCAAAATGTTACCTTCGGGGCAACTGTATTATTTCTTACAATAGCATTTCAATCAAGAACCATCTTAAAATAAAAAGGGTAATTAAAAAAACACCCTGTCAATCATAGAATAAATGAAAATGTAAATTGGAAAGTGTATTTTTAAATCGTCACCAAGGATATGCTTTTCTTTTTTTTTTAAGAGAGGGAGAGAAACATCAGTGTGTGGTTGCCTCTCCTGCGCCCCCTACTGGGGACCTGGCCTGAAACCCAGTCATGCACCCCAACTGGGAATTGAACTGGTGACCCTTTGATTTGCAAGTCAATGCTCAATCCACTGAGCCACACCAGCCAGGGCAGATATGCTTTTTAAAAAAATTGATTTGAGAGAGAGAGAGAGAGAGAGCACGCGTGCAAGAGAGAGACAGACAGACATCGATCGATATGAGAAACATGGACAGGTTGCCTCCCATATGCACCCCAATGAGATGGAAGTGCAACCTGCTTACGCGTTCTAACTGGGAATCGAACCCATGACCTTTCTGTGTTTGGGTCAGTGCTCCAACCAACGGAGCCACCTGGCCAGGTCCGAAAGTATTTGTCAGTGAATGAAAATGGTATTGAATGTAACCGTTGAGTGACAATTCACTTAGTAAAAAATATCAGTGATTCTGACTCAGACTCTGTGCCAGATTTGATTAGCTTCATTTACTGGGACCATCTGATTTTTATTAAATGCAACTTGTATGCTCTCCCTACCCCGAGTGCCCTTCCTTTACTGTTGCCAGCGATTGCGCCCTGAGCCCCGCTGCCTCACCTTGTCATTGGACTCCTATGGGTCAAGGTCATTTATAGCCAATGCCTTAGATTGCTTCAGCTTGTGGCGAACGAAGCAAAGGTCACCTTCTAGAAGGTGCCTCTTTCTCAACATTCACTCTGTCCTCCTACTTGTAGGAGGCTCTGGGGCTGTAAATCACACCTACAACTACAGAGAAAACACCTCGTTTCTATCCCCGGCTGGTGAAGAAGCTGCCCTCACCCTGCCCGTTGGGACGGAACCCGGGTGCAGAATGCAGACGGGGAGAGAGCTGAGCTGGGCTATTTCGTGAGCATATTTTACTCCGTATAAAATCTGTTCGAATCCTGCGTCCCAGGTCCTTGGGGTTTCTCACCGGCGTCGAGACCAGCTGCCAGGGAGGAGCCTGATTTAGATAGATATAGCCTACAGGAGGAGCCGCCTCCGTGGGGAGAGGCGCAGCGCGTCTGTGAGGAGGGTCGAGAGCAGCTTTGAGCTGTTTCGGGAACACGGTGGGCTCCCTTGGGAAAGGGAACCTGCGTCTGGCACGTCACCGCAGCTGACAGCTGTGTCCTTGAGGGACAAATGTGCTGATTCGCTTCCACCACCCCTCCCGACATGTAGGGGCACACACTGGTTCTCATTGGGGTCAGACAGCACCCCCAGGCTGTGTCTAAGGCCATCATTTACCTTTTCATTCCCCCTTATTATAAGATTTTGGGGTTAATTAAAAAAAATCCCTCACCCGAGGACATGGTATTGATTTTAGAGAGAGGGGAGGGGACGATAGGAAACACTGGTGTGAGAGAGAAACATCCCTCTCTTCCCTCTCCCGTGTGCCTCGACCAGGGACCAAACCCACAGCCCAGGCACGTGTCCTGACCGGGAATCGAACCTGTGACCTCTTGGTGTACAAGGCGATGCTCCAACCAACTGAGCCACCTGGACAGGGCTCTTGGGTTGATTTTTTTATAGCGAATATGGACAATGACTGAAAATTACCAGAAGTAACAGACACTTGGTGATACCGTAGTACCGAGTGCTGTAGATTTCACACTCCACTACCTGAAGTTTCTTGTAACAAGTGATGTCCCCTACAATAAAAACAAATGAGAACCCGGAGTAGTAGCCTGGGCGCATTTTTGGGATTCCAAATGGACACATGGGACTTGACAGAGACGATGCCCCCAGAAAAGGAGGGGGAGTTTGAGGGGCTCCTTTATTTAACACAAGTTTATCTCCCGTCTGCGCTTGCCGAGGGCCGCTGTCCCCAGACCTGCTCCTTGCCGCCCCTGTCCCCACCCTCCTCTGCACCTCCTGGAGGTGACAGCTGGGGCTGGTGCTTCAGCTCCTGGGAGTGGCTGAGGGATGCCCAGTGGGAAAGGTGCTGTCAGAGGAGAGACGGGGACAAACGTGGCACCGAGCCCACCAGCTTCTGAGAGGCGACTGGGAATGTTCCTCTGTTTTCCCAGTGCCCGCATGGGGGGCGGGGGAGGGTCTTCCACCCTTGCTAACCTCTGTGGGCGGTCTCCCCTCCCATCACTTGTCTGACCAGTTCTCTCCTGCGTAGCTGACGTGTCCCCACCCTTCCTGTGCAGAGGGAAATGCGCTTGCTCCTCCCATTCGCCCGTCACCTTTCAGCCCAGGGCCACCCTTCCCACCGTGGCCAGCGCAGCCCTTTGCTTGGCCAGTCCTCCCGGTGCCCCAGGTCTGGGGTCCGAGGTTGCCTGTCAAATGCTCATGGAGGACTGTGCCCGTGTGTCCCCCACCCATTGCAGTCATCCTTTCCTGCCTCTCTGTGACATTGTTAATCAATGTCCCTCATCCCTACTGACTGTAAACTCATCAGAGCGGGCCCATGGTTTCTGTACTATTTCGCTCCCGATGACTGCTTGCAGGAGAGGCTACTCCTCGCGGATGGTAGCTAAAACCTCAGCTGGTGCATAAATGGAAACCCACTTGCTGCTTTAGAGTGCGGCCAAGTGGATGGGGGATGGGGGGCAATAACACTGTGGCCTCCAATCCTCCCCTGCCTTCCTCCCTCTTTTTAAATTTTCATTTATTTTTATTAAAAGGGTTTTTTTTTAGATTTTATTTATTTTTAGAGAGAGGGGGAGTGAGGGAGAAAGAAAGGGAGAGAAACATCGATGTGTGGTTGCCTCTCACGCGCCCCCTACTGGGGACCTGGCCCACAACCCAGGCATGTGCCCTGACTGGGAATTGAACCCGCAACCCTTTGGTTCACTGGCCAGCACTCAGTCCACTGAGCCACAGCAGCCAGGGCCTCACCTTTTTTTTGGGGGGGGGGTCACATTCTTATCACCTGCCAACTTCCTGATGTGTTTTGTAGACTCAATGAAACAGTTCTCTGCACACACAGGAATTTCTGGGGTATCTATGATTCCACCACTGAAAGTCTTGCTTTGTGGAGAGCAGCATAGCGCAGTTCTGCCTGGATTTGGCGAATGTGCTTGTCTCTTCATGCTCAATCTTCTTCATCTGTGAAATGGGACTGTATAAATGACTAAATGCGCAGCCCTCGGGACAGGGCCTAACAGAAGGAAGCTGTCACCTGTATTTCTCAAGGATGCCAATCATGCGGGTGCCATCTGTTACCTTTGCTGTTTTTCAGAACGAGGACAGAGGAAATTTGCAATTTGTCTCTCAGTTCTTGAGTAAGGGTGACCAGCGTCATTGAGGCCAGTGCTCACTGCTTATCAAATATTCTCAGAAGACTTACTGCTTCTTACGTGAAAATAAACATTTCCATAAAAACAACAGCTTTTCACCAAGAGGGAGTTGGTTTTTGAAAACAAATGTCAGACTGATCCTCAGATTGGAGGTGAACTTTAAAAGGTCAAGTTTAAAAAAAAACAACTGGATTGTGCTTCTCACCAACCACTGGGCTGTTTATCATCCGTAATTTGTCTTGAGAGTTGAGGCTATTGTTTTGGTAATGGATGATTTTTAATGGAAAAAATGCGCATCGGAAAGCTAACCTCCCCCATGGACTGTATCTTGTTCCTGATTCCTTTTGGGAAATTTTCTATCAGAGATCAATTAGTGCTTGGAATAGGAGCAAGCAACCACTTCATCAAATAGGGTTTTCAATATTCTGGAATTAGTCTTACATCTGCGTGCCAAATTAAATCCTGAAAATTCTAAGAACTGTCATCACAGGCAGGCGTAAGTGTGGAAATGTGCATCTCCAGCCACACGAGGTCAGTGGCCCCGGGATGCTAGAAGGACTGTGCGCAGTGTCTTTGTGATTGGCCAGGTTTGTCTGATAAGAAGGCCCTAAGGGCAGACATCCTTTTCCTAAATTACCATCGAAACCCAGCCTAAGGTCAGCGACGTCTCACAGAGGCGGTGCCGGTCACGTGAGTCGGTCAGCACGCCGTGCGAGGAGAGTAGTGGAAATTCACAATGGTTCCCATGAAAAGTGCAAAGGGCTGGACTGGGCTTGGATTGCTCCAAAATAAAAGTCAAGGCTGGAAGGCAACAGAGCAACATCTATAAGTTCTTACAAGAAGATGCTGCGACTCAGCCAAGACGCGATAGAGAATAAGGGCGTGGCCAGATATTACCAAACGCAAAAGCAGTCAGGGAACACCGCACTCCTAGTCTTTCATGAAAGAGGTGCCTTAAAAATAAAATCCTCCCAATTGTGTATTGGCTCAACGTAAGAACTCGGGGAGGAAGGGAATGTGACCAGGAAGCTTGGTGATCATTGTACGCACTTCAGTACAGAACTAACACAAAATGACTCTGGGAAATACTAGTCTGGAAGATCGTTGGAAATGTACAGAACCTAGCAATGAGAAAATCACAATGTAAGCCATGAGTAGCGATCTTACAACGTCAGTGTCTCTGAGCAGCCTGGCACCTGGGTGTGACCGGACCTGACCTGATGTCACTGGGAGGCGGGCAGTAGCAGTCAGGGTCGGAGCCACGCCCTGTCCCTCAAACTGGCCCCAAACCCCTGAGCCCTGGAATATTCCCTTAGCTGTGTCTTCCTGATGTGCCCCATGCTTCTCACAGGATGTGTTCAACTCCAGGCGTGTCCCCACAAGCTGGTTAGAGGGCATGGACATCCCACATCTGTCAGTGTCAAGACTACTGCTTCGGCCGTGGCTGGTGTGGCTCAGTGGGTTGAGTGCCGGCCTGTGAACCAAAGGGTCGCTGGTTCAATTCCCAGTCAGGGCACATGCCTGGGTTGTGGGCCAGGTCCCCGGTAGAGGGCTCTCAAGAGGTAACCACACATTGATGTTTCTCTCCCTCTCTTTCTCCCTCGTTCTCCCTCTCTCTAAAAAAAAGATTTTAGAAAGCGTTTTAAAAAAGTGTACACTTGAAACATAGAGATCCTATTAACCAATGTCACCTCAATAAATTTAATAAACATTAAAAGTTGCAATACAATAAATCCTATTATTAAGAAAAAAAGACAAAGCAACCCTGTGCTGGAAAGGGACTGGGCGGGGACATCTGAGTACAACAGGTTTGTCTACGCCAGACTTACCCTTCAGCCCGCCAGCTCGCCCCAGTGCCGGCAGAGGGGGGGTGGGCGGCAGTCACCTTGGGCCGTGGACTTAGCCACCTCACGATCTTGGCGGAATCTGGAGTGTTACCCTCGCATCATCCTTACATCCTTTTGAAGTGAGACTTAAACCAAGACCAAAGCATTTCTTTTTAAGTAACTCCTTTTATCTTCGGCTGTATTACGGATGAAGTAAAAATCTCTGAGAATGTTCCCTCTCCTCTTACTTAAGATGCATTCGGGGAGGGATGATAAATTCTCGGCCAAGTCCGCATCTTTAAGTCCTCATTAAAACTGCGGGCTTGCCAGCCTCTTTTTAAGACAGAGACTCGGCTCCAAGTTCGGCGGAATGAATCCTGGCAAAACGGTGAGTCACAATGGGCAGTGCCGGGGAGCATGCCAACATCTGGGGCTTTATTTATTGACAAAACAAAGGCATTTGGTAAAAGGGATCAATAGATTACCCTGAGACGGTTTGATGGCAAAGTTTTAATGAACAAAATTACACAGGGGATAATGGTGACAATGGCGGGGGGGGGGACAGAGAAGGAGATTTGGGGGCATGGGAACTGCCAGCGTCGCCCATGCATTTGAAATAAGAACACGGAGTGAGAGAGCAATTTCCAAATATCCTGAGATGGCACAGTTTCTTCTTCTTGTTTTTTTTTTTAATCCTGGTCTGAAGTTATGTTTATTAATTTTTGGAGAGAGAAAAGAAAGGAGAGGCAGAGAGAGAAACATCAATGTGAATGAGAAACATTGATCGATTGCCTGCCGGATGCACCCTGACCAGGGATCGAACCTGAAACCTAGGCATGTGCCCTGACCGGGGATTGAACCAGCAGCCTTTTGGTGCATGGGATGATGCTCCAACCAACTGAGCCACCTGGCTGGGGCATCTGTGTAGCTTCTTAATTACATTCTTTACCTTCCCAGGAAGAGGAAGAATAATAGTTGCGTGCACTCTGAGAAGAGTGAGCCAGGGTCGTGGGTGAATGCACAGTCTGCGCTGCAGTGAGGGCCTTGCCGTGCGTCACCCGAGCAGAGGGGGTTGGCCTCACATGGCGGCACAGCCATCTAGCCCAGTGGGGGCATCCGGGCAGCACAGCCGAGGGAGGAAGGAGTGGGAAGTGCAGCTGAGTAAGTCTCTTGCTCTAGAGCAAAGCAAAGGCAGAAGGTGGATGAAGGAGTGTGAAGGGACATGACTCTGTCCTCTGACCTCTTCGGTGGACACAGAGACAGGTGCAGGGAAGGGGCAAGGGCAACAGGAAGGGACCACAGGCACGGGTGGCGGGGAAGAGGTGAGGAGTTGCCCCCATGAGTCGTGGCGAGCGGACAGAAAAGGAGAGAAATGTTCAAGGAACAGGTCTCCTGTCCGGGGAACTCTGGGACCTTCAGCAACAACCAACAGAAACTGAACCAATGAGAAAAGTGTCCCGGGCAGAGAGAACACGCTGCACAGGCGATCTAATGGGTGGCGTACTGCGCTCATAACATCGCGAAACGGTGTGGGAAGATCGACCCCGGCGGGCAAACGTTTAATCAATGATCTTGGGAAACAGGCCCGCGTGCCCCCAGATTCCACGGTGATGGAGCCAGAAAATGGAAATCAGACCAAAATCTGCAGCTGAGCTGCTTTGGGGATGGACAGTAACAACGTCAGCTCCTGACCCCCAGGGACTCCACATTAAGAAATTAATTCCCCACTAGGCACCCTGGCTCCGGAGGGGTCTCAGACCATCCGCGACTCGGGCTTCCTACGTGGGAATCCTGCCCGCGGCTCCTGCGGGACCCGCACGCGCAGACCAAAGAACTAACTACAGGAACGTGCTTTATCACTTTCGCGCATGCCCGCTGAGACCTTTGCCTCCGCACCCCGGAATACGTGTGATCTTGTAAAGTTCACTCGATGGAATGGTTCCTGGTTAATTACACTGTAAATCACGAAGCTATAAACAAGCCACAAGGCTGCTACCGAAATTTCAAAACACATTTTCTTTCTGCCGTATCACCTTAATGTTCCCAGAGTAATATTTCTAAGGGGACGACGAAATGTTTGCAAAGCGGGAGCTTTGTCTTTTGCACTTGACAGCTAAACGGGTGACTGCTTTCCTCTTCCAAACATCCACGCGTCTGCCGAGTACTTCCTTTGAGCTAATTACTTTGCTAGCTTCCCTGGGACTGGAGTAGGTGAATCTGCTGGGAAACACACAGGAGCTTAATGCTGGGATGTGACCTCGGGCTGCTGTTAGTTCATTCAATCGTCTCTGCAACCTTATGTGTGATCAGCACCCCCTGCCCCATTTTACAGGTGAGAAGACCGAGTCTCCAACACACGACCATCTAAGACAACGCAACCATAAGGACGGGCCCGGGGTGCAAACCCAGGCAGGACGGCTCTTCGGGTTGTGTTCTCACTGGAGTCTCCTGCTTCCTCTCTGATTTCAGTCACCACACGACGCCCTGTGTTCAGTGCTACCCCAGGGCCAGGTCGGGACACTGTGCCACTGAATGGCTGTCCTTCTGAGCCCAGTCTTTGAGAGATTTCTTAAAAACGGAGCCCAGGCTGAAAGACGTCTGTGCCTGAGAAGGCACGTGCTATGTGGTGCTTGCTAGGTGGTACTCGGGGACACGTCCTACAGGTGGCTTTGGCCCTGGGCTGGGGAGTTGGGTGACATCTGCCAGAGCAGGGTGCGACGAGCAATTTCTGGGGTGATGCTCTCAGTGGGGGCACTTGGCAGCTACCCCGAGGCTCTCCCAGGATGGCTCGCCATGTGATTTCATGAATGAGGATACTTTTACGACTCAGTTTTGCCATCTGTAAAAGGGGGATAATAACATAGCTGCCTTAAAGGGTTGTAGTGAAGGAAATAAACAGTAAATGTTAGCTGGCATTTTAGAAAAAATCCTCACCTGCGGATATGTTTGCTGATTTTAGAGAGAGGAAGGGAGAGAAAAACACTGATCAGTATGCACCCCGACTGGGGATCGAACCCACAGCCTGTCAGTTAAAGGACAATGCTCCAACCAACTGAGCCACACCAGCTGGGGCATTAGCTGTCATTTTAAACAAAGCAATTATTAGCACATACCTTGCCAGAGTTCTAAATTTCAATGAGAACACAATTATTTTATAGATAATTTTAAGTGATCATACCCCCTTTGGTCAATGTACACAGATTTAAGACTTTTCTTCTGATCAAATGATTGGAAGCAATAACAAAGCACCATAATGAAAAGTAAATGATATATCCTATCATCTGCACCGCAGACAAGAGCAAAGAGAGAAGCTTCACCCAGCACCGGACGAGAGAAAATAAAATATCCTGAGAACCGAGAGTTAGCCACAGGAAGTGAGGTGAACGGTCTGCAGCTATGACCGTCTGGAAAAGTCTCGGGCCTCACAGGAAGGTCTGGCATCAGCAGCAGCAGAAATGGTGGCTTACCGTGGGCCAGCCTGCCACATTCCTGAGACTCAGTCCCCCTCATTAACAGAGATATTTGCATGTCTTACTTTCCTCAAAGTGCAAGAGGGAGGCCAGTAAACCACCCCCACCCCCACCAAAAAAAAGGTAAATGTACAAATATCACTGTCAGCCTGCACTAAGTGCTAAAATTTGTTCCAGTCCCATGGAAAGATAATTTTGCTTTTATGGAATAATGAATGAAATCTGGGTTTCAAAGACCAGGCACCGTCGGATGTGATTTGTATCACAGAATTTCAATTTTCTCCGTGGGTGAGCCGTTCGTTCAACCCAGCCATGTCTTCTCCACGCTTCCTCTCTGACTTGGATGAAGACGATGACTCACGGTGTGCTTGGGAGATTTTTCTGTGTTCAGTCTTGTGAACACAGACGCTGCGGCTATTGTTTAAATTCCGGCTCTCAAACCCAGACTGACTTATGAGTCAGGTAGCACTCAGACAAACACGATGGAAGCCAGGAAGAAACCGCCTTTCCAGTTCCTTCTACTGGGGCGGTTTTAAACAGGCATTTCTATTCGCGTTCAAGATAGCGCTGGATGACGCGAACATGTCTCATCGAGCGCAGTGCTACCAGCTGATTTAACCGAGTATTTAATAAATACAGTCAACAGGTAAGTCTCACAATGCCCCCTCGCAGGAAGTACGTGAAGGCACTAATAACAGATGTTAGTGACATATACGGATGCCAGTGGGGTGCTTGGTCACTTAAGTCCACAGCAGCCACATAAAGAGACGGCGGCGTCCTGGGCGTTTCTGGGACGTGGTGGGGATGGGTCACAGAAGCGGCCGAGGTCAGGGGCGGGTGGTCTGATTCTGCCTCACTGGCCTCTGTGCCCTCTCTTCGCCAGAAGATATTTTTAACATCTCAGCTGCAGCATGGATACCGGCAATATATAAAACTTCATGAACAGAATATTGTTTTTGGACTTTGGAGAATTACATACAGAAGCTGCTGAACCAAATCTTTTTTTTTTTTTTAAATCCTCACTAGATGAGAGAGAGAGAGAGACATTCATTGACCAGTTGCCTCCCGTCCTTGCCCTGCCCAGGGATCGAACCTGCGACCTTTTGGTGTGTGGACGGTGCTCCAACCAACTGAGCCACCCAGCCAGGGCTTCAATATTGACCAAATGGCAAAATTACCATATATTCACACCCAGCTGTGTGGCTTTTGCCTTAGCTATGGACAAGTGGCTCTTTCTCACGGTTCCTTTAAGAATGACAACTTGACTCTCTTACAGGAAGGATCTGGGGCCCTGTCTTAAACAGGCACCAGGAAGGAGCCTCTGGTGCAGTTAACTCAGGGCGTCTCCTGACTTGGGATCAGGCTCGGAATGCCCTGAGCTTGTGGGAAGCACACCCACTGAGGAGCGGGTTTTCTCTCTCTTGTCCTGCTTCACAAAGCTCGTGGTAGGTGCTTTCACATTCAGGATGGAAAGTGCTGCCCACATGACTGTAGACAATGGACTCGGGTTCCCACAGACATTATTATGAGGTGGGATGCCCTGAGTTAGGCATTGTCAAGGCTTTATGAAAGAGAGAGACAGCAGCGTGCTGTGGAGATCACGAAATTAACCAATTCTCATTCTCTCTTCTTCGCCTGGAAATTATCACCATTTCACCCTTATTGTTATGGGCTGTTTTGTTGGATATAGAATTCTGTTTCTTTTCACACTTGGGATTCCACTGTCTCTTGGTCACCGTGATTTCTGGTGAGAAGTCAGACGTTGGTGTTCATTTTGCTCCTGTGAAGGTGACGTGTCTTTTTTTCTCTAGATGCTTAAAGACCCACTTTGTGCCTTCGGTCTATAGCACTTCCATTATTACTCATGTTTCAGGGTTTACACGTGTCTTCGTATGTGTGATTCGCGCTTCTGTCTCTCCGGGGTAATTCTTTCCGGGATAGTAAAGCAATTCTTTTTCAGATATTGCTTCTAACTCATTCTTTCTGGCCTATACTTGTAGGATTCCATTTACACTCAATTCTTAATATTTTCTTTACCAATTACACTCAGTTAGAACTTTATATATCATATCCCACATATTTATTGCTCTCAACTTTATTACATTTTTCTCAATTTTTCTTCAGGTTTTTTAATAGAATTTTAAAAAATATTTTATTTATTTATTTTTAGAGAGAGGGGAAGGGAGGGAGAAAGAGAGGGAGAGAAACATCAATGTGTGGTTGCTTCTCATGCACCCCTAACTGGGGAGCTGACCCACAACCCAGACATGTGCCCTGACTAGGAATTGAACCCTCGACCCTTTGATGTGTAGGCCCACACTCAATCCACTGAGCTACACCAGCTAGTGATTTTCTTCAGTTTTGATATTTTCTATTGTTGTAGATTATAGTTACCTGGTCATATTTCCCCTTTAATAATTTATTACATTTATCTTTGGTGTTTATAATTAAAATTCTGGAATTTTTTTAGAATTCCCATTTTACTGTTTTTCTTTTTATAAATTCCTGTTCCCTGGTGAGACTATCCATATTTTTATTTAGCATATTTACTCTTGTCTTCTGTTTGCCCAAAACTGTTATTTCCATACTGAAGCTGGTCTTGGGTAACTCCAATGTGTCAATCTGTCTATCTGTTACCGTTTTTCCTTTGAGTTTTGTTTATTTGGCAATAGCGCACACTTGAATGGAAAATTGTATGAAAATTTTTATTGTCTTTGAAAGGGAGTTCATCATTTTGGTTTTTGGCCAATACATTTGGGGCTAATCACTTCAACAAGATTGGGAACTGGGGTAACTCAAGACTGAGATATAGTCCGACAAGTTTTTCCACGTCACGGTGAGTGGCAGAGACGGACTTCTCCTCTTCGTGGGTCCCGCAGTCCCTCCCCTGTCCCCACACCCTCACACCCCCACGCCTCTGCCTGAGTGACAGCAAAGCCGTACAGGTAGCTATGGGAAATGCTCTCTCATCATCAGCCTCTCTGTGCACCTAGATTGTGACCAGACACTTATATTTTCTCTCTGCAGACTGGGCTTTGGAGAAATGGATGAATGAATGGCTACCAGGGACATGCTCTATTGAACTAAAAAGGCCTGTGAAGAAGTTCAAGGACGGGCAAAGCAGGAACGGCGTGGTGCTGCGTCAGGGTCTCCAATCCACCAGGCCTGGCCAACAAGTTCCATTAACCCCGAGTTGCTTCATGGAGAGGAATAGGATCCCAGGAATCCCCTCGGTAAGAAGCCGTCAGCTCGGACCTCCCCCAGCTGAAATAACGTTTGTGAGGCCATCATTCCAGGGATCATCTGCAGCTGACGTCAAGCTGGGAAGGGTAAGCGGAAGCGTACCAGGCAGCATGAAACCCTCCGGAATAATGTCGATCTTAACAGTATAAAAACCAATTATTTTTTATCAGTCAATGAACTCTCATAGGGAAAAAGGTTTTGTTGTTGTTGTCGTTTCTGTGTCCAGACTTGGAGACATCGCAGCGTGAGAATGTGACCACCAAAGAAAGAAATGCCTAAGAGACTTATTTTTCTTTTCGAGTTTTCACGTTGATTCTTTTGCGAACGCACATTGTTTTACTAAATCTACTTCCTGGTTCCCATCCTCTAGGTCCCGCGGACAATGATTGACTGTCTGTCTGCAAGGACTGCGTGATGTGGCGATTCACGCCCGCCGGGGGCTAACGGTGCGTGCAAAGGTTACTAATTAATGAGCATAGAAGTTGGGTTTTTTTTTTTTAATCATCCAAAGGATGCTTTCCTTTTGAGTATACTTATGCAAAACCTGCGTGACCTCAGATCCCTTGTGATTTTCTTCCAGGCCGCAGTATTGGGGAAAAATGAATCGCCTCCATGGAAGGAACTGACGATGCTCCATACTAAAAACTGAAATGAAAACTAAAACTGCAGACTTCCCTGTGGCGGATGCAATTCTTCTTTCCCCATTTCTGAATACACGGGAGAGGCCCATGCCACTCGTCAATATTTGTCCAGGAAATAGGCTGGATTCCTGAGCAGTATGCTGATTTGGGGAAGGACTATTTTTCTGCATTTTTGTCTTCAACTATGACACTTCAATACTCAATATGTCTCCTAAACCTAGAAAATATTATTAGACACAAACAGAATGCCCAGACTGATGTCTGGCAGATTAATGACATGGAGTGGGGAAAAGGCTGGGTTTCGTGTAAGAGACAGAAGGAGGGGACAAAGGAGCGATCCAAATGATCGCTGAAAATCACTTCTACTGGGGACCCAGGACAGAGGGTACCCAGGCTGCATGCAGACAGGCCTGGGAAGGGGTGTGAGCCCCGTGGAATCATGGGAGTTTTGGAAGCAAAGCGTAAGATTCCCTCGTTGACTCCTCCCTCCTTCTAATTTGCATCTGATTAGCTGGAGGCAAGTGGATGTGCTTTTTTAACATGGTTATTTCTTGAGAACGTGCTGTTGCTTATTTTCTAAAGAAGGTATAGTGATCTGTGACACAACATGAAGTTTCACATGTAAACAAGGGAAGCGAGGTAAGAGGCGCAGACAGGGGAGAGCCATCTGTCCATGCCAACACACGCGATGCGTTCACGGAGGGACCATCTTTGCCATGAGTCAGAAAAACAATTTCCGGGGAACAGTCCCTTCCTGTTCACAAGGGAGGGCCCTAAACGTCGCTCCTGTCTTGCATAAAGTCGAGCATGATATGATGTCTATTTGTTATGCTGATGTACAGTCTCTCAGTTAGTGCATTATTCTCTCCTGTGGACCCTGGTTTTCCAGGAAGACCGGAAGCTCCTTGTTGCCAGTGAGGTTTTTTTTTTTTTTTAATCATTATGCACGAACATTTTTTCATTGCTTTTGGAAGGATAGAAAGATGATAGATAGATAGATAGATAGATAGATAGATAGATAGGGAGGTGCGAGAGAGCGTTAATTGGTTGCCTCCCAATACCCGCCCTGCCAGGGGGGATCAAACCGACAACCCAGATATGAGCCCTGACTGGGAATCGAACACACAACCTTTCAGTTCCAGGACAACACTCCAATCAACTGAGCCACACCAGCCAGGACCAGTGAGGGTTCTTCAGACTCTTTCACCCAGCACCATTCCTAGCACAGTGATTGCTGGACCCCACACCTCCCTGTGTAGTGGTCTCTCACAGTCAGCTTCAAAAACTTGACCTTGCATTTCCGCTTGTTGATCAAGACATCACTGAGAACAGCAGGAAGGGAAAAGCAGCGTGGACATTTGGTATCTAAATGCTAGAACAACACCTCCCGTTTGGTGGCTGCCATACACCCCAGAAGCCTACTGCTTTGTTTCAACCTCCCAGGGAGCAGAATTAAATTAATGGAGGTGACTCATAGTTGGAAAAAACTCCCCGAAAACATTTCAATTTCCGTTACTGCCACAGTGCATTTAAATAAGTTATAGTCTTCGAGTCCTTTAACCTGATCTGTATTTAATGGTTAAACACAGATGCCGCTTCTCACCTTTGCCACGGTGACACTTAGGGGGAGGTTCTGCTTTTACTCGTCCATCAGCTAGCTTTCCAGCCCTTTCTTAATGTATGCATAGCTCTCTATTTTGCGATCTATCCGGAATTCAGGCTGCCCTTTAAATGCAGTTAGCATTAATTAGAAAAATTCACATCTTAATCTAGTCCCCAATTATTCTAGCACTTTAAGTGCTCATCTATTATTCATATAGACATACAATAAGATTAGTAGAAAGACTGGGTATCATTCCATCTGCACCCCAAATCCTGCAGGAAGAAAACCAATAGCAAAGCAGTGGATGTTAGCAATAAATTAATGCTGAAAAACAGGCAAAACCCCACAAAACCAAAACCAAAAAACACATTCAAATGCTTTAAGAGCTGAAGCATCCCCATTCATCTTCTTTGCATCTTGTAAACACCCCAATTTGGGACCGAACCTGCAACCCAGGCATATTCCCTGACCGGGAATTGAACTTGCAACCTTCTGGAGTACAGGATGATGCTCCAATTAGCTGAGCCACCTGGCCAGGGCTTAAAAAAATGTTTTCACTTTGAATCAGTTGCTTTGTCTCAAATACCACTTAGGGATTGTGACTGCCCGAATACAATTAGTTAAAACATACCCATGAAGGAATTCTACATGAAAGCTGTGACTATATGGCCCTAGGTCTCTGGGGAAAATTGTCAGCTTTTTTTTTTTGAGAGCCACACTTTTCTCTGTTCGTTCCTACCTGCCGATGTCGTCATGATTTCTGTGGTGTTTCTGAGGCCCATGAAGTCAAACTGATAAAGCCGCCAGGATTTCTGGTTCGCGGTCTCAACTGAGTTTTTCCTCCATCTATAAATCATTTCTTCTTTGGGGTAGCCATCTAAAAACACAGAGCAGATATTAACACTTCAAGATGTAGGTTCACGCAACAGTCAAATCAAAATGATAGCGCTGATCACTTAGCAGGAGTTAAAAATCTGAGGCCCTATTTGGTCTCTGAGTTTTCCTGGGACACACGGAAACTCCAAAAATTAATTACCCCAGGCCACCCAATGGCGGGGGGTTGGGGGATTGCCGCTGAAGACCCTGATGGTGAGGATCTGAAAGGGGTTCACAGCCACAGGGCCAGCCGGCATCTGTGTGGCCGCAGTGCACAGAGTGACCGCTGTCTTGGAGCGGCCGGGCTGTGGTGACCTCCCAGGACGGGGCTGTGGTGACCTGCCAGGGCAGAGGCTGTGGACAGGGTATCCGGAGCACGCAGACCCTGTGACCAGACCGCCCAGCCCACAGCCGCCGCTCTCTCCCCTCCTCCCGGGAATTGGACCAGCCCACGCTTGGGAAAGATGGAGGTAATGAGGCCGTTGCTCTGCGAGTCAAGAGGTCAGCTGACTCTTCATCCTGCCTGGACATTCGTCTCCGGGTCTGGTCAGTGAACTTGGCCTTTTCCAGAGCCCATTTCCCACATTGTTAATTATTACCCCAGGAAGCACAATGCTCTTTGCATTTATGTTCAAGTCATCCTTCCTGAGAACATGCTCAGATAAGTATTTCCAGAATGTGACTATAATTATTTTCTAGCTTTATTTTCATATTTAATTTGTTAGTCATCCTGAAATTACTTTGGCTGGGGTTTTCTACTTTTGTGCCAGTTTTCTGTGTGTGAGTGTGTGTAACTGTGTGTCCGCATACGTGATATTATTATTATTAATTTTTAATCCTCACCCGAGGTTATGGTTAGAGAGAGGAAGTGGAGGGAGAGAGAGATCGATGTGAAAGAGAAATATCAATGGTTGTCTCCCATGCGTGCCCCGACTGGGGATCGAACTTGCGACCTCTTTGTGTACAGGATGATGCTCCAACCAACTGAGCCACGAGGCCAGGGCTGCATATGTGATATTAACAAATACTATTCGGTGTTGTTCTCTCTCTTCTCTGCCGGGACCCCCATGATGTGAATGCTGGTATGCTTGATTTTCTGAGGCTCCTCATACTATCTTTGTTTTTTGGATTCTTTTTTATGCATTTATTTATTTTTTGGCTGATGTGCTGGAGTGTCTTCTGCTTTCTTATCTTCCAAATCTCTGATTTTGATCCTCTCTTCTGTCTACTGTTGATATCCTGTAATGCATTCTTCATTTCAGTGAATTTATTCTTCATTTATGACTTTTTAAAAATGTATTCTATCTTAATTTGGGTGTTCCCTACCTCTGCTGAAGTTCGAAGTTCATCTAATCTTCCCCTAAGTTCCTCGAGCATCCTTATAACCAGTGTTTTGAACTCTGTATCTGGTAGATTGCTTATCTCCATTTCGTTTAGTTCTTTTTCTGGGGTTTTGTTCTGTTCTTTCATCTGGGAACAGATTCCTTTGTCTCCTCATTTTGGCAGCCACCCTGTGTTTGTTTCTCTGAATCAGGTAGAGCTGCTATGACTCCCTGTCTCGGGAGAGTGGCCTCATGTAGTACATGTCCTGTGGGGTCCAGGGCACAGCATCCCTGTTCACCCAGGCTGGGCCCTCCAGGTGCAGCAATCCGTGTGGGGCTGTGTGCGCCCTCCTGCTGTAGTTGAGCCTTGATTGCTATTGGCGCCTCAGTGGGAGGGATTTACTACCAGGCCAATCAGCTGTGAGGACTGGCTGCAACCTCCGTGGAGGTTCAGCTGGATTTGCTTCAGCAAAGCTCTGATTCCCACTGAGTTTATTCCTTGAGTGTGTCCCTTGTGGAGGTGGCCGGGTATGCTTTGTTGTGGTCGGAAGCTGTCCACCAGGTGCGCTGGCTCTGGGGCCTGCTGGGAGGGGCGGGCCAAGGTCAGCTACTACCTGTGTTCTCTCTGCAGCCACATGGCATGAACCACAAGTGACTTGCAGATGGCTGCTGCTTGTCCAGGGCTTGGAGGTGCCCGGGAGAGGCTAAGCTGAGAATCAAGTCCGGCTGCCACTAATGCCGGGCCTGGGGCCACTCAGCAAGAGGTGTGGGCCCCACAGAGGCCAGACTGAGAGATTTTAGTAAAGCCCAAAATATGAGTTGAGATGGGTCATTTGTATGGAAAAGCCACTGAAAACAGCTTGGGTGGGTTTGCCGGCTGGTTGGGGCAGGGGCTCAGGGACTCACCGGGGCAGAGCAAACAGTGGGCGCCAGGTTGATGGAGCCTCAGATACGGCCCCCTGCTGCCGGCTCTGTTGGGGGAGGGCTCAGAAAAGGAACAATGGCCTCAGCCGGCACTTCTGTCCGGGAGAAAGCTGCCCCTAGAGCTCTTGCTCCAACACCAGACAACTCAGGTCCTCCTGATATGTCTCTGCTGCCCTAGCGCTGGAGCTCAGAACTAGTCAGTCTGACTACGTCCATGTGCTGGCCCTTTAAGAGGAACTGCGTGGGGCTCCAGAAGCCTCTGTCTCAGCCACAATCATGCTGGTTTTAGGGGTCTTCTTTTCTTAGCACTGGAACTCTGAGTGAGGGGGGACCTGCTATGGGGCTGGGACTCCTTCTTCCCCCATCCTTGGAAAGGACCCCCACAGCCGAGGTATCTTTCCCAATTTTTATCTACCACACGTGGGTGTAGGGCGGGCCAGTCCCCTGTCCCTGCCCTCCCTGGCAGTTTTCTTCTTTCTGTCCCTACTTGTAGGACTTCCGTTCAGCTAGATTTCAGGCAGTTGTACGTGACGGTTGTTCTGCAGTTCAGCTGTGATTCTGACGTGGTTGTGGGAAGATTCGAGAGCAGCATTTACCCACACTGCCATCTTGACCAGAACCCTTCAAGACATTTCTTCTTGAAACACCAGTTGTCTCCCACACGTCGTGAGATCCAACCTAATATGTAAATGATTCATTTGAGTATATTTACTACAATATCCTAGGGAAAATCACAGGCTTAGCCATGATCACACAGTCCTTCAGAAAACAAATCTGAAAAATTGCATTTATTTCTCATCTGACTTGTTTTATCTGCCCGTCGTGAAACCATGAGCATCATTTATTTTTAAATAATGACATTAGGCATGTGAAGTAGGGAAAGTAAAAACCAAACACTCAGCTTGTCACGTGGAATAGTTTACATATTAAGTCAAATATAAATGATTGGTGGGACAGACATTTATAACTCCAGCGGCCGGTCAAGCTCACCTTGAAGGTCATAGTTTTTCTTGCATAATTAGACTTAACAAATGACACTATTTTACAATCAGATAACATTTTCCTCTGTGAGAATCTCAGTCGGCAGGTTCTAATTCTCTCAGGCAGAATATTTTCCTTCTTTTTCATAATGTCAAATTTTCTTTCCAATCACTTAAGGTCCTAAAGAAGAAAAATAGGCCGAGTGGACAGACAGGGAATTCCACCAAACCTTTGGTAATCAGATACTGTCAGCGTTATTTAAACAAGTCTAGACAATAAAACACAAAGTGAAGCTGCCTAATTATTTTTATGTCGTAAGCATAACAGTGATGTACAACCTCATAACGAAGGCCTGAGAAAAGTAAATATCTCTTACAAATATTGATGCAAATTCTCACATAAGCTCTTAGTTAACAGAATCGATCAGCATAATATTTTAATACATTATGATCCCATGAGATTTATAGGAGTGAAAGAGGGGAAGCCTCATGAATACAATCCATTATATGCTCACTCCATAGAAGGCAAAGCTATTTCACAAAGTCCAGAAGTACATCTGTGTTAAAAACATTCAATAAATTAGAAATTGAAGAGTCATCATATAGATAGTGTGTATTTTCCTGAAAGCCAGTAACTCACTTAATGGGAAAGCATTAGAGGCTTTATTTTCTTTGGAAAATTTAAAACACGTCCATGCCCATTACCTCCACTATTATTTATCATTCTATTGGGTACATTAGCCAATATACTTCTAGAAAAATAAATACATAAACAACTAGAGGCATACAAATGAGGAAGAAAGATATGGGTTTTTGTTTTTTTTTTTTTTTGCATGAGGAAGACACAAAGGAATCAGTAAAAAAACTAATACAGCTTTATTTTAGCTTTTACTTTATTATTAGTGTTTTTAGTCCTCTGCTGAGGGTATGTTTTTATTGATTTGAAAGTGGGGAGAAGTGAGAGAGAGAGAGAGAGAAACATTGATCTGTTGTCTTCTATATGCACCCTGACCTAGGATGGAACCCGCAACCTAGGTATGTGCCCTGACCGGGAATCAAACCCATGACCTTTGATGTGTGGGACAACAGCCCAGCTAACTGTGCCAGCGGGTCAGGGCACAATGTTATTTATTTATTTTTTAAGATTATATTTATTTATTTTTAGAGAGGGAAGGGAGGGAGAAAGAGAGAGAGAGAGAGAAACATCAATGTGCAGTTGCTGGGGGCCGTGGCCTGCAACCCAGGCATGTGCCCTGACTGGGAATCGAACCTGCGATGCTTTGGTTTGCAGCCCGAGTTCAATCCACTGAGCTATGCCAGCCAGGGCACAACATTGTTTTTTAATAATCACAAAATACCCAGCACAAACTCAATAAAAAGGTGCAGATCCTAAAAGAGGGAGTTCATAAATCACTACGGAGCCTGAAGTAAACCGAATGAGTGGAGAGAATACCATGTTCTTGCATGAGGACACTCATCCGCCGCATAGAGGAGTTGATTTTTCCCCAAGTTCAATGCACACATTCAGGTGATCTTTGTAAGGTGAGCCCTAAATCACCTTTCTGTCTCCCAAGCTGACTATAAATTTTACTTGGTAGAATAATCAAGTGAGAAGGGCGAGTAGAAGCTCAATGAGCCGGGCTAGATTTTCTTAGATTATGAAATGGGAAAACCGCATTAAGCACCATTTTGTATCGATGTATGTCTGGTCCAGGGAATGGACCAGGTGCGGTTCTTCTTGGAATTAGTGCAGGTGTGGTGAAGGCAGCCACTCAGATTAGCCAAAGGAAGAAGGAGTGTGATTTGTGAATGCCATGTGAGAAAAAAATTAATTTAGATCCGCTCCTCTACCTTCCAGCAGAACGCACTCCAAATGAGTCAGAGCTGTAAATGGGAGGGGAAAGAAAGAAACACGCATAAATTCTGTTGTAACTTTGGATTTGGGGAAACTTTCCTAACAGTCAGAAGCTGGAAGGAATAACACATACACACACAGACACAACACATTTCTAAAATTGGCAACACGGGGAATGATTTGAAAATCAACATGCTAAGCCCTGGCTGGTGTGGCTCAGTGGATTGAGTGCTGACCTGTGAACCAAAGGGTCACCAGTTCAATTCCCAGTCAGGGCACATGCCTGGGTTGCAGGCCAGGTTCCCAGTAGGGGGTGCTCGAGAGGCAACCACACATTGGTGCTTCTCTTCCTCTCTTTCTCCCTCCCTTCCCCTCTGTCTGAAAATAAATAACATCTTTTTAAAAAACCAACGTGACAAAAAAGTATTCACTATGGAAAGTAAAGATAACAAATGATAAAATGGGGAAATGCAGTTAATATATCACAGAAAAGGGTAATTACCCTAATTAAGAATGACTTATGAAAATGAGAAAAAGAGACCAGAAATCCACTAGTAAAAACTATGACTAAACAGTGAATAACATAAATGAACCACAAATTGATAAAAAGGCACCAAGCCTCACTCCTAAGGAAAAGGACTACAAGATGCTAGACATCAAAAAATTCTACTTAAATTTGAGAAAGACAAAACACATTTTTTTCCTGCTTGTCCTGTATGGACTAAATTTTAGGGTGAATAACTATCGGCTAGGGCGCATTCTTTTTTACAGACAAACCACAGCTCGAGAATGCAGGAGGGATGATGCAATTAAAATAAGACGCTGCAGCCTCAGAGGATGCTGGAGTCTCACTTCGCCCTGAAGCAGGATGGGCCGACACTCGGTCCCTTCTGTCGTGATATGACCAGAGCCGCACAGGACTGCCTGCCTGGGAAGGGACCCTGTCAGGAGCTCACGGAAGCTTCACACCTCACCGCCCACTTGCAGGAAATGTGGGCAACACGTGATTCCGTGAGAGAATGATCAGCCAAATGGGGGATTTGTGAACCTCGCCAGGCAAGATGGCCTCGTTCCTGCCCCAATAAACAGAGGGAGCTTTAACTGATTAAAAGAGACTTGAGAGAAATATCAGCCCGACGTGATGTGTAGACTTTGATCAATAGTGATGCGAACAAGCCAAGTGTGAAAAAGACAGCTGGGGACGCTGGCCGTGGGTTGAGTATTTTATGCTCCTAGCGATCAATACAAACCCTGGGCGATAATGACATTGGAGCAATGAGTTGCGTGCCTGTGCCAGGCACCCAGTGAGGCGTCTGTAGGAGAAACCTCAGGACGTGTCACATTTACTCTGCAGGACCCTCTAACAAGTACGGCGGGGGATCCATGGAGCCACCGTAGCCAAAAGCTGATGTGGGTATCTGGCACGTGGGGTGTCCTCACATGCTTCGATCTATGAAAAAATAAAAAGACTTGGAAAATGTTCCCGCAGTTTTCAAACTAAAGCCTTTACTTAGCCAATATGAGAGCTGTTATGAAACCCACGGGGATTTATGAAAACGAAAGATGGAGAGTGTGGATGGGAGCCCTGGCCGGGTAGCTCAGTTGGTTAGAGTGTCTTTGCCACACGCCAAGGTCGAGGGTTCGATCCCCAGTCAGGGTACATATAAGAATCAACCAATGAATGGGTCAATAAGTGGAACAACAATTAAACTATGTGTGTGTGTGTGTCTCTTTTTGTCTGTCTTAAATCAATATTTTTTAAAAAGACGTGCGGATGGGAATCCCATGTCATAACAGTGAGGTGGTACTAAAGATTACACACCCTGGCTACCCACCGTCTCCCCGCCCACACACCAAATTCTTATGGAGGAGCCCTGGCCCCCAACCGTTGGCATCTGGAGTCTGCAGGTGGGACCTTTGGGGGGTGAGCAGATCTGGAGGCTGGAGGCCTCATTATAGGATCAGTGCCCTCAAGAGAAGAGACAAGAAAGCAATGACCTCTCTCGACCAGGTGAGGGCGCAGCAAGAAGGTGAAAGGAGAGAGCAAGAAGGGAGCCCTCACCAGACACAGAACCTGCTGGCATCTTGGTCTTGGACTTGCAGCAGCCAGTACTGTGAGAAGTCAACTGTGTCAGCCCCTCAGCCCACGGTATTTTGTTATAGCAGCCCACACTGACTAAAACATTCTAGAACGTGCTCAGCAGTGTTCCAGGCCACGGTGATTGCTGAGTTCATGCTAACGGTAGCTTTGATTTTGGTACCCAAACAATATAAAACACTGCGCTGAAAAAGTCTTCCCTCTGTGGGCCGGGCTCTCTGGACGGCCCTCCCTCTGGGCTCCCAGGCCTTGGCTGCTAAATGTGGGGGTGGGAGGGAGTGGCTACCGGGTAACAGGGGTGCCACCGTCCGTGTGACTCTGGGGGACTCTCTTCTGCACGCTGCTCGGAGTCCTTCTCTCTGAACTGTTAGCTCGGAGCCCGACAGACCGAGGGCCGCAGGCTTGGTGTAGAAGAATCACACTCTGCACAGCTTCCTGTCTAGAGAGAAGTGGCGTTTGTTCTGAATTATGAGCATTAAGTGGGGGCTTCCTTGTCTAGTGCATTTGACCTGCTTTGAGAAGCAGGAAGTGAAGTGTAGAAGGAAGAGAGCAGCATGGCCTTTGCAGATGCAGAATGAGGCTGCATGTTTGTGCACATGCGTACAAGCATACATGCATGTGAACACACGTGCACATATCTGTGCAGGTGCATGTGTGCGTGCAATGCCCACATGTGTGCATGCATGCACATGTATGTGTATATTAACGTGCATGTGTGTGGGTGTGCATGTGCATGGTTCCAAGACTCCAGAAGCTCCATCTCCTCACTAGTTATAAAAGTCATGCTATTCACAAAGAATAATCCATTCATAAATTTGCAATTAGCACACAGCTTTGTACATTTTTAATAACCAGCACAGTGTTTAAAATTAAAAAATAAACATTTAAAAAGAGTGCTGGCACCGAATGGAAAAAAAATCCCTGCAACTCATGCCTCTAGTAAGAGACTTGCGTCCAGACTCTGTAAGGAGGAAGTTTGACGTCTCAACAGCACAGAGACAATGATCCAAGGAGAAACGGGCAGAGCATTTGAACAGATGTTTTTCATCGACGCATGGCTAATCAGGGCAGGAAAGGATGCTCAGCATCGTCCCTCATGGGCACATACTAATGCACCCGAAATGAGACACCACCACACACCCGCCAGGGCGGCTGGAATAAAACGAAGGAACGCGGCGAGAGTTTGAGAGGCTATGGGAAGAACCTCAGCTGATCTCGGGAACGCAGCATGGCACGGCCACGTGGGAGAGCGGTCTGGGAGTTCCCCCAACGTCCAACACGTATCCCAGCTCCGGGTATGTACGCGGAGAAAGGAGAACACGTTCGCACCGAAACCCAACACAGCGCTCAGAGCGGCAATAGCGCCCCCTAGGGGAAGTGAGGATTGAAACAACGTGCACCCCTGATTGTGGACACCTCGCAATGTTCATGACTTGTTTTCCAGTTTCTCCTTGTGGGGGATGACACCCGGGTTTGACAATGCTCTGAATGGGTCTTCCCTTCCTCTTGGAAAGCTCACATGTTGTGACACGTGACAGGATGCTGTCTGTGGTCTGCAGGTCACATGTCCTCACACTGGTGTTTCAGGGACTCGCAGCAGAGATGAGGGTCTGGGGCTCAGGCAGGAGGAGAGCTAGCTACGACAGGGTGGAGGCCCAGCCAGTGTGGCTCAGTGGGTTGGGCGTCCTCCCACAAACTGAAGGGTCGCTGGTTTGATTCCCAGTCAGGGCACATGCCTGGGTTGTGGATTCAGTCCCTGGTTGCCGGTGTGTATGGGAGGCAACAGACTGCTTTTCCCACTCACATCCATGTTTCTATCCCTCTCTTTCTCCCTCTCTTCCCTTTAAGAATAAATAAATAAGATATTTTTATTATTAATTTATTTCTTAAAGATTTTAATTAATTTATTTTTACACAGAGGGGAAAGGAAGGAGAAAGAGAGAGAAACATCAATGTGTAGTTGCCTCTCCTGTGCCCCCTACTGGGGACCTGGCCCGAAACCCAGGCATGTGCCCTGACTGGGAATCGAACCAGCAACCCTTTGGTTCGCAGGCCCCGCTCAATCTACTGAGCTACATCAGCCAGGGCAATACGATCTTTTTTAAAAAGCTCCAACTATGTGGGGCCCCGATGCTGAAGGCTCCTTTGTCCCACGTGGAGAACAGCGTTTTCTCCAAGAGAACGAACAGTCCTCACTTTCACATGTTCACCTCGAGAATGGCCATCTGATACTGCACCTAAAAACCGTGCGCATGGAGAAGGCAAGGGACATGCGGGGTGGAGCTGGACGCTCGGGAAAACACGGAGAGGGCAGGTGCCTTGGGCGGGAGGGGACCCGGTGGTGACCAGCAACCCGAACATGGAGATGAGAAGGATGGGGTCCTGGACCCCGAGCACTGGACAGGAATGTGCTAGAGACAGAGTGGTCAAAGAGGACGAGGTCGCAGGCAGGTGCCACTTCTCCCTGGAGAGACACGGTCTCATGCCTGCTGCCATAGAAACCGACAGGTTCCCGGCAATCCTGTGGGCGCCTACACCCCCACTGCCGTGTGCGCTGCTGTAGATTCCACGCAAAATTTAGCTCGCGTGGAAACGACCTCTGAGACAGGCAAACCCCTTATTGTCTCTCTTACAGGTGGGATCTAACAAAAGGAACAAAGCCCGAAGCTCGGAGACGCGGAGAGCAGAGTGGCGGCTGCCGAGGTGCGGAGTACGGGCAAGGAGCAATGGGGGAAGGGGGTCCAAAGCGAAGAAGAAAACGATGCAAGAAGTAGCCTCTGCAAGATCAGCCAGGGTCATTTTCCTTGCGGTTGTTTTTGTCAGAGGCGGAAGGAGCCGGGGAGCCCTGCTCGGTTCAGGGCGGCTCCCCGGAGAGGCGCTTGCGGTCCCAGCCGCTGTCTGGTCGCAGGAGCCGCCGGGCCTGGATTGCTCCTCAGCCGGAGAAGGAGATCCGGGCGCGCTGTTCCCACGGAGCCGGCAGCTGCGGGGCCCTCGCGGGACTGGGTGGGCACGTGCGCGGGGACACGGTTTCCGGGAAGCGGATGGCGCTCCGGCAACGGAGGCTGTACGGAACGAAACGATTTCAACCCTGTCGATCCAGGGGGGCGCTGGCTGGACAACCACACGCCGCCTGTCGGAAGGCCCCGCTGGGGAGTGTCCCTGTAGTGCTTCTCCCGACATTGTGCGGAAGAGAAACAGCGTCGATGTCACGTGATTCCCAAGGACCGGGCACTGTCACGGTGTCAGCCCCTCGGTTGCATCTGAAGGACAGGTGGGACCTTGCTCCCCCTGGCTCGCCATGGGCGCTGCCTGAGCCGTCCGCAGGGACAGTGCGGGTGGCTCAGGGTGAGCGCGCAGGCGGCGTCCAGCAGGGGGCGCCGAGAGAAGTGTGACACGGGCCCCGGGCCGCTGGAATCCACCCGTGTCCCCCTGCCACACACACAGCGAGGTCCCGTGGCCGCTGACCCTGATGTGCTCCCACGGACTGTCGCTCAGCTCCACACACTGCCGCCCGGATGATGGTGACAACCAGGATATTAGCCGTATATCGCTGTAAACGACCTTGAAAAGTTCGCGATTGCAGTGCGGGAGGAAGGCCCCCACGACCAGCCATTCTCTTAGACATTTCGAGGGCGGGCAGCACGGTATGAAAGTGGGAACGAGGCCCGGGCTGGCGTAGCTCAGTGGATTGAGCGCGGGCTGCGAACCAAAGCATCGCAGGTTTGATTCCCAGTCAGGGTACATGCATGGGTTGCCGGCCATGATCCCCAGCAACCGCACATTGATGTTTCTCTCTTTCTCTTTCTCCCTCCCTTCCCTCTCTAAAAAATAAATAAATAAAATCTTAAAAAAAAGAAAGAAAATGGGAACGAAAGATGTTTCCCAAACTATGGCAGCGGGCTGTACAAACCGGACGAAGCCTGTTCGTTGAGGTCAAAGAGCCTTCGCCCGGAGCCAAGGGCCCCACCGGGGAAAGGACGCACCAGTGACGGCCAGGTGCCATTCCGTGGCCTACGACGCACACAGGACTCAGTACAGAACTGGGGGCGCTAATTAACGCTCCTGCGGGGGGCGCAGCTTGCCGGTTTCCACTTTGCCCACATAGGGGTATGTTGAGATAAAGTCTGCTTTGCAGGAGGCCAAATGAGCGTTTTTCCAGACGCGGACAAGGCTGGTTTGCTAAGGAGGGACACGTGTGGCCGGAGCGCCGAGATACAGGTCGTAAAGTCCCAGCCACTTGGCCGCCGCCGCCCGGGCGCTCCGTGGATGAGTAGCAGAGTCGAACGCGTGGCTTCCACCTTTGCGTTCTGCGGGCATGAAAGTAACGCCGATCGTCACCCGTGGGACCCATGGATGAGTTATTAGAGAAGTTATTGCGACTCCATGACTCAGCGCGCCCAGGACGGCTTGCAGATGGGAGAGAAGACGCGCGTGATGCAGCGCGTTGTCTTCCCGCTTCTGCACGCGCAGGGGCGGGGGAGATCGCAGAATCTGGTTAGGCCCGGCGCCTACCGCGTGCGCTCAGTGTTTCCAAGTGCTCCAGGGAGTCACGGCTGAGAGACTCCTGTGGGAACAGGAAGGGCAGACCCGAGAGCGCCACCTCAGGACATTCTGCCGGAGTTGCGTAAACAAAGGCCGCTCCCTGCACTGACGTGGGGCCGGGTTCTCTTGAACTTCTGCGTGAGTGAGCTCAGTGCGGTCCACCTCTGCGGGCCTATCACGTCACACACAGACTGTGAGCGATCTGCGGAGCTCTTGAGCCTTAGAGACAGAGGGCCGTGGGGGGAGGGCTGTGTGGACGTGTCCAGAAAGAGAAGGCACAATGATGGATAAGGAAGAAGACGAGCAGATGGAGATCCAGGATGAGAGAACGGGTGGGGAGGGAAGGCATAAATAAGATCGGTGTTTCTCGGAAGATTTGCCAGTGGCCCACGGGCACGTGAAACGACGCTCAGTGTCAGTAGTCAATCAAGAGATACAAATCGGAAACTCGGCGAGATACCACCTCACCCCTGACGGAATGGTTACCATCCAGGAAACAAGAGAGGCTTGTGGGGGAGGCTGCGGAGACAGGGGAGCCCTCATGCACTGCTGGTGGGATTGCGCATTGCTGGAAAACGGGATGGAGGTTCCTCAAAAATGAATGAATGAATGAATGAATGAATGAACGAATGAATGTACAATTACCACATGATCCAGCAATTCTAGTCTAGGTGTTTTCCCAAAGGAAATGAAAACAGGATATCAGCCCTGGCTGGTATGGCTCACTGGATTGAGTGCTAGCCTGTGAACCAAAGGGTCGCGGGTTCAATTCCTGGTCAGGGTAACACCTGGGTTGCGGACAAGGTCCCCAGTAGGGGGCCATGTGAGAGGCAACTACACATGGATGTTTTCTCTCCCTTTCCCTCTCTAAAAATAAATAAAATCTTTTAAAAAAGGAAGATAAATACTGTATTATCTCACTTACAAGTGGAATCTTTAAAACAAAACAACAACAGAAAGAAGCCAAACTCAGAGAAGCAGCAAGCAGATCGGGGGTTTCCAGGGGCCTGTGGGGTGCAGGAAATGTAGGTCAAAGGCTACAAAGTTGCGGGCTACAAAGTTGCGGGGAGAAGAGAATAAAATTGTTGCCGTGGTGCATTTAAAGTAGTTGGAGCGATTTGGTGAGATTTCAAAGGCTTCTGACATGATGAAATGGCCATGTTCTACCCTTGGGCATATGAATAACTTGTATTTTCATATTCTGAGGCAGCATATGCAGCAAATTAAAAATAAAAGAATGACAGCAGGAGAGGAAGTTGCAAAAGCCATGGGTTTTTTGGGCCTATGAAAATCCACCCCCAAACGTGTGTGCCTGCCAGTTCCCAGCTGCTGCGTTATTCTCGCGAGAAGGCAGAACTTTTGCAGAGCCTCGGGCCGTGAACCAGGCCTCCAGTCCAGTGCAAAGTGCCAGCTTGCAGGGGGCCTTTGCCAAATCGAGTTGCAGATGCCTGGAGAATTTCACAGGATGTGTGTAGCTATAGAAGAAAATAAAGTCAAAGCCACCGCTGCCTTCATCCACCCTGAAAGCACCTCACATTCTACTGAGAGTCTGGCTTCCACACTTGAACTTCACACCAACGTCAAACTGGCTATGGGTACCGCACACCCCGCGGAGCAGCTGCGCAGACATTCTCCGAGTCAGCCCTCACTCCCAGAGCCCGGCGACACCCAGCACGACGTGTCACACACAGACTCATCCTCCTGGGCAGGGAGCCCACGGCCACCGCATGGTTCTCATTTCCTTCCTCTCTCTTGGAACCACATTCTCTGATTCCCCTTGGGGGGAGAAGACATAGGAGTCTCAAAATAACTAAGCAAATTTCTTTCTCCCCTAACAGCAAGAAATGTAAACATTTCTACCTTTTCCTGTTTTTGTGGGAATACCTGTCTTGACTTTTCAAAATAGAACTTTTTTTTTTGAAGACTGACGTTTCACAAACAGAGCCTTATGGGATGGCGTGGCCGGAGTGGCGCACGAGGATGGAAACCTTCTTCTGCAGGGCGGGGCTCTTGCTGATGGAACTCTGTGGGTCTCTGTGGCCTCCCTGAGTCACCCAGGGGTGAGCGCTGGGGCTGGAAGGTGCCGGATGTGGGAGGAGGTGGCCCGACCGGGGCTTGAGGACACCTGGGAGCTGTCGTATCCCAATACAGGTGTTTGAAAGGCCACGGCTCCCAGCATGCCCCTGGCCTTCACGTGTGGGGTGAAGACGCCGGGGTGAGGATGAAGGGTTAGCGCAAAAGGGAGAAAGATGACAGCGTGTCTGTCACAGGTGCATTTTGGACACGGCGTACACTCTTCTCCCCCACGGGGACAACGACTGCAGAAGGCACTGGAGGCCCTCAGAGACGGGGGTCAAACAGACACGCTGGGTTTGGTCGCTCAAGGTTTTCCGAGCTGCCTGGAGGAAGTACGGAGGAAAGGTAGTTTGGGGAACCCCTGGCACAGATCGGACATGCAGGCAGCTGTTTTCAGAGAGTTTTTATTTGTTTTCTGGTAACATTATTTGTTTGCAAGTATGTGTGTGTGTGTGAGTGTGTGTGTGCAGGCATGGAACACAAGCATGTGTGCATGAGTGTGTGTGTGCATTTATCAGTGTATGTGCAGACATGTGATTCTGTGTGTTAGTGTGTGCGGCCACGGGAATGTGTGTGCATGAGTGTGAGTGTGTGCAAGAACAAACCTCACAGACACAAACAACAGCATGGTGATGGCCAGAGGGAAGGCGGGTGGGGAGGCAGAAGAGGGTAAAGGGGGTACAAGTCGTGCCGGAAGGAGATGGGACTTGGGGTGCTGAGCACACAGTACAGTGTACAGATGATGTGCTGTAGGATTATACACCTGAAACCTACATAATTTCATTAACCAATGTCACCCCGATAAATTCAATAAACAGTAAAAAAGAAAACAACCCCAGTTATAATAGCATTGATAAGAACAAAATACATAGTAATAAATATAATCAAAGGCTGACAAAACTTACATGCTGAAAGCTACAAAACATTGCCAAAAGCAGTTACAAGAGACCCAAATAAACAGGCACCTCATTTCCGTGGATCAGAAGACTTAATGTTGTGAGGATGGTAAGCCTCCCATACTGGTTCACAGATGCAGTGTGATCCCCTGTCAAAATCTTAGCTGGCCCTTTCGAGCTCAGAACCGTGCTAAGTGAAAAAAGCCAGTCACCAAATACTGCCTATTGAATGATTCCATTCTGTGACGTGTCCAGAACAAGCAAGTGCATAGAAACAGAACAGGCTCGTGTTCGTCCAGAGGTGGGGAGCAGGGGGATGGGGAATTACTACTGATGAAATGAGGGAGTGTCAGCATTGTTGTACACGGATGGTGGTGATGGTGACCCAAGTCCACGAACACCCTGAAACTCACCGAACCGCTCACACTATTGGGTGAATTGTACAGCGTGTAAACTAATAAACTTATATAAAAATTATCAGATACAGCCCTGGCTGGTGTGGCTCAGCAGGTTGAGCATGGGCCTGAGAACCAAAGGGTCGCAGGTTCGATTCCCAGTCAGGGCACAGGCCTGGGTTGCAGGTCAGGTCCCCAGTAGGGGGTGTGTGAGAGATAACCACACACTGATGTTTCTGTCCCTCTCTTTCTCCCTCCCTTCCTCTATCTCTAAAAATAAATAAATAAAATCTTTAAAAAATTTTATTAAAAAATTATCAGATACATGTGGAGAAAGAAACCAATGTTATTAGTGTCACAGGTTTGATTCCCAGTCAGGGTACATGCCTGGGTTGCAGGCCATGACCCCCAGCAACCACACACTGATGTTTCTCTCTCTCTCTCTCTCCCTCCCTTCCCTCTCTAAAAATAAATAAATACAATCTTAAAAAAAAGAAACCAACGTTATTGAAACCAAGCACATAGCAGACAACAGAAAGAGATCACAGGATCTAAATAATGGAATCATCAACCACAGATGCTTAAAAACTTGCTTTTAATACATTTAAGGAGACAGATACTAAACTTAAGGATTTTGTTAAAATACTGGAAATCATATACAAAAATGCTAGAACTAAAAAAATTACAAAATCAGAATGAATAGCTCAGTGGATGGGTGTGACAGACGGCCGGACAGCTGAATAATACAAGGTTAACTCAGCGTCTCAGACGGTTTCTCAGAAAAGGGGATCCAGAGTTAACCACGAAGCTCCACAGGGAGAAAGAACTAGCAGAGGGATGGCAGAGCCTGAAGAAGTCGCACGTGGCTATATTTGGCAACCAAGAAGGAAAGCAGACTATGGCGAGGTGGTGGGGAATCAATACGTAAAAGAATAGTGGCTAAGGACCCTCTAACACTCCAGACATAGTATAAAGAAGCTCTATGGACAGAAAGTAACTCGGACAGAGAAATATAAACGCCACGCGTGGACACACGATACTCCTGTTGAAAGCAAACGACAATAAGAAAACCGTAGAAGCTGTTCGAGAAAATGATCAAAGCTTTCAAAGAAGCAACAACTCGTCCGCGAGCTGACTCCTTGGCCAGAAGATGAAAATGACAATACCGCCGTAGAAAATCTCAACAGTGATGAAAAATGACCTGCGAACCCGGGAATGTAAAGCACAGCCTCCTACAAAATGAAGTAAACACATTTCCAGGCAAACAAAACGCAAGAAAACTTGTCCTCCTGTATATGAACCACGACATTGTCGGGGCAGCAAAGTAAGTCATTCTGGCGGGGCGGTGGGGGTGGGGGGGCGGGCAGGTGCGAAAGGCGGCGAGGAGCGGAGGCCGCGCTGGAGCGTGAACGCGCGGCCCGCTGCCCAGATGCAGCGATCACGGTGCTCTAGGGCGCTTTCAATGCGTCCGCAACTGCTCAGCCTCGAGGCCGTGCAAAGTGAACCGGAGGAGATGAGAATCAAGGGTTCGGAGGTCGGTTTATTAGCTGGAGATAATGAAAGCACAGCAGGTGTCATCAATCCTATTTTCCCCCCTCGTGGTGAGAACCCTCAGGATTCGCTCTGTTCATAGCTTTCACACACACACACCTCGGCCGTGTTCACTGCGGGCATCGTGCGGGGTGTGACATCCCAGTGCTCACTGAGGTCGTAGCCGGGAGTCTGTGCCTGCGACCCCCCTGCTCCCCGGTCCCCCTGCACCCAGCCCCCGACCTGGTAACCACAGACCTGCTTTCTCTTTCTATGAGTTTGGGTGCTTGTTTGTCTTAGGTTCCACAAGTAGGCGAGCTCGTACCGTGTTTGTCTGTCTCTGACTGATTCCACTCAGCGTAATGCCCTCAAAGTCCATCCCTGTGGTTACAGGTGGCAGAGTCTCCCTTTTCTACGGCTGAGTCAGATTTCAGTGTGTGTGTGTGAGAGAGAGCGAGAGCATCACGACTTTATCCATCCATCCACCGACAGAACTTAGATTGTGACCGTGTCTTGCAACTTGCAAACAGTGTGACTATGAAGATGGGGAAGCAGATATCTTTTTGATGAAGTGTTTTTTTTAATGTTTTATTAATTTATTTTCAGAGGGAGGCAGAAAGAGTGGGAGAGAAACATTGACGTGCAAGAGAAACATCAATCGGTTGCCTCTCACACCCAGGCAGGTGCCCTGACCTGGAAGTGAACGGGCGACCTTTCAGTTCGCAGGCCAGCACTCAGTCCACTGAGCCACACCAGCCAGGGCCTGATGAAGTGCTTCTATTTCCTTTGGATATATTCCCAGAAGCAGAATTCCTGGATCCTATAGTAGTTCTATTTTTAATCGTTTGGGGTTCCCCTTTACAGTTTTTCAGGGTGGCTGCCCCAGTTTACAATCCCACCAACAGTGCACGAGGGTCCCCCTTAGCTGGATCCTCACCAGTATTGGTTATCTATCTCTTGCTGTTTGGGTGGTGGCTGTTCTAACAGGCACGAGGTGATACCTCACTGTGGTTCTGATTTGCATCTCCCCGACGACAGTGATGTTGGGCATCTTCACACGCACCTGTTGGCCATTGGGATGTCTTTCTTGGAATCATGTCTATTCAGGTCTTTTGCCCATTTTTAAATTACTTTATTTTGTGGATTTTTTTTGCTATTGTTTGAGTTCTTTATATATTTTGAAGATTGATTCTTTATCAGATGTATGGTTTGCAAATATTTTTCCTATTCTGGAGTCTGTCTTTTCACTTTGTGGAGGGTTTCCTTTGCTGTGCAGAATCTCTCTAGTTTGATGTCCTCCTATTTGTTTATGCTTTATTTGTTGTTTGTGTGTCCGGGGTCATAATTCTTACAAGCCAATGAGATTTGTGGTAACTTACAAGATACCTCCTAGAATAATAAAGATACTGTAAAACTATTAATTCTGCCTGTTCTAGAATTTTATGTGAATGAGTCATAAATGTAGACTATCTTGAACTTGGATTTTTTCACTTTGCTCAATCTTTTTAATTTGCCATGTGATTGCATATAAAATTAACAAATTTTCTTTTTGTCAGTGACGGGTGCTCTGTGGAGAATAGGTGGTGGAAGTAGAATGATGAAATATCATTTATTCAAAAAAAGGAAGAAGAAAAGAAAAAATGGAGACAGAATACAAAGGTGGGCTAACTAAATATTAAATAGTAAGTGGGTAGATTTAAATCCAAACATATCTCTAATTATATGTTAAAAACTAACAGTTATAGACTTGGCTGGTGTGGTTCAGTGGACTGAGCACCGGCTTGCAAACCAAAAGGTTGCTGGTTTGATTCCCAGTGAGGGCACATGCCTGGGTTGTGGACCAGGTCCCCAGTAGGGGGAGCACTAGAGGCAACCATACACTGCTCTTTCTCTCCTTCTCTTTCTCCCTCCCTTCCCCTCTCTCTAAAAATAAATACATAAAATCCTTAAAAAAAAACCAAACTTCCAGTTATAGCTAAAGGACCATGACCAGCACAGGTGGGTCTCTAAAAAATCCTGAAAAGGAACTATACAATATTTCCAAGAAATATATCTAAAACATAAAGAGATATAAAGTTGGAAGTCAAGCCATAATTTAAAATATCATAAAATCATTAACCAAAATAAAGCACGTGTAACCATACTGACATTAAAACATGTGGATTTTAAGGTGAAATGAGGGACATTTAATAGAAATAAAATTTCAATTTGGGGGACCTGTTAGAATTCTAAATTTGTATAAACCTAATAATACAGACTCACAATCTTCAAAGCCTCAGTAGACTGAACCAGATAGAAATAAAGAAATTCTCAATCATTTTGGAAGATTTTAATATATCTTGTGAGGGTTTATTGTTTCTCTGATAAACTGTGACTAGTAAGTGAATAAGTAAAGTAAACATTTACTAAGTAGAAAGGGGATTTGAGCAACACAGTTGACAAAGTTGATCTAATCTGTTATGAATTCAGAAAAAAAAAACCCCAGTAAATTCCCTTACAAGGAAAATCAATTGTTCCCAACTCATTTTATGAGGCCAGCTTTACCTTGATACCACAATACCAAAACTAGAGATATTTCAACAAAAGACATTTTACATGAGCCTTTCAACAAAATATTAGCTATTTGAATCTAGCAATATATAAAAGGGATATTATCATGACCAAGTGCAGTTAATTCCAGGAATACAAAATTTGAAGGTCAATTAATGCAATTTGCCATGTTAACAGGATAAAAGACAAAAGAAGTATGGTCATTTTTATAGATGGAGGTACCTATTTGAGAAGATTCAACAACTCATGATAAATGAGTACATTTGTCATAAATGAATTAATGATTAAACCTCCAGAAAATCTGAATAGAAGGAATTTCTTCAACTTGATCATGGAAATCTACAAAACCTACAGTTAACATCACGCTTAATGGTGGAAGACTAACAACTTTCCCTCTAAGATCTGGACCAAGAGAAACACATAATCCCTCACAACTCTTTTTTTTTTTAGATTTTATTTATTTATTTTTAGAGAGGGAAGGGAGAAAGAAAGAGAGAGAGAGAAACATCAATGTGCAGTTGCTGGCAGCTGTGGCCTGCAACCCAGGCATGTGCCCTGACTGGGAATCGAACCTACGACACTTTGGTTCTCAGCCCACGCTCAATCCACTGAGCTACGCCAGCCAGGGCTCTTCACAACTCTTATTCAGTGTGTTATCAAACATTCTGGTAGGTGCAATCAGACAAGTAGGGGAAGTAAAAAGCATACAATTTGGAAAATAAGAAAAAACATAATTCTGCATCAAGAAAATACCAATGAATCTACAAAAAACTACTTAAATTCGTATGTCAATTCAGCAAATATGTGCATACAAAGTCAATAAACAAAAACAAATTGTACTATGTGATATTTGCAATAAATAATTAAAAGTTAAATTTAAAGTGTGATATCACTGATAATTGCATTAAAATATGAGATCCTTAGGGAGAATCTCAATAAAATGTCTAGTACAATAGGTGGTGCAAGCATTGCCCAGAGAAATTAAAGGAGACCTAACTAAATGAGGAAATATACCAATTTGATGGAACTCATTGCTCTTAAAAAGTCAACCATCTGCAAACTAATGAGTAAATTAAATGCCATCCCGCATCCCAATCAAAATCCCCACAGGCATTTTTGTAGAAACAGACAAGCTAAGTCCAAAATTATGGAAATTCAATGGACCTAAAATAGCCAAAAGTATTTTGAAAAAGATCAAAGTTGGATTTCAAGACTTACTGTAAATCTACAGTAATAAAGACGGTGTGGTATTCAAGTAAGGACAGAAAAATTGATGTGTGGAACAAAACTGAGTCTAGAAAAAGACCCACACATTTCTAGTCAATTAATTTTTACCAAAAGTGGAGAGGATAAATCAACTGGGAATGAATAGTCTTTGTTTTAAAATTTTTACAAGATTTTATTTATTTATTTTTTAGAGAGGGAAAGAGAGAGAAAGACAGGGAAACATCAACGTGTGGTTGCCTCTTGAGCACCCCCTACTGGGGACCTGGCCCACAACCCAGGCATGTGCCCTGACTGGGAATTGAACTGGCGACCCTTTGGTTCATAGGCCCATGCTCAATCCACTGAGCTACACCAGCCAGGGCTGAATAGCCTTTTTAGTAAAAGCGACCTTCAGACTTTATCTTACACCATACACAAAACTTAACAAGAAATTGTTCAATGTATGTATAAATTTGAAAACTAAAAATATAAATTTCTAAGAAAACATAGAAGAAAATTTTCAGTTCCTTGAGACAGGTCAAGGTTACTTATCTAGAACACAAAAAAATTACTAATGTCAGAGAAAAATTTGAGAAACTGGACTTCCCCAAATTAAGAATGTCTTCTCTTTAAAAGACACCAGCAAAACAATGAAAATGAAAACCATCACGTATTTACTTGAATGGCTGAAATTTCAAAGACCAACACTACCAGGCAGAGTGACCGGAACTCACACACATTCCTGGTGGGAATGAAAAATGTATAAGAGGGGAGACCCCTTAAAACCCCGGAGTTTATATACAAAAAATTGTGTATTGATTCTAATGTTTAAACTTCAGTCACCTTCAAAGTACCCTCCATTTGATTGAATCCACCTACTGAGACTCTTTTTTCCCACTGATCCAGTTTTTGAGCTTGTTGATTTTGATGCCTTTTAGCATGTCTAGGGTCTTTTGTTTCATCTCTTCCACATTGGCAAACCGTTTCCCTTTGAGGACTTTTATTTTGAGGGGGAAACAACCAACCAAACAAAAAAAACCCACTCAGGGCAAGATAGGGTGAATAGGGAGGATGGGGCATGAGGTCGGGCTGTTTTTGGTCAGAAACTGCTGAACACTCAGCGAGGGGTGAGCAGGTGTGCTCCTAAATCACCCATCATGAGATGGGCAAACACACTGAAAGTCTTCAAAAAAAATTTCAATGAAGCCGAACGCAGCCTCTCACAACAACGCCAGCAGGTACACTGATACAGATGGGTTCCTGGAATGCTCACCTACTGGGGAAGCCTGAACTACAAAGGGCCTGCCCTCCAAAAGATAATTTCATTTTTTGGGGGGGGTGTCCTCCCTTGCATATGACTAAAGAATTTCACTCCCAGGTATTGGCCAAAGAGGATCATGAAATTATGTCCTCCTGAAGACTTGCACACTCCTGCTGATCGTAGCCTTACTCCTCGTAGCTCAGAACTGCACCCCACTCTCCATCAGCCAGTGCATGCTGCAGCAAATCGTGCTTATCCACACTACTGAGTGCTGGTCACTGATAAAGAGGAAGTGTGTTAGTCACACGTGGAATCGCTTGGCAAGTTTAAAAGACTGAGCTACGTGAAAAAAAGCCGAGTTCAAGATAGTCTACAGATATGACTCATTTACATAACATTCCAGAACAGGCAGAATTAATCTATAGCGACAAAACTGATGTTGAGAAGGAAGGAAGGAAGGAAGGCAGGCAAAGGAAAGGAAGAAAGAGAGAGAGAGAGAAAAAAAATGTCTCTTTAAAAAAAATACAACCCAGCCTGGCTGAATGGCCTAGGTGTTTGCTGAGTCTTCCTGTACATCAAAAGATTACAGGTCTGGTGCCTGGGGGAGGCAACCAATCAATGCTTCTCTCTCTCTCTCTTTTTCTCTCTCATCAAACACATCCTTGGGTGAGGATTTACAAAAATAAAATATATTGTTTTATGTACTAATAGGCGATAATTAGGGGAACAACTTCAAAGGTACCATTCACAATGTAATCAAAAATGAAAAATTGTTCCCACTAAATTAATGGAAGATATTTAAAAGGAATACATAGACTCTCATGAAGAGAGCAAAGGGGAGGATTTAGTTATGCCTCTGACTCGTCAGGGAGTACGGCTGAAGAACCGGTAGGTGTGTGCGGTGGGGAGGGGGTGGAGGAAGAGTCAGGTGAGTTTGTAATAAGAGAGCTGCCCTTGGATGGGACACCTTTGGAGGACGCACCCTCTGTCCTTGACCCCCACGTGTGTGTGTGCACACGCACGCATGCAGGCGATGGGAGGGAAAGGGCACCTGGGGCAGGTGCTCGGGGATGGGTGGCGTGGGGTCCCTGGGACATGCAGACGGCATGCACTGCCTTCAGAGGGACCTCATTGAAGCTAGAAGCATGGTCCCTGGAAGCTGCCCCTGAGGAAGCCTGTGGTGACGCCAGAAGCCATCACAAGACAGAGCGGTTGTCATCAGTAGTCCCCACAGAGGGCATGGCTCTCGAGAGGGACTTCCACGCCATCTGCTAGAACTGCCACCTGCCCAAACAGCCTCTGACCCGCCCTCTCCTTGGAGCTTCCCTGGCTGGCACATCGGGCCAGTCACTGCAGGCTTAGTGTCCCTGTGCGTGTCCCTGGGCCTCTGAGTGAGGCTGCAACTCACTGGTGTCCCTGGCCCTGAGCCACGGCCATGTCGCTAACCAAACTGAGCCTTGACTTGTTTTCAGGGGAGGAGGATGACAGTGTCTTCTCCAGAGGCTGCGCAGAAGGGTTAAACATGGTGATATCAGGAATTTTGCAGGTTCTTTTTTTAACCTCCGCAGGAGAATATGTTTATGATTTGAGAGAGAGAAACATTGATGAAGAGAGAAACCTCAGTTGGTTGTCTCCCATGGGTGCCCCATCCAGGGATCAAACCTGCAATCTAGGTATGTGCCGTGACTGGGGCTCAAACCTGTGACCTTTTGGTGCACGGGACAGTGCTCCAACTAACTGAGCCACCAGCCACGGGAATCTTGTAGGTTCTTCATGAGTATTTCTTGAATATCAATTGTAGAATGACTAGATTTCTCACTGAGGCAATAGAATAAAGTCCCCTTTGGAAATGCTGCTGGTTTGGTGGCAGAATTTTGATCCTCTCTCTCTTTCTCAAATCAGTCAATGACAAAAAAAATTAAAGACATGAGGGAAGGGGATTCGACCACAGTGTCTAGTTGGCCCGGTTTCTGATTTAGACCCACCATCCGGGTCACTGAGAAACCTGCAAGCTTTCCCAGGCCGGGCTTGCTTTTCTTTCCAAGCGGAGCACATCCAGAGGAGGACAAGCGCAAGAGGAAGTTCTCCTCTGGCGCCAGGAGAGGAGAAGAGAAGTGATTTATCACCGTGCTCCTCCTGCCAGAGGGTGGTGGGAATTCCGGAAGGCTTCGCGGGGAAGTTCAGGGGCACGGGGTCACGGGCACCGTTCTGGGAGCGCTCTCCTGTGCCGAGTGAGAAGAAACAAACCGCCTCCCGGGCCGCTTGGTGCTTCACCCACCGAATCTAAAGCAGTGCGACGAGGCACCTGCCGTCTGGGTTACAAGGATCGATACATCAACACGATAAACGCGGGACGACACCGTATATTCCCCGCAGGAAGCAGGTCTGCGCTGGGCACGGGAATGGACATTGCGAGAATGTTCTACAGCATGAGAGAAAGGAGATTGCAGCAGTATTTCATAAGTGATGCAAACTGGATTGTTGAAATAAATGCTCGAAACAATTTAGAATGATCTTCTGTGTCTTCTTATTCTTGCTTCTTTTTGGAAAGAAGAAAAACAAAACCCCCATCTTTTGTTTCTAACGTGGGCGTCTGGGGAAAGAGGGGCTGTGATGGGAACCGAGAGAGGACATGGAAATGCAGCTTCTGGTGACAAGTGGCGACTTCGACCCATTCCTGCGGCCTGAGTGCCTTTCCCGGGTGAAGCCACCACCCCCAGCACGGCTCCCGGAGAGGCCCTGAAGATGCCACAGGTTTTCACGCTCCCAGATGCCAGCCACGGAATGCCTCCTGTTCTCTCCCCTGCCCCGGAGCCTGGGGTCCCAATCTGAAGCCAACTTTGACCTCTGCTGCTGCACAAGTGTAAAAGGACAACCCGGACCCCATCAGCGGACGCTGCCACCCAGGCCTTGTTCAGGGCTGGCCCTGGGAGCTGAGTGCCCGCATGCCCCTGGCCGACTCCTGTCACCAACCTCCAGTGCCACACACACGTCTGACGGGTAGGGCCCTCACAGCTGATTTTGGGGGTCCACGAGACCTGGGTTCACCTATAGCAAGCCCCTCCAACTGTGCTCCTGCACCCGGGTGATGAGCCCTGCCACCGGCAGCCCCCCACCCCACCCCACCCTGTGCGTGCACCCGAGAGCTGGCCGCTGGCTCTGGTCAACACCCCTGCCTGGCCTGGGCCACCACAGCTGTGTCTGGAGGCGCCACTGAGGGTCCCGATGGCCTCTGCAGGTCCCTGCAGCACCCACCCCAAGCCATGCAGCTGACCGTGGTATGGACCCCAGGGGCCTGAGGGGCCACACGCCCCCACACTTGGCTGCCTGCCACGCTACACCTGGGGCTGCAACATGCTTCAGCCCCCAGCAAAATGCGAAGCCAAGCGCCAGGGAAACACACCGCCACTTTCAGGTCGGAGGACCTGGATGGCAGTTCGCTGGACACGGGGAACTGGATGACGTCCTGTTCCAGCAGGGGTCCCCCCTTCCCGCCAGGCTTGGACCTCAGGCTCCGCCCCTTTCTGCTCCTCCACCCGCGCGACTGTGGTGCTCAGCAGGGATCTGCTCTCAGCATCGGTTACACAGGTGGCCACCCAGCTGGCCAGCGGCCTGCCCGGGTCCAGCCTCACCTGGTTGGGGGAGGGGAACCCACTCCCTTCCTGTTTTCCAGAGCAGCGGGTCTGCCTATTGTCCCTGCGGGTCAGGGTTTGCTGTGGCCTGGACACAGCGACCGCTCCACAGGTGTTTGCACTTTGAGGGGGCGAGTGGAAGAAAACGCCTCGCCACTCCGCTGAAAAGTGCCGTGGACGGCAGGAGGAAGTCGAAAGTAGGAAAAGATTCCTTAAAAAGCTGTTTTCTTCCACTCAAAGTCAGGTAGAACTCCAACTAAACTATTTCCAAGGTGATGAAGAAAATTTCTGTGTCTCCCCTAAATCCAATATAAGATAGGATTTAATTACACCCCCTTTGCTAAGCAGGGACACAACCAGACGCTAGAACTGACAACCGAAGAACCCGCATCACGCTGGCAGAGTCCCCTGGAGGGTCTGGATTTTCTCTGCAACCTCCCCAGGTGGCGGCGCTTTGAGAACGGCCTGGCTCGTGTGAGACATCAAGGGGTGCTTGGTGGCAGCTTTATCGAAGCCAAGCGAGTAGAGCGTGGAAACCAATAAATGTCATTGCGGACACGCGACGAGACTGCGGCAGACCCCTGATGTCTCCTTCCTGCGCCCCAGAGGCCTCCCCCGCCCCATATCCTTTTTCTGGCCAGTCCGGGCCCAGGGGCCCAGCTCTCCGCCCTGCACCGTTGGGTTTGACCTTTCTCTCTCTCCGGTACTGCATTCCGTCCTACGACTTTAACTTCTAAGGACACGTGGACAATGGGCGCCTTTATCTCTCTCTCCCAGACTCCCTCCGCCCTCCGGGTTCGCCTGCCAAGCAAATAACTCAGAATCTCCACTCGGATGTTGAACGAGAACCGCAGTCCTATCTCTCCACGTCCAAAATGCAACCGATTTCCCCGAGGCTCATTCATTCCTCACGCGGGTGGACGGTCATCCCACACGCCCAGTGTTCAAGCTGCCAAGGTCAAGTATTTCCTTCATCCCTTCCGTAACCCGCACGTTCTGAGGTCAGCGATTGTCCCGAGTACTCGTCCCAGTGCCTGTTTTGAACGGGATCGCTTTTCTTCCGCTGCACAGCCCTGCCACAGCTGATGCTCCGCCCCCTGGGGTGGGAACTGCTATGACCCCCAGAGTCCAAGGCTGCAGGGCAGCTGGAGGGCAAGCAGGGCCTTGCTCTCCCCAATTCACACCTGAGACAGGTGGGGTGTCACAGGACCAACTGTGGAATTTTTGCCAAGTGGCAGTCGGTTTACAGACTGTGATCCTGTGGAGTGTGGACTCTGTCTCCAGGAAGGTGCGTGGTGACCCTCAGACCCTAAATTTAAATGATGTGGCAGGGCTAAGATGTGAAGAGACTCCTGCCGATCCCTGCGTGTTTGAAGTCTACTCTTCACACATTCCGTGTATTCACAGAGCACCCCTATTCCGGTGGTGAGGGAGAAATCATACATAAATAACATTTTGTCTGCGGTCACAAAGCCCCGCCTCTGGAGCGGAGCGGTGCATTAAGTCTGTGAGCAGTGTCTGGCCCTCATCTACTTGTGTAAATAAAGTTTTATTGAAACACAGCAGCACACACAGTTGCATATTGTCTTGTGTGCTAGAATGGTGAGCTGAGTAGTTGCAAGAGAGACTGGTTGGCTCCCCAAGCCTGCACCACTCACTGTCGGCCCGTCATGGAGGAGGTTTCCCCCGCTCTGCTGGAGAGGGAAGGGGAGAAGAGGCTCTGCGGGTGGGGTCCTGGCAGGACAGCGAGATAGAGGGCCCGACACAGATCACGCCCCTTTGCTACTTACAAAATCTTGTATTACAAAATCATAAGCATGCCATTCTGTAACATGACAACATCACACCTCCAGCACACCACATGTGAAAGGCTCAAATTAAAACTATACATGATTACACCCATATCATTAACCTGCCCACCACACTCAAGCAGGTGCTCCTGCTGCCTGACCCTTTATTAAGTAGGATGGTTGGGAGGGCCCGGAAGACCGGGCGATTTTCCAGCAGAGACTGATGACAGCCCGAGGGCCCAGACCCCGCCCGAGCTGGGGAGTAGTGTCTAAGCAGAGCTGGAAGAGCATACAGAACCAGGCCAAAATAGAACTTGGCGTTCAGAAGAATAGCAAAGATTTCAGGGACTGAGTGACCGAGAAGGCAAGAGATGAGGGAGGGAAGGAAACTCACAGGAAAGCACAAATGGACACTCGGCCAATGCTGGGTTGGGCTCCAGATGTCCCTCAAAGTGGGGTCCCAAGAGGCAGGGGCAGGAGGACGCCCTCTGCCTGGGAGACCTCCCAAAGCAGGGCCTGGGGGCAGATACTGAGCCCTCCAGTCTCCTCTGGAGACTGACTGGTGTGGCCTGGTGTCTGCCATCCTCAGTGACAAGTGACATGGGCTCAGATGACATACGAGGGGACTGTTGTTATTTCTACACACATACACTTTGGTTGGGTGAAGCTATAGTAAGTTCTATCATTTGTTTTCATTTTAAGAGGTGTTCGACATGAGTAAGATTATTTCTCCATTCTGCATTTGCCAGTTTATATATATATACACACACACACACACACACACACACACATACATATACATATATACGTATATAGTATACATATATACATATGTACATATACATATATATAGTGTGTAATTATTTTTCTGAATTATTTCATGTAAAATATGGATTTTCAAAAACCCATCACTGTTCACTACATATTAGGGAGGTAAAAAAGGATGATAACATGAAACCCAGGTCATAGGTACTACCTGTATATACTGTGTTATTCCATCTGTCCATCTGTCCATCCATCCATCCATCCATTTATCCATCCATCATCTATCTTTTCTATTGATCCATTGGTCAATCCATTTATCTGTCATCTATCTTACCTACTGATCAATAGAGAGAACAATTCATTCATCCACTTATCTTTCTGTCTGTCTTATGCTGCAGCACAAATCACCCTGTAAAATTTAAATATTTTTTTCACTCTGTGTTTGAATTTGACTGTTATTCAGAGGACAAGTTATTTCTTATCATTCTGTTTGACAAAATGATTATCCATAAGTGCCCCTTGGGCTCATTTTTTTCATAGCCACAAACACAAATATAAAACCACTCTAAATGAGTCTGCTGTTAACATCATAATATGTCACACATTATTCCGGGCTGCTTACAATGGGTGTGAGCCATAATGTCACACTAGCGATCTTCGTGTTTGCCGAAAAGCTCTAGTCAGCCCCACATCGATGGCCTGCAATCTGCTATGTAAATATGTTCCCTGGGTTGGGCAGGAAGGCTTTGCATAGCCCCACCCCCGAGGGAGACCAATGAACAAAATGCCACAAACAGAAAGGTGCATGGAAGAAGGTCCCATAAGGACTAAACACTTGGAGGGAAATAAATCTTTGCTGGAAAATGATTCATCTGGGCTTTTTACAGTTTGTACAAAGGACACAAGGTCATCCCATGATTTACATTTTTTGGGTCATCTCAGAATTTGGTCACTGATGTATGATCATGGTTTCCAGAAGGTTCCGAACCAGCATTTATCTGCCTAAGTGGGGCAGGGGCGGGACATTGGGGACTGCTGTGTACCTGCACTGGAGTGGCCGGTTCCACGGTGGCAGAGCCATGTTCTGCCATCCGGCTGTCCTGAACACAGGCCACGGCACAGCCGCGGCAAGAGGAGGGCTGCACAGCTGATGTTGGCTTGGGGTGGCTAAATAACTAATGAGATTATTTGGGTAAGTTAATTAATTAGATTTAAAAATAGCCAGAAGGTAGCTGGTTCGATTCCCAGCCAGGGCACATGCCTGGGTTGCGGGCCAGGTCCCCAGTAGGGGACGAACGAGGAGCAACCACACATGGATGTTTCTCTCCCTCTCTTTCTCCCTCCCTTCCCCTCTCTCTAAGGATAAATAAATAAAATCTTAAAAAAGTAGCCAGCAGAGAGGAAACACTAAGGATTTCTGCAAAGACCCTCCTCTTTAAAAGCCAACAGAGCACTGAAAAAACTATCAAAATATCACCTCAACCAATGTTGGGCGGAGTTGTGCCTTTGAAACCTGTTTAGTTTTGTGAACCAGCGTCACCCAGATAAATTCAACTAAAAAAAAATCAACCTTTTCAGAACTCTGGAAATTGACTGGATGCTCACAAGGATGGAAGGAGAGCCGATTCAGACAACCCTGATTCCGGCCAAGCTGGCGGCTCAGCAAGCACGGAGAGCTCTGTGGCGCTGGAACGCGCTCACTTCCACCCCCCACGCCTGTGGCGGCTTTGAAAACCCAGAGCTTCTCAAAAGCAGCAGCGCAGAAGCCACGGGAAGGGTCAGACCGTGTTGGGAGTTCCCCCGATGAGTCTCTCTCCCACAGAATTTTGCTGTTTAACCTGCCTGGTGATGCCTTTAGACTGGATAGTGGTGATCAACGATGCCCATATCCTAATCCCAGGACCTGGGAATGTGTGATTTTTATGTGGCAAACGGGCTTTACCGGAGTGATTAAGGTTATTGACATGGGAAGAATATCTTGTTCAGTGAGCCCCATGTAAACAACGACTTGTATAAGAAGCGAGCTAGAGGGCCAGCGTCAGAGCAAGATGTGATGAGGGGAGCAGAGGTTGGAGAGTGTGGGCAACCTCAAGAAGCTGGAGATTCCCTGGCTGGTGTGGCTCAATGGATCGAGTGCAGGCCTGAGAACCAAAGGGTCGCCGGTTCGATTCCCAGTCAAGGCACCTGCCTGGGTTGTTGGCCAGGTCCCCAGTAGGGGGCGTGCGAGAGGCAACCACACACTGATGTTTCTCTCCTTCTCTTTCTCCCTCCCTTCCCCTCTAAAAATAAATAAATAGAAACTTAATAAAAAAGAAGCTGGAGAAGATGGGAAAGGCAAGGAATGGAGTTGCCCGGAGCCAGCGGCAGGAACACACATCTGCCCATGCGTTGGTGCTTGCCCTGCGACACTGAGTTTAGATTTCTGACCACCAGCACTGCAGGTAACAAATCTGTGCTGTTTGAAGCCACTGAGATTGTAGTAATTTATTAGAGCAGCAATAGGAAAGTAAAATTTTGGTACTCGGAAGTGCGGTTCCGGTTCCGGGCTGTGGGCAGAGACTAGAATCCTGATGAGAACAACAACAACAACAACAACAACAACAACAACAACAAATAGCCTAGTTTACCTTGAAAAAAGTACTAGCGCAACCATGGCAGGGTGGCTCAACTGGTTGGAGCATCCTCCCATGCTCCAAAAGGTTGCAGGTTCGATTCCCCAGCAAGGCACATATGGGAGGCAAGCAATTGAAGTCTCTCTCACATCGATGTTTCTCTCTCTAACCAATAAACATATCCTCAGTCAGGGTTTTAAAAAGAAAAGAAAGGAAAAAAACGATTGTTAGAGCAAATGTGGATATTGACAGCGCTGCTAGTGAAGAAGACTCAGGAAGTGAGGCCGTCACAGAGAAAACCCACGTCCCTTCGAGAATACGTAAGACACCCTACTACACTGCGGATAGAAATGCAGATATTAAAGGTGCTGGTGCTGAGGGCTGGGAAGGAAATGAGGGGCATATTATTGGAACCCGAGGAAAGGGGGCTCCTGTTATATCGTGACGGGAAGCTGAGCAGCGTTTGGTCTGCCATGACGTGGGGTGTGAACTTGGAAACAATAAGTTGCCTCTCTAGTTGAAGAGACTTTCAAACAAACTGTTGAAAGTGCGACTTGGTTTCTTCTTGCTGCCGATGGTAAAATGTGATGGGAAAGAAAGAAACTGAGGAGGGAAACTGTTAAGCATAAAAGAATCGGGATTCTCAGCCTACCCGGATTGCCAAAGACACTACATTGAGGGTATTCGCTGCCAGGAAAGTGTGCTCTGAAGAAAGAGCCGAGAATGTGGTGAGGCTGTCCTTCGTCCCTCCCCAGGATCAGAGCGTGGACTATTTAGCCACCCAGAAGACACTGGGCCCATGGCCCGGGTCCACTCAGGCAGCGCAGCAAACGAAAGGACAGTAGTAGACAGTAACTCATATGCACGTGAGAAATAAAGAACACCCAACAAAGTAACTACATCTCTAAATATAAAGACAATATAAACGTAATTTGTTTGTGACACTTTTGTTCTGTCTAATTTAATAAACAACTACATAAATCAGTGATTACATAAATGTGTTAATGGGTTAATGATATATATTTAAAGTAAATTGGATCTAATTAGTAGCCCAAAGGTGGGTTGAGGGAAAGGAGCTATAATGGAACAAAGTTTTTATACACTAAAAGCTTTGAAATGAAGTCTGTTTTAATCTGATCTATTTTATTTAAGATGTTAATTAAACTAACAGCCATCTATAGAACAGAATACACATTCTCCTGAAGTACAAGTGGACTATTTTCCAGGATGAGCCATAAAACAAACCTCAATAATTTAAAGTGATTCAAACCTCCAAAGTTATGTTCTCCAACCACAATGGAATAAAGTGAGAAATGAAGAGATACAAATTTGGGAAATGCACAACCTTTTGCAAATTACTGTTAAGTAGTGAAGAAGTCACAGACGAAATCACAAGGGAATTAAAAACATACTTTGAGCCCCGGCTGGTCTGGCTCAGTGCATGGAGCACCGGCCTGCGAAGCAAAGTGTCGCCGATTTGATTCCCAGTCAGGGCACTTGCCTGGGTTGTGCGCCCCAGTAGGGGGCGCACGTGAGAGGCAAATGTACACTGATGTTTCTCTCTCTCCTTCCCTTCCCCTCTCTCTAAAAATAAATAAATAAAATCTTTTTTTAAAAAGCCACGTGTTATACCATCCATTTATATGAAACATCCAGAACAGACAAATTCAAGTACAGAAACCAGTTGCCAGGAGTTGAGAAAAGAGAAAATGGGAAGTGACCGCTGATGTGTACAGGGTTTAGTTTGGGGGTGATGAAATATTATAAAATTACAGAGTAGTGAGAGTTGCATAATTCTATGAATACACTAAAACATTATTGAATCGTATACTTTAAAAGTAAGAAAATTGCAGTGTGTGAATTATATCTCATTAAAGGTATTATTTAAAAATTAGCCATCTGAACACTAGGTTATAGGAGACTTGGATTCAAGTCCAAGGCCTGCTGCTAACTCGGATTCACCACCAAGTCAGCAACTCGAAGTCAAACATGGATAAATCATCTTCGTCTATCAGGGGCGTCCGACCTTTTGGCGTCTCTGGGACACACAGGAAGAAGAGTTGTCTTGGGTTGCACATTAAATCCACAAACACTAATGAAAACTGATGTGCAGAGAAAAGGTTTTAAGTAAAGTTACAATTTTGTGTGTGTTGGGCCGCATAAGCAGCCATCCTGGGCTGCATGCAGCCCTCAGGCTGCAGGTTGGATGCCCTGATTTCCAACATGAAAAGGTTAGGCGGGGCAGATGGAGGGGGTTTATATTTCTTCCACTTCTCCACAATATGATGCTATGAATGATTTATCTCCGAATCGTGCTCAGCTTTGTTTTGAAACGCTAATGTGGTCAAATAATTCTCACTTCTAGAAGTCAATTTCTAAATAACCAAAGTAAATACATCAGAAGACACAGTGAGCTCTGCCATTGAAAACTGCAAAATCTAGTTGAAATTTATGTAAGGGTGAGAGCAAAACTATATCACTTTTCTCCCTCCTATGAAAATGTTTTCTGAACTTTTCAAACAGCTCAGCTTGACAGCTTCACATTCACTTTTCCTCCCTGAATTGCTGTAAACATCGAGAGGTGCAGAGGAAGCATCTGCATGTAGCCATTTTAGTTTCAGAAAATTCATTTGTGAACCTGCACACAATTTAAATGGACTGTTTTTACTTCAGTTTCAGCTTCTTTGCCTGCTAATTTGCTTATTCAGTCACAGTACCTAATATCACAAGCCATCACTCCTTGTGGTTAATGAGAATATATAGTAAGAACGTGGTGAAGTGAGACTTCCTCCTATAAAATTGGCCTCTGACTGCATCATTCATGGCTGGTGGGCCAATCAGGAAACAGTAGGCTGATGAGGTAGGGCCAACCCACATAAAAATGAACAGCAAGGATTCTGATTCTTGAATATTTTACTTTTGAAGAATACAAACAAAAATTACATGAATCCCCCAAGAAACAACAGTCAACAGACTGGCAAAAGATCGTGCATAGTCTCATTTTTAAAGCTCCTCCCCCTTCCTTTGTCTCCTTAATCACTTCTGTGAAAACAGATGGAGGTGAAGCCATAGTTAGATTGTGTCAAATTAAGCAGACAGGCAATAACCCTCAGCCATGAAACTCTGACGTGGATTACCCAGCAGTACCCTTAATTACACATCTCAGCCATTCTTTCACGCTCAGTGGGAGACACACATGATCACATGCCATGTTCTATGGTAGTCATTAGCAGATGGAAGCCCCTCTTTCCCCATGCTAAACCTCAATTTTTAAGAGGTTGGATGTAACAAGCAACTCTAGGGGATGGGATGGACATATCTTTACTTATGAAAATTTACTTATGAAATATTTTACTAATGAAAAATTCAAGCATATATTTGTATATAAAGATTAAGAAAGGCCTGGCTGGTGTGGCTCAGTGGACTGAACACACAACTGTGAACCAAAGGGTTCCGTTTGCAGTTGGGTCAGGTCCCCAGTAGGGGGCTCTCCAAAGGCAATCACACACTGATGTTCCCCTCTCTTTCTTCCTCTGTTCCTTTCTCTAAAAATAAATAAATAAAATACTTTAAAAAAAAGATTAAGAAAGGAGGGAATCAAAAACAAAGGTGTAGACTCCAATTTCTCACCCACTGCTTCAAGACAAAAATTAAATTTAATCAACCACTGAGCCCCCTCCCAACTTGTTCATGCAAGGGCATTTGGTTGTTGCTGTTGTTGTTTTTTCAACAATGAAATGAGAATTGGATACAGAGCTAGGGCTCTGAACCTGAACCCTGTAACTTATATTTGTTATATCTAGATCTGGGGTCAGTCGTTCACCTCTTGCCTAGGACGTACAGACGGCAATGAAAATGATATCAGATGTCCTTTGTGCCAGGGCTTCATGAAGCGGACTGTATGCTGTATTTGTCTAAATAACACCGCTGCCCTAAGGAGCAGGTGGTATAATTACCCCCATTTTGCAGACGAGGACACGGGCTCAGAGGAGTGACAGCCCGGGCCCAAATGGGAAGGCAGGCGCTCCCGCCCAGTCTCTGACAATAGCCTCTTGGCCACCACGCCGCACTGCCTATAGTTAATCTCGTTAAACTTTAGCTTCCTTATCTGAGAAGTAGGTTGGAAGCTACGTGCCTCAACGCATTAATATAACAATCAAGTACCACTGTATATATATAGATTGGTTAAATGTGCATGAGTTAAGATGCAATATTTAAAATTAGACCATGTAAGCCCTGGCTGGTGTGGCTCAGTGGATTGAGTGTCGGCCAGGCCAGGTCCCCAGTAGGGGGCGCACGAGGGGCAACCACACATTGATGTTTCTCTCCCTTCTCCCCTCTAAAAATAAATAAATAAATAAATCCTTTAAAAATGATAAAATTAGGCCACATTAAATATGAAGGGACCGAAACTACATCACTATGCAGCACAATTATAAAATGATATTGCTGAACACCATCATCAATCTTCTATAGAGGAACATATTTAGTATCGCATATTTTGGATCACTTCCCAGAAGAGAGATGATAGAACAGAAATTTATTCCCTTGGCTGGAGGAGCCCAAACATCAGATGGGGCTGTCACTTGAGTTTCTCAGAGGACGGGATGCTTCGGAGGCGGGTGTGATGGGCGGGGCCCCGGATGGGCCTGGGAAATCCATGGGACCAGACGCACCAGGGGCTCCGGCCACACAGCCAGCGGACCAGCAAGTGGGGCTCTCCGGCAAGGCCTCCCGCGCTGTCTTTCGAAGACCCTGATGTAGGTCCCACGCGGGTGGGACCTCAGGATGCGAGTTAAGAGGCTGCGACTGGATTTCCCATCAGGGCTCCCCCAGCATGAGCCCCGGTGGAATGCAGGCTCTTGCACAGCGGCTTCTTTCATGTACGGAACACTGCGCATGCCCACTTGTACCGACAAAGCACGCCAGTCCCACTCAGCCCGTCTGCAGGGCCCGAGGAGATGGTTGGGCTTGTCTTTCTCCGAAACTTCATTTTCAGCGACCATCTGCACCCTTTCTCCGGCCAGGACGCCCTGGGTGATGGGTTGCCATCGTGACCGTAGCTCGGAAGCCCCTAGTTCTTTGCAGAAACGTTTTGCTCTGGGAGAGACGTGTTTGGGTTTATCTGAGTATGTGAATCCGGTATTCAAATGGCTGCAAACCTGGCCTGTGGTAAAGAATGATGCTTCTACACTAGCCCCCACTACTGCTGTGGTCAGAGGGTTTCTGCATCGCAGACCTGTTACCTTCTGTTAAGCTCACAGGAAGAATGAAATCATTTCCTTATTTGTTTAGCAAATCCAAGTTTCCAACGTTGCAAAAAAGAGAAGAAAATTGAGAACCACGTGATATCTAATATACTAAAAATAGCCCAATCCAGGCTCCGATTTCCAGACCAATCATAAAACCATAATTACATTCTCCCAGGGGTCACAGTGTGATAAGACCCTTTCAAAACTCCGCCTGCATGCTGACAGAGGGACACAATTAAAGTTGCTCAGACAATGGGAAATAGATTTTAGGCTTTCTGAAACGGCAAAGTGCGGGGGTCCCCACAACCTTGTTTACTGACAGCAAATTCGGTTTCCCGGACCATCTGCAGGTTCATGATGTACTGGGGCTCCTGGAACCCAGCCAAAACTTCCCCTGCCCCACCCTCGAACCTGGTCCCCGACCAAAGAGGCACAGACAGACTGAAGTTGGCCGAGGGCTGCCGTGTAGATGGCGGGTTCCAGGACTCGACAACTGTGCAGCACCCAGGGGTGCTCCCCGGGCCAGCTGTGTGGGCAGCCCTTCTCTCTCTCAGTGGTGAGGTGGATGGAGTATTGCCAACTGGGGACCCACACTCCTCCGCCCCGGCCTGAGCCTGGATGTCCATTATTATTAGGATTTTGTCATGGAGACATGGTCCTGTGCCCATGTGACTGGCCTTGGTGTCTGGCCCCTGCAGAGGTCAAGCTGAATGGCCCAAGGCCCTCAGTCATAAGTCACATTAGCACAGATGACGTGGTGTGACTCAGATGCGCCCCATAAGTCACGTGGTTAACACAGACTACCTGGGGTGGCCCAGGGCCCCCAGTTCTTATCACGTAGAACATTCCAAGGGGTTAGAGATGACCTCCTGGGAGTTGGGGCCAAGGTCAGCGCTCTCCTGGGGCACAGTGAGGCCTCACTGCAGGCAGATGCATTGGCACCTCCAGCATTCGCTGGGGGTGCATCCCTGTCCCATTTATGCTGGGCACCTCGTCTGCGCTAACTCAGTTAACACTGAGCTCCACCCGCCGGCTACCATTAACCCTGCTGTGCAGCTGGGGAAAGTGGCAGCTCACAACTCAGCCAGTGAAACAGGGAGTCCCTAAGCTCAGTGCTCTTTCCTGCACACGGGAGCCCGCTGCACACAGGAGCACTCGGGAGCCTGGCCGCTAACTGACGTATGAACCGGCCCGACATGCCAGGGCGGGAGCACAAGTGTAAGGAAAGAGTTAACACAGCTGTTCCTGCCACCTGTGTCTGTGTGTCTCCAAGGAGGCCTGGAGCCCAGGCTGGTCCTTTGCCAAGCCCTGGAAACATGGTGCCGTGTGTGTAGGGAAATGACCCGATGGTTTCTGCACGCCCACAACCGTGAACTCTGACGTAGCAGCGTGGGAGGACTGCCTCGTGCAGGCAGTCCTGCCTGTTGATGGCCATGCACCCCCCGACTCGTCCTGGGGGAGCCATTTCTCTGGGAAGGCAGCCATCTACACAGGTGTGCCCTTCGGGAGGGGCTCAGGAGAAGCCGAGCCGCAGGCTTTTCTTTGCTGTTCCATAACAAGCACTTTTTAAAACAATGAAAGTGGAACAAAAAGAGGCCCCTTAACTTGTATGAAAGAGCCAAGAGCCCAAGGGGATCGAACATCAACAATTAGACCCTCCGCCACTCACTCATGGCACAGAACTGTTTCTCCTTTTATGTATTTAGTTGACACTACTTTTAAAAACAAATCTTCACCTGAGAATATGTTTATTGATTTGAAAGAAAGAGAGACATTGGTGTGCTACACCGATTGGTTGGCTCCCATGTGTACCGTGCCCTGACCAGGGTTCAAACCTGCAACCTTTTGGTGTATGGGTAACTGAGCCAGGGAAATTGGACACTACTTTTAATGGCACATTTTCTTCTTTTTCTTATCTTCCTTTTTCAGTGAGATTTACCTTTTTTAAAGGATTTTATTTATTTATTTTTAAAGAGAGGGTAAAGGAGAGAGAATGAGAGGGAGAGAAACATCAATGTATGATTGCTTCTCGTGCGCCCCCTACTGGGGACCTGGCCCACAACCCAGGCATGTGCCCTGACTGGGAATTGAACCAGCGACCCTTTGGTTCGCAGTCCGGTGCTCAATCCGCTGAGCCACACCAGCTTGGGTGATCTTTTTCATTTTAAAAGTCCCACCTTTTCACTTCACCTGTGTAATCGAACTGGAAGGATAAAGCCCAGGCAAGACTTGAGAGGAGGAATATTCTACCAGGAAAAGGCGCCACAGGGCAGTGTCCGCCGTGTGCAGAAGTGCTGCCCTGAAACGGTGTCGTGTTCTTTCTTCTCCGGAAACGGAGTGTCCAAGGTCAGCCAACGGCACTTGATAGTTTGGACAGCGTTGGCTACACTTCCAGAATGGTGACACCCCAGTGTTTAAGTTGACTGGGAAACAGATTATCTTCCAGATTTTTTCTAAAGAAAAATGTCAGCTCCAACCGGTGTGGCTCAGAGGGTTGGCTCTCATAACTGCAGCAGAGCGAAAGGCTGCCGACTGAGCCCCCGGCCATGAGCGCCCTTCTTGCTCACCCTACCGCTTCACCCCCACAAAGCCTCCCAGGAAACGGGGTCCCCTGAGCCCCAGGCTGCAGCTGAGGCTGCGGCAGTGGGAGATAAGGAGCCAGCCCAGGAGCGGACACCTGGGGAACGGGAACACAGGCCTCCGCCCGTGCCCACCAGCCACACCGCTGCAGGGACAAGCACCAGTGGGGCCCCACAGGAGAGGAGTCTCCTCCCGGTCACAGGACACGGGGAAGAGGAAGAAGAAAACGCAGGGGCAAGACTCTGGTTGGTGAGGGACATCGGAGACGGTGGCGGTTGCCCCAGCGAACAAGTAAGTGCCCTTGGAAGACACAGGATCTAAATGTGGAGGGAAGGCTGGCCCCGGGAACGAGACTGATATTTCTGATGTAAACAGAATGTCAGCGGATGACCAGGGAAGAGAGGGGAGAAAGCCTGAAGGTTCCTGAGCCTGTGGGGTAGAAGGGCTGGGCCTCGTGTGGCGAGAGACGTTTAGAGACTGGGAAAGTTCCCAGCCCTGGAACGCTCCATGCAGCCCAAGCTTTGCCCCTGCAGGGCGGAACAGCAGCAGGAGGAGAGGATGTGGGAGCCACCAATCACCTGCTGATCACGGAAAATACAAGGCCCTGGCCAGTGTGGCTCAGTGGGTTGGAGTGTCATCAGGTAAGCGAAAGGTGGTGGGTTCGATCCTCGGTCCAGGAAGCTACAGGAGGCGACTGATCAATGTTTCTCTCTCACATGGATGTTTCTCTCTCTCCCTTCCCCTCTGCTTTCCTCTCTGCCTAAATTAAGCAATGAAAGTGAGGATGAAAAAAGAAAAGAAAATCTACTGCGGCTGGTGTCTCCTCAAGGAAGAGAATGCCAACTAAGAGTTATCTGGCGGGTCCAGCGATCTCAGTCTCAGGATGCTTAGCAGCATCTGAGGCCTCCACCCCCCGAACTCCAGTCTGCAGGTATTTCCAAGGGCCCTCTGGGAAACCCATGTTGCCTCCGGTGACAGCTGCTGCTGCAGGAGAATTAAACAGCCAAGCCATTACTGTGTTAAGCAACCACCTTTTCCAGCCCACTGAAGTCATGTCCAATATTTCTCTGTAGTGAGCAGCTTGGACTCTACCTATCTCTTGTTATTCGGGTAAATTCCTGGCAGGGAATGGCTGCTATTTTTAAGATTTGGGTACCTATTTCCAAAGAGCAAGATGAGCAGAGTTTAGCTGGGCAGGTTGCTCGAGCGTCGGAAACCACAAGGCAGGAACACGATTTGAGAGCAAAGGAATCTGAGCTGGAGGATGTCCGAGGCCCGGAGACAGCGCTGCACAGTCTCTGATGCGGGATGTGACCGCTCGTTACTGGTCTGTCTCCGTGAGAGTGAGTCAGCGGAGTCCAGGTACTCACTCCCTGGAGGAAATGAGCACGTCCTTTACTTCCTTACTGACAACTCTTCTCTCTTCTCTAGATTCCCTTTGAACTGTTTGTTTTGTTTAAAGAAATGGCAGGCCCTGGCTGGTGTGGCTCAGTGGATTGAGCGCCGGCTTGTGAACCAAAGGGTCACTGGTTCGATTCCCTGTCAGGACACATGCCTGGGTTGTGGGCCAGGTCCCCAGTAGGGGGCGCTTGAGAAGCAACCACACATTAATGTTTCTCTCCCTCTCTTTCTTCCTCTCTCCCCCTCTGTCTAAAAATAAATAAATAAAATCTTTAAAAAAATAATAAAAAAAAAGAAATGGCAGGATCTTGTCCCTCAAAGCATCACCAGAATGGAGACTTGGCCTCCTCCAGACCTGGAAAGAGATGGGAGCTTCCGGGCTGCTCAGAAACCCATTTCTCACTAGCGTGAAGGGTGGTGGGGGCACCAAGGTGGGAGAGGAGATTAGGTGATGGAAAGGGCCCCAGGAATGGAGGGAAGTCTAGGGCTTCTTAGGATAACTCAGGAACCAGAATGGTGACATGAAATTATCCCAAGGAAGAGAAGAGGTGGAAACGAAACATGTAGGTCATTCACTTTTAAAAAATATTACACATACTTATTCCATAAACTTTAAACTGCTTGAGCATAAAAAATTGACTCAGGCCTTGGCTGGGTTAGTCAGTGGGTTGGAGCGTTGTTCCCCATACAGTAAAAGGTTGCAGGTTCAATTCCTGGCCGAGGTGCGTACGGGGAGGCACCTGACTGATGTTTCTCTGTCTTAGCAATGTTTCTCTCTCTCTCTCTCTCCCTCCATCTCTCTCTAAATCAATAAGCATATCCTTGGGTGAGGATTAAAAAAGATTTTTAGCTCAGTATAGACTACACAGTCTTTGAGTTACTGAATTCCACTGAGCACTGAAATAACCCCCATCCCCTTATAATTATTAATAAGAAAGATTCTGAGCAATAATATTTCCAAGGGAATCCACCTGGCCTATTTTACCCATGTAAATTTAATTTCTTAGAATTATTCAGATCCCCACAACATGCCCGGTGGAGGCTTTCTTCAAATTGGGCCTTCTGAACACAAACATTAATTAACTGAAAATATTCAGAAGAAAAATAGGAATGTGAAAAAAAAACCCAAAAACAAAAACAACCACCGGGATCTCATTCTTTCCACTGGCAAAAAAATAGTTGTGGGAAAGATGAAAACAGGACATCTTTATTTAGGCATAAATGCAAAATTATAGCACTGGATGGGGAAATAATTCCATTCTGTCAGCAAGCTGCAGCAGCTGGGATGCGTATCCTTGGACCCTCTGGTGTCCTCATCTTCCACCACAACTTAGACACAGGTCTGGGTGCGCGTCTAAAGATAAGGACCCAATTAAATGCAAAAGGTACATAGGCACTTAAATTCTCTGCTGAAATATGATGTATACCCTGACCGCCATGGGAAGATAAGGATTTCATTGTGTTCCATTAAGCATAGGTGAGAGCTCATTTCTCATGTTCGCACACACATTAATCGCTCTGTGGAAAAGTATAATTTTCTCATAACTATCCATTTCTCATAGTAATTTTGTAAAAATTTTATTTATTCATTTTTAGACAGAGGGGAAGGGAAGGAGAAAGAGAGGGAGAGAAACATCAATGTGTGGTTGCCTCTTGCACACCCACTACTGGGGACCTGGCCCACACCCAGGCATGTGCCCTGACTGGGAATCGAACCAGTGACCCTTTGGTTCACAGGTCGGCGCTCAATCCACTGAGCCACACCAGCCAGGGCTCTGATAGTAATTTTAAATACCTCTGTAATATCTCTAAATTGCAGTAATGTGGGCTATCCCCTAACTGACCTAAGTAACTTATGGAAAGGTTTTCCCCTATACATTTTTGTCTTAATTAAAAACAATTTAGAGGTATGACGGATTAACATAAAATGATAGGGCAGACTTGTAATTACTTCACTGACAACACTTTAAACATGAATCATTGTAAACACAAATTTCCTGTAACTGTTAGTATCTGCTAAATATTGCTAAAATGGATGAATTATGATTTACAATCTATTTATTGCCTCATTTGCTGTTTGCTCCCAAGGGATTTATGCGTCTTTTCACTCTGCTTAGCTGCTTTGACGTGCAAGGAATAATACAAAACAAATTTAAATGAAACATTAAAAATAACTTTGCAATTAATTATATCCATTTTCACAGTGACTTGCAATAAGTAGAGAACAAAGAATGATTATTCTACTGTGAGATTTTTTTTTGAAATGCAAATATGTCATTTGTAACTGGACATGCAAGATTGAATTTAGAGTAATAAATACTGAAAAAAGGGACACTTTAATTATTGCTTCTTTAAGAGAAGCCTTATTTGCCACCTCCTTTAATGAAATAGCCTTGGAATAGCCCTGGCTGGTGTGGCTCAGTGGATTGAGTGCTGGCCTGTGAACCAAAGGATCATTGGTTCAATTCCCAGTCAGGGCACATGCCTGGGTTGTGGGCCAGGTCCCCAGTAGGGGGCACTTGAGAGGCAACCACACATTGATGTTTCTCTCCCTCTGTTTCTCCGTCCCTTCCTCTCTCTCTACAAATAAATAAATAGACACAGTGTCCTAATCCTGACCTGAGCTAAGCTGGTGCTTGAGGGGAGATGGAAGCCCACACGAACAGACAGACACACAACACATAACACTGCAGAGTCTCAGTGCATTACCGTGCTGAACCCATGGCCTAAACCCACAGTCCTTTCACTTCCACGTCCAAGTGCACATCCAAGTGCATGAGAGGTTCAATAACACCTGACTTCCCTTCCTCATTTTCCCACCCACCTCAAACTTATGATCTCAGGCCACTGATTTCTGTTACGTGAACGGATACTATGGCATAAACACGCTTATTGACTAAGATTGCAGTATCAACAACCTGGATGAATCTCAGAGAATTATGCTGGTTGAAAAAAAAATGCCAGTCTAAACAGGGAACACAGTGTATGGTACCATTTATATAACCCTGAAATGACAGAATTATGGAAACAGAGAACAAATTAGGAGTTGCTGGGGGTTAAGGACAGGAGGGAAGTAAAAACTGTCGTAAAAGGCAACAGGAAGGAGCTCCAGAGGATGGAACTGTTCTGGGTCAAGGTTCCCATCCGTGTTTGCTATCGGAGAGTTCTCTTGTGAGATGCCGCTAGGGGGAAATGCATAAAGGGGACAGGGGCTCTCTTTGTGTTTTTTTCTGACAATTGTATGTGAATTTATAATTACCTCAAAAATTAAAAAAAAACATGTTTAGTTACAATTGTATGACAGGAGAAATAAATATTTGCAGAGAAACAAACAAACAAATATTAGCGAGTGCAATGCCAGCAGACCTGCCCAGCAAGAGAGGTTAGAAGAATTGCTCCAGGAAGTTAGTTCATTAAACAAGCAAATAGTGGAAGCAGCAAGAAACCCTGAAGGGGGTGTTTGTTCTTCAGAGTTGCCACACTAAATTATAGCAATACAAGAAATGTAAAAAAATAGGAAAGCAAGGTCCATACGCAGGGAACTAAAAGTCAGTAAAAACTATTCTTGATGAACCCCAGATAATGACGTTACCAGAAAAAGATTCACCAGCAGTTATAAATATGTTCAATGCTGAAGAAAATCATGCCTAAACAATTAAAGTATGATGAAGATGCCTCACTAAATAGAGAGCATCAGTAAAGACAAATTTTAAAAAGAGAGAGAGAGAAAAAGAGAACCAAACAGAAATTCTGGATCTGAAAAGTACAAAGTGTTGTGAGGGTACCTCTACATGGACATCAGAGAAGATTCAAGCTTGCAGAAGAAAGAACCAGCGAACTCGATGACTGGTCTTTTGAAATTATACACTTGGAAGAAGAGAAAGAACAAAATGAAGAAAAATTAACAGGCTCAGATTCAGTGGGATACCATTAAGCATACTAATATATGCATAATCAGAGTTCCATAAGTAGAAGAGATTTTTTAAAGAAATATGTAAGCTTCTGCAAAGAAATAGTGGCCTAAACTTTCCTAATTTGATGAAAAGTCTTAATTGACACATCCAAGAAGCTCAATAAAGTTGAAGTAAGATAAATGAATGTCATGTGTGATAAACTCTAAGAGATTCATTGCTATGCACTTTATTGTTAAAATGGTGAAGCTAGGACCAAGAGAGAATCTTGGAATCAATGAGAAAGAAAGAAAAGAAAGAAAAGAAAGGAAGGAAGGAAGGAAGGAAGGAAGGAAGGAATTCCTCATGTGCAAGAGATCTGAAATACCCTAACAGCTGACTCCTCATGAGATGTCATGATGGCTAGGGTGACATGAGATAATATTCATAACACTGAAGGAAAAAGGCAGCCAACCAAGAATTCTATATCCAGCAAAAATATCCTTGGAAAAAAAAAGAAGAGAAATTAAGAGACGTTTTCAGGGAAGCTAAAACTGAAACAGCAAGTCACTAGCAAATCTGCCCTACAAGAAATAATCAAGGTTTAAATAAAAGAATGCGAGACAGTAACTCAGACCCACGGAGAGAGGAACTGTCAGAAGTCTGCCAATACAACATGGGCAATCTGCCCTAGCTGGTGTGGCTCAGTGGATTGGGCGCTGGCCTGCACACCAAAAGGTCACAGGTTCGATTCCCAGTCAGGGCACATGCCTGGGTCATGGGCCAGGTTCTCCAGCTGGGAGCATGAGAGATGCAGCCAGTCCATGTATCTTTTCCGCACTGATGTTTCTTTCTTTTGCTTTCTACCTTCCTTCCCCTCTCTCTAAAAATAAATACATTAAATTAAAAAATAGACAATCTGAATAGTACTGTAATTATATCAGAACTTAAACCCATAATTCCAAAAGCTTCTGAAAACACAAACTCCATGCTCTCATTTAGTAAGATTTTACCAAATATTAACACAAATTGTACACAATATCTTTCAGAACATACACCAAAATGAAACAGTTCCCAGATGATTTTAGGAGGCCAACATTACATAATTACCAACACCAGAAAAAATAACGTAAGCACATATAACCAATATGCTTACGAACTGAGGTGCAAACGTGATTTAGAAATATTAGCAAGGATGTGAAGGAATGGAAACACTGTGTACCACCGGTGGGAATGTACAATGATGAGGCTGTTAGAGGAAACAGTATAGAAAGCTCTCAAAACACTCAAAACTGAAGTAGCATGCAACCTAGCAATTCCACTCCTGGGTACAGACCCGAAATAATTGAAAGTGGGGTCCTGAAGAAATGCTTGTATCCTCATACGCACAGCAGCACTGTTCACAAAAGGGGGTACAGTCCAAGTGCCCGTCGATAGATGGATAATAAGCAAAATCTGGTCTACACATGAATGGAATATTACTCTGTCATAAAAAGGATAAGTATTCACGCACATGCTACATTCACGTGTGGATGTTGAAGACGATACTAAGTGAAATAAGCCAGTAACAAAAAGACAAGTACCAGCTGATACTACTCATATGAGGCGTCCAAAGTAGTCAGATTCACAGAGATGGAGCACAGAATGGCTATTCATGGATGAGAAATAGGGGGGCGGGAAATGGGGGCTTGTTGTTTAATGGGTTGAAAGCTTTAGTTTCTCAAGGTGAAAAGAGTTGTGAATATTCATTGCTCGACGATGTGCATGTACCAGGGGGACTTCACCTCTGAAGCCTACATTTAAAAATGTCGAGGATGGTATGTTTTGTTATGTGAATTTTGCCACAATTTAAAAAATGAGCAGATTTATAAAAAGGACTACAAGCACTACAAAGTGGGTTTCATCTGGTAGTAGTCTCACATTTGAAAATCAATCAATGCACTCCACCATGCCAACAGGTTAAAGAAGAAAACTCATGGAATCATATCAATTAATGCAAAAAAAAAGTTTAGAGAAAATTTAACATCCATTTGTGCTACAAATTCCTAACAAATTAGGAAGAGAGGAAAACATCTTCAACTTGGGCCTCTATGGAACCCTGCATCTGACGTCATACTTTATCGTAAAAGACCAAATGTTCTTTCCTTAATATGAAGAATGAGGTGAAGACATCCATGCTCTTACTAACACAGCACCGAAAGTTCTAACCAGCACAGCCAGGAAAGAAAAGTGGGGAGGGTCCTGGCTGGTGTGGCTCAGTGGATTGAACACCAGACTGCAAAGCAGAGGGTCACCGGTTCGATTCCCGGTCAAGGCATATGCCTAGGTTGTGGGCCAGATCCCTAGTGGGGGGTGCATGACAGGCAACCACACATTGATGTTTCTCTCCCTCTCTTTCTCTCTCCCTTCCCCTGTGCCTAAAAATAAATAAAATCTTTAAAAAGAGGGGGAAGGGAGGAATCAAAGTCATGCAAATTGGGAAGGAAGAAATAAAACTTTCATATTCTACACACAAAAATCTCAAAGAACCTACCAAAAAACCTACAAAAAAAAAGAACTGATAAGTGAGTTCCTCAAGCACATAGTCAACATAAACAAATCAATCTTACTCCCACCTATTACCAGTGAACACGGGGAAGCCAAAATTTAAAACAATGCTGCCTGTAATTGCTGCAAGAAAAAGAAATACATATATATTAGTCTAACAAAACACGGACAGCATCCGCATGCTGACATTTACAAAGCTCTAATTAAAGGGCTCGAGGAAGATCTAAATGAATGGGAAGACGTATTACTGGATTGGAAGACTCAGTATGGTAGAGACAGACGTCCATTCTTCCTAGTTCCTGTCAAAATCCCAGCAACGCTCTTTGGAGGTGAGCTTATTCTAAAATTTACATGAAGAGTCAAGGGGACTGGAATAACTAAAACAATTCTGGGGAAAAAATGAAGTCGGAGGAAGCACTGTACCCAATGTTGAGATTTAGTTTATAACGACAGCTATTAACGTGGTCGGGTACGGGCAGATTGTAGATACATAAATCAGTGAAACAGAAATATGTCTGGGTGACTTTTTATTGAATGTATTGGGGTGACATGAGTTAGTAAAATCATATTGGTTTCAGGGGTACAATTCTACAACACGTCATCTGTATATTGTATTGTGGGTTTGCCACCCCAGGTCAAGCCTCTGTCCCTCACTGTTTGTCCCCCCTTTACCTCCATTCTCCCTCGCCCACCCCCCTTCCCTCTGCTCACCCCCAGACTGTTGCCTGTGCCTATGAGGATTTTTTTCCCCTTGCTTAATCCCCTCACCTTTTTTGCCCTCTTACACTACACAGAAGAATAAACTCTAAAGGGACTAATGACTTAAATGTTACCCTCGAAACCATGAAAATCCTAGAAGGAAACATAGGCAATAAAATCTTGGACATTTCTTGTAGCAATTTTTTTTTCTGATATATTGCTTTCGACAAGGGAAACAAAAGAAAAAATAAACTAATGGGACTACATCAAGCTACAAAGTTTTGGCACGGCCAAGGAAATCAGCAAGAAAACGCAAAGACAACCCACTGAATGGCAGAATATCTTCACCAATGATAGGGTTTATTTTCAAAATGTATAAGGAACTTATAAAACTCAACACCAAAAAACCCGCAAACAGTCCAATTAAAAGAACGGGTGGAGGACTGAGTAGACACTTCTCCAAAGAGGACATGCAGGTGGCCGACAGACGTGTGAAAAGACGCTCAGAGTCACTCATCATCAGAGAAAAGCAAATTAAAACCACAATGAGGTATCAGAATAGCTGTTGAAGTTTTTGACAGGGACATTGGCATCTACATTCTTGCCTACGCATATCACTAATGCCAAACTCAGTTGGTGTTCTTCTTAAAATACCTACTCCATGGCCCCGGTCCCAACCTCTAAGAATATCTAACACTGGGCCCTGGAATCAGCATTCAATCATCTTCCAGGGTGTTTTGAATGCTTACCATAGTTATACAACCATGGGTTTAGAGCCCTGGCTGGCATAGCTCAGTGGATTGAGCACGGGCTGCACACCAAAGTGTCACAGGTTCGATTCCCAGTCAGGGTACATGCCTGGGTTGCAGGCCACGGCCCCCAGCAACCGCACATTGATGTTTCTCTCTCTCTCTCTCTTTCTCTCTCTTTCCCTCTCTTTCTCCCTCCCTTTCCTCTCTAAAAATAAATAAATAAAATCTTAAAAAAAAACCCATGGGTTTAGAAATTCCATCCACATCTACCAGTCTATGATTTTTTTTAAATAGACATTTACTTTGGAATAATTTTAGGCTTATGGAAAAGTTTCAAAGACAACAGAGTTCCCACCCACCTCTCAGCCCTTCCCCCTATTGCTAACCTTTGTCGTCGTGGTGCAGTGGCAACACTAAGAGACAGCATCAGTGTTTCCCAGAATGCCATTTCCCAACTCCAGACCTACTTTTCTCCTTGTTTGAATCATGCATTCCAAGGCTCTTTGAAGTGTTCGGGCACCAATTTTCCTGTTCGGATCCAGAAAACATCTGTCTGAATTATTCATGGTCAGAGCTGCCTTTCCTAACTCATTTCATGTTTCCCACCGGGAGAAAATTACGGGAACGCCGTGATGATTCACAGAGCTGTGCTCTCTGGAGCCTGTTTGTGGAGAAAGAGTCCCTGTCTCCTGGCCGCTTGCAGGGCCCAGGTGCTGTTGGTTTGCTGGGGTTACGTCACTTCTCACATGTCTGCTCCATCCACTGGACTGCCTGGACCCACTGCTTGCTAATGACTCTCTCAGAGGCTTTTGTTTTATTTTATTTTATTTTATTTTATTTTATTTTATTTTATTTTATTTTATTTTATTTTATTTTATTTTTAAATTTCATTTAAATTTCATTTCATTTCATTTCTGATGCTCACAAATGCCAAGTCTCAACCAGAGTATGCAGGCAAAATGCTAATTCAGTTTCAGGTGGTATTTAACACCCTATTTGGAATTTCATAGCACACGCACAAAACAGCACACGCTCCCACCACGTCTTCTCTTGAACTTCTAGGGTCAAAATAACTACATTCCTAGAATGTGAACTGTTTTGGTGCGGACCACGCTCCTGACTCCTGAGACCACTCTCAGCGGGGAGGGTGGGAGGGCTGAGCAAGAAGAGCCAAGCCATTTATACAAAGGATAAGGGTCCCCCAGCCCACATGGGTGACACAGACCCCACAGCACAGTGACAGTGTTTCTATGGGAGTCGAAGCAGGACGCTGATGGGGAGAGTTGGTCGCCTTTGCTGAGCACTGGTCTGGAGAGCCCTCCAAGAGGACAGGTGTGGCAGGGTGGCCCCTGGGTGATGACTGTCACGTGGTGCAGAGTGCAGGAGGTGTGCTGTGGTCCCTGCAGCCCTCGGTTGTCACAGACTGGCTGCAGCTCTCTGCTTAGAACCCAGAGGGGGCTCAAGTCCATGGCTATCACCCACAGATCTCTGAACGCTTACCGAGTCCGACCTGAGCAAGAGTCAGCTGACATCAGCACATCGGCACCACTCGCGTGGCCCGAGTCCCATCCGTGCACAGGAGCCGTCGCTCGACCAGGCTGCCCTCCCAGCACCAGGCCCTGACCTTGAACTAGACACTGGGATGACCCCACAGACACAAGCTGCAGAGCTACATGGGGTATTTGGTTCTCATGTGTAGAACTGGGGGTCAGAAGGCACCCCAAAAGAGAGAAACAGGGACAAGGGCTCGATGTGTGTGGCCAGGCTTGGGTTGCCAAACAACTGGTCAACCCCAATGGTCAACCCTGTCTGTGGATCAGAGGGAAAATCAGACAACTTCAAGGTCAACATCTCCAGCAGCTGAGATCCATGCGGGATCCTGTCTGTGCTGGAGGCGCCCAGCTGGGGTGCAGCTGCCAGCCCTGGCCATTCCAAGCACCAGGGAGGGACTTCAAGTTTTTGAGGAAGATATTCCAAACTCAGAGGATGCCCTGAAGCATAAGACACTAATGTTGGTTATTTTTTAATCTTACTCATTTTTAAAATTTTTATTGATTTTGGAGAGAGAGGAGGGTGAGGGAGATGGGGGGAGAGAGAGAGAGAGAGAGAGAGAGAGAGAGAGAGAGAGAGAGAGAGAGAGAGAGAGAGAGAGAGAAACATGGATTGGTTGTCTCCTGTTCATGCCCCGACCGGGGATCGAACCTGCAGCCTAGGTATGTGCCCGGACTGGGGATCGAATCCACAGCCTTGGCATATTGGGATGACAATCTAACCAACTGAGCTATCTGGTCAGGGCATATTGCTTATTTTTTAAAAGAGTGTTTTGAGGAGTTCATTGTCCTTTAAATTCTATCTTCTCACTTGAGACGTTAGCTCTAGCTTTCAATCTAATGACAGTCCTTTGGAAGAAAATGAGTGTTTTTGCTCCAGGTGTTCTGAAGACTTTTCTCTTTGGGCTGATTTTCAGCTGATTACCTGAGAGTGTTTTAAGTATTTTTAAAATCACTTTCCTATTCATCCTGACTGGAGTTCGTATGGGTGTTTACATTTTTGATTTGAGGTCTCATCCGCTTTACAATTTTCTTAGTGCTTACCACTTCAAATATTACCTCGGCCTCATTTTCTCCCTCTGTCGCCAGGGAGCCAATTATACACGTGCTCGGCTCCTTTGCTGTCACTCACGCACCTCCTTGCCACCCTTCAGCTTCTCCACGTTTTCTTTGGAAGGTTCCTTCTGCCCTGTCTTCTAGTTTACAATGATCTCCTCGGAGTTCTTAAGGTTCAGTTATGAAGCATTTTTTTCTTTCAAGATTTACTTTTTCTTTGTTTCCAGTTCACCACTAAACTTATATGTCTTATATTTTAATGCTTCAGACACCATTGGGAGAGCTCTTTGGCAGTCTGCGCCAGGATTACATTCTCTAACCGCCCCCCCCCAGCCCCCCGTTGAGTCTGTTTTCTGCTTTCCTCCTATTTGTCACTTATTATATTTTCTCCTTCTATGCCTGTTCCTCTTTTATTCACTCTGGGCCTTGAATATGAAGTTTTTTAAAAATATAATTTGAGACCTGGTAGGAGTACTTCGGAAAGGATTTACATTTGATTCTGGAAATTGCTAGGAACACAGCAAATCTTGTATTCACTGAGTAAGGTTTCAGGATTGACTGGATTTGCTACTGGGCTCCCGGTTCCGGCAGGGACAGACTATCTGTAGCCCATCCTTCGTCCTCGGGTGTATTTCTTTGGGATCAACACCCAAAACAGAGAGAGTTTGTAGGGAAGGACTCTAAGTGGGCTCAGGCTCATTTTGTCATAGGACTTTCAGGTTACCTCCTTTGCTCCTAACTCCTTCAGATGCTTCTTCAGAAACAGCTGATATGCGCAGAGAAGACCAGCCCCAAATGACCACCTCCCTAGGGTCCTCCCTTTCCCTGAGCTTGGCTCCTTAACTCACCAATGTCTTGTTAGCTCCCTAAAATTTCAAGCAATTTTTTTTGGTTTGTTTGTTGGAAGAGAAATTTATCTGAATTCTGTAGCCCATCATCATCACATTCAGAAATCGCATCATCTGGACACCTTTTCTTTGGTCAGATGGCATTGCTAATAGATTGGAAGGAAAATTAGTTTTCGTATTATTATTTCAATAGGAAGCACTTACATTAATGCCTGAAATTCCACCACCACCTGTTTTTCTTCTTCCTGAAGCATTGCCCTTTATCTGCACCACTATCTTAAAATTGCCAGTGCAATAATGGGATCGCTAGCTATTTTTTAAAATCCCTGACAGTGTGCAATTCTCTCTTCTCAGGGTTCGGGCTTCTGGCCAATTGTTTGGATGAAGGCAGGCAAGGACGTGCTGGGAGTGTTTTCAAGGGAAGGCATACAATCTGTGCAAAAGACAAGACTCCCTTCCTTAGTTAAAAACAAATCCAATCATCCTTCTTTTGTGTATTGGTCATTGATGAACACACAATGATTAATAAATATTCGTGAGTTTCATGTGGCATGCATCCTCACCTTCAGCGTTCCGGAATGTGGCGTCGCACAGCCCCTTCGAGAACGTGGCTCACCTGTGGGCCCAGCGGACAGCAGGCCAGCGGCCAGCAGAGTAAGGAAGGAGGGCAAGGTGTGGGCCTGGCACGGCTTACAAAGAGCGAAGGGAGGAGAAGACAAGAAGGCCGTTTGCTGAGGGATGGGGGGATACTCCAGCATCCCCACAGCTATAAATGGCAAGAAAGAAGTCAGATGGAATTGGAGTCTAGATCCAGAGGCTTCACACTTCCAAATGTTGCTCTGGATCAAACCAGAAGAAATGCAACATCCACGAAATGATTTAGAGACTGGGGCCAATCTCAGTGGGTGGCTGAAGGACTGTTGGTTGTTAAAGGAATAAACTGAGACAACGTGGCTATGAGGTAAGCCAATCCTATTGGTGTAACTGGTGAGTTTGTCAATGAATGCCAGCCTTGGAATGCACCTGCTTCTCTAGCAGTGCGCCTGACCCTGCGGCAGCGTTGTCTACAGAGGAGAGGCCTCTTGGAGGCGCCCACCATCGGCGTGACGTGGTGTGGGCACGTCTGTGACTCCTCCCGAGGTGCTATTGCTTGTACCCGTATTCCAAATCGAAAGGCATTCCATTTCCATTAGGCGTTAGAGGAGATAAAGCAAAAATTCTTTTCCATTCAAGTGCAAAGACCCCCCTGAGTTCTGTCCCTGGGTTACTGGCGGGAGAGGGGGCGCATGAATCCCAGGGAAAATGTCTGCTTTGGAGGGTTCCTGTGTGCAGGCGTCTCTCAAGCAAGTGCTTCCCAGGGGGCAGACGATGCTGTTGGCTTCCTGCCCTCGGGCGCAGAGCAAGGTCCGTGATGTGGCTCCCTTGGCCAGGGGGACACATTTTCTAAATTATCAAAGAGTTGACCGGTCTCTGCATTGTCCATTTTGTAATCTTTCCCCCCAATTCTAATGGTTTGGCTGAGACTGACACCTCCTTCATTCATCAGTTCCCTTCAAGGGACGTTTTCAACAACCCCCTGCTGGGCGTGTCCCCTGGCCGCGGCAGGGTGGACCTTCTGAGAAGGAGCCACAGAGTTTGAGTTTTGGGATCTATAAGGACACAGTATATGGGGTGGTGAACACACAGTATAATGTACAGGTGATGTGTTACAGAACTGTACACCTTGAAACCTGTACAGTTTTATTAACCAATGTCACTCCAATAAATTCAATAGACTTTTAAAAAAATAAATAAAAGGATATAGCCAGATGCATTGAGGACTTTATTTTCTTGGCAAACTTCCAACCAGAAGCATCACCATAGCTAATCAATCGTGTGCGTCAGGACCGTATTCACCCATTTAAGGAAAAAAGGGCTGTATGTAAATCTGGTGGGTGTGGTCTTCTGGGTTTCATCACAGTAACAAAACCACACCTGTCTCTGCGTCTGGGCCGGTCTGGAAATCTGGAGGGGGAAAGGACCTATTTAATTTCCCGTGGACAAGGTGCTTTCTCTAGGGATGAGCCTCTAAACCAAAAGATGAAAGAACCATCTTGTGTCTGATCGTTGACCCAGCAGTTCAGTTGGGCAGCCCGAGACCCACTTTTGTGCTAACCGATCACGAGACAGGCTTTCTGTGCTAAGCGCGCACTGAGCCAACCATGGACTGAAGCAAAAAGGCAGCGGTACTAACAACATTTACAGTTTTCTTTGAGCCAACTGTTTACTTCCGAGTCTGCTAAGCTCATCTCGAATTTGAAACACTCCACGTGTTAACTATTTTGTAAGAGCACAATATTTGACCATTCTTATCTAATGATGAGAAATAATGGAATTACAAAGTTATACATCCAGCCGTGGCTGGTGTAGCTCAGTGGGTTGAGCACAAGACTTCGAACCAAGAGTCACCTGTTCAATCCCCAGTCAGGGCACATGCCTGGGTTGTGGGCCAGGTCCCCAGTAGAAGGCGCAGGAGAGGCAACCACACACTGATGTTTCTCTCCCTCCCTGCCCCTCTATCTAAAAATAAATGAATAAAATCTTTAGAAAAGTTTTGTATTCATGTAAAAGTTTGGATTTGTTTGCCCTACATGGTTTAATTCTAAGCAAATCAAGTGTTTTCTTAATTATCATTTAAACAAGTGAACAAACATATGAATGAATAGGAAAAAGTGAAAAAAAACTAATGAATTGCTAGTCTGCAAAAGCATCAAATAATATTCAGCAATGGATGCAGGAGGCAGCATTTTACTTTAAGATAGCATTTTCTTTCTTTTTCTTTTTTAAAAAAGATTTTATTTATTTATTTTTAGACAGAGGGGAAAGGTGGGAGAAACAGAGGGAGAGAAACATTAATGTGTGACTGCCTCTCATGCGCCCCCTACTGGAGACCTGGCCCACAACCCAGCCATGTGCCCTGACTGGGAATCGAACCAGCAACACTTTGCTTCGCAGGCTGGTGCTCAATCCACTGAGCTACACCAACCAGTGCAAGACAGCATTTTAAAGTAGAGAGAATAATTTGAAAAACTCCTGAGTGATTGCAGAATGTTTTGCAAAATCATGGCAAAATGAATACAAATGTGAGGTATGTTGTTAAAACTCTTAAACTGGAAAAACCCCAAATAAACCTGTTTATCTCTATAACATAGCTTAGGGAAGAAGGACCTAAAATATTTAAAAAATTTAATTACGACTATTTATTTTAGTGTCCTAACAACTACCATTTGTTAAGAGGAAGAGAGATAAGTGTTAAAACTCTCAATACCCAAAAATAAAAAAAATACCCTCTCCATATCTGGCTTTCGTTAGAAAAGGGAAAACATCTAAGCAATAGATATTTGCTTCAAAAATATCTATGATAACAAAGTCGTAAAAGATTTACATTTTAGTTGTCATTTTGAAAGTATGGAACAGTTATTAGCATAGAATATTATATGTAAATATGTAGGTCTGCTTATGCTTTGTCCAGACACAAACTCAAATGCTCCTCTTGTTAGCCTGAGTTCCCAGGAAGCATGTGACTTCAATAGAGACATTTCATTTCTGACTCAGCGCTGACCTTTTTCATCCTCAATTGAAGATCCGAGTCTGCTGTCAGTGCTCGGAGGAAATGACTTTAATTGTCTCCAGATAGGAAATCGGAGACATTTTAACAAAACACACCAAACGCTCAGAGCCAGCCATTCAAATAGCAAGTACAGATGAAGCTCCAGATAAATCTAAAATAAAAATCCTCTGCTTCGTCCCCTCAGGGTCCTGAGGTCAAGCTGGGGAGTGAGGCTCTTTAGAAAGAGACTTCCAAGTCCTAGGTTTGGACAAGTACCAAAGCTTAGCCTCCCGTCTTTTGATATGTTAATCGAAATGCATTATGATTCAAACAAAGGTTACTAGGCACATCCAGGGAAGCGAAAGGATTACAAAGAAACCAGGGCTGTGTAATTAAATAAGGCACTGGGATAATGATTAATGAGTAACTGCAGGATGCGTGGGCGGCTGGGGGTGGGGAGAGATGCAGTTAAGGAGCACAATCCACACAGGTGTGAGTGCGGTGGAAACAGCCCTCTCTGTCCTGTTTCAGGGGACGAAACTGCCACCCCTTTACTTATTAATTTCCCCTTCGGCCCCTCAACCTTGTTTGCGAGGTCTTCTCAGTTTCAGAATGCACTCAGACATGTTCTCGAAAAGCCCACCACTGCCAAACTCACTTCCTGACCTCTTAGGTAGTAAGGAACAAATCTCAGCTAAACAGAGACAATGCCGTTCTTTTGGCTGTTTAGTTCAGTCTCCTATCCAGGTATAGATTTGTAAAGGAGAGGAAAGGCTGGCCACTCAGGCCTTTGGGCATAAAATGACAACTTGTTAAAGCCAGAAAATGACTCATTAAAGCCATAACAAATGAAGCCATTGCTTCCTTACACAGCGGGGCTGGAATTCTAGGAGTTGAGGAAGCAAGGTCGCTGGTCAAAATGGAAAGTGTGGCTGGTCCCCTTTTTAGCTTTCCAGGGTCACGTCCAACACCAGTACCGAGTCCCCTCTTCCTCCTCCACCCTCCTCGGTACGGTCTTACACTTGTAGTACAGGCAGATTCATTTGTCGGGGCAGGAATTCCATCTTTGCTCCCATATCCTGCTGATTTTTGAAAGTGTACGTACAAGTCAAATTTTACTCTTCTTGGAGCGCAGTTCTGTGGAATTTTACAAATGCGTAGACTTGTGCCCACCACAGTCCCACCCTTAAACTTCCCCGGCCACCTCTGCCTGCACAGTGCCCTCCCCCACGCCTAACCCTGACAGCCACCGAATCTCTCCTTTCCTCCTTTTTTCAGTCTGATTTTTTTTCACTTTAAGATGTATCTATCTCATTGCATAAATCAATAGTTTATCTTTAAAAAAAAATATTCTGAGTAGCATCTCATTATATGGATGCATGGTAGTGATAGGGGCTTAAGACTTGGGAAAATTTAGCTTAAGGTAAATAGTCATAAATCTAGCAAGTAATGTGTATGTTAAGTTTTTGTTTCAGTAACTACAGATAAGGCCTATCCTGGTGCCTGAGAATAAGCAGTTGACCTCCTGGGTCACTGGCTGGAGATTACCTCAGTCTGGAGACGTCTGTACCAGGAAGAAGCAAGCGACTACCCTTCCCCCTTGGAGGCAACTGTTGAATTTCAAAGGCTTTCGCTGACACCTTGTTTGCCCTCCCCAACCCCCTTATAAAAGATCTGGCTGGGAAAGAAAGAGCAAGATGGTTTGTTAGGGTTATGAACCCACCATCTTCTTGGATTGCCAGCCATCTGAATAAAGCGCCTATAAAAGATTCAATCACTGTCATTGCTTATTGGATTTGGTAGCGACAGGCAGCCTGAACGCCGGTGTCTTTTCCCATTACAGTAGCTCGTTTAGCAGTGAACTGGTTGAAGGAAATCTGATTATCTTCAAATCTGGACAGTCGTAAATGCAGAAGTTACACATTTTCATGTATGTGTGGGTGTGCATATTTTTCCATTTTGCTTTCCAGAGGAAATAGATAAGGGTTCTCCTTTCTCCACGTCTTCACTAGCACTTGCTGTGCCATTTTAAATTTTATTTTTATTTTTACACTTTTAAAAATCGGCTGCACCATTTTTAAATTTATTTTTATTTTTAAATTTTAAAAAATCCTCACCAGAGGATGTGCTTATTGATTTTAGAAAGAAGGGAAAGGAGGGAGACAGAGAGAAACATCAATGCAAGAGGGAAACATTGATCAGTTGCCTTTCATATGCACCCCAACCAGGGACCAAACCCGCAATCCAGGGATGTACCCAGACAGGGAATCGAACCAGTGACCTTTCTGTTTATGGGACGATGCTCCAACCAACTGAGCTGCACCAGCCAGGGCTGCTGTGCTATTTTTAAAGATGACATTCTAAAATATATATATCCATGTTTCATTGTAGCTTTAATTTTAACTTTTCTAATGATTAATGATCCTGATCATCTCTTCATATGCATATTTGACATTACATACCTTTTTGGTGAACTGTTTGTTTAAATCTTTTATCTATTTTTATTGGGGGTCGTTTCTTTTCTTATTGTTGACTTTTCAGTTTTCTGTATCTATTCTGGATATCAGCCCTTTGTTCAAATGTGATTTTCAAATATTTTCACTCAGTTTGTAGCTTGGTTTTCTGTTCTCTCTGTGGTATCTAACTGTAGAACAAAATATTTTAAATTCAATATGTTCTATTTGTCATTTCAATAGGTCATGCTTTTGATAGGGTATCTAGGAAACACTTTTGGCTAACTCCAGGTAAGGTGAAATGTCTCCCATTTTTTTTCTAGAAATGTTACATTTAAGTCAAAGATCCATTTTAGTTACTTTTGGGGTCAGGTGTTAAATGTGTGTTTAGGTTCTTTCTTTTTCTTCCTTTCTCCTGTCCTCCCTCCCTTTCTCCCTCCCTTCCTCTCCCCCTTCTTTCCCTCCTTCCTTCCTTCCCTTCCCTCCTTCCTTCCTTCCTTCCCTTCCCCTTCCTTCCCTTCCCCTTCCTTCCTTCCTTCCTTCCTTCCTTCCTTCCTTCCTTCCCATTATGGATGTCCAGTTTTTCCAACACTATTTGTTCCAAAGATTCTCTTTCCTCTTGCACTTCCATCACAGTTCAGTTGCTGATGGTAGTGGGGTTGGTTCCGAGATTCTCACTTCTGTCCCATAGATCTTTGTGTCCACACTGCTGACCTTGACACTGTATTGACAGCTGGACATTTGCAGTCACATGAAACCAGGTAATGTAAGTCTTCAAGCGTTGTTCTTCTTGTCCAAAATGTTTCAGACATTATTGTTCCTTTCATTTTCCACCCAAGTTTTAGAATTGTCTATCAACATCTACAAGACCTCAAGTTCCACCAGATACAGAATAAAAATAAAGAGACAAAAATTATATTCTGAGATTGAAAAGTATAAGTAAAATGAAAAATACAGAAAAGGGGCTCAACAGAAGATTTGAGCTGGCAGAAGAAAGAACCAGGAAACTGTACGACATGTCAGTGAGATTATCCAGTCTGAGGAACTGAAAAAGAAAAAGAATGAAGAAAAAGGAGCAGTTTCAGAGACTGTGTGATGTTACCAAATGCATCACCATATGTACAAGGGAACCTCAGAAGGAAAGGAGAGAGAGAAAGAAAAAAAAAGCTAATTTGAAAAAATGATTTCCTTGAAGTCGCCAAATATCATGTAAGACATTAATCTACATAACTGAGAAACTCAATAAATTCCAAGTAGAATGAGCTCAGTGACTTCCATGTCTAAACTCATCACAGTGAACTCACGAAAGACAATGGAAAAAAAAAATAATCTTGAGAGCAAGAAGAGAAAAAGGTGTCCTAGTGTTTAAGGGACCATTAGTACGCCAGACAGCTGACATCACGTGAGAATTAGTGGCGGTCACAGGGCAGTGGCACGACATGCCTGACAAAGCCATGGGAAAGGCTGTCAGCCAAGAATTCTATATGCAGCACAACTATCCTTCAAAAATCGAGGAGAAACTCAGACTTTCCTACGCTTAAAAAAACTGAGAGCACCAGTCATGAGCAAACCTGCCGTACAAAAAATTCTGAAGTGCCTTTAGGCTGAAATGAAAAGATGTCAATTTTCCTAAAGCTTTTTCACCCCATATTATCTGAAATACAACTCCATAAGTCAAGAGTTATTAAACTGTGTTCATGAGCTTATGATGTAGAAGATGTAATTTGTATGGCAATAATAAAAATGAGGGGAAATAGAAGCTTTATATATTACAGAAACTTTAGAGCCACATTTCTATAAACTATTAAAATTAAGCCACTATTAATTTGAACTTGATTGTTTAAGATGCTAACTGTAATCTCCAGAAAGAAAACACAAGAACACAACTTTTAAAAAAGGCAGAAAAAGAACCCTGGCTGGTGTGGCTCAGTGGACTGAGTGTGGGCCTGCAAACCAAAGGGTCACCGGTTCGAGTCCCAGTCAGGGCACATGCCTTGGGTTGCAGGTCAGGTCCCCAATAGTGGGTGAGTGAGAGGCAATCACACAGTGATGTTTCTCTCCCTCTCTTTCTCCCTCCCTTCCCCTCTGCCTAAAAATAAATAAATAAAATCTTAAAAAATAAATTTAAAAAATAAAATAAAAAAGGTTACATACTGTGTGATTCCATATACATGACATTCTAGAAAAAGACCAAACTGGAGAGACAGGGGGAGACTGGTGATTGCTGTTTGATGGGGAAGGGGGTGTGATTAAATGACACATGTGTGATTTTATAGGACGGGGACACTATTCTGTATGAAACTGTATGCTGGAGACATGACAATACATGTTTGTGAAAACACATAGAACTTTACAGTACAAGGAGTGAACCTCAATGTGTATAAATTTTAAAATATCACTTAGAGGCCAGGGGAGCACAGAGAGGCATGCAGGATGTGACCTGAAATCGGTCTTACAAATGCAGGAAACGGCCCTTCAAAAGGGAGTAGCAGAGAGATGGGTCGACTTGAGGCATTTTGGGTGTGTGCGGTTAGTGAACATCGTTTGAATGGGCTGAGGTTGTATCGGAAAGTTTGAAACGAAGATTTGGAAATCATTCCTTTGGTCACGGACACAGGGGCCATTTTTCTGTTACAAAGGCTGCTGAGAAGTCGGGTAAACATTTGGTACCCACCCTGGGATCCGTGCCTTTTGCCCCCTGAGGGATTTCTGAGTGCATCCTTAGATCTGGAAGGTGAGAACCTTACCAAACAGCCCAAAAAGGACTGGCAAAGGATGCCTCTAGCTCTCCTTGACTTAGTTAGAGGCAGACAGCAGCAAAGATGAGCAGGGACCGGGTGTAGACAACACATGCCCCAGGGTCACCAGGACAAAGTGCCAGCGCTAGAAACACACAGTGGGGTGCGTCTCCCCTTTAGCTGCACTATGTTTTGAAGATTATTTATTTTTAGACAGAAGGGAAGGGAGAAAGAGAGGGAAACATTAGTGTGTGGTTACCTCTCATGCGCCCCCTACTGGGGACCTGGCTTGCAACCCAAGCATGTGCTCTGACTGGGAATCGAACCCTTTGCTTTGCAGGCTAGTGCTCAATGCACTGAGCCACACCAGCCAGGGCTAGCTGCGCTGTATTTTGGGTGCTGTGCATTTCTTGGACAACTTGGGACATGACACAGGGCAGAGTGCTAGTAGAGCAAGTTTGCATTTATCACATAAAAGCAAGTAAAATCGTTTCAGTGATTCGAAGCCTAGTGTTTCAAGGGAGAGAAAGCATTAACCTTTATTTATTTATTTGCTCATTCTTTTATATTTGGTACAATAAATGTATACATCTATAAATATTGTATGATTGCAAGCTGTTCCCAGTTTATAATCTATTTATGGTGAAAACAAATCTAATTTCTACAGAGCAACTAATGTTAACAATAAACAAGAGGAGTTTGTTTTCCCAGTTTCCAAGGGGTTCACATATCAAAGAAGCAAGATTTGCTTCTTTGAAGCGTTATCGTATATGACGTATTATTCACATACAATAAAGAATTCCTTTTTTTCATTAAAAATTTTTTTAAAAAGATTTTAAGTATTTATTTTTAGAGGGATAGGGAGAAAGAGAGGAAAGAAGCATCAATGTGTGGTTGCCTCTCGTGCGCCCCCTACTGGAGCCCAGGCATGTGCCCTGACTGGGAATGGAACTGGCAACCCTCTGGTTCTCAGGCCAGCACTCAATCTACTGAACCACACCAGCAGAGTTCCTTAAAACATTTCTTATTCCATAGTTTTTCCTTATTTGATTGTACCACAATGGGTGTTTGATTTTTGTAAAGTTAAAGCAATAAAAATAGCGCTTGAAGCATCATGTGAATTTACAGTTTTTAACGTTGATATTTATGTTTTTATACATTCTTTAATACATTCCTGCCACACAAAGTGTTAGCGTAAGAGGCTAGATAGATTACATTTTTTGCTGTTAAATAATGATTTGCCTATTTCCATAACTTCATGACAGTTTTTATTCCCTGAGGGCTGTGTCTGCCTGTGTATTTTGCAATGCTCTTAAATTTAACCATCAAGGAGGTTATGCCCTAAGAATTCTTTTTAATGTCTGCTAAAAAAATAGAAACCAAATATTTAGTTGTTTGTTAAGCATTTTACCAAATTAAATGCGATACTTTAGTTTGAGGCATCACTTGAATAGCTTGCTCTGAGTAGCTGTGACTGTTTTTCTTTTCTTTTTTTTATTGTGGGCTGCTGTTATCTATGCATATTTTTAAAAAGATTTTATTTATTTTTTAGAGAGAGGAGAAGGAAGGGAGCAAAAAAGGGAGGGAAACATTGATGCTAGAGGGAAACATCGGTCGGTTGCCTCTCACACGCACCCCAACCAGGGACTGAACCCAGGCATGTGCCCTGACTAGGAATAGAACCCGTGACCTTTTGCTGAGTGGGATGACACCCAACCCACCGAGCCACACCAGTGAGGGCACATTTGTGTATATTTTACTAATTAGAGTTACACTGTGGGATGGACTAGGAAACTTGCAGTGGCAGGAAACTTGGCTGAACAAGTTTTTAACTTACATGAGTGTCTGGACTGTCCTCTGAGCTACAGGGACTGTTCTCCCCCTGAGAAGTGACATTGCGGATGTAAATGCAGCACCCGGAACACGCATGCCTCTCACGATAATTGTAATGATTCAAGTCACGACGGGACCGCCTCCCTCGACACACGCTCACCATTGGACACGTTCACAGTTCAACTTCTGCTAATCTCACCGTTGACTTTGGCACCTCACGATTGTTTGCATCTATATTTTCTATTTTAGTGTTCAGGAACTTTGTCTTAAATATCTACTTGGAATTTTTTTTCTGTGTGAATGCTCTGTCTGTATTATATGCCCACGTTCCTATTGCACTGGGGGCTTTATTCACGTTTCTGCTATTAATTCGTGGGGCTGCTCTGTTTAAGAGAGATTCTATGTCAGGGTTCTTTCCATTGTATAAGTCATAAAATCAAATGCAAAGTTGCTGAAACAAAATCGTAACTTACTGCATTGCATAACTCACAGCGTCAGAAAAGGACAAAACCAGTTGCTGAAAAAAAAAAAACTTATCAGCACCGGGAATCAGTCGACACCACAGCACATGGCGAAGCTGAGAGGGAGTCAGTTCCTGCTTTGCCCTGGGGACAGAAACGGCACAATGGAAATAGTCCTGTTCTGACCAGTGTGCAGGCTACCGAGGGGACTGGTGTTTGCCTCCCAGACACTTTGGGCTCAGACAGAAATGGTGGCACAGCGGGGATCTCAGGCTGAAGGCCAAGGAAGGCAGGGGCAGGCAGAGTGGTATGTGAAAACCGCAGGGAGACTGTGGCTTTGTGGACACGCGTGGGTAAGAGATTACAGGTGTAGAGGAATACAATAGAATATCTGAATTCCCTAGAGGACGCTGAGATGAATTTTTTTGAGATTAAGGCATTTAAAACCAGTCGGAGAAAACTGGAAGAAGAATACCCCCTACCCCATCTGCCCCCACCCTGGACCTGCACAGGTCCAGGTGCAACACATCCCCCTAAAAATTTTGAGATGAAGTTACGCTTTTACACTGGACTGATATCAAGGCTCGGAGGCCCGGTTACTAGTAAAGGCCTTTCTCACTGGTCTGTGAAGGTGGGGGTGTGGCTCTCATTTCGATGCCCAACTTTCAACAAAATATCATAGGACACACGAAGAAAGAGAGAAACACGGCACCTGGTGCATTTACAGGAACAAAATAAATCTCCTGAAACAGTATCTGACAGAAACCCACACACTGGACTTACTAGATAAAAACTTTAACACCACTGTTTTAAAGTTGCTTTTTCTAAAAAATATTTTATTTATTTTTAGAGAGAGGGGAAGGGAGGGAGAAAGAGAAACATTAATGTGTGGTTGCCTCTTGTGCACCCCCTACTGGGGATCTGGCCTGCAACCCAAGCATGTGCCCTGACTGGGAATCGAACCAGTGACCCTTTGGTTTGCAGGATGGCACTCAATTCACTGAGCCACACCAGCCAGGTAAAACAGCTCTTTTAAATATTCTCTAAGACCTAAAAAAAAAATCACATAAAGAAGTAAAGGAAATCATGGAAATGATATAGAAACAAAATGGGAATATGAATAGAGATGGAAATGATAAAAGAGGATCAAAAGGATATTCTGAAGCTGAAAAACATAACTGAACGGAAAAATCCAGCTAGAGGGATTCAGAGCAGACTCTGACAAGCAGAAAAGAGAACTGGCGAATACAAAGATGTATCATTTGAAATTATTGAATCTAAGGAGCAAAACCCCCCCAAAAAAGAAAAGAAAAGTGGGCGGAGTCAAGGTACATGTGGGTCTCTATTAAGCCAACCATGTTGCATTATGGGAGTTGCAGAAGGAGGGGCGACAGAAAGAGAAGGTCAGAGCTTTGCTTTCAAAAGAAATAATGCCTGAACGCTTCCCAAATTTGAGGAAAGACATGGGTGTACAGATATACGGCAGTCGATGCATTCCAAGTAGAACCACACAGAGACCCACCCATCATCAAACTGCTGAAAGCCAAATGGAAAGAAAGAATCTTGAAAGCGGCAAAAGAAAAGTAACTCATCACAAGCAAGGACTTCACAATAAGACTGTCAGCGGGCTCCCAGCAGGAGCCTGGGGCGGGGGGCAGGAGGTAGTGGTCATCTCAGTGTTTGATCGACTAACATCTATGTCACCACGAACAATCCTTGCTTGCTTATTTTTCTGTGAAATGTGCCGAGACTCTTTTATTCTTGGACTTTATAAATGTCATCGTTGTGTATGTTTGTGGGGTGAAATGGGGTAGCGGGGGGTGGTGGCAGGTGGAAAGCCCTAAAGGCACTCTGCACGCATTTATAAAGGTCATGTTCAATGCCGATTTCTTCTAGTTTGTTTTTTGTCTTGGAATTATTCTTTCCCTACGAAACTCTATTCTCTCTCTCTCTCTCTCCCTCCTTCTGTAATTTCAGTTATCTTCTGCAGCTAACCCTGAATTGTTTCTTTTTTTTTCTCTCCATAGTCCATAATAATTCTTCAGCTTCCTTGACCAGATCACGGTGTTGAGTAATGACTGTTCTACTTTTGAATGAATCTGAATTCTCGAGATTCTGAATTCTCTTTCATCTATTTAATGCCCCCGAAATCTGGCTTGTTATTGTACAGATAGTATGCACTATTGCTTTAGGGGTGTCACAGCCACTCACGTCTCTCTGAGGTTATTAATCACTCTAAGGTTTTCTATTTTGTGCCGTAACTCATTTTGGGCGGGGCAAGGGCGCGGGGACCCATGCCATCCAATTGGTGCATTCTCCTCTGACCGGCAGGAGTTTACACTCGGCACACTGGTCTGCGGGTACTTTATTTACAGACCTGCTTCCACAGTGGGGACCGGTCTGGGGACCTGGACAGAGGCTGGAGCGCAGCCAGCGCTGAGGGGCTGGAAGGGGGTGAGTCCAGCATGCTGAGCGTGAGGCCCAGAGGGGTGGCTTGGAGCTGGACCGTGGGAATGGGCGTGAGTGGGTGCTATGATGGTGACTCTGTACCTTTAATGGCGGTCCTCGTGTTTAAGAAGTGGATTCATGCTGGAAGGAACTTGTTCTTTCTCATAAAATGAGGTTGTTGCTCAAACCGGGTGTTAATAATAAAACCGAGAGGGAGGAAAACACCAGGAAATCAGCCCCTATCTGATATTGTTATTGTTTTAGCTAATTGCTTTCTCCTAAAATAAAAATCAAGCCTAATAACAACGGCGTGTATCTTATAAAATGCACACAGATAGATGTTTGGAGCTGAGTTAACATTTGAATATAATTTTGTGCAATGTTTTAGGCTGATATTGACTTAATAAAATATAACTAAGTCAATTAAAACAATTACGACTGAACAGTCAGTGCTTCAAACCCATTAAGACTTACATTGCGGTTCTGTTTACTAAGACTATTTCTGCTGTTTTACCAGACCCAGTTGCTGCTCTCTCTGGGGGGCACACCCCTGCCTACCCCCAACCCCTTCTATCCCCAGGGCTTGCACTGCGCCCCCCCCGCCCCCGGCCTCCAGCACACAGAACCTGTCCTCCCTCGTTTCTGCCTCCCTCCCGTTCTCTCCCCACCCCCCAGTTCCAAGAACTCTTCCTTTGCTGTTCCCTGAGCCCGTTTCTTCCACAGCTCACTTCTATATCTGTGACTTTCTAAATAAAATTTCTCTTATTAAAAAAAAGATCCAGGATATTCTTTTGCTTTTACCCAATCAGAATTGCTTACCATTATGAAACTTCATTTACCCCATCACATTTTTGTTGTGATTTTTTAAGAGATCAATATTATAGTTTTATATATTTAACATTATTTGCTTTTTCTAAATATACTGCAACATAGCCCTGGCTGGTGTGGCTCAGCGGGCTGAGTGCCGGCCTGCCAACCAAGGGGTTGTCAGTTCGATTCCCAGTCAGGGCACATGCCTGGGTTGTGGGCCAAATCCCCAGTGTGGGGCACGAGAGAAGCAACCACACACTGATGTTTCTCTCCCTCCCTTCCCCTCTCTTTAAAAATAGATGAAATCTTAAAAAATAAAGATATTGCAGAATATGAATAACTGTGAAATGACAGATTCATTATAATAAGCTTCGTGGAACTGAGTTTGGAAAACAGATCATCTCTCTCTGGCTGTTTTTCTTTGCCTCACACAGACACGGGCTTGCCAGATAAGTAACAAAGGACAGCAGATGCCCACAGATGCCACCCTGACGGGTGGCCCCTGGCATCGGAAGGTGACAGGCTGGAACAGCCTTCGACAGGGACTGTAAGTGGCGCTCCTAGGGTGGTTTCAGCTGTCGCCAAAAAGGGCGGCACTCCTCTTTCTAAATCACCTCCCTCTGCCGGTCCCTATCAGGAGGCGCCTGAGGGAATTCAATTTCATCCTCTTCCCTGGGAGAAACGAGATGCGCCCCCAGGGAACCGCAGATGCATTTGCAAAACACTCCAGAGATGCTCTTTGTTGGAGGGAGGAGAGCGGTGGGGAGAACATCCACACATTGTATCAACAGTTAATCATCTGGCCGTTGCACACACACATTCGAAGCATTTGGTCTAAATAGTATACCTTTTCTCCCCAGATATTGTTTCTCTCTCTCTCTCTCTTTTTTTACTTCTCACCCACCCAAGGATATGTTTATTGATTTTAGAGAGATGGAGGGAGAGAGAGAGACATGGATGCAAGAGAGAAACAGCCATGGGCTGCCTCTCATACCGGGCTCGAACCCGCAACCTGTTGGTGTTACGGGAGGGTGCTCCACCCGACTGAGCCACCCAGCCGGGAAGGGCTCTGGTTCTAATTCCATTAGGGGTTTCTGACAATCAGACTTGGTGTACCAGCCACAGAGGCTGGTGACTATGGGGCGACCGCGTCACCCACAGACGAACGAGGTACCTGAGTCACGTCACAAGTTTGCGGCAGGCACACCTGTGCTCGTGTGTTTTTTTCCCACTATCTGAGCTCAGACTTCGGAGGAAGGCAGACAGGGCGGCAGGCCACGCCACAGCCCACAGCCGTGCAGGAACAACAGTGGCCTGGCCAGGGCTGGTAACGCACACATGCACTTGCACCCACTATCGGCCCCTGCTGGACCGCCGCCCCTTGTCCCAGCGCGGGAAACCCAGGTGCGTGTCAGAATAGCCACAGCAGCAGAGCAACACCCCAGACTGCCCGCTGCAGGGTCCACGGAATTCAAGGGCATGCGCGCTCGCGTCACTGAAACGTCACCGAGGAGGAAAACACCCTGTGATGGCTTGAAACAGGCTGCCACCGAGGCCGGAGGCGCGCGCTCGACTTCTGCGTGTCCTCCCCAGACACTGGGGCACGGCCAGGCCCGGGTCACCAGGCCTCCAGTCTGCGGACCGGGCACAATGGGGACCCCGACTCTGACCCCCCAAGTCCCCAGCAGAGTGACGGAAACTCTTTGCCAAGTGACGGGGACAGAGGCGGGGGGCTGGCAAGCGTGGATCCCCTGAGGTCGACAAGGAAAACAAAGCAAGGGGACACTGTGAGGGTTTACCCCAGGCGGTGGCTGAGCAGGACGAGCCGCGGGTCACCGTCCGGTGGGCAGTTCTTTCCTGGCATCCCCTGCACTGCTTCCCTCTCCTTCGATTCCCTCTGTTTCTGCTGAGAGCCTAAGGCCTCAGGGTGGCCCACGCTGAAAGATGGTTCAAGATCACACAGGCCATACACTGCGGGCCCTTTGAACTACATGGATTTCAACAGCGCGGGTCCACTTATACATGGATCTTTATTCAATAAATACGGTGCTCTAAACATGTTTTCTCATCTTTATAATTTCCTTCATAAATGTTCTCTTCTCTAACTTAACTTGCTGTATGAATAGAGTGTGCAATACACATAACGTACAAGATATATGTTAATACTGTTTATGTGATCGGCAAGGCTGTGTGTGGGTTATCAGTAGACTCTTAGAGGCTCAGTTTTAGGGGGAGTCAAAAGTTATATGCAAACTTTAAAAAATATATATATATTATCTATTTATGTTTAGAGGGGAAAGAAGGGAGAAAGAGAAGGTGAGAAACATCAATGTGTGGTTGCCTCTTGAGCACCCCCTACTGGGGACCTGGCCCACAACCCAGGCATGTGCTCTGACTGGGAATCGAACCGGTGATCCTTTGGTTTACAGGCCAGCACTCAATCCACTGAGCCACACCAGCCAGGGCTATAGGCAGAGTGCTGATTGCACCAGGGGGTTCAGCGCCTCCAACTCCCAGGTGGTTCAAGGGCCAACTGTACTTTCTTTAACAGAGGTGGAATAGGAGGACCTCAAACGCTGAGTGGCTTCCCCGAAATTTAGTGTCACTTCAGCATACTGTTTGCAGTGCATTGCTGGTGAGTCCCATTCAAGGCCTGCTTTGAAGAACTGAACGTCTGGTTGCTGAGCACGTCCCACAGGCAGACGCAGTCAGCTCCTGTGCTGGAAGGGATGGGGCTCACGTGCGTGTGGCCAGAGTGAGGGCTCCGAGGGCACATGCCTTGCTCGGCCTCCGCCCACGAAGTAATGACCACCATGGACCAGGGAGCTAGCCAGCGCCCACTTTGAAAAGGCCCTTCTCACTGACCAGACGTCCCAACTGGATGGTCTGCGTTTGCGCACCAAAGACACGCATTTCTGCCGCACTCTTTCGCAGAGGAGTGGAAAGAGCTTCAAGTTTGGGGCCGAGGTCTGCAGCCCCAGGAGCAAATGTGACTTGGACGCGCCCAGAGCTTCAGAACCCCCGAGTCTTCATTTTAACGAGAGGGGTCACTCCATCCTCACAGGAAGAATTAATCACAGAGAGAAAAAGAGAAGCTTCGCAGTAAGGAAATTGGCAATCCTGCCTTAACAAATGGCCAAAGGTAACGTGACCAGTCAGGGACAAGGGACATCATGTGTCCCTGGTAGGGGGCGCTGCCAGCGTGTCCTCCGAGGTGCTCCTGCCAAAAACGCATCAGCCCACCCTGATCGCGATGCACCGCACGGACCCTGCCGGAGGACGCTCTGTAGAACCGTGGCTCCACCCACCTCAGAAGTGCCCGGGTCCCACGCAGACCGGAGGACCGTCCAGACACAAGGAAACGAGAAAGACAGAACAGGAAGCCACAGCGGGTTGTACTAGCCTCACAGTCGTGGGCTGGGAAGAGGGAGGGTTAACATCTGTGTGTGTGTGTGTGTGTGTGTGTGCATCTACACATAAATATTATTAGGGCAACTGGTGAAATTTACATCAGATTTGCAGATTAGATACTGGTATCATATCAATGCAATTCCCTGATAACTCTAAGTATACTCCAATTACATATATATAAAAAAGTGCCCTGGCTGTTAGGAAATGCATGCTAAAGTATTCAAGGGTAAAAAGGCAGTATGCCTGCAACTTGCTCTCAAATGGGTCAGCAAAAACAAAAACAAAGAGATCAGAAAATGCATGTGTGCCTATGTGTGCCCACGTGTGAGTGTGGGCATAGAGAGACACAGAGACTCACTCAGCCTTCTTGTTCTAGCTCTGGAGCCCTCTGAGGGCTATACGGCTCCTGGGCTCCCAGCCGCAGCCACGCCCACTGGCAGATTTCCCACTTCCAAACCCCGCCCACCCAAACCCCGCCCTCCTCCAAACCCCGCCTCCCTCCCTCCTGCCAGCAGCACCCTAGACAGCACCACCCTCCATGTGGACCTCTCCTGCTCTATTTCCAGCAAACAGTCTAACTCCCCTCTGTCCCTCGGCTCTACCCCTGTCTGTTTTGCTTCTATTTTGGATCCCGAGAAGGTCCCTTTATTTGCTCTGTATTCTAGTTTCAAGATGGGGGCGATGCCCAGCTGGACCTGAAATCCCCCTGGGTGGGACTTCCTGGGGGAGGGACTGGCCTGCCTCCACCTTTTCACCCCTTACTAGGTGGACATCTTATTGAAGTATACACCAGGAGAAACGCTGTGCGCTCCTGCCGATTTCGCCTGGCAGGAAGGAGGGACGATGCCTTCTTGCAGACGGAAATACAGAGTCCGTTGGAAATGAGGAGAGGAGGCAGCCTTTGGAGGCGGCCGGAACGATTACGAAAGCTAATTGTTAGTGAATTAGGTCCCACTGTAAGAGCTCTTAACACTGCAGTTGTCATAAATGTTTCTATAATCCGCAGCGCTGAAGCATGTCCTATAATTTCCGTAAGCGTTGCTTGTCAGTAAAAGTGCTTGTTTTACTCTTATGTACTTCCCAGTCCCTGGAAATCCCAAAGAACTGACATGGACACTTGAACAGCTTCTGATGCACCGTGTTTTGGAGAAGATGCTCATTTCAAACACCAGTGTCTGGCTCTCCAGTCCGAGATGGACGGGGAGGCCCTCGTGGGGAGAGGCAGCGACAATAACTTACAGCAGGACATGGTGCCGGCACTCAATAAAGACCTGCGACTGAATGTCAACGCTTGAAGAGCAATGCCCCCTGGGTACGATTTCCATTTCCTGGGATATGGCAAAAGCACAAGAAGGGAAACCTTTTCACCACGTGTCTGTTTTTCATGCTCTGAAATGCTGGAGCTAAATGTTACCTCCAAGGACTGTGAATGTATGCTGAAGAATAAAAACCACAAGAAATGTTAACGATGAAAATAGGCATGGGCAAGTTTTGACTACTTTCTTAGCCAAAAATCTGTCCTTTGAAGTCTCCACTTCTGCAGAATGATAAGGTCACAACAATTTTTAAAAGATTTTATTTATTTATTTTTTAATTTTAGAGAGGAGGAGGGAGATAGGGAGGGAGAAAAACATCCATGTGTGGTTGCCTCTTGTGCACCCCCTACTGGGGGCCTGGCCTGAAACCCAGGGATGTGCCCTGACTGGGAATCGAACCAGTAACTCTTCCGTTCCCATCCCGGTGCTCAATCCACTGAGCCACACCAGCCAGGGCAGGTCACAACATTTTTGATTGTTATTCCTGACTTCTTCCAAGGAGCAGCTTCACACACTGACTCCAACTTCAACACCATGTTTTATTCCAAGACTGAGCCTGGTGAATGAATTCTGCTGGGCACGGGCTGTGTGCAAAAATTCTCTGTTGGTGGAAACTCCTGGGTAGATTTTACATTCTAACCTAATTCTGCCATTGAAGTGAAACCAGCTTCCAGGTGTTCCGAATAAGGAGCAAACTGGAAAGATAAGGGTAGAAGGTGTCTTCTTGCCACTTTTCCTCCTGTGCTTTTTAACGTTGTGTGGGTGCACATAATGGACCCAATTTGAACTCCCGGAGGGACATTTCATGGGCTGGAAGAGCATCCGGTCTGACACTAGGGACATGTAACCAAACAGCAGGTGACCTAGCATGAGTGACGTGTGTGGTCACCATCATTCAACACGAGGAGTCCAGTGCCAGGAAGATGACGTCAGAGAGAGTGTGTGTGTGTGTGAGAATATGTGTGCGTGCAGATTGCATCTTTAATGAGGTCTCTTCTCAGAACTAAGGAAAATGGGGGTTGTTGGGAGTATTCTCAAAGCAACTATGAAAAGTCGGCTAAGCTCTGACTTTTGCTCTGAAAGTCAGCTAAGGAAATCCTGGTATTGGAAAAGGTGTGGGGTAACAAATCCGTTCAGAGTGCTGACATGACAGATTGAATGGGAACCATTGTGGTCCAACTTAACCGACACACCGTCATCTGTCCGCCGGTCTCCAGCGGAGGGTGAGTTTCGGGAGTACAATGGAGGAGTGTCATTTATATACAAACAGATACGTGGGAAGAGCTGCCCCTCTTACCCCCCTGACTGTGGACCCCTCACCCTCGGGAAGGCTGGCGTCTCCTGACCACTGGTGGGAAAATCCCTGGGCTCTCAACTGGGAGGAGAGCCCCCCAGCCCCCGACCAGCTCATGTGACAACAGGGGGCGGGGCTCTGGGACAGAGGGCCATGGCTTGTCTGTCAGGGGTGACTGCCCACTGGGGTTTCGGGTTAACGTAATCTCATTTCGGTGCGTTCTCACCGAAGCAAGCAAACACTTCCCGATTGACTTACAGGGCTCTGGGTCCAGAGCAGTTGAACCTCGGGGCACAGGACCCGGGAGGCTCTCGGATGCAGCCAGGGTCCTGTCCCACTGGACACCCATCCTTAGTCCTCCCTCCCGGCTACTCTTGGAATCGAACTTCCTTCCCAGGCAGAGCCCGGGTACCGGAGAGGCTGCGCGAGGAGGCGCAGCTGGCAGTTGTGCTCAAGGCACAGTCACCGGAAAACACGCGCATCCTGCCGCACAGCCTGGCCGGGTTCGGTTACTGGTGGGCGCTGAGCCCCTGGGCGTTCGCTCCTCCCGCGAGGTGTGTGACCCCGCAGGTCGCGTGCGGACAGGAGGCAGGTCCCCGTTGTCCCCGGGCCCCGCCTAGCACAGGGTCCCCTGCGTGGTCGGTACTCAACAACTACTGGTCAATTGAGGAACGGAGTTGGTACACACAGAAAAACAGATGGAGAATAACACATGGCAATGTTTGTGTCAGAACTAAATCAGAGCGCTGGAAGGTTCCAGAAAGATGTCGAGGTTGCCTGGCAGCATCCCCCTCGCTGGACGCAGACTTTGCTTCGGCTCTGTCCACAGGGAGGCCTTGTCTGGGTGAACGTGTAGGGAGATGTCAGAAATTACCCCTGGAAAACGCCACATGTCGTGGGCTTATAGCGACTCCATGGAAAGGGATACAAAACATTTGGATGCAAACACTTATACCAAGGAAGTCCAGCCATGAAGAGACCGTCCCTCTTACTTTCTATTTTATTAAGTTTTTAACCGTGGGAATAGGTCGCAGATGTTCATTCCTCGGCTTCAGAGGGGAGTTTATAACATTAAAAAGCCCTAGAGCTGATATGTAATTGGATTGTTTATCCTGGCTCTTGTTTAGTACTTAATTTGATTATTTGCGAAAAAATATGAAGAGCTAAATAAATATATGCCTTCTTATTAAATTAAGTTTTAATTACAGGCCCCCGTGGAAAACAGTAAAACCTGGTTCAAGTGGAACACACCGCACGCCAACAAATTAGAAAGTACGACAGGGCTGAGAGCGGGGCATAACAGTAACAAGTCCTTTCATTTTTGCTTATGCAGCATTTTAACGAAGAAGCTCTGACTGCGGGGCAGCTTAAGGACAGACAGACAGGCAGACAGGAGCGCTTGTCCCTGCTGGACCCATGAGGGCCCGCGTGCCAACTCCACCTCAGGCCGACTTAGCTGTAGAGAGTCGGGGCACCTTTGTGAAGTGGGGTCCGCCTGCGTCCAGGAGGTCCCGGGGCGTCCTGGAAGGGAGGAAGAGGGGTGCAGAGCCCTGGGGTCTCTTCCTGCCCCGGATACCTTCTGCCACTTCACCCCCAAACTTCAGGGACCATCAGGAGCCTGCAGTGCACCCCCATCCACCAGAAGGTGTCGCTGCGGCCCCTGTTGCTAAGATGAGGCCGTCCTTCCCAAGCACAGGGTAGGGGTCGCCAGGGCCTCTGACCTGCGCCCGGGCCCCAGCCCGGGGAAAGCAGCCCTTGGCACTTAACCTTGACCGCGGGAGCTGCCAGATGTGCACGCCTGCTGCGCCAGAGCCTCCCTCCTGCGTCTCTGGGTGCCTCCAGGGACAAACGGGAACCTTCGCTTTGGGACTGCACACCACTACACCTGACAGGTGTTTGAGGATGGAAAGACTTGAAAAAAAAGAATGCAGTATTTTGTTTAAATGATCATCCAGTGTGTTATCACACATACCGTTTTCCTGTTTGGGCCTCAGTAGACCCTCCCTGCAGGGACCCCAGAAGGAAGAGCCCAGGGCACAGGACCTCCAGGTGGAGACATTTTGCACCCCCAGGATCTGTGGCAACCCCCAGACCTTCCCTCTACACTTCCTTTCCCATTTCTGCTGACCTCAATTTGCACCGAGTAACGTTTCCTGGAGCTGGGAGGAATGCCCCTCCAGCAGGGCAGCTCCAGGGAAGCATTCGGAGTGAATCTAAAAGTTTTATCTACAATCAACCTCAAATCCAGGGTGCTGGGGGGCAGAACATTCCTCAAGAAACAGCATTTTGAAGCCCTGGCTGGCGTAGCTCAGTAGACTGAGCATGGGCTGCGAACCAAAGTGTCGCAGGTTTGATTCTCAGTCAGGGCACATGCCTGGGTTGCAGGCCACAGCCCCCAGCAACCGCACGTTGATGTTTCTCTCTCTCTCTCTCTCTTTCTTTCTCCCTCCCTTCCCTATCTAAAAATAAATAAGTAAAATCTTAAAAAAAAAGGATTTTCAAAATATTTTAAAAAGGAAACAGCATTTTGATCTGTAAGAATAACTGGCAGGCAAATTATGGTTATTTTGAGATTTGGGTGTTTGGTAGACATTTTCTTGAAAATGAATGAAATCTGTTAGTTGTAGCAAATAATTGACAGTACTTGTTGATGATACTACAGTTTGATCTTTCAAGGAGAAATTAAAAGTTTTGGAAAACTTGCGTCACCATCAGGAGCTTGGTTGTCTTCCAATTCTTAAATGCTGAGATTGGTGAAAGTATTAACAGACATGATCTTAGTGATATTGTGAAACATTTGGATGATCAACATTACTCTGCAGACTGATATCTTCCAGGTCAAATGCATGTTCAAAGTGCAAGACAGACCAATGGACCACAAGGCACCAGAGCATTAACAGTTCACTGACACAATGTCAGATTCCACCTTGCAACTTCATTCTAAGAAATTACTGCTCCTGGAGTTTTATCATCACAAAGAAGAATACTCAGAATTATGTGGAAACTCTAATAAAACGCTCATTCATTTTCTAATGAAAATCTGTCTCACACTGGGTTTTCTTCAATCAAAATTACAAATCACAAAAGACTGAACACAGAAGCATACATGAAAATCATCTCGCTTTCATTAAGCCGGATGTTATAGAAAATTTGCAAAGAGGTAAATGTCACTGTTCTTGCTACATTCTTTGGTCTGGATAATAATTATTTTTATAGAAATGTGTTACTTAGAGGAGCTCTTTGTTATTTTTAATAAAACGAATGAATAAATGGGTATATTCAAATGCCTCCATGTTCATTGCTATACCGGGAATACTGACAGAGAAACCCAGACTGATAAAACTTTTGGGGAGTTTTCAATAACCCTTAAGAGTTTTGCATAAAACTGGCAACAACTTGGCTGTATTAGCGTGTCTGTGGACCAATTGTTCTCTATCTTATGCTACATCAATGCCTGCATTTGAACTTTGTGGTTGCTAATGTAGGTTCCATTAGAGATTTGGTGGACTTTAAGAGGTTTAGGTTACTCAGTAGGAGCAATTTCACGTTGGTGAGAATCCCTGTGGAATCCTTTAGAAGTGTAAACATCCCAACCTTCATGATCATTTATTTTTATAACATTTTATTATGAAAATTTCAAACAAAGAAATGAAAGGATTGTATAGTGAACACAGATGCATGCACCTAGGTTTATAGTGAACACTGTTCTCTACTTGCTTTCTTACCTATCTGATCTATTAAATCAGTTCACGGGGTTCTAGGACTCCTGCCGTGGTCCGTTAGAGAGAAAACCACAGATCCAAGATGGAGTCACTTGTGCCAAAGCCCATGAGATTACAGTAGACTGAATGACTGACCAATTGTAGTTTCAACCTTCCCAGCAACGCAGGCCTTAGTGGGTCAGTCTGAAATCCTCTGGCCTGTTCCCACGTGGTGTTCTGTCACTTGGGTCCCCACCACCACCAGCCCCCACACAGGAAGCTGATAGATCAGACCCCTGCCTCCCCTGTAGGGAAGGTACCCTTGCCAGAAACAGTCCTTTTCTTTCTTTTGCTAATAATTTTCTTGTTCTGCCCAGTTTCTGCCTATAAAAGCCTTCCACATTATTCAGCTTCCCATTATTTACTAGAGGGGGGCTGCTGTCTGAATGATTCATGAACACGCAATAAAGCCAATTAAATCTTCAAATTTACTCGAGTGAACTGCACTTACCAGTCAATATTGTATTAGGAAAGTGCTTCCGTGTCCCTGACTACAGACGCTCACCCAGCTCCCTGTTCAAATGGTGTGGACACACCAGGATGTATTTAACCTGTTTCAGACAATTGAATACTTGGGGTGTTAAACTCTTCACTCACTTGAGAGATGATGAGATGGACAGGTTTTCCCGTAACAATGAATAATTCAGAAGACAAAGGCTAAGAATCAGGATTCTGCAGTGAATAAACATACCGTTTCCTAGGGTTTCTTGCGTGTATTGTGGCAAGTGTTGTCAAGACGGTTTTCCTTTGCAAATTAAGTCGTCAGGGAGACGCGGAAGAGGAGGTCGAGTTTAGTCTGAAGATGAGAACCGAGGGGCCTGCTAGCTCCTTCCACATTTCCTGCCACACAGTAGGTCCTCCATAAACATCTTTCAAAGGAATTGCTAGCGTTAAGTAGCTAGATATTAATGAAGGGAGCAAAGGGAATCCGATATTAACCATAATAAACTATGGAGTGGAATCAAATATTAAGCCTAGTACATTGGGAACTTGAATCAGATACTAGGAAGCTGTAGCGTTTACAGACTCATTCACACACACCAGGGGTCCCCCCCGCCGCATAGGAGACGACACCCTCCGAACAGACAGGAAAGCCTCCCCAGGGAGCTGCCGGCCCAGTTTCGATTATTGATTATTGGAGGGAGGAAGAGGAAAATCCCTCCGCTGAGCAAGTGCGGAGCAGAAACCAGAGGCTGGAACAGAACTTTTGGACATGCGCAATAGGAGCCAACATGGCGACCACAGAGGCCTGTCAGTCTAGCCTGGGGAAGGAATGGATTGGTTAGAAGGTGGGCCCAGCAAAAGCTTGGGATGTTGATTGGTCATTTTGGAAAAGCTCCTGGTCCCTCCCCAGCCCGAGACACTGTAATATTAGGGAATAGCCCCCTCGAGGGCATGTTTTCTCCATGGCAGCCGTGTGGGTCCAGCGCCACGTGGGGCCTGCTGCCGCCGGGGCGGGCTCTAAAGGAACCGGCTTTAATATGAAACAGAAACTCCGGATGCTGGCGTTTGTTTTGGCCTTAACGAAGGCAAAGTTGGGTTTTCTCATGGTGGGACGGAGGAAGATAGGAGGCTGAAAAGCCAAGAGCAGCCTTCCGTTTCCACGGAAATAGAAATATTGCAGAAAGTATTAAAAATGTATGAATGTACTAAATACCACTGATTTGTCCACTTTCATTTTTTAAAAAGATTTTATTCACTTATTTTTAGAGGGGAAGGGAGGGAGAAAGAGAGGGAGAGAAACAACAGCGTGTGGTTGCCTCTCACGTGGCCCCCATTTGGGACCTGGTCCACAACTCAGGAGTACGCCCCCACTGGGAATCGAACCAGTGACCTCGTGGTTTGCAGGCCAGAACTCAGCCCACTGAGCCACACCAGCCAGTGCTAATTTGTTCTCTTGTAGAGAAATATTGCCGCACCACTCTTTCCCACGCATGGGTCCATGCAATGCTTTCCTTGCTACCCCGGGGGGGGGGGGGGACACTGTTCCCACCGACAGCATTGTGAGTAACTGAATGATGAAGCCCAGTGGAGATGGGATTTATTTCTGGGTCCCTGGTCGGGAGAATGAGTTGCTGCTGGGAGGTGAGATTTGGCTGCGCACTGGGACCTCCCCTCCCCCACAAGACTCCTTCATTCCTCAGCTAAGAACTTCTTGTTTTCAAGTGAATTGTTACAGAAATCAGACCTGAAATATTGTGTATTACATAACTGTAAACTTCCTTTTATAACACTAAATTACCTGCATATATTTTTTAAGAATAGCAACTTCATCAATCCATAATTCATATGCCATAAAGTTTACTCTAAAAGGGAACAAATTAGCACTGGCTGGTGTGGCTCAGTGGGCTGAGTTCTGGCCTGCAAACCAAGAGGTCACTGGTTCGATTCCCAGGTGGGGCACACTCCTGAGTTGTGGACCAGGTCCCAAATGGGGGCCACGTGAGAGGCAACCACACACTGTTGTTTCTCTCCCTCTCTTTCTCCCTCCCTTCCCCTCTAAAAATAAATAAATAAAATCTTTTTAAAAAATGAAAGTGGACAAATCAGTGGTATTTAGTACATTCATACATTTTTAACACTTCTGCAAGAAACTCCAGTGATGAGTTTTAGCCATCACTCCTTCCTGCTCCCAGCCCCTGGAATCCACTAGTATTCTTCTCTCTATGAATTTGCTTCTCGTAGGTATTTCATGTAAGTGGAATTATGCAAACATTTGTCTTTTTGTGTCTGGTTTCTTTCCCTCTGTACAATGGAAGTTTCCAACTTTCATCCGTATGGTAGCTCTTCCCAGAACCTCGTTTCTTTTTATTGCTCAATAATATTCCATTTTTATGGCTATATCACTTCTTTTATAATGTACTCATCAGTTGGTGGTTATTTGGGTTTTGCCCTCATTTTGCATACTGTGGATAATGCTGCTATGAATATTCATGTGCGAGTTTTTGCACGAACATGTATTTTCACTGCTCTTGGGGACATGCCCAGGAGTAAAAATAATAGGTCACGTGGTAACTCTGTGTTTAACCCTTTGAGGGGCTGCCAGGCTGTTTCCCAGAGCAAATGCACCACTTGACCTTCCCACCAGCAATGCACGAGGGCCACCAACACTGGAGACATCTTTACTGTTGCAGCCACGCTGGAGGGTGCACAGCTGTCTCACTGCAGTTTGGCTTCGCCCTTTCTTCGTGACAAACAGCGCTGAGCGCGTCTTCACGCACCGACCGGCTCTCTCTGTGCTCCTTCTCTGGAGAAATGTCTATTCAGATCCTCTCTTCATCTCCAGCTGGCAGATCTGTCTTTTTATGGTTGAGCCGCACACAAACACGCACACTCTTAGTGTCCCCTCTCCGTGGTCTGTCCGTGTACACGTGGGAGACAGACCCCGGGCAGGATCAGAAGCAGCTCCGATCCATGACCAGACAGATGCCAGCACTGGGACGGAGCAGAGGACAAAGCTCACGATAGCAACGGGCAGAGACAGACGTCTCCCCTGTCCGTGCTGGGCCCACACACTGGGCTTCCTGCCACCGCGCAGTTTAGTCCTGCTTCCTTCCCGTAATTACCAACCGTGCTCCTTCCTTCTCAAAGGTTGGGAGACGTAATGGGAAATATATATTTGGTCTTTGTCCCCTTTCTGGCTCACAGCTCTTAAACCCCTGTGTGTGACCAGGGCGGAGAGCAGGGTCTTTTGTTATGTTAATGAAGCACTTTGGGAAGCTGTGAGGGTGGGGGCTGGTTGCCAAGGGAACCCAACTGGTCTTGCGGAGGTTGGGACTTTCAGTTGCATTCCCCTGACCTCCAGACAGGGGAGAGGGTGGCTGGAGGCTGTGTTGAATCAATCACCAAAGACCAATGATCTAATCAGTTGTGTCTAACTGACAAAGCCTCCACAAAAGCCCAAAGACGGCTTTCTCGAGTTTTCAGACTGGGGAGCAGACATGGGTGGGGGTGTCTGGGGCTGATGGACAGAGCATGGAAGTGCCCCCCACCTTTCCGGCTCACCCAGTGCCTCTCTTCCGCCCGGCTGTTCCTGAGCACACGTGTGTAATAACCCTGTGACTAGTGAGTAGAGTTTCTCCGAGTTCTGTGAGCCACTCTGGCAAGTTCATGGAACCCAAGGACAGGGCCCTGGAAACCTCTGACCTACAGCTGGTTGGTCATGAGACCGGCAGGCTGCCCGCTGGGCCCACTTGGCATAAGTCAGGAGCTCATTAACTGCCCCTGGTGTCTTCCCTTCTCCCTTCAGCCAATCAGTGACCAGGCTGAGGGACATGCTGTCTGCACAGCCAATCAGGGACCCAGGCTGGACGGCATGCTGTTCATACCACCGATCAACCACCCAGGCTGAAGGACACGCTGTCCATCCACACAGCCTGCCAGTGACCAGGCTGAAGGACACTGCTGCTCACAGGTCTACTGGGGGGGCTTAAGTTTTCTCCCTCTCACGCCTGAGTGCTAACAGGAAAGACTGATCTTTCTGGACAATACCTCATTAACATGCTAAAACACACCCATGGGCAGAGATTTAACTTGCTAATGAGACACAAGAAGCCGAAGCCAGAAGAAACACGTAGTCACACTGCGCAAGCGCCAAGAGCCAGCCTCTACAGCCTTAGCTGTCACTTTTTCAGGGAGGAGCCCAGGTGTCCTTTCCCACGGGGCTGGCTCCCCTATGCACGCGGAAGCCTGCTCTGTCTCTGGCTGTGGTGTTCTCTCTGGATGTCCAGGCTGGGAGGTCACTAGAACCCATGTGGTTCAGTGGTAGGGTCCTCACTGCCTCCTGGAGGCACGGGTTCAGTTCCTGGAGGATGCGCCAGGCTCTGTGTAGGTTCCTGGTGATGTGTGACGATTCTTACTCTGAAGGCGGGTGGCGTCGTGTTTCTGCTCCCGTCTGAGGTGTGACCCAAGGTATGCTCATCAGTGTCAGAATACTAGAGAAGGATATACTCTGGTAAGTCAGAGGAGATTCAAGGTGACGGTGGCCATGGCCCTGCACTGAGACCCACCCCTTCTCTTGAGGGTGGGCAGACACTTGCCTCCTTCCCAGGCGGACAAATGCACGCGTGACAGCCCACACCTTCTGCCGGTCTCCCTGGGGCCAGGAGCTACTCGCACCATTCTACTCGGGTTATCTGACTTTATCCTCCTATTATTACCTTGACTTTTCAGACTAGGAGATTTAGGCTTAGAGAGATGCAGAAACCGCCAGAGGTGGCCCAGCTTATCAGTGCAAGCCAGGATTTCAGCTAAAGCCTCGGACTGCATTCTGATCCGGCCCAAAGCACTGGGAGTGCTTAGCGCCAGCCCCGCCCCGAAGGCTGGAGTCGCTGGACAGAGCCGTGCTCACAGGCCCACTGGGTGGGAGTGGCAGGCAACAGGGACACAGGGCAAGGGCGGGGGCACGGAGGTGCTGTTGGGCAAACGGGAGCCTCGGGAGGCCTCCTTCAATAGGGTGAGCTTCGCGCCGAGATCTGGAGCAGGTGGGGCAGACTGCACATGTCTACGGGAAGACGGTTCTCCGAGAGGAGCCAGCGCCCGGTTCTGAGGCAGGTGTGCCTGACTTGTATGGGACACTGGTGTCCAGTGTGGCTGAGCTTCCTGGGCATAGCCAGCAGAGTGGCTGTGTGGGAGCCCAGGAATCTCTAGAGAAGCGTAAGGACTGGGCCTGGATTCTGAGTGAGGTGGGCAGTGACTGTTAGCACAGGGCCGGCCCCTCAGGCTGTTGTAATGGGACAGAGTGCGGATGCCCAGGCGGTGGCAGAAGGCATGTCCAGGCCAGGTGGAGGCTGCATGGTCGCCGAGAGTGCCCGTGGGCCCTCGGGGGACACAGTGCCTGGGTGTAAGGGACAGCGGGGACTCCAGGACAGTACCAAGGACTGGAGAGGTGGAGTTTCCATTCAACGAGCAGGGAGAAGAGTGGGAAGGGCCGAGTTTGGGGCGGTTCCCAGATGTTACACTTGTCATCCCTAATGCACGCCCAACCACCAGAAAAGTCAATGGCTCGTTGTTGGCAATAGTAAAATTCAATAAAATAATAAGGGCATGAATGAGCTACTGCATGAGCACGCGTTGGCCCTTCCTGGGCACGACGTGCATGTGGTTTGCTTTGTTCTGTCCCAGCGATTCTGTGAGTCGGGTGTTCAGTTGGGTACTGGCAAGAGGAGCCAAGGAGACTAGATACTGAGCTTCACCCACGGGGCAGCGGGAGCCTATTTGCTTCTGAGGAAGGTGAAGCTTCACACCCCAGGGGCCCATACCATTGCTCCGCCCCCCAGGGATTCACGCTCCTCCCTCCCCATCAGACGGGCTTGTTGGGGGTGCAGGGGGCGGTACTGGACGGTAGAGGCCTGTCAGCCTGACTACGGGGTATAAACCCACCCAAAGCCTGAGAAAGTTTGTGAAGTTGATTATGACAAAGCACCCAGTCTGTCCCAAACCCAAGCTCCTGGTTATAACCCCAGGGGAACAAAGAAGCTCTCTCTGCCTCGTGACTCCCATGTGCACCGCACATGCACCCGTGCCCTCATGCACCTCCACGAGGGAGGCTGGACACCGAGGCACAGCACCGGACCATGGCCAGAAACACGCACTAAGCTCACTGGGTGCTGGACTGGGCTGGACTTAAACACGGAGCAGACCTTCTGGGGGGTGGCCTTCATCCTGGCCCTACTGAGGGCAAGAGGGGACCTTCCCCATGGTGAGATGGGTGGAGACGGGACCTGGAGAAGTCGGGAGGGGGAGCCCCTTGAGTTTACATCATCAGTAAGCCACGCCCCAGAGCCACATCCTCCTGTGCAGGTCTCAGAAATTCTTCTCCTTGACACCCTGCAAGGCCCTCCCTCCCCCCACCACCCACAACATCACCGTCCCCAGCTCCTCCTCCTCTGGGCCCTAGGGTTTCAACCACAGCGCCCTGTCTCCAGGTCCAGTGGGGGACATGGCAAAGACGCTGGGACATCACTTGCCTTTGGCTCAGAAGCTCAAGGCTAGTGGATGGGGACCAGCCCCGACCCTGACGTGTGGGCCAAGGCTCCAGCACGTGGCCCCCGTAGCTGCTCCCCCTGGGCACCGTGCGTTGGTGTGAGTCCCTGCCACCGAGGTCTGTGGGAAATGACACCTTACAGCTCCCCGCCCAGGCTGCACTCTGGCCCTTAGAATCAATACCCATTTTTACAGCATTTTTAGTCCTCATTTGAAGACACTCAGCCTGCTCGGTTTGCCTTAGATTTATGCCTTGGGGGATTTCCTGGGTCATTTTTCCTCGTTTTCAAGCAGATGGGAAAGAGAAATGGGCAAAGCGCCCCCACGCGCCGTCGCAGTGTCTGAGGGCCGGGCGTGCGCTCCCCTGCCTCCCGCTGTCTGTCTTGATCGGCGCCGCAAAGCGTGACAGCGAGATGAAGATTAAACGGCTGGAGGGCCTGCCGCCGTCCCGTCCCTACGTGCCGGGCAGTCTTAAAGGGTCTGAGTTGAAAAAAATAAAAACGCACAAGGAAGGAAGGATCCCTGGCTCACGTGTGTGGCTGCAGAGGAGTGAGCTTCTGGGCTGTACCCGCGCCGCGCAGCCAGCCCCTGTCTCCTCGCTCAGCCCCGGCCGCAGGCCACACCCCGGCGTCCGTCCGCGGGGTCCTTTCCCTCAACCGGACGGGCTTCTGGAGCTGCTCCCACCCACGGCCCACATCTGTCCTCCGGCTCCGGCCCTGGTGCAGCGGACACACTGAGGTCGCTGGGTCCCTCTGGGCTCCCAAAGCACCTGGGACCCCGGGGGCTTGCAGTTCACCTGGTCAGCAGTGTCACAGGTTCACCTGAGCCGCCCACCTGCGGCTTCACCGCAGACCCCTCCCCCGACAGCGTCCCGCCTCGCCTGTCCTCGTCGCCGCCTCCACGGACTGTTTCTACGGTTATTCACCGACGGCTTGTCCGTTTTCAAGAAAGACAACGGCAGGGAGTGGAGTTGATTTTGGGCGTTTTCTCCCACAGTTTTGCCGACGTTGAGGAGTGGAAAGGGCGCTGGTCTCTAAGTCGGAGACTGGGTTTCCCATCCCAGATGAGCCGCGGGCCAGCTGTGTGTCTGCGGGAAGCACAGGCAACCTCTCTGAGCCTCTACTCCTTGCGAATGGAACGTGAGTCTGAGACACAGTCATGCTGGGAACTTTTCAAAGTCTCCGATGTGCACGGAGAGAAACCCTACAGGATACAAGAAGGGCTGGGACAGTGATCAGGAAAGAAGACACGTGTGACGGGACCGGTGACTTCTCCTAACAGAGTTTGCTACGTGCAGAAAAGGAGGGAATTGCATCTCCGACACACCGACTTTTGACTATTGTTTAAGTTGCCCCAAAACAAGTGCTGATGGATAAAAAAAAATATCCTATCACTAAAAAAGAAAGATTAGTACAGATGGAAAGCATTTTGTTGCTGTTGTTGTTAATGTCACAAAATAAAAAATAGGGCGGTAAAGAATGCAGTGAGGTGTGAACAGAAAAATCAACAAGATCTGCTCTGTGGGGGGCCTGAGAAACATGTTTCTGGGAAAGAGAGAATCCATCTGAACTGGTCCCCTAATCATAGGTCCTAAAGGTCTCCCCAGCGTCTGGCCATCTGATAAATGCTGGACTGTGGAAAATTCGCAGGGCTCTGGAAGCCAGCAATTTCCGTTGTTCCAGCCCAGTGATAAGATGACACCCTCAGGCAGGGCTGCGGGGAGAGACAGACACACAGACAGCTGTTCAGTGAGCGGACTCCTCAGGCTGCAGAGAGGCAGTCGACCTCCAGGGTGACTGCCGTGTCCTAGTCGGGATGGCAGCTGGAAATGTGTCCTTTGTCACTTTCAGTGTTCCCTACAGTTGACTTGAATGATCACCTGCAGACTGAAATCTTAGTGGAAGTGTCTCTTCTGAGCGGAGTTGGAGCAGACACCACTCTGCTTTGCTGCATAGCTGGCGGGAGGCTCACCCTTTATTTTACTTCCTGTCCAGCCAATCTCAACCACCAGAAGATGAGAGTACTGGAGGGGTTCTACCCTAACTGTTGGGAGCCGCCCTGCCTGGTTTCAGAAGCTGTAACCCACCACGGCTAAGGCTGAGTGAGTGACCTTCGGACCATAAGCCACTAAGGAGACAAAGCTTATCTCTCTGGCAGGTGCACCACCTCTGCTCACTTACTTCACCCTGCCTGGCCCCCAATGCTTGATCGGTTAGCCAATGACGGGTAAAATTCCCCAAGGGGGGGATGACCTAAGACAGGCACAATCACGTGGAGGCCCCAGGGAAGGACTTGGGGGCTACAGCAAAAGGGGTGATGGACCCTTGCCCCTCGGCTTTGACATAGCCTGAGTCCTCATTCTGTCTGCAAGAAGTCTCTGAATCTCCTGGCTGCCTTACTTCCTCTGCCTGATTAAAGTATGCAACAATTCCTTAAGCCTGAAACAATGCTGGTTGTGGGTTCCACCCTGTGCTGGAAAGGGTGGATTCCCTAGGGTGATCAGCCCTAAGAAAGAATATGTAAAATCCTGTGAAACCTGCTTTGTTTAGAATGCTCTCAATTAAATGACAAGGGTCCAAGCCAGAAGTGAGTTTGTTCCTCAAAGTCTTATGGCTCTTTAGCTATCTAACCCTGACTCAGAATAGGTCCTCAGAGTTCTTTGTATGTTTTCTGTTGTTTGATTCTTACTGCCTGATAATGATTAATGAGCTTTACCTGTATTCTTGTGCAAAACGAACCCAATAAAACCTTGTCAAGGCAAGGGTCGGGGCGCTCTCCCCTTGAGAGAGAAGTCACACCGTCCCTTTTCCTCCACAGGACTCCGTAGTCTGTGTGAATTTATTTTGTCTCATCCATAATGCCGTGGACACTGTGGGCCAGTGTCTGCATCACGTAACAGCCCCAATTTCAACTGCAATGTTATTTTGCCAATATGATTGGGTCTTTAGCAACTGATTTCATCATTCTGCAGTCCCACAGACTTTGTTGGGACCATTCTGACTCCTCTCTCTCCCTCAACTCCACTGCTGTGGCTCACTCACGAATCCTCGTCATTCTGGCCTGTTCTCACCCTTCCCCCGTCACCACAACATCCGTCTCACGGCGATCTCACTGGCCCTTCGGGCTCTGCTCCCTTTCCTGCCAGCTCCCCCTGCATTGTTCCGCATCGATCCTTCTCAGGCACATCGATGATCCTGTCATTTCTTAATTCAAAGCCTCTCGCTGTGTCACCGTCAGAAAATGGCTTCGATCTCCCAGGCGGACATTCCATTCTTCCACGTGCGCACGCCATCCACCACTCTCGCTCTTCCCAAAACTCCATCCACCAGCTGCCTGTGCAATCCTCACTTTAACAACTTAAAAGGCCAAGCTTTCCCTAGGTCCCCAGTGTGGGAGCAGTCTCCTCCCCCAGGGAATGTCAGAAGAGACTTATTTCCCTGGTGACTGACTGCATTATTATGCGTTTGCGTTGGTGCATTATCTGCACGTCATTGTTGGAGGGAGGCAAAGCGCAGTGGGGAACCGTGATGCCTGGGGCTTGTTTGGAATCCCGACTCATGAGACCTTGGGCAAGTTGTGTGAGCCTCTTGGGCCTCTGAGTCTGTATCCAAATCATAAAGAGAATGATAGTGTTACCAAAGGTCGTTAACTAGTTATTAATACAGGAAAGTGAGCAAAGGGAATTAGACATCGAGTTGAATACATGGGGGAGCAGGAACCTGTTCGCTTCACCAGGAAGCTGCGACTTCACACCCCAGAGGACCATAGCATTGCTCTGCCACGGGGATTCACACTACTTCCCCCTCTGGTACTGGCTTCTAGGGGGCCCCAGGGGAGGTGAGTGGCCCCAGAAGCCTGTCAGTCTAACTAGGGAGTGGGCCCATCAAAAAGCCCGTGAAAACTTGGGAAGTTAATTGATTCTTTTGCAAAAAGCACCCGGTCCATCCCAAACCCATGCTAACACAGTTCCAGGGGAACAGAGAGGCACTCTCGCCGTCTCACTTGCTCACCCGGTAACGCTGTGCTCACGCATCCTCTCTCACTCAGGAACACTCGGCCATGTGGGTCCAGCAGCTACCAGGGCCCGTGGCAGGCTGTGTGGGCTCCAAAGGACTGAGTGTTAACATGAGCAGGAACCCTGCACACTGGCCTTTGCTTTGGCCTTGCTGAGGACATGGCTGGACTTTGGCCACAGCGACGTGGAGGGAGATGGGACATCGGAAAGCCAGGGGCAGATTTCCAGCCGAATGAACCATCTTGTCACACCATCATCTCCCACACGTGGGTCTTTGGAATGCTTTCCTCGCAATCCCATGGAAGAGACTAGTTTCCACCGGCAACCATAGTGTGTACCACACTGGGTTGTTCTAAGGGACCAATTAAGAACACACACATAAATCACCCCAAACAGCATCTCACACACGGCAAGTGTTCAACAAATGCTAGCTACTGCATTTTCAGGTACATGCCTCACTCGACATCTCTTGAGAGCAAGGACCAAGCACCCTGAATATCGCATTGCGCCAGCACCAAGATCCTTACTGGTTCCAACAATGAATGTATGACAGAATTTCCCTCCAAGTTCCAAGGACATCTCTTCTTGACAACCCTGACTCTCACCATCAACTGGAATTTACATAGCCTGGGAAGGACTTCCGGATTCAGCTCTAATAGGAAAAGAGATCATAGGTCATCACATCCACCTGTACATTGAGAAAAGGCTGGACCAATCGGAAGTCAGTGCCTTTTCTTGGACAGACCGAGCACTCGGGCTGCGGGGCAGTCACCACCTGAACCTGGGGAGACAGGTGAGCACCGAGAATCAAGGTAGAGGTCTGCTTACCTAGAGAAGAAGCTGCTGAAGGCATAAACTAGTCAGAACATTTGAATCATCAGTTTGGTTTTTGCTGCAGGCGGACTGTGAACTCGCACGAGAGGGAGAAATTGGGGGGCGGGGTCAACCACCTCCGAGGCCGCCCCCCACGTTCATGAGTGTTACTTCCGGAAGCCCTATGAGGTTTTCAAAGTAAAGCTGTAAGGGAGATCCCTTCTCTCTGGCAAGAGAAGGTATGTTTCGTTGTAAAACACACTCAGAGATTTTTTTTCTGGGGTTCGTTTGTTTTGTTCGTTCATTTGTTGCTCTCAGTTTTATATCCCAATATGAGTGAAATTATATGGTTCTTACCTTTCTCCTGCCTGACTTATTTTGCTAAACCTAACACCCTCAGGATCCATCCACGTTGCCGCAAATGGCAGTATTTCATCGGTTTTACGACTAAGTAGTATTTGGGCACGCAGTGCAATATCCAGATGATGTATCACGGAATTGTACACTGGAAATCTGTATAATTTTATTAACCAATGCTGTTCCAATAAATTGAATGAAAATAAATTTTGGAAAAGGATTAGCTATGAGAAAAACATACCCAGAGCATCAGGTGTGAGAAAGGCCTCTTCCAGAGCGGGAAAGGCTTTAGCAGAGCCTGCCCAGTGGAAAGCAGCTTTGCGCCCACTCCGGGCTCTGCTGGGCAGTGTCACCTGAGGGGTGGGACTCAGTGAGCAGGGACCAGGGCTTGGAGGAAATACAATAGATTAGGGACGTTGTAGCCTGGAGGGGGGAGGGGTTGGGGGGGAAGACCGATACCATTGGAGAAACGCCTGTGATGGTCACAGCCAGCAATGCGCGCCTACTTAACGACCGAGGTATAACTGTAAGATGGCAGTGAGCTCCTCCTCCCCAGCACCTCCCCGCCAAGCAACAGGCTCCAGTGTGGAGCAGAGCGGAGGGAGCCGTAAGGTGCGGACTCTCTGAGGAGCTGCCCTCGGGAAGCCCAAATCAAGACAGGGTGCATACACAAGGTCCTGGGTGGGAGTTTCAGCCTTCGGCATGCAGTGCTACAGTAGACGTGATGCGCAGACCAGCTCCTGCCCAGAGTAATGTAAGTTCCACACTAAAGGCCTATTTACTGACACCTGCTGACCAACGTGACTTGCCTGGCTTCCAACAGAAATGATGAGGTGTACCGAAGGCAAAGAACAAGCAAAAGGCAGTTTGGAGAGACAAAACCACCTGGAGGACCACACGCACAGATGTTGGAATTATAAGACAAAATGTTTAAAATACCTACGATGAATCAGTGAAGGATTCTAGTGGAAAAAGTAGGCAACAGGCAAGAACAGTTAAGCAGAAAGCTGAGTTACGTAAGCAGAAAGCTGGAAACCCTCAGCAAGGATGGAAAAGAAATGTTAAAAACCAAAAACGCTGCAACAAGAATGAAGAACGTCTGTGCTGGGCTCACCAGCAGACCCGGCGCAGCCAAGGAAGCAATCAACGATCTTGAAGACCGGTCATGAGAAACTTTTTCCAGCAAAGGAAAAAGAAGGGAAGAAATAGTCATGAAAGACAGTAGTACTCACGAACGGTGGGGCCATTACAAAAAGATGCAAAATGTACACAACTGAAATAGCAAAAGGACGAGAAAGAGGAAGGAGAAGAAATGGGTGAAGCAGTGAACTGATGCTAAGGATCTTCCGAGATGGACAAACACTGAACCCCATACACAGGAGGCTCAGCAGACAGCAGGCAGGATTAGAACATGAACGAAGACCCCACACCCTAGACACACCCTACTCAGGCTGCAGAAAACCAAAGACAAATTTGGGAAAAAGCCAAGTGTTTGTAGGAGAAAGGAGGCTTGTTGATCAATCCCAACATTAGAGAAACAGGGACAAGAATCCCGGGAGAATCAGCAGGAACCATGCTGGTACGGCCGCTGTGGAAGACAGTTTGGCAGTTCCTTACAAACTAAAGCTACTCCAATAGCCCCATCCAGCAGTCACACCCATTGGTATTCACCCGAAGTCGTTGAAAACCGACGTTCACACAGCAACCGGCATGTGGCTATTTACAGCAGGTTTGTTCAGAATTTGCCCAGACATGGAAACCACCAGGAGTGGCGTCTGGTGAGCAGATAAACGGCGGTCCAGCCAGACAGCAGCATGTGATTCAGCGCTCAGACAGAAATGAAAAGATGTGGAGGAACCTTCAGTGATCGTGACCAAGGGGGAAAGCCATTGGGAAAGGCCACCTACTGCAGCCACATCGCTCCAGCAACGTCCCAGGGCAAGTCCTGGGGAGACTGGGGAGATGTTCTGTTTCTGGTTGTTTTTTCCCTGGATTGTCACCTTCAGACTTAGGTGGGTTTTTTCTAATACTCATCTGAAGACATTTTTTTCATTGCTTTTAGAGAAAGGAAGGGGGAGATATATATATAGAGAGAGACAGAGAGACAGAGAGACAGTGAGACAGAGAGAGACATCGACTGGTTGCCTCCCACATGCACCCTGACTGGGGCTGGAACCCGTGACCTTTCGGTGTATGAAATGATGCTCCAACCAACTGAGCCACCCAAGCCAGGACAGCATAGGTTGTTTTTAAAATAGATTTCTCTCCTTTTCTTTTCTTTTCTTTTCTTTCCTTTCCTTTCCTTTCCTTTCCTTTCCTTTCCATTCCTTTCCTTTCTCCTTCCTTCCTTCCTTCCTTCCTTTTCCTTTCCTTTCTTTCTCTTTCCTTCTTTCTTCCTCTCTCTTCTTTCTCTCTTTCTTTCTCTCTCTCTCTTCTCCTCTCTTCCTCTCTTCCTCCCTCCCTCCATTTCTTCTTCTCTTTCTTCCCTTCTCTTTCTCCCTTTAAAGATTGTATTTATTTATTTTTAGAGTGAAAGGGAGGAAGAGAGGGAGAGAAACATCGATAGGCTGCCCCTTGCATGCCCCCTACTGGGCACTGGGCCCGCAACCCAGGCATGTGCTCTGACTGGGAATTGAACCAGTGACCCTTTGGTTTGCAGGCTGGTGCTCAGTTCACTGAGCCACACCAGCCAGGATAGGTTGATTTTTAATTCCCTCCCTCCCTCCCTCCCTCCCTCCTTTCCTTCTTTACTTCCTTCCTTCCTGGTAACAGTTTTAGGATCACAGAAAACTTGAACAGAAATTATAGATTTCCCATGCCTGCATTTCTTTGCGAGGTGACTTTAGGATGCACCAATGGAATTAATGTGTTATTTATTTGGAGTGTATTGGATGGAGAGGAGGTTGAACAGAGCATTGCCTTTTCAAACTCTGAACAGCAGCTACCGCGCTGAGACCTCTCCGACGCCCTGTCACAGCAGTGACATTTCCCTGGCTGCTGCTACAGGACTTGGACAGCTGGCCCACACGCCACTGAGAAAGAGCGCCACGTGTTTCTGTTTGTTTGTCTTTGTGCTTTTCCACCCTAAAGGCTTTACTGGGACAGACAGCCACGCGGCAGCAAAATACACCTCATATCTGTAGCCCGAGAATCTCCTTCCGCTCCAATGTCCTCTTCCAATGACAATACAAATGACAGTTACAGTGATAGTCAAGAGTACAGATGTAGCCTGGCCGGGTGGCTCAGCTGCTTGGAACATCATCTTGTGCACCGAAAGGTCGCAGGTTCAATCCCCGGTCAGGTGTGCAGAGGAGGCAACCGATCAATGTTTCTCTCTCTCTCTCAAGTCAATATCCTTAGGAGTAAAAAAAAAGACTACAGCAGTTTCCTTCCAAAGCCTCACACCTGAGCCTGTGCCTCAGAGAACACTGAGCCACCGCTGGCGCTTCACAGCACCTGCTACCTGGGGACAGAGGGAACCGGCTTCCAGAGAGCTGGCTGGCTCTCCTCCAGCCAAAGACACCGGCCTGGGGCCAAGGGTGCCCCACCTGCTTGGCTGCCCCTCCCCACAGAAGGCTGCCTCGCTAACACACCCAGGGGGCGGGGAGGGGGCAGCCACGGGTGGAAACCAGCCGTCTGTCTTGGCCGATGTTAGAGCTCACACTGGCTCTGAAGCATTTCAGGGGCCAGAGTGCTGGGTTCTCTCCCCGGGGTCACGGCAGCGCAGGGGTCCACGAAACGCTCCGCATCTGCACGCATCGGTTGGCTGGTTCCCGTGTGTCGGCTGCTGCGGAAGCCCCACCATGAAGAGGCTCCGTCCTGCTCAGCAATATTCAGCTGAGCCCTCCTGTCTGGGAGGGATAAAACCCGACGGAACACACCATGAGGCACAGTTTGAGAGCAGTGACATACGAGCGCGACGGATGGCATGAATTTCTAAGCGAAGCCAGACCAAGTTCATGCTTGCATTTCCAGTCTAGGACTGACAGAATCAAGTATGCAGAGCAGGTACCCAAACCCATGATGGATATAAAGAGGGAGTGAAATTTGGGGAAAGAGAAAGCAAGGACATTCCTCATATTCAGCAAACACGCAGTTTTAAAGGAGGTGAGAACCTGGTGTGAAGGTCGCTGGGAGAGGGCCACTGCCCGACAGCAGGTGACCCTGAGCCCTGGGGGCGTTCCTGGGCACTCGAAACGTGGCCACTCCCAAGTCAAACGTGCTGTTGGCATAGAAAACGCTCACCAGATGTCAGACTTGGGGGATGAAACTGTCACTAAAGTGTCTCATTAACGACATTCACATTGATTACGGTTAACAGAGTACTCTTTTTGTAGACTGTTTTACAATGTAGTGTTAAAGTGAATTTCACGTTTCCTTTTAGCTGTCGAGAGTGTGACTGCTAGAAAATGACAAGTTACACCTTGATGCTTTGCCTGATGTTTCTAAGGGGTGGTGCTGGTCTCAGAGGGAAGGCGAGAAAGGCGTGAGAAGTGTCAAGCGGAAAACGAAGCCTCGGAAATAAAGAGACTAAAATGACCCTCAGTGGAAACATCTGTGCAGCTTGAAAGAAAAGTAAATCAGAGGAGGATGAGTACACAGATTGCGCCTGTGGGTCGAATGCAGCTCATTGTCATACTTTCATCGACCAGTATTAACCTTCAGAATGTTTTAATTATGCATGCCATACACATTTGTTGCCAACTATTAAAAAATACCAGGAGCTCTCATGTAGAAATTCTCATCTCCTGCTTGAAGGATAAAAGCGTCTGGCAAATCCTTTCCTGTGTTTTGTCTGCAGGGTGTGGCCAGCGCTGAGAAGCAGCCGCCTCACAGACCCTGCATGCAGTTTGCCGCAGTCCCCACCATGCCCTGTCGTCTCCTACAGCCTGAAATTAAATGTTGGCTGCTGTTCACTGCCGTCAAGCCTATGGTGATGCTTCTTGCTATACACTTACAAGGAAATAAATGTTTATATGGCAGCAGGAGTCAGCCACTGAAATTCTGCTTGTGGCTCTTTTGTCACCTGTGTTTGTCACCTCTGCCCCATGGACAGGACGGGAGGGTGCAGAGCCACTGAAAGGGCTAAGAGTCCACTTTGGCATGCCTGTGATGGTTAGAGCCATCCTTAGGGTCCTGCCTTCTAGTCCCATTCCTGTGTTTTATGTCTTTTGTCTGTGCTCTTCTGCTTGCGCTGCATAAACTGTTTTTAGTTGGAAACATTCAATTAAAATTACAAACGTAAAATCCATAAATAAGTTATCTTCGTGCTTGAATTGCTCTGTACAGGAACTACTAAAGATGTGTGTAGTTTACGAGTGATTACATGAGAATAGGAAAGGCACAGGCTAGCGTTGTACAGAGCTGTGTTTTGAATGAAGAACAGAATGAAAGGAGAGGGGGAGCAGATGACGTTGAGAAGAGAGGAAGGGGTCTGGTGGGCTACAGCAGAGCATTCCAGCTGGCGCCAGTCCCCAGGAGGAAGAACCCAAATGTCTGAACGGTTATCAGCACAGAATTGACATAGGCAGATGTAGCTTTTAGTAAGCCAGTGCCACGATGCATGCGGATAATGGACTTATCCTCGGTAATAGAGTGGTGTCCTCGAAACCAACAGGCAAAAACTGCTGGTAGTGACCAAGTGCATGGACACATTTTGTGGATAGCATCAGTAGCAGCTGGCTTGATCGGGCGGAAGAAGCATTTCCCAGAAGTCGGAAGTTCCGTTTCTAGGGCTGCTTCCCCTTCCCCCAGGACGGCAAGGCCATCTCCTAGCTACAGAATGGGTGAGGCAGACAGAATGAGATTTCAAAGCCTGGGCTCTGGGCTGGGCAGCTGGGAAATGCAATTAGCGTGCAGAAGTGATTGGGTGTGTTTGGAGGCTCCAGGTGGCACGTGAACCTGATGTATACGTAAGAACCAAAGCACAGGTGATCCATTGCTGAGGTCACTACACTGACCTCCTGGCTCAGGTCTCCAGAAGCTTCCACGTCAAAATTCAAAGGGTCATTTCCCTAAAGTAGAGGGAGAGGCCACGGGCTTCTTGCTCGGGCATTTTCAAGTAATTGTTTCATTTAAGCCTTAGATGTATTTATTTATCAGCAACTTGATCCAGTCTTGTATGTGAATTGAGCCTAAAATGCCAACTCAGCATGACTCCTCCTACTTGTTTTTGAAAACAGAACAGGGGCCCCTGGCTGGTGTGGCCCAGTTGACTGAACTCAGGCCTACGAACCAAAGGGTTGCCGGTTCAGTTCCCAGTCAGGGCACATGCCTGGGTTGCGGGTCAGGTCCCCAGTAGGGGGTGCGTGAGAGGCAACCACACATTGATGTTTCTCTCTCTCTTTCTCCATCCCTTCCCCTCTCTCTAAAAATAAATAAAAATAGAATTAAAAAAAAAGAAAACAGCACGGGGGTTAGATGGTGATGGATGGAGACCGGACCTGGGGTGGTGAGCACACAGCACAGTGTACAGATAATGTGCTGTGGAATTGTGCACCTGAAATCTGTATAATTTTGTTAACCAGCATCACCCAGTAAACTTAATAAAAAGGAAAAAAAATGTTCAAGTTAGAATAAATTTAAATGTGCAGAAAAAGTTGCAAAGATACTACAAGGAGTTCCCAATACACCACCCCAGTTTCCTCTATTATTAATATTTCACATTAATAGGGTACATTTGGTGCCACTAATGAACCAATGTTGATAGGTGATTAATTGCTGTCCATATTTTTTCCAGGTTTCATCAGTTTTCCCAGAATGCTCTTCTTCCCTCCGTGGTACCATCCAGGATGTCCCGTTGGCTGCGACAGCCTCGTTTTGTGTCCCGTTGCCATGGACAGTTCTGAAGCATCCTGGCAGATTCTGGACAATGCACTGCAACATGCATTTGCACGATGCTTTTGTCATGATCGGAAGGGATTGGGGGGGTTTAGGAGGAAGACTGCAGAGGTGAAGGGCAAGGCTCATTCCATCACGTCAAGGTCACGTCCTCTCCACACCACGTCCTCCTGCTGACGTTGACCTTGATCACTGGCTGCAGTGCTGTTTGTCGGGTTTCTCCACTAGCAAACAGCTCTTTCTTCCCCTTTCACTCTATGCTCTTTGGGAGGAGGTCACTCCGCTCAGCCTTGGCGTAAGGCTGGGCAGCTGTGCTCTGTCTCCTTGGGCGAAGACTCTCTACATAAATTATGTGGAATTCTCCTGCACGGGAGACCGGGTTCTCCTATCTATTTAAGGCAAAATGATATTTGGTTGCCTAACTATACCACGATTTGTTTATCTATCAGCTTGTGGACATGAGTGTTGTTTCAAAATTTGGCTGCTATGAACAATTTGTGTTTGAGATTCTGCATGGACAAATGTGTTCTATTGTCTTTCGTGTGTGCCTTGGAATAGACTTACTGGGTGATATACTAGCTTTACATTTAACTTGTGCAGGAGCTGCCACATGATTCTCCGCGTCAGCTGCACCATTTCACGTTCCTGCCAGCCATGTGTGAGGGTTGCAATTTCTCTACCTCTTGGCCAGCCCCCTCTTCTTGCCTGTTTTTTTTTTTTAATTTATAGCCAACTTACTGAGTATGACATTTGTGTGTCTAATTGTGGTTTTTATCTGAATTTCCCTAATGTCTAATTATGTGGAGGATTTTTCATGTGCTTCTTAGTCTTTGGAGAAATATTTTTTGTCTGTTTTTTAATTGGGGTGTTTGTCTTTTTGTTGTTGATTTCTAAGAATTATTTATGCATTCTGGATGCTAGACTCTTAGCAGAAATATGATTTACATATATTTCCTCCCACTCTGGGAGTTTTCTTTCACTCTCTTGATGACCTTTGAAGTACCAAATGTGGCATTTTTATGATGTCTTGTGTAACTATTTCTAAAACTGTTGTTACTTTCACTTTTAGTGTCATATCTAAGAAACTATTCACTAGCCCTGGCTGGTGTGGTTCAGTGGATTGAGCGCTGGCCTGTGATCTAAAAGGTCACTGGTTTGGTTCCTGGCACATGCCTGGGTTGCAGGCCAGGTTCCTGGTTGGGTGCATTTGAGAGGCAACTAACTGATGTATCTCTCACACACCGATGTTTCTCTCTTTCTCTCTCCCTTCCCCTCTCTCTAAAAAAATAAATGAATTAAATCTTTAAAAAAAAAGAGAAGCTATTGACTAATTCAAGGTCACAAAAATATACATATAGCATCCTCAAAATGTTCTATAGTTTCACCCTTACATGTATGTCTTTCATCCACTTTGCATTAATTTTGTATATAGTGTGAAATAGAGGTCTAACTTCATCCTTTTCCCCCCAATTTTTAAAAGATTTTATTTATTTACTCAGAGAGTGGGGAAGGGAGGGAGAAAGAGAGAGAAACATTGATGTGTGGTTGTCTCTCGCACGCCCCCTACTGGGGACATGACCTGCAACTCAGGCATGTGCCCTGAGTGGGAATGGAACCAGTGACCCTTTGGTTTGCAGGCTGGTGCTCAATCCACTGAGCCACAATCACTGACTTCTGATTGGAGTGTTTAATCTTTTTACACTCAATGTATTTACTGATTAGATAGAGTTTATGTCTGTCATATTACTATTTGTTCTCTACATGTCTTATGTCTTTTTTCTTCCTCTATTCTTCCTTTATTTCCTTTTTTGGCATTAAATAGATATTTTATAGTGTAAAATGTTAAGCACCCTTTCATTTCTTTTGCTATATGTGATTGCTATTTTCTTACCCTGAGTATTACAATGAACATCTTCTAGTATGGAGTAATAGTAAGTTGATTTCAAAAGAATGTAAAAAAAAACCCTTTCCTCTTATATAGCTCCATTTCCACCCCCAATATACTTTCATTTTACCATGAAGAGCTCTTTTAGTATTTCTTGTAAGATAGCCATCTCTGTTAGCCATAAATGTTCTGTGCCAGTTTATCTAAAGATGTCTTTCTCCTTATGTTCTGAAGGGTAGACTTACTGTGAATAGAATTCTCTGAGGATGGTCTTTTTCTTTCCACCTTCCAGCCTCCAGGGTTTCCGATGAGGAATTAACTGTAAACTTTACGAAGGATGACTTATGTGCCCTTAATGTCTGCATCTCTCTTGCCATTTTCTCTTTGTCTTGTGAGGGTTCATCATATGTCCTTGTGGATGTGTTCAAGTTTATACTAATTAGGTTCAATTAATTCTTGGATATGCAGATTCGTGTGTTTCATCAAATGTGGGGAGTTTATATCACTCTATCTGCAAATATTCTTTCTGCCCTGCTGTCCAGGGTTCCCCTGACACTTACATTGGGTGGTGATGGCCCACCACTCTCTGTTGATCTTTCTCCACCCTTTATCTTTCTCTTCTTTGGACCAGATAATAAAAATGGACCTGTATTTAAATGTGCCGATCTGCCGATCCCTTCCAGTGAATGTTTTATTTCAGTTACTATACTTTTTTTCTGATTTTTCTATTGTGATAAAATATACATGACATAAAAGTATCATCTTAACCAGTTTTAAGTATGCAGTTCAGTAACATTAATACACTAATCTTGTGGGGCAACCATCTATCTCCAGGACAGTTTTCATCTTGCAGAAGTACAACTCTGTCCCCGTTGCACAGTAAGTCCCCCTTCTCTGCCCCACCAGACCCTGGCAACCACCAGCCTACTTTCCGTACTTACTATTCTGACGACTCTAGGCACCTCGAGTAAATAGAATCATGCAGTATGTGTCTTTTAGTGATTGGCTTCTTTTATTTAGCATAATGTCTTCAAGGTTCATCCGTGTTGTGTGGCATGTGTCTCGGTCCCCTTCCTGTGTAAGTGTGACTAGTATTCCAGCGCATGCATACACTGGCAGGATGGGCGGGGCAGGACACAATGGTGGCCGGACTGCAGTCCATCATGGCGGCCGAAACAAACATGGCGTCTGAACTACAACCCGGAAGAGATGGCTGATGTCAGGTCAGGGCGCGAAGAGAGCCACCAATGATATGTCGCCGCTTTGTTCGGAGGGGACCAATCCCCAGCTCCCACGGAGAAAGCGGACCAGAATAAAATCCTGCCATATTCCCCGTGCAGCGCGGCATTTCTCGGCTCCCCGCTGTGCGGACGAGGTGGGGGGGGGGCCTTGCCTGTGAGCGCAAAGTCCAATAAAAAGCTCTATACTGCCTAATGTTGTGGCTAACTGGCATTTGTTCCTTGGCGGAGTCTAAGAAAACCTTTCATATACCACATTTTGTTCTTTGATTCATCTGCCAACAAACACTTGAGCTGTATGGACAGGAAAGGGAGGACACTCAGGAGATTCTCTCACTGGAAGGATAGTCCCTGCTGGGCCCTGGCTCGTGTGGCTCAGTGGATGGAGTGCTGGCCTGTGAACCAAAGGGTTGCCAGTTCGATTCCCAGTCAGAGCACACGCCTGGGTTGTGGGCCAGGTCCCCAGTAGGGGGCGCATGAGAGGCAACTCCACATTGATGTTTCTCTTCCTCTCTTTCTCCCTCCTTTCCTCTTTCTAAGAATGAAATAAATAAAATATTTTTTTAAGAAAAGAATAGTCCCTGTTTAGCTTTGGCTGTGGGAAGAATGGAAAAGCAAGAAATGGGCCTCCTAAGAATTTAAAACCACCGCCTGAGATGACAAAGATCTGTGGCTACAATTCACACCCCCTACACAGCCCAGAAACCAAGGCTGAACTTTGATTTAAAGTGACAGAGACACCAAGCAGAGGCAGAGAAGACCCTCTTTGGAGGAATCTGCATTAAATATAAGCCTCAGAGAAATCCCACAGAAAAGTGTCCAGGAAACATGAGCTCAAATGACAAATTACTACGAGATGCAGTAAAACGAAACAACAAATTCCGCAAGTTGCTCCCACAAATACATCAGAATCTTCAGGAAATAGAAATGAACAGAAGATGGCATTGAAAATTTGGTAAAGAAATCAGAGGCTGTCAAAATGGTGTGGAAATCAGAATTAAAAACAAGAAAACAGAATAGATGATTGTGAGAAGGAACGGAAATTGTAGACTCAGTAGATGAGTTCAGCGCACATCCGACCATTGGGAAGATCAATGAAGTCAGATGAGTTCACCGAGAGGACAGATTAAGAGTGAAGTGAATTCATCACCAGGAAAAATTATACCCACGTATACCTAACTGATTCACAAGAAACTAGACAATTTGAATTGTCCCATAACTTTTAAAGGCGTCAAATAAGGACATCAGGCCCAAAGTGTCTACGAGCTAGTTCACCAGACAGTCACAGACGTTGGCCGTCTGCCTTAGAGACTAAAAACGTAATGGCTTCTGGACATGGATTCAGTTTGGATTCAACTAATCTAACAGATAAAAATATTTTTACTCAACCTTGGAGATCCGTGAAATTTTGCTTTCCAGCTTGTCTTTTTTTCTGAAGCTAAAACCAACTGTAAAATCTATTCCCCCCTTATTCCATTTTTGTCTTCTCACTATAATGTCTGGTGAGGGAAGCTGCAAAGCTGGCGGGTGCCCTCCCATTTGTCGGTCACGACCCATAAGCAATGATACCGAAAGCCAATGAAATTCAGTGAATTCTGATGAGTCATGCTTATGTAGCCATGATCAATACATTTAAAATGAGCCACCGTGAATTCCACATATGTATTTCCATATTGACCTCTACTTAAACAACTTATAAATAAGCAAGCAAATACATTTGATGTTTCCTTTTGTAAGTATCCTTGTATGCATTAGATATTGTCTTTAAGAATTTTTAAACGATCACTTGTTAGCTGTCATATCAATCATAAGCAAAATATTGAAACATAAAATACTGTGAAAATTATGTCCTACAACAGTGCACTGAGACAAATATAAATATATTTAAATACATTTTTAAGCTTTCGATTTAGAAGACAGATGACCTTGCTTGAAATAACATGAAACCCAAAATTACCACAAATAAATTTTTTTATACTCCCAAATAATACACAAGGCAGCTCCCATGCAGAAAGGTATTTGGTAAGTCACGTGTTCACCAATTTCTGGGGTCTTTAATATTCAAATCAATGGTCACGTCACTCACAGCCTTACCAAGGCACTTGTTTTGGAGCATGGATAAAGTGCAGAGTGGAAACACCCAGGTGGCCAAAACCACCCCCTATCTGTCCAGGGAGGGAGGCTATAAGGAATCATGTGACCAGCGGCCGACCCCCGGCCCAGATGAGACACCCCTTCACCCAGGATTCCTCACGGTGGTACTTACAGCTGGAGAAGATCAGCGGGCAGGAGTGCTCGTCCATGGGGAAGTTGTGCAGCTGCAGCTGGCACTCTGCGTTAATGGTGAGCCTGCGGGGGGTGGGGGGAGCCAAGGTTACTCTCAAGGTCAGCCTGCCAGAACCCAGCAAAGTCACATTACTATGGCTGTGGGGGAAACTGGGGTGGGGGGGGGGATGACAGCACGCACAGCTCGCTCCTGGCGGTGCCACCGTCCTTCAGCGATATCATCTGGTGGCTCGCTCTGCGTTGTGGGATGCTGTACTGCTTTTCACCAGCAGTAGCAGGGAAAATTGCTGTTTGGAAAGTTCCCCCCGTGTCTGGAAACCCAAGCCAAGTCTGGAAGGACGGTGTTACTCTAAGTCCCGGTTTTCAATCAGTTTGGCTGGATTCAATCCTTCCTTCTTTGAAACTGGTGTACATGTCTAAATAGGTAGAGTGCACAACTAATCCACATGTGTGTGGGGGAGAGATGGAAAGCATAACTGCCCCGTCCGTCCGGGAGGCGGCGGCTGTCCCGCATGCTCCCAGGACAGACAGCCCGGGACTGCGAGTTTCTGTAAAGGATCGCAGGACCGGCCACCTCTCGCGCTGGTTTGCTGAGACCCCCCTTCCACATCTTACTCATATGCCTTTAAGACCCATGAGGACACGGCTATTATAAACTCCAGAGCTACCTGTGGTGACTCTCCTGTTGCCGACCCCAGCTGGACAAGGTTATTACTTCCCTGAAGCGTTAAAATTCTCTGCTCTGCTTATGTGGATGCTACTCTGTGCCTTGATTTGGGCTGTGGGCCCTTGTCTACCGTTGTGTATGACAGCTATCTCGGCAGGGCCACCAATCACCTGCCAGTAAGGGCTCATGATAGGAGATGTGGGGAGAGGGAGAGGGGGGTGGAGGGCCGGGGGGAGGGGGCTGGTGGCGCTCAGGAGCCAGGAGGATGCAGGGACATGGGTCAGAGGAATTAGAGGAGTCTACCTCTCCCGAGGCATGCTGAACTTGAAACGCCCTTTAAGACCTTCGGGAGGAGCTATTTTGCCCTGTATAATGCGCACTTTTTTTGCCCACATTTTTGAGTCCACATGGGTTTAGCGCTGAGACGTGGATGTGCATTATACACCGGAGCGCGTCACACGCGGCAAAATACGGCATCACACAGGCTGGGGGCCCCAAGAATCTGGAGTCCAGGAGTGGTGCGTGGGAAAGAGGCACGTGGGAATCTCCGTGGTGGATGTGGCTTTTACAGTCCTGGGAACCAGCGAGCCAAGCCCGCAGGAAAGGGCAGGGTGAGCAACCTGAGGGGGGAGTCAGAGGCAGAAGGGAGAGAAGGGGTGGCGTTCAGAGCAGGGTAGGAGGTGCATGCAGCCAGGAGCCTTCCTGAGGCGAAGGCCTGACGGGGAGTCTGTTGGAGCCAGGCGAGGCCCCAGACCCGGGGTGGGCAGCGTCCCGAAGGTCCTGCCGGGACCCTCATGCTGAGTGGGCGGGAAGGCTGCCTTGGGGACGGGCGTGGCCGTGGCAGGTGTGCGTGGCAGGCTCAAACCACCACTCGGGGAGGCTCTGAGAGACACAGACCCAGGGTCGGACCCCGGGAACACTAGCTCCCCCTAGCGATTTGGGCAGGTCAGCTCCCTCCTCGGAAGCCCACTTTCTCTTCGCTAACCAGATTTCTGCGGGGACAGAGGTGCCGCCAGGAGCGCGCGCGACGCGGTAGCCACCGCAGCCATGAGGGCTGCATGGCGGCCCGCCCACTGCGCTGTTTTCCCCCTTGTGCTCTCAGGTTTGTTAATTTCCTATAATTACATTTGTTAATTAGTGCGCCAAGACATCTTTATTTTCCTAGCTAAGTGGACCCGCGGGTTAAATAGATTAAAGGTAATTTCCACGGCCCACTTGCAGCAGAGATGGAATCTGATGAAGACGCGGGTTGTATTTGTCGCAGGCCGGTCGTGCGCGCGCCTTTGTTTGTACCTGCGTGGCATCTGGGCGCATTTCCAAGCGCCACGCTGCTGCGGCGCGGCGACCGGGGCAGGAGGCAGAACTGCGCGGAGAAAACAGAGCCCCATCCCTCCAGCGACCTAAGGGAGGGACCCAAGTCAGACCCTCGGGGACGCCCTCCCCCAGCGCCTCACCTCAGCGTGTAGAGGATTTTCCCGTCGTTCCAGATGCGGAGGAGCTGGTTCGGGGTGGTGATCCAGTGGGCCTCGGCCGTTTTGGAGTTGCGGAAGATGGTGTCCGGGATCCATATCAGCCCCACCATGTTGCTGTTCAGAGTGAGGATCTTCATGGTGCTGTTGAACCGGAGGCGGCTGTCCGTCCAGGTCTGGGCAAAGAATATATCGATCTGGTATTCCTGCAACAGAGCGACAGGAGAGGCCTGGGGGTTGGATCGGGGGACTTTCTGCAAGTTTCATTTGCGTTGGCAGAGCGTCTCCATGTGTGTCTCTTGCTCCCACCCCCCACCCCACATCCAGCCCCCCTCATTCCTTTCCCTCAGTACTTAGTGCACCGCGCGACTCAACACAGCCCGAATTCAGCACGTGGTAACCAGTGTGATAACATGAACGCGCTCTGGGACTTACACTGCAATAAGCACATGGTGTCACCAGGGGCCAACAGGCGGTAGAACATAATTCAGAGCGTGGACACAGACCTGCATTTCCCAAGGCCAAGCTCTGACCGGGAGCTCGACCTTTGGAAGCCTCCGTTCTCCCCTCTGTGAAATGGGCACAAGGGCAGTGTCCACCTCCTCCCTGGGTTATGAAGCAGGAAGGAAATGATTCTCACAGCCCTTCAGTCGGGCATAGAACAAGTGATCCATAACTGGTGTATGGGTCAGTTACTATTGTTTTCACTCAGGAGTCTTCTCCAACAGCACAAGCCAGATCAAAAAGAGCAGGAAGGCCCTGGCCAGGTGGCTCAGTTGGCTGGAGCACCATCCCGTACACCAAAAGGTTGCGGGTTCGATTCCTGGTCAGGGCACATACCTAGGTTGTGGGTTCGATCCCAAGTCAGGAGCAGATGGGAAGCACCTGATAAATGTCTGTCTGTCTGTCTCTCAATTCAGTAATAAAAGATCTTCAGTGAGGATTAAATAAAAAAAAAAAACAAACAGAAGACAAAAGCAGCGACAGAGAAGTACAGAGCCCGCAGATGCCCAAGGCAAACGCTAATTCCAACAGAAGGCGCAGAGTGAGCGCGAGACGCAGCACTGACACGGTCCCGCAGTCACAGCCCTGGAATGACTGTGCTGTGATCGTCAGATATTGGGGTGGGGATGGCTGCGCCCCAAGGCCCCGCCCAGGAAGCAGGCGGGTCCCAGCAGAATGCACGCACCAGCCCGGGGGACCATCAGCGTCACAAATGAGTCTGGAGACCTGCCCTCTGGGGTGCTGCTTACCCGGGGCACAGGGGTGTCAAACTCATTGTCACCGGGGGCCCCATCAGCCTCTTGGTCACCTTCCAAGGGCCGAAATCATTTTAGGACTGTGTACATGTAACTACTCCTTGACGGCTAAGGAGCTGAAATTCCATGTGGCCCTTTGAAGGCAGCTGTGAGGCTGATGGGCCCCCGGTGACAATGAGTTTGACACCCCAGCTATAAAGGTACCCTGAGTGGAAGGTCAGAGCAGTAACGCGGCTTTCCTGCACACGAAGAGAACCACTGGGTTCCATTTCGTATCCGCCAGCGCAGGTCTCCAGGGGACCCCTGCTTCGCGTTTCCTTCCAGAACAACAGAGTGATTTCCCTGTCAGCGACGCTCACAAGTACTCACCACCACCCCCCAATGAAATCTCGAGAGCGTGAGAACGTAAAACGGTTCAGTGATATTTGAGAGGGAGCCGCACTGGGTGCTTGAGTGAGCATGGTTTTTACTTCGTCTTATTTTCATTTTCACCCTTGGAGACTTGGCCGGGGCTCTTGTGCCTGCCGCCAAGCTGGAAAATCAGGATCCCAGGCTTCAGTGTTTGGTTTTCTCAGCTTGGTGGGTGTTGGATGTACTGCAAGATATGCTAACGAGGCCTATTTAAGGTGCTTGATCGAAGGGTGCAGAGAAGCCTGTTTTTTTTTTCAGCTTGAGGTATGATTGGCATCTAACATTGTGTAAGTGTGAGGCGTACAAGGGGCTGATTTCACAGATGTATATTGCAAATGACCGCCACCATGGTGTTCCCAAATACCTGTCCCATCTCATGGGTAACACTTTCCTTCCTTCCTCCCTCCCTTCCTTCCTTCCTTCCTTCCTCCCCCCTCTTTCTTCCTCTCTGTTTTCCTTCCTTCCTTCCTTCATTCCCTCCCTCTTTCTTTCTTTCTTTCTTTCTTTCTTTCTTTCTTTCTTTCTTTCTCCTTCCTTCTTTCCTTCCTTCCTTCTCTCTCTCTCCCTCCCCCCCTCTTTTCAAGGAGGACATTTAATTCCTTTCTTACCCAAAGTCTATAAATGAGGGGAAAGATGCCCTATCTGTAATTTAATGAGGAGACTTTTTAATCACTTTTTCTTAGCTAGAAAATAGGTGAAGAGGGTAAAGGGGGTCAAACACGTGGTGACAGATGGAGACCAGACTGTATGATGTATCATAGAGTTGTACAGCAGAATCTGTTTGAAAAGATTTTATCTATTTATTTTTAGAGAGGAGAAGGGAGGGAGAAAGAGAAGGAGAGAAACATCCGTATGTGGTTGCCTCTTGCACGCCCCCTACTGGGGACTTGGCCTGCAACCCAGGCATGTGCCCTGACTGGGAATCAAACCGGTGACCCTTTGGCCATTCATGGTCAAAATTAATTTCCAATTTGCATTTCACCTTCGGCCTTCAGGACTCCTTGGGACACACTGAGATGTAGCGGGCCCTCAGCCCTGCAGATCTCTACATGACGTAGGGCTGGAGGGGCCGCTTAATGAGCACGAAGCACCTCTGGAGGGTGGAAGTCTGGGCGAGCAGACCGATGCAGGAGGACCTGAGATGCACAGTGGCCAGCACAGAACACAGTCCCAGACGCTGACTCTTGTGCCCTGCGCGGCCACCCCTGGTGTCAGTAAACACAGTGTCAGTCTGAGCTTGTCACCCAGGGGAGCGACGGCTGGCCTCACTTGGAAATTAGAAAAGCCATCCCCATGAGGACTTGCAAGGTGGGACAGGCACGCCGCCAGCCGCCTGGGTGCAGGGTTCAGGGTGCCATGTGAGGACAGCAAGAAGGGACAACGGGACACAGTATATGAGGCAGGGCCTGGAGAGCAGTTAATAAAAATAGACAGGGGCTCCAAAATGGGCCAGAGTTGAGAACCTCTGACCTAGAAAGACGACAATAAGTAACGCGCAGACTTGGCTCAGCTCAGGGACGAGGGGTCCCGGAAGAGAGACGTTTACACAAAGTGGTGCTTTGTAACGTGACAAGAAGACATTTCTGGGGCGTCACGAATCTCTCTCCAGCTAAAAATCTCAGATTCCCCACTATTTAAGAAAAGCCTGTAATTGAGAAACTGGGGTAAAAAAGAAGAGTGTGCTGAAATTCACTACTTTCTCACACAAATTAGTAAAAATGAAAAACACTGCTTCACACAACCGCTCTCCCAGTGGGATGGTAATAGTCAGAGGGAAATCATGTGTCGTGCAGAAACCCATCCATAAGGGAACGGGTTCCTTGTTATCTGGGGGACTTCTCTCACATGAAAAATACACATCAATTAAAAACACAGAGTGTGATGCCAGGTAACAATCTTAGGTATTTTTTTTATTGATTGATTTTAGACACACACACACACAGATTTGTTGTTCCACTAACACATTCATTGGTTTCATCTTATATACGCTCTGACTAGGGATCGAACCCACAACCTTGGTGTGTTGGGGCAATGCTCTAACCAACTGAACTACCCAGCCAGGGCCTATAAACTTAGACATTTTAAGGCATCGATGATCATTTCACGTTTACTGTGCACTCACCAGGTGCCGGCCGGGCATTATACATTATTTGACAGATATTCTTTCTTTAATCTGCCCAACAACTGTCTAAGGTGGATTTTATCATTTTCTCAATGTTCTATCCAAAGATGGTGTCAATAAAAAGTTGCACATTATTTTCAACTAGAGGACCACGGAATCATTTTCCCTTTTTTGAAGCAACTGATCGATCTTTCTCTCACCTCAGCGTTTCTCTCCCTTTCTCTCCCCCATCCTCTCTCTCTCTCTCAAATCAATAATGTTAGAGTTAAGTCGTTCAGGAAACCGGAAGGATGCATAGCGCTAAGGAGCAGGGTTTGTTAGCGGGAGTAAGAGGGGAAGGTGGAGCCAAGCCAGGGAGGCTGGGGAGCCAGCCAATGGAGGTTAGGACTCGCCCAGAAGTTCTCAGGGCGGGGTTTTTAAGCGCAACCCCCTCCCCCCAAGCAAAGGGTAACTGTTTGTCATGTCGGAGTCTGATTGGCTAGAGCTGGTTGCTGGGTGCCGGTTCTGCTGCCCCTTGTTCTTGATACATCTGTTCAGGCTCAAGTTAGAGCTGCATCCTGTGATGCTGGGTAGGCCGACCCCAGACCTCAGGCTTAACCAGGCATCTGTTTGTCCTGGGTAGGGCTGGCAGGCAATATCCCGCCTGGTGATTTTCCATTCCTCCTAGGCCTGCCTAGGCCTGTCAAATAATGATAATAGTAATAATAATAATAATAATAATAATAATAATAATAATACCCATATCCTTGGGTGATGATTTTTAAGAAAACACCCTGTAGAAACTGCAGTGAGTTTATGAGTTTTCCAGATCTGGAGTTCTGTGTTCAATATGTATAGTTCAACATGATCAGGCATGTTCCGGCCCCTCTTACCGCTGTGGGGATTGCCTAGCAGACACAGAATTTGCATCTGTGCACTGGAAAGTGAGCGTTTTGCATGATTTTGAGAGGGCTTATTGGTCTTCCTCCCGGTGTGCTGGCTTCTGTCATCAGTTACAGGTTGTTAAAACGTAACGTAACCCACTCTATCGTCTGCTTTTCTAAAATTTCCAGTTGGCTTTTCTCTTTATCATCTGTGTATTTGCTGAAAAATTTTTATTTTAACACTTATAAAGGGAGTAATGACAATCGTTTTGTTTAGGATTTTAAAACTATCTGCCTCGGTATTTTTGTTTTTTAATTTTTAAAATTAATTTGAGAAGGAGAAACATCAATTTGTTGTTGCACTTATTCGTGCATACATTGGTTGATTCTTATACGTGTCCTGACCAGGGATCGAACCCTCAACCTTGGTGTATGGGGATGATGCTCTGACCAACTGGCCAGGGCCCTGCTTCAATAAAATAATTCCAACATCTATTTCACATTGGACCAGGGAGGTCTGTTCGTTGTCCTTTCTAATAGGAGTTGAAATGTTCATGGTTTTTCCCCATGCCAAGCACGTTTTTCTTGTATTCTTCTCATTGTAAATTTTATGTTATGAGACTCTAGGTTTTTCTTCTATTCTATAGAAAATATACATATTTTTGTTTTCAGCAGGCGACCAGCCCGGTTCCAGCGGCAAGTTCCAAGCTGTTCCGGTGTCCCGTGGTTACAATGTAAGTCATTTACAACGTAAGTTACAATGTATGGACTAGCTAACCTCTCCGGTTGCCCTGCAGATCTGCCCGGAGTGTGTCTGGGACTTCCGTGGGGCTCTCTCAAGTAGGGCAGTTCTGCAAGTCTTTGATTTGCTAACTATGATCAAGTCCACGAATAAACAGATCAAGGTAAGACCAGGAATAATTATATAAGCATTTCTCACGGGGTCATCTTCTCGACCACTTGCACGGAAAGGGGCCCTATGTTAAGCCTGGCCAGCTCGGCGGAGGGTGTATGCCGGGCTTGCAAACTCAGAGACCAAAACTAAGCAAAAAGGTTGGTCTGCAATGAAAAGTTTTTAACGAAAAGCAGCCCATGGCAGGCCATGTTCTAGGCTGGTATCTTCCCTGACAAAAGTCAGTCTTTCCCTTAACTGAGCCTGTCTGTGGATGTTTTTGCATCTAAGACAAGCTACCTTTGGGATGTCCGAGTAATTTCCTTCTTCTGGACCCCTCAAAACACAGCCGCCTCCCCAGAGGGAGGCCACAAATCCCCTCACTGTTACTGTTACCCTCTTAACTGCTGACTGTTAACTACCCTGTGCTCATCTGTATAAAAGAAGTGTGTGTCTATCATGTTACTTTTTATCAATCCCAGAGGCTTCCCTGCTTTGCTTTCTCCCGCCTCCCCAATCTCTCACCAATGGGTTTCACGTGACCCCCTGCTGTCGTCTTCTCCTTTGATTGTAATTTGATTGTAATGTACAAAGCAAGGTGCAAAACGGCTCTTCCCAGGAGCATTTTCTCAACCCCTCAATCCACTGTTGAGGTTTTGCTTCCCCGCAATTGTCATCAGTTTGGCTCAAATAAACTCACACAAATTCTCCACAGGTTGGAACGTTTGTTTTGCTGACACCTACTTTCCTCTCTGATCTACCCAGCACTTTTTGAACTGCTTGTGTTCTCTTGGATGGACCTCTGGCCAGACACGTGGGGCTCTATCACAGGCTGTCCCGTCCTTGCCCTGGGGGGGGGAGGGGGAGGAGCGGGAAAGAAAGCATGGGATTCAGCTCAGGACTGCAGCGCCAGCTAAGGAGAGGGAGGACTTCAGGTCCCAGAAGCTGCCACAGCCAGCAGTGACGTGGAATTTCTTGGGGACTCAGATAGGAAAGAACAGAAGAAATGGGGAAGGAAATGGGAGGATTTCTAGTCTCTAAGAATTAGGAGTTCTTTTGCAACTCTTCGAGCCAGAGAAGAGGGCTTATTTTTAGAACTTGCATTGTCTGCAAAAACGGTTCAGACGTCCAGATTTCAAGCTGCCTTCCTAATTATCTGCAAATAATGACAGCTGTATTTGTTCTTCCCCCACAGTGCCATTCTCCCTGTTTTAGGAGCGGGATTCACGGTGGGGTCTGTTTCTGTCGCACTTGAACTCATCTGGAGACTTGGGGATCACAGCCCAAAGTTTGCAGGTTGCACCAGACCCCCCGCCCCCCATGTTTGTCCCCAACCCTGTGGGGCTGGCTAGGTTTTTCTGCTCACAATCTCAGCCTGTCAGCAGTCTCCTCCTGAATCAGCAGATGCTCCCGATGCTCTATTTGAATTGCATGCCACCCCCACCACCCCCTCCCCCGTCCTGCTCATTTGGTTTAGCGCATAGCAACTAAACACACAGACACACACGCGTGCCTGCACATGCAGTTTTCTTATTGACGATCTTTCAGTGTCTGTGTCTTCTCTTGAAAATGCAGCTCCGCAAGGACAGGGCTTCTGGTCTGTTTAAACGACTGACGGACTCCACGTACTGAGAATAGTATCCAGTACCTAGTGGGGGCTCCATCAACGCACAGGCGATCGAGTGCACACTTCACTGCCCACTGAGTGCAAACGACCCTGAAGTGTCTCCAGCTCTCCAGCCCTCCCCTCTGACTGCTTCTCTCTCCAACGCCCCCATCAGTTATTCCGATAAGTGTGCTCGCGTGGCTACATGAGTTACATTGTTCTCTTTTTCGGCAGATCTTTCTGGTGTAATGTTGTGATTCTATTCAAATTCCTTCCCTACATTCTCAACCAAATTCTATTTACATCACGTCTCCAGTGTCTGCTTATTCCTTATCTTGTAGCCATGCCTCTGACCTAGTCTTTGGTACAGATTGAGGGAGTTGTCACTGATTTTTGTAGCAAAAAAAGGGCAACATTAGTAGCGGTCTGGAGCTTCCATGGGTCAGTCATCCAAATTCACGTGTGTTCAATGAATGCACGTTCAGTGACTTGTGCTTTAAGCCCTTCATTCAGAGTCGAGGTTTTCTACGCTTGTACTCCTAGAAAATGACTGACTGATATCAATATTATTAGGTGGGAAAAAGTGTAATCTACCCATAGCAGTAGATCTCCCTGTTGCTATGGAAATAGACCCGATTTACGGTCCCTTTGTCCCTGGTCTGAAAGCACTGCTGTTTGGCGCTGTTATAGAAATAGTCTGCGTCCCGGTGGCTATGGCAACGGCTTGCAGGCAGTTGCTCTCACCTCCCGGCTTGCCTCCCATCCCTGCACACTGGGATGCAGTCCCGGTTTCAGGTAACTGAGGTGGGTTTTATCTAGGAAATCATTAGGGCCAGGTACCTGTTCTGACCTTGGTGGACACACGCCTCAACATGCGAGGTGTCCGTTATCTGGGAGGCACCACCCTGCCCCCTCTCTGTCTCACACACATGTGCGCGTGTGCACACGCACACATACACAATCTGGTCCATAGTCAAGGAAAGAGGACAGCACCCAAGGATGATGGTGGGCCCCGTGGGGTGGCCATCCCAGCGACCCCCAGATCCACACCTGTGCAGGGGAATGAAGTGAGGTCACGCTTTCAACCTCATCCCAAACGCACATGTGTCTGCCTTTCAAGCCACCTCCAAGGGGGTCTGTGATTTTGACAAGATTTAGAATATGACAAAAGGACAAGGCCTTTGTTTTCTGTAAAATGTGTTCATTGAATGAGAAACTTGTGAAATGGAAAGCGGTGTTTTCCAGTGAGCGCATCTGCTACCGTATTGATGGGCGTCACTAAGGTTCAAGGACAAGGGTGCAGATCGCACATGGGGTGACTGTGTGGCTGATGGGGTGCATGAGCCGCCACTAAGCTAGTATGTCATCTGGGCTTGCACAGGTATGGCCTACGAAGCATTAAGACTCACGATGATCTCCGATAAAGTTAAGGCAACAGCCTAAAAGTATGAGTGATACCTAAGCTAACATGGGAAGCCACACTTCTCCTGCAGCTCAAAGCCATTAATCACCAATCCACTTTCCTAAGTATGGGTTATTTTTAACTTTCATCAGTTGTGGAAAGTTGCCAAATAGCCTGGGAATTTAGTGCAAATAGCTTGTTAATGAATTATAAATATATATTTCTAAAAGATCTATAAAATCCTCTGTGAATATTAGCATTTCTATAATTACTGTGAAAAGTACTATAAAAACATAAGGGAACTTTTGTCACTGTTTGGCACTTGTAATTCACTGTACAATTCAACAAACTGTCGATGCATTTTTTATGTGTTGTTATTTATTTTCTTAATAACTTCTAACTTAAGGAAAGTTTCGGATTCACAGAATTCTGTACACCCTTCACCCAGTTTTTCCTGTTATTAACATCTTACATTCGTATGGTGTATTTGTTATAATTAATGGACCAATACCGATATATCATTAACTAAAATCCATATTTTATTCATATTTCCTTAATTTTTACTTAGGATCCTTTTTTTAATAAGTCTCAGGATTCCACCCGGGGCACCACAGTGCTTGCAGTCATTACATCTTACGTTCCTCCTGGTAGCGACCGTCTCAGGCCTCCTGTGATTTTGGGGACCTGGTCCCTTCTGAGGAGCACTCGTTAGGAATCTGGGAGAATGCCCTTCGATTGTGGTCTGTCTGACGGTTAGACCTGGGTCACCGGGAAGAAGGCCACAGGGGTATAGCGCCCGTCTCAGCATAGCACATCCAGCGAGTGCTCCCGCCGTGAACACCCACTGCCAACTTTGACCTTGGTCACCTGGATGAGGCCATGAGTGTCAGTTTTCTCTCCTGGAAAGTTACTTCTCTGCCCCCTTTCTGTACTCTTATCTTTAAAAAAGATTTTATTTAGTTTTAGAGAAAAGAGAAGGGAGGGAGACAGGGAGAGAAACATCAATGTGTGGTTGCCTCTTATGCGCCCCCTATTGGGGATCTGGCCCACAACCAGGCATGTGCCCTGACTGGGAATCGAACCACTGACCCTTTGGTTCTCAGGCACGGGTGCTCAATCCACTGAGCCACACCAGCCAGGGCTTGTACTCTTATTTTTTTTTTTTTTGTTTTGAAGGAAATCAGTAAGCCAGTCAAGTCAGATGAGGAGAGCTAAGTTCTACCTCCTGATAAGGAGTATCTACATAAATTATTTATAATTTTTCTGTATGGAAAATTCGCCTCTTTCCCTTTCATTTTTTATCAGTATGGAATCGGGAACACAGTCAGGCTCCAACACGGTTGTTCCCTGGTCCACGATGAACCGAGTACATGACGGGGGTCTCATAAGGTCATAACAGCGCTGAAAAAGCGTCCATCGCCTGGCCCCGCCGCAGCCGTCACCTGTGGGGGTGCGGCGCCTCGCTTACCAGGTCCACAGAGATGCTGGAGCAAACCACCTGCGTGCAAGCGCAGCCGGTGCAGTCATGTCCAGCGCGGGAGGCTTGATTGACGGTGCTCGTCAGCGACTGGTTTGTGCGTTCCTGCTGCTACCGTCTCACCATTACTTACAGATCCCTTTCTCCACCCATCCAACAGCTGTGCGCTGCCAGACAGAGCCGAGATGCGCCGCAGCAGCCTCACCGGCCTCGTTTCTCACGTGCGCTGATGCATCACAGTCTGTTGTGCTCGATGCGATCTCGCGACGCTTCGTCGTGTGGCGTGTGACAGCCACCTGCCGCACAGGCTGGACCACCCAGCCCAGGGCGTGCGGCGCGCTGTGCAGTCCAGGTGCGTGAGCGCCTCCGTGACGTCCGCGGGGCAAGGAGCGCACCGGAGGACGCGTTTCTGAGAACGCACAGTCGTCGTTAGGCAGCGCGTGTTTGCACTTATTTTATGCCATGGCTTGTAATCCAATTCCACTTCTTGTATTTTTGGTATAGAGTCTCCCAATCCTTGGTCGTGAGGAACTCTTTCAGTTGGGCCCATGGCGGTTTTGACATACTGTCACTGGTGCGTGCTTTCTGGGAATATTTCCTTCCCCAGTACTCGAATCGGCCGTTTTTCCCAAGAAGCCCCAGTTTGCAGCCTTTGATTGCAGATTGGTGCTGGAAATCAGTGTCTGCTTCTAGTTACACCTGTCGCTGCTGGGGTGTCCTTGTCCGAGGCCACCTTAGCCGATCGCCTATGACACACATTTATTTATAAATGTCCCCATGTAAGACCCTGCATCTGTATTAAACTAAATATCAGCCCACGCAGGTCTTCCCAGCCCCTCCACCAGCCCACTGGTAAACTCTCATTCCGCCCTGAGAACCCCACCCCCTTATCTGCCTTCAGGGACTCTCTCAGCTGCTCCATGGGATGGTACTGAAGCATGGTCTCAGAATTTTTTTCACTTTGCAATTGCTTTCTTTCTTTTTTTTTTAAATCATTATTCAAGTACAGTTTTCTGTCCTTTACTCCCATCCCAGCCCACCCATCCAGCCCTCCGCACCTCCCTCCCATTTCCACCCCCCCCTAATTTTTGTCCATGTGTCCTTTATACTTGTTCCTGTAAACCCTTCCCCCTTTCCCCTGAAATTCCCTCCCCTTTCCCCTCTGGTCACTGTCAGCCTGTCCTCTATTTCAGTGTCTTCGGTTATATTTTGCTTGTTTGTTTGTTTTGTTGTTTAGGTTCCTGTTAAAGGTGAGATCATATGGTATTTGTCTTTCACTGCCTGGCTTATTTCGCTTAGTGTAATGCATGGCCTCAGAATTTTAAACCACATCCCCATGGGACACGGCTTTGTCAGCCAGAGAGTGCAGGGCTTATGTGCAGGTTTGGGCTTTGTTTTTAGTCTCATGGACTCTACTTATTTATAAAGTTAGTCAGGACAGTAGGTTTTGTTTCTTTTATCTGTAATATAATTAGAATGTTTTTGTATATTCTGCCGCCAATACAGGGAGTGAAGGCCATGACTGGATGGACTTAATAGAATATAGAAGACAGGAAGTGCCCATGAACTCAAAGACAGATTATCCAGATTGAAGGATAAAGAAAGAAAACAGCCCTGGCTGGGAGGCTCAGTTGGTTGGAGCATCATCCCATGCACCAAAATGTGGTGGGTTTGATCCCTGGTCAGGGCACATGCCTGGGTTTTGGGTTCAATTCCCGGATGAGGCGCATATGGGAGGCAACAGATTGATGTTTCTCTCTCTCTCCTCCTGCCTCTAAAATCAATAAACATACCCTCAGGTAAGGATTAAAAAAAAAAGCAATAAAGAAAAACAAAAATGTACACAGACTTAGGGACTTGTGATATTCCAATACTTGTATAAGTGGAATCTAAGAAAAAGAGCAGAGAGGTAGAATGAGAAGGAAATCATTGCAGAAATAATGTCCAAATAGCCAACCTGGACAGAAGAAAAAAATCAATACCTAAGATGCACAGGCAACTCCCAGCATGACAAACAGGAAGAAGGTCTTGTCTAGATACAGCAGAATCAAACTGGTAAAAGCCACAGGTATAGACAAATCTGGAACACAGTGAGAAATAAAAGACATGCTGTATGCAGGGCATAAGGATTCCACGGAACGCGCATTTCACCTCAGAACTATGGAGGCAAGGGAACAATGGAACAGCTTTCGAGTGCTGAGTGAAGACTGTCCAGCAAGAACTGCACATGAGATAAAACAGCTTTCAAAAGTTAGTGCAAAGACATTTGCAGATAAAGGGAACAAAGAGTTCACTGGAGACAGACCTGCACCACAAGATATGACAACGGGAATTCTTTAGGCTCAAGAAAAAATGATCTTCTATGAAAAGCTGGGAGAGCTTCAGAAATGTTTGTATGTGTGTAAACAAAAACACTCAGGTTTAGATTTTCCTTGTCAGCATATTTGCATAAACAAAAACACTTGATGTTTATAGTTTTCTTGTTAATTTCTTTATAAAACATATGACTATTTTGAGCAACAGTATACTTTCCCACATATAATATATGCAAATAGAATGCATATAACAACTAGAGCATAAGGTATAGGGGAGGGAGAAGTAAACAGACTTACACTTTGAGATTTTTACATTTCTATGAAGTCATACAACTAATCATAAAGAGATTGTGAACACTTAAGGATGACTATTTCAATTCCTAAAGCAAGCACTAAAATGTACTGAAAATACCATACATAAAATGACCTAAAATAAACTTGTATTCTAACAACATTAAAATAATACCCCCAAATGTAGGAACAAAGGAACAGAGGAACATAAATTAGGAATAGCAGCAAAAATTAATGAAAGTGTAGACCTAAACTCAATCCTATCAAAGATGTCCTGAGTCATTATTTCTCAGGAGAAAATCAAATCACAGCACAGGAAGATCCATGACGCACTTACTAGAGAGATTATGAAAAAATAACAACAAGACCGCATGTCGGTGAGGATGCTGGGTGATGAAAGGCCTGCAAATTACTGGTAAGAATAGAAGGGGTGCGGTCACCCTTGAAAATGATTTGTCAGCATCATTTAGCCTGTTCCTCACACTCTACCCCAGTGATGTTCAACCTCGTTCACCTCCTGGCACACATAAACTAATTACTAAGATTCTGTAGCACACCAAGAAATATATTTTTTGCCAATCTGACAAAAAATAGGTAGAATTTTGACTCATTCAGAGTGAACGACTATTGTTGTGTTGGCTGTTGTCACTGTTTTACTTGACGATCTAGGGGAAAAGAGATCCGTGCTGGTGACTAGTGAGGGGCTGCACGCTTTAAAAATCCTTGCAGCACACCGGCTGGAAATTGCTGCTCCACCCAAAGAAGTGAAAATGTATGTCCATGTAAAGATTTGCATGAAATGTTCAGAGTGGCATTATTCCTAACAGCCGGAAACTGGAACCGACCCAGATGTGCATCAGGTGGATAACAAATTGTTGCGTGTCTGTGCTATAAAATATAAATGAGATAGGAGGTGAACTATTGACCTACAAAACAATGAGGAGGAATCTTAAAAGCATAGCATGACGTGAAGTGAAAGTTGTCAAATATAATTAACTATGTACTGAATCGTTCTGACACAGGACAGTGAGGAGCTTGGAAGACTCCTTGGTGAGTGGAATGGGGAAACGGAGGCAGGCAGCTGAACACCATGGCCAAGCAGTTTATAGAAGATACAGAAGGTCACCTCCCTGGAGACGACATCCAGCTGAAGCTGCACTTCAGCTCCAGGCTCAGAAAAGCAGGCAAACCAGCTCTGGATACACTTTGACTGCTGCATCCTCACTAAGTCTCCCCCGACCGACCCCCCAGATCTGGGGCTTTCCCCTGTTCTTAGGAGAACCCTTGCGACTAGATCGGGCAAACACATACCAGGACCATCCCCCGCCTTCCGATCCTACGTTGCTCACATCTGCACACTCCCTTTTGTTACGTGACGTAAACTTTACAGGTGCTGGGGGCTCTGATGTGGGCATCTTGAGGGTGGGACATCATTCTGCTGACCCCAAAGGAAGATATAAAGAGTTTAAATAAAATACTTATATCAAAAGTAACCATTTAGAAAGAACAACCAGTCATTGGAACAAATGATGTTACACTAGGAATGCAAAGTTGGCTCAACCGCAGAAATTACATCGGAAAGCAGAAAAGATACAGGCTTGTCTGAGCATTGAAGACAAACTTTTCTTCATGCATAGCAAATATTAATAGTAATTGATAACAAAATATTTTAATAATTAAGAGGTATAACTCTAAGTGTGTAAACGTGTTTGTGTTTAGTCCATTTCAAAGTTATGAACTACTACCAAATTATTCTCCAAAGTGATTTACCAACCCCTAATTCCTTCAGGAGGAGACAGAAGTTGCTACTTGGGCACAGGCTCTCCAATATTTGGTATTTGCAGATTTTTTAAGATCAGTCATCTGATAAAAGCAAATATTATTTCCCTGTTTACCTTTGGATATTTCTGTTTAGGGATGCATTTCTCTTCTTCTCCTCTTTCCCCCACCCCACCCCCTCTCCTCTTCCTCCTTGGTTTTCTCATTCTTCCTCTCCCTCTCCTTTTCCTTCCCCTTCTTCTTTTTTGGTAAATCAGTCACTGATTCAAGTTATCTCTTCTCCAAGTCCCCTGTCCATAACCTTGTCTTATTTTTCTATTGCGTCTTCCTTTCATTCCCCTAGTTGATTAGTAGGAGTTCTTTATGTTTTGTGAATGACATTTTTTATTATATGAGTTATATGTGTGTTCTCTAGAAAATCTGTCATACATGCACATGAGTGACATTGTTCACTGCTACATTATTCTAATCCTAAAAACAAGAAGTTCGAAACTACCTAATTGAGTCATGACTGGTGTGGCTCAGTTGGTTGGAGCGTCCCAAGTCCAAAAGGTTGAGGGTTCAATTCCTGGTCAGGGCACATACCCAGGTTGTAGGTTTGATCTACGGTTAGGATGCATCTGAGAAGGCAACCAATTAATGTGTTTCTCCCTCACATTGTTGATGTTCATCTCACGGTTTCAGTCTCTTTCTCTTTCTCTTCCCCTCTCTCTAAAAACAGTGAAAAATGTCCTCACGACAGCCGAGGGGAAAAAAAAGAAACTACCCAATGAACTGTGGTCAAACAACAGGATGGTGCCCAGCAACCGAATGAATGAAGGAGACAGGACCCTGCATAGCAACCAAATGAATGAAGGAGACCCACACGTGTGAACACGGCTTTCTAAACTTAGAGATGAGTGTGACAGCTGCAAGTTAAGAGCCCTCATGGACTATTATATCATTTGTGTAAATCTGAAGACACACCAAGCAATACTATAGATTTTAAAGATAATAGAACTAGTTAATGGAACTAAGAATACAGTGATGGGAAGAACAGACCCCGGGCTGATGACGTGGTTGGTTCTGAACAGACCGGTGTAGATAGGAATTAGGAGGCAAACAAAAGTGATTTTAGTTTTACATCAACTATTCTGGTTTTTTTTTGAAAGGAAATTAAAATTAAACAATAAAAAATTCTCTCTTCTCTATCTTAAAGTTGTTTGAAATGACTGACTTAAAATTGATTTTTAAAGTATCTTCCCAAGTAGACCAAGTTTTATAATGAACCCAATTAAAGACCTACGTAGATAGCCTTTGACCCAGGGTATCATTGGAAATAAACACACAAGATAGCTATTTTGAAGGATATCGGAAAAAGTATTTCTTATATTTTAGCAGCTTTCTCCTTCAGATATCAGAAAAGGTCATAGTGAATACATACCCACACAAACTTATGAATCATTCATGACAAAGGTCACGAGGATGTGGAAAAAAGGGTATTCTTTCCAGTATTCTGTTACATTAATATTTTATTTTTCTGTGGCCTACTTCATAGATTAACCCTCCTCCTGCTTCTGACAAACCCCACGGGAAGAGAAAGAATGGATATAAAAAGGGTGCACTTTTCAAGTTCATAAGATGATGAAGACGTAAAGAAATAAGACTCATACTAAAGCTAACTCGCCTTTCACTCTTCGAGTTATGAAGCATATGGTTACAAAAACATTGTCCAACTTGAAGCCTTTGAAAATATTTTTAATATGGCTGAGAAAAGGTCAGCGATTGTTTAAATGATCTCTTTTTTCCTTTTTTCACTTAGAAAAGGCAACTGGTGAGTGAGTGTGGGATGGCCAAAGCCTGTGGATGAGGGTAACACCTGTGAGATGGCAGACTTGGGAACTCTGAGCACCTGCTCCTGCTAGTCTAAATCCCTCATAAAACGAGGGTCTGAGTCGGGGATTTTATGAAGGTCACTGAGGTTGAACTTCAGAAGGAAGTAAATAATGCATTTGTGCCATCTAAATAATCCAACCCGAATCGTTAAGATGGTAGAATTGAAGCCCTGGCTGGCGTAGCTCAGTGGATTGAGCATGGGCTGCGAACCAAAGCGTCGCAGGTTTGATTCTCAGTCAGGGTACATGCCTGAGTTGCAGGCCACGGCCCCCAGCAACCGCACATTGATGTTTCTCTCTCTTTCTCTCTCTTTCTCCCTTTTTCTCCCTCCCTTCCCTCTCTAAAAAACAAATAAATACAATCTTAAAAAAAAAAAGATGGTAGAATTGTTCCAAACGGGAGAACGGGTTGATGAATGATTCCATAGGAAAAGGTGTTCGTTAACGTCACTCAAACGCATCTGAAAGGTCAGGCTGGTTCCCATTTATTCGGAACTTGATGTTCAACAGGGAGTAAGATATCAGAACATTTCAATTAGCAGCTGATTGCTCTTGCAAATCCTCAGGGCTGTAAACATCCGAGAGACTCATCCCAGTACCCCAAGCCACTGAGCACTTTTGTGGTATGTATTCTGGACTAAAATCAGACTTAAAAGATAAGACGAAGCTCTTACTCTAAGCCTGTCCCTAGGGTCTTAGTCATTGTTGCCTACGGTAGCTTCGTGAACTTCATTTTACCCTCTCTCTTGTGACTTCACGTAGCCCCAAACCGCTTCAATGTTTGCCCGTTCAAACGTGTATATGGCTGACCTTTTGTGTCATCACTTCCCGTATAATGACCTAACTGGACTTTCATTCTGTTCTTGTAAGAAATATTCCAACAGAGGTGACTTGGTGGCAGATCAGGGTGCTCCCGAGGCAGAGGGAGAATAGTTGCTGTGACTCGCAGAAGGCAGCCATTTGAATTCTCAGACTCGGGAGATCTGCAGGTTGAGTGGTGTGAGTTTCCTCAGAGAAGGATTCAGCCACTGGCAGAGCAACTCACTTCTTTTTTGCAACTCACCTCTTTTTTTTTAAGATTTTATTTATTTATTTTTAGAGAGGGGAAGGGAGGGAGAAAGAGAGAGAAACATCAATGTGTGGTTGCCTCTCACGTGGCCCCCACTGGGGATGTGGCCTGCAACCCAGGCATATGCCCTGACTGGGAATCGAACCCGCGATGCTTTGGTTGGCAGCCCGCACTCAATCCACTGAGCTATGTCAGCCAGGGCTACAACTCACCTCTTTACTGTTATAACAGACTGTGTATCATCTCTTTTGCCGGCCTTCCATTATTTTTTAAATTTCAGGATTAAAATTCAAACAGCTTAAAGTGCTATTAAAAAATGGATGTTATGAGTTCAAATTTTATCACTTATTTGCCTTTTGGTGGAGATGATAGTTGTTGTTGTTGTTGTTGTTTAATTTTACATGGGGGAAAAAAACTGAACTCCTCCATCCTCCCTGTAAATTTTCAATAGACTCTTTCAGAATTTAATTCTTTCTGCCCTTTTCTATGAATTCATTGGTGGGAGTTCTTAAATTCACAAAATGGTAAGTTCTACCCCATAATTAAAAGTAGTGAAGAGATGACAAAAATAAAATACAAGGTCAATGATGTTCCTCCTTGCATTTGTTCCTGGGAGGCGTCTTGCAGGGCTGAGCTGCTCTGGCCCCCTCATCCTTATCCAGCCTCCTCGAACAGCTCCCTCCCTGGCTCCAGCAGATCCTCTATAAAATCGGGAGCTGGACAAGCCCATCTCAGAAGTTTCATCCAGGTCTGTAATTGTCCAGCTCTCTGGACATAAGGATATGTTTGTTGATTTGAGAAAGAGAGGAAGAGAGAGAGAGAGAAATATTGATGTGAGAGAAACATCTATTGTCTGCCTACTATACATGCCCTGACTGGGGATCGAACCCGCAACCTTTTGGTGCATGGAACAATGCTCCAACCAACTGAGCCACCCAGCCAGGGCTCATGTTACTACTTTTAGTGTGACTGCTGACAACATACAACATAGGTTATGATAAAATTATCTTGAGTTGCCAGAGGCAAATCAATTCATTAACCTTTAGTTCATTAAAAATTGAATGACTTTTTTCTTGAAGCACTGTTTTTATTTTTTTTTAAAAAAAGCAATTACAGCATGGAACAAAGTATGCATCTCATTAAATGAAGACTTCATATCTGAAAGTCAAACCTGAGCTGAATTCCTGAGTTATATTACAAGAGATCTGTTTGTTTGCTTTTTGGACCACTTGATGAAATCAATTTTACGCATGGTTTTACATCAAAGCTTTTGGTTATTTTTAAACTTATGCCTACCAGAGATGTCATGGATTCCTTGGGGAGAATGACTGCACAAGAAAACAAAGGAAAAATGTGCATTACTTCATTCACTCGCTCAGTCCTTAATTCCCTCAGTCCACACCAGGCTAGCCATTACAATATTGTCGCTAAGAATGATGTAATCTTCTATCTCTTTTCTCTGCTCTTACAAGATTTCCAGCTCCTTGCAAAATCCCCTTCTCTGCGCCACAGACTGTGTGCAATCTAATCTACTATCCTTTTATTATCTAGATCTAGTCTATGATCACTTCCTGGGGTAAGAATACCCGAGTTCAAACCTCGGATGCGCTCAGGCATCCGGTGACGTCAGTTTCTCTCTTCCTGCTCTCTACGGGCCTGGGGTCACACGCCATCTGCCAGCAAAGGACGTGGCACTGTGATGGGGCCCGGGAGACACACGGAATGCAGGGCGTGGTCACAACACCTTCCTGAGGGAGCGAGACGAGGAGCTGCTTATCCCCCGCAATCAAAGATTTAGAGAGGAGCAGTCCTTCCACCAGAAGAAATCGCTCTCAGAGCAAAGATGCTCATCAAGAACAAAGACGGAGATTACAAAATGCTAAAAAAGGCCCGTTCACCGAGAAGACAGTCGTCCTCAGCACATATTTAACCAACAACAGAGCTGCATCTACGCAGCGGCAAGCTTCAAGAGACAGACAAATAAGTTCACGATCCTAGCCAGGGGCTTCCACAGCGCACTCTCAAAAACTGATTTTCCCGTAAGTCAGAAAAATGAGGAAGACGTAGAATAATGGAACACATGCCATCAGCCGACAGGATTTGAAGGGTGTAACGGGGCATGCCTCCCAGGCTGGTGGCTTCCTGGGTGGTGCTTTCTGCTGGGCATACCCGCTGTGCTCTGGAGCAACGGTGAGGGTGAGCTCGCAGGAGAAAGCACGCAGCTCGCAGGCCAGGAGCTGCGGAGCCGGGAGAAAGATAAGGAACGATGGGGGTGGGGGGGGTGGGGGGAGGGGCATGATGATCGGCCTCCACAGGAAGGACTGTCCCATCCAAAATGCCCGAGCCACTCGTGGGCGCACATCCGAGCAGCCCTGGCTGGGTGACTCAGCTGATTGGAGTATCGCCCGGTGCACCAAAAGGTCGCGGGTTCCGTCCCTGGTCAGGGCGCATATGAGAGGCAACTGATCGATGTTTCTTTCTCTCTTTCCCTCTCTCTCCCACCACCTCCTCTCCCTAAAAAAATCAATGAAGACATGTCCTCTGATAAGGATTAAAAAAAGTTATCTATTCTTTTTTTTAAGATTTTATTTATTTATATTTATTTATTTTAAAGGGAGGGAGAAAGAGAGAGAGAAACATCAATGTGTGGTTGCTGGGGGCTGTGGCCTGCAACCCAGGTATGTAGCCTTACTGGGATTCGAACTTGCGACACTTTGGTTCTTTGGTTCGCAGCCCGAGCTCAGTCCACTGAGCTACGCCAGCCAGGGCTAAAATTTATCTACTCTTTACCAATAAATTCCTTATAATATTTCCATTCTTTGAGGCGAGATTTTCATATATACCCAGTCATTCAGAAACTTCTTTTCTAAAAGCACTCGAGCTCTCTGGCCCCCTTGAATTATTGATGTTTCTTTTTCATTTTTCCGAACATCAAGAAGATCAACCGCACTATCGTATCCGACGTCATTTCTACCAGATTCTTCTAATGACCTCGAAGATTTGGTTCGGGCACACACAGGTGCCTTCTCTTCTGTCACTGCTTCCTCCTCACGGCTGGCACACGTCCCGTATTGTGTGCCCCGCCTTGGTGTCTGTGCAGCCTCATGGAGCACGTCCCGGTGTTGGCCTTGCAGGACGAGCAGAAAGCCACCCCGGATCTGACCTGGTCCTGCAGTTACGTAAGATGGTGCCCCGGGGGAAATTGCGAGAAGTTTACCCAGGCTTTTCTGTACTGGTTGGGATTGCGTCTTCATGCAGAACATGATCTCAAAATAAAATGTCCAAACATTAAATGAATGGCTCAGGTGATGCTAAACTTGTCTGTCATGGTTTGACAGCGGTAAATTCAGATTACAACTACACAACGGTGCGGTGGTTTGGGTTAAGATGGAAGTCTTTTGTCATCTTTATAACTAGCAATACAAAGCAGAAAATAAGGGGGGAAAAGCAGAGGAAAACACTAATGGCGTTATAGAAACCGATGTGAAGTTACGAACAGATCACTCTATACCTGAGTTTCTATGTCCTGGAGCAATGAAAGTCTAGGGATGCTTTGTTTCTTAAAGATTTTACTTACTCATTTTTAGAGAGAGGGGAAAGAAAGGAGAAAGAGAGGGAGAGAAACACGGATGCATGAGAGAAACATTGATCAGCTGCCTCTCACAACCCCCTAACCCGGGACCTGGCCGGACACCCAGGCATGTGCGGTGAACGGAAATAGAACTGGAGACCTTTTGGCCCACAGGCGGGGCACGCTCAATCCACTGAGCCCCACCAGCCAGGCCTGGGGATATTTTTACACTCACTCCGCTAATCATACTATCAGCCTCCGCCAGTGAGGCACCAGGACTGATTCCTGGGGGTCATCAACGAGTGGATGGTGGCTGATTGCAATCTTCATAATCACACAGTGCGAACTAGATTGTGCTCCTCGGCACTACAGGGTGGTTAGTGAAAAATTAGGCCACGGACACGGTGGTTCTGTGAGCCCGCCACTCATCCTGCTGCCTCCCAGAACTGCTGCCTCCCAGACTTCACCCAGAAAGAGAGAAATTGCAGGCATCTCTGGCGGCTTGCCCCCTGGGTCTGGGCCTCACCGCCGTCCCCTGCCCTCCTCGCAGGAGCCATGTCCTTGCCTGCCGCCAGCGACCCCAGCCCTCCGCCTCCGCAACTGGCCTCGCCCTGCTCTCTTTTTCTGGAGCGTCTGACTCCCCGCCAAGTGCTTGTATTTCCTTCTGTCTCTTTCCTCTGCATTAGAAACTTCTCCCAGATGGCCAGTCAAGCAAACAAACATCTGTTTCTATTTTAGCTAGCGGGAAAAGGGGTGTAGACACATTAGTACGACTGCCGCGGAAGCCGGGATGCCAGCGGGATGCCAGCCCCACGCGACACACGTCTCCTGATCTGGGGACAGAGGCTGCTTCTGCGCGCTGTGTCCGAGGCCCTGGCGCAGGCACGGCCGCAGGGAGCTGTGCGGGGGGCGGGGGGTGGGGGGATGCATCCCAGCCCCTGGTCCTCGGACCAATCCAGCCTCTCACTGCAACCCAAGGTCCTACAAACAAAACCCCAGCACTGAGGTCTATGGGGAATGAGGCCAGGCTGGGTTATTTCTCACTATTTGAAAACTATAATATGGTCCATAGACGCTTTGCCACACGTGTGGTGCCATGCTGGCGCTTGGGGATCTCGTTTAATTTGTGCTCCAGTCCCGTCTGAAAGACTGAGCAGACAGACAGACGCCGGTCGCACCCCGTGTGACAAGAGAGCGCTGCATCACAGCCTGAGGCCCATGGGCAGTCAGCTGGGCGACAGACTCCGCCACCGCCACCACCACCGCCACCGCCACCATCCCCTGAGAAGTGTCAGCACTTGATGGGTGGCTGACAGCTGTCCTAAACTCTGCCAGCTCTTTTCGCTCAGGAGGGACGGGTCGGAGCCTTGTCAGAAACACTGCTGTTAGCTCGTTATTAAAAACCTCAACGTTGAAAGTGTCGCTTCCCTGCTTCTATTTTCGATCACCAAGCAGTCAGTTCCTCCATTACTTTTCTTTAAAAATCCTCACCTGAGTTTACATTTATTGATTTTAGAGACAGAGGAAGGGGAGAGGGGGAGAGAGAGAGAAACATTTATGTGGGAAAGAAACATCGATCTGCTGTGTCCCAAATGCACCTGGGGCCAAGGATGGAACCCACAATCTACGCACGCGCCATGACCAGGAATCGAACCCGTGACCCTTCGGTGCATCCGACAATGCTCCAAGCAACTCAGCTCCCCCTCATTCTGCCCAGGGCTGTCTCTTGCTTGAGGCAGAAAGAGAAAATGTGCAGTCTTCTTCCGAAGGCCCCTTCCTCCTGGATGACACAGACATACCCCCTCCAGGGCCCAGCTGCCCTCCGAGGCCACTGTGGGGTGCACTGGGGACCCCCAGCTGCTCTAATTGGCCACCTCCTCCTGCCTTGGGGAGCATGATTCAGGCCTGACTCCGCAGCCAGGCTCGCAAAGGAAAGACTCGCGCTCAGAGTAGGTAATGTCGCAGATGTATCCCTGCGCAGCCTTTGCAGACACATGCAGGGGCTCCTCACGGGAACGGAGGTGCGGCCTTAAAAATTAGGTGGGAATTTTAAAGCTCATTAACGTGGTGAGAAAGGCAAACTTGACCGGCAAAGTTTCTTGCACAGGGAGACCTCCTGGAGCCTGCCCGTGTGTCCCCTGCCCTCTCTGCTGTCTCTTTGCCCTGGACCTCCAGGATGCACAGCTGACTGACCACACCCGGATGTAAGGGTCCATCCATCCGCCCTCGGGGTGGACAGGTAACATGCCAGAAGTTCAGCGCGTCCTCTCTCTGCTCAGCCTGCGTGTCGGGAGTCACAGCACCTACAACTTTAACAAAATGACCACAGACCATGCTCCATGCCACCCAGGGCCTTGATTCACCCCCTTGCAATGAATTCTTCTGCTCTGTCTTCCTAGGATGGACCCTGGGTGCCGGCCTCCCCCGAAGAAGAGCTGAGTTCACCCACCGGTGTTGAATGGCTACTTTGTGAGGTGTCACTCAATAATGGCCTGTGTCCCCTCCGTCTGCCTGGCTGTGATTTCTGTGTTGAACAAGCAGAGCCGCACCAGCAGGTGCCCCCAGGTTCTAGGAGGCACACCTGGGTGGCCACGCCCCCACCTGCACGGGCCCTGGTGTGGAAGACAGAAGAAAAATTCAAACACGGCACCTGCCTGGCTGTTCTCTCTGGCAACAGAGACATTTCTACATCTTAAGCCTAACTTCAGCTCACTTGTAATATTAGCAGAGAGAACGCTGACTCAGTTTTCTAAGTTGTTTTTTTATTTCATCATTTTTATACGGCTCTGTCTAGATAGATTCTATCTGAAATATTCATTATCCGTTCTTGACTGTGGCTTCCTTTCGGGTCGTGGGTCTTTGAATTTCTATGAATTCTGAGAATTTTCTACTATAAAACCGGGGGTAGTGAAAGCATTCAGGTGTAAATGTTTCAAAACAATTTTCCCTTGCCTTTGGAGTTCCAGCTAATACAAGTAATATATTTCCCAAACACTTAAAGTATGCGTGTATAGTTATACCAGATATTAACATGAAAGTATCATGCAATTGCCTATCACCATCCCTGCAGAACTTCTGTGACGTTGTGACGTAGGCACCTCAGCCTCGGCCCGGTTTCATGGATCGTTATGAAATGACAGATCCTTTCAGTCCAGGGACATGTCCACGCCTGGTGGTGTCAGGGCCACGGGACACAGAAGGTGGCTGTGAACCACAGAGCCCTGCCTCTGAAAGTGTCAGAGACGTGCGGTTAGACAGCCACACAAAGACTCATTGAATAGGGGACACTTGCTGGGAGCAAGTTTGGACAGCATGCAGAAACCCGAGGGGCAATTCCCCAAGTTCTTGGGGTGGAGGTGGCTCCTGAGGAGGCAGCTTTGGGTGGATATTTGGAAGCAGAGCAGGGATCTCCTTGGGAGACCTAGAGATAGAAGGCAGGTATGTGCAGGGTCATGAGAAGGACACGTGACTTAGAACTGTTGGATTGGGCGGTGGCCTGCGGGACAGGGGAGCGGGAGGGAGGCCAGGCCGAGTCCCCTGGAAGCAGGAAGAGCAAGGGACATCCTGACTCCAGATGCAATGTGTTCAGATTTTACCCTGAAGTCTGAGGAAGACCACGGGGGAACCCCGGGTAGAGGAAGCTGCTCAGACAGCAGGGGGACGGCTGGTTAATTCTGGGGCAGGTGCGCAGAAGAACAGGCCTTGCAGGAGCCCAGGCGAGAGAGCCAGGGGTTGATGGAAGGCAGCAGAAATAGAGACGCTTCTTCACATCTGGTATTTACAAGACCCTGGGCATTGGTGTGTGAAGTTCAGTGATCCCTGAGGAAAGGGGACGGGTAGGATACAGTGCCCTGTGGGGTTGTCCCAGCGTCCTGCCTCGGGAGAGTTTCCGGGCCACAGGCCAACGGAGGAAAACCCAGGAGGAGTCAGGAGGATGCCTTGTGGGGAGCAGAGGAAGCTGCGAGTCTGGGGAGAGCCAGCTGGCGGCAGTTTGCAGGACAGAGTACTAGCAGAGAGAACCGAGCAGAGGGAAACTCTGTGACATGCATAAAAATGAAAACGCAGCAGAGCAAAGCATGGAGGGCGCACGGAAAGCAGAGCTGGCGGGAGATTTATTGCACTGAAATGATTTCAGAAGAGTGTCTCATCAGTCACCTTGGCTTCCGCCTTAAGACACGGATCAGAGAGGAGCCAATGAACACCCTCTCCAAAAATTACAAAGAAATGCAAATGCCTGGGCAGAAATCGATGAAATAAAAACCAAAAAAAATAGAGAAAATCAATCACACTGAAAGCTGTTTCTTTGAGAGTAATAAAACGGATACACCAGTAGCCAGACGGAAGTGGACAGAGAAGACACAAAGTAGCTGCGTCAGCAATCAGAGAGTGGCATTGCTACAATCCCACCTGTGTTAAAAGGATAATAAGAGAAAGTTCCAAACAACTTTATGGCAATAAATTGACATCTGAGATGAAATGAGCAAATTCCTTAAAAGACACAAACTGCCAAACTTCCATAAAGAAACAGATCATTTGAATACTTCGATGTCTATTTTAAAATTAAATTTCCAACCCTGGCTGGTGTGGCTCAGTGGATTGAGCACCGGAATGTGAACTGAAGGGTCACCAGTTCGATTCCCAGTTAGGACTCATGCCTGGGTTGCAGGCCAGGTCCCCAGTAGGGGGCGCTCAAGAAGCAACCACATATTGATGTTTCTCTCCCCCTCTTTCTCCCTCCTTTCACTCTCTAAAAATAAATAAATAAAATATTTTTTTAAAAAAAGCAAAAACAGATGATGACTCAGGAGGCGTCCCTGGAAGCTCTAAGAGGCTCAGCTCTCTCCCCTGGTGCACGTTGCTCCTTTGCCATAAAAGACACGCGGGGGTCTCGCTCCTGCCCAAGTAGGGTGCATGGCTGGGGGACTTTGATTATTGCCTTCCGGTCTAGTGCAGGAAGCTGGGCAAGGGAAGAATCCGACAGAGTGGCTGGCTGGCTGGCTGGTCTCAGGAAGGAGCTCTGGTTTCTGCTATATTCGTGGACAGAAGGGCCAGGTGGACTCATGCAGGGATTTGTTGGACAGGCGGGAGAAAGCAACGCTGAGGAGCTGAGCCATTTCGTGGAGAGCTCTGGGTAGAAGACACAGCAGCGGCGGGCCTGGCGATTCACAGGGGAAATTAAAGGAAGAAACGATACTGTTGGTCTCAACTCTCAATATATAGATTTGGAGGTGAAAGCGTGGACCCAAAAGGTGGGCACTTAGGGGATGGAGACTTTTTAAGGTAGAAACATGGCGATTCAGTAGCATGACTTGTTGAAGTGAAATAAACTTTGCAATAATTTTGCAAATTAAGAAGATGCTCCTCGAAATGAAAACGTACCCGGAAGATGCCAGAGAGAGAGAGAGGGAGGGACAGAGAGAGAAGGAAGAGAAGACAGGGCGCTTCCTACTTGTAAGTCTCTGTCAGCTGAAATGTCAATGTGATAAACACCAAATACATTTAATTACATGTGTTTTATATACTCATTTAATTAGATGCATATTAATGAAAAACAGAACAGTGCCACAGGGGAATGGGACGGGGAGGCACGGTTCCCTGCCCATCCCCCCGCCCCAATCCCTCTTCCCTGAGTAGAGGCGGGTGGGGGTGGGGGCGGGGGAGGTGGGAGGGGAGTGAATTCTTGCAGCTCTTTCTCATCCTGGTGGTTGATTCCGGCTCTCTAGATCAGCAGTCTCCAACCTTTTCGGCACTAGGGACTGATTTCCTGGAAGACAATTTTTCCACGGGGTCGGAGGGGATGCTTTTGGGATGATTCAAGCGCATTACATTCAAGCTTACCTCCTGCCCAGTCTAACAGGCCTGGATTGGCACTGGTTCAGGGCCAGGAGTTTGGGGGCCCCTGCTCTAGATGATGCTTTGCCACAGAAACACACATTGATTGGTGGATTTGAGACTCTAGTACCTGAAAAATCAATGATCCTAACGTGGCTCTGAGACTATCACCGGTCCTTATATCGATTACCTTTGTCCTTTTCAATCACCTGATTCCAATGGTTTCCTTCTTCTGGAGATAACAGGTTCTTTTTAAAAAGACCTTATTTATTTATTTTTAGAGAGAGGGGAAGGGAGGGAGAAAGAGTGGGAGAGAAACATCGATGTGTGGTTGCCTCTCACACACCCCTGTTGGGGATCTGGCCTGCAACCCAGGCATGCGCCCTGACTGGGAGTCGAACCACCGACCCTTTGGTTCACAGGCCAGCACTCAGTCCACTGAGCCACACGACCCAGGTCTGGAGATAACAGACCTTGATTCTCAGTGCCTCGCTCACCTATCCTCCTGTCCTTTCCTCCCATCTCTCAGCTCCTAATTTCTGGCATCTATAAACACAATTCAAGTTGGCATGTGCATTGTAAAAGCTGAAAATCAATAAATACTTCTCACTGTTAGGATGATGCAATATGTGCATTGTTTTAACCACAGGGGCCGGCAGAGTGTTACTGTGCCCTTTTACTTAAGCACATGTGGGTTTTCCCCTTGATTACTTTTTGGGTACCCCTGTGCTGCTGGCCCACGTCACTGCATTCCAACCACACTTGCTCGGTCCCACACCCTCGCTTCTGACGCTCCACCACCTCAGGAGATACATATATATACATATAAAATAGTTCAGCCATGAGACAGAAGGAAATCCTGCCATTTGCAACAACTTGGTTACAGGTGGACATTGCAACAAATGGAGCCACACCAGCCAGGGCTGATACTTCTTTAACCACACCCCTGTGGTCCGGGAGCCCAATGTAAAAACCGATCTTTGTAAAAGTACACAACCTCCTTTTTTAACCACTTTATAAATCGTCTTACTATGACCTCTAGCCTCTGGGTTTCAGACGGGGTTTGGATTTGAAAGCTCCCAGTTCAGGAAAGCTCCCAGTAATTACAGTTTTATGATCCGGTGAGTTTCATTTTGCTATTTCTGGATATTTGACCCATCCAGCAAGGTGCGCAAGCAGCCTCACATCTCCGAATCGGTCATTGCTCAGTGGTCTGGCTTCACCGAAAATGTCACACTGCAAGGGTGCCCCATGAGAAAAGGTGATGTCAGGGACACAGACCGCCAGCCCACGCTGGACTCTTAGGTGTTGCTTTCAGAGAACATTCCCGAGGAGGACATAGATCCGAAGCTCCTGCTCTGGTGATTAAGGGTTTGCCTAGAAGGGGACCCTGGGAGCGGGTCCCCCTGAAGGCTGGGCCTGCACCAGCCTGGAAGTCGCTAGTGGCCATGCGCCCTGTGTGGCTCAGGGGTACCAGGGAAAGCCCAATGCGTGCCACCCGGTGGGTGCGCAGCTCCCCCTCATCCCACCTTCCCTCCCTCTCTGCAGGGGCTGATCACGACTCCCTACACCCTGCGCTCTGCTCCCCCTCTGCTGTGATCTCATTCCACGGGGTGCCAGGCCCACAGCGAAGAAGGAAGGGCCTTGGATCAAAAACCAGACTGCGCCGCTGTTTCCTCGACCAAAGCGCACAGGCACTTAACAGTGCAGCCCTTCCGCAGGGGCGCGCGCTGCACTGCAGCGCCCCCTGGCTGTGCTCCTGCTCCACCGCCTCCTCTCCGTCCCCACTGCCCTGAGCCCTATCCCTCAGGCCCCTTGTCTCTGCTTTACAGCGAGGTCTTCACCCACATCCTGCTGGCAGTGGCCTCCGGAGAGACCCTCCCTCCCTCCCTCTTGGCTGGTCTTGCCCTGGCATTCCCTCCCCAGCCCTGGTCCCCGACCTGACGCTGTTCCCCAGCCACCTGTTGGGTGCTGTGGCAGCTTCAACCACGCACCTGGTGCAAGGCCTCTGCAGTTTTTAGAAAGATCGGAGAACCACAGAAAAAAAACAAGGTCTGCACAGAAACCCGGGGAGTCTTCAAAGCAAAGAGAATATAGTCAACAACTCGGAAAATTAATTTCAAGCATTAGATTAGGTCACATCTCTCATTATGGGGAAATAAGTCTATTGGAAAATCATAAGACCTCTGAGAATGACCCCATTCAAAGCAAGAAATTTGACATGTCACTAGTCCGTATTTATTCCTCTCCCCAAAGCGGAACTGAGCTCTCTGGACAGGCTGGAAATGAAAGAAGAGGCACGCAGCCCAGCGTGGAGGGGCAATTTTCCTGCCCGTTCCACTGCAGGGTAAAGGCAACCCCCGGGCACAGTGCAGACAGAGCCCGAGCCCCAGGCTCGCCAGCGAGCTGGAAAGCGAGCTCCTGCCTTTCTGCCTAGAAGCGAACTCCCGCGGTCTGGAAACGGGACGGGTCTGACGCCCGTGCAGCCCTGCGCCCCTGCGGCTCCGAGCACCTACACATGGATGGGGGCCCTGCGCGGCCTCCCCAGAAGAGTCTCGCCAGGGAAGGCTCTTGTTTTCACAGGCGCGGGTTTCTAACTGGCAGCAAGGGGAATGGCAGCAGGCTGCCACAGGGAGCCCCTGGGAAAGCCTCGCCCTGTGCAAGTTCTCCCACTGCCAGAGTCTCCGACCCCAGAACTAGGCGACCCGACCGGCCGCCTAGGAGCACCGAGGGTGGGGTGGTGCGCCATGGGGCGAGGGCAGGACAGGGGCAGAGGGCGCAGGGGCCCCTCAGCTCTCTGTGCCCCGCCCCCCAGCACCCAGCGGAGCGCTGCCCCGGGCACCCTCAATAGCCACCCATCAGCTCCCTAAGCGCCAAGCCCATCCCTTCGGAAAACAGTGAGCTGCGCTGTGATGTGGGAGCCTCCACGGCGCCCCCTCCTGGTGGGGACGTGGCGAGGGGAGGGGTCAGTTCCTTCTTGGCTGATAGAACCGAGCTCTGCACTTGGATCCGCGGTCCAGCGAGCCGCTTATGCTAGTTCCGCGAACCGGCCTGAGCCGGCGTGGGGTGCGTGAGGACGCGCGCTCCGGTGAAGTCCCGCGGAGGACATCCCGCAACCTCGCCACCACCCGAGCCCTCTCTCACCGGGCCTTCTGCCCTGATGAGTGAGGAGCGTGTGCCTGACCCAAGCCCTGGACCTGCCTTTGTGTGACAGCTGTCTGATCGACACGGTTGGAACGAAACCTCCGCGGAGCATGCGTGTGACTCTGAGAAACCCTATCAGTTACAGGCATCACCTGCAGTCCAGAACATTTGGGTTCAAGAGTTTCTCCTGACCTTCTCCCCAAATGCATCTACTTGAAGATCCTCTCCCCTTTCACGACCCACCTCACATCTGTCACCTGTCTCCGCGGTGCACGCGGTCTCCATAAGTGTTGTCTATAGTTGCACTCCACTCTGTGGAATAATGACATTCCCGGCTGGCACTCCTTGTGGGCACACAACACGGGTCCCCCGCTGGACATCCAGCTGGAATGTGGACTTGTCAGTCTGTCCTGACGGTTGCCATGGTTCCCTGCTGGATGGATGTGCTCCTCAGTGACTGAGGTTCCAAGGGCCCCTCCTGTCTCCACCATCTATGAAGCCCATCTCCTCTGTTCTTTCTTCTCACTTAAAACTCTTCCGTTTCCAGTAGGATCCTCAAACTCGCTACAGATCCCGGATCTGAGTATTTTGCCATGTTCTTAGCGCCAACTGACGTGACTAGAGCTGCAAGCCAGACCTGTGTGTGGCAATGCAGCCCAGGTACAGACGCTGAGATGGGATTAACGTGTACCCACGTGGTGCTAGGAGACACTCGAGCTTCCTTCCTTGGGTGTGTGCGCCAATGCCGGTGTATCTGGGACCACGGGACAGCCAGTCCCAGGTGGGAGACAGAGGCTCGCTGGCCTGCCTACCTAGAGACCACACCAGCTTCAGCAGGGGTCTGACGGAGGTCGGCGGGAGCTCTGCCGACCATTCCTAGGAGGACCGTGTGCTTTCTAAAGCAGCGGGACTGGGAGCTAACTTAGAGGGAAGCCGCAGGGGAGACACAACACCTGTCTGGAGGGCCACGGTGACAGTGACGGGCAGTCGGAAAACAAGGAGGTGGAAACTCTTTTCCAAATAACGGAGAGCTGTCCATTGTCATCGGTGGGAGGGAGGGAAAAGGAGTGGAAATGCACACAGGTGATGGCGGAGTCACCTCATCTTCATTCTCCCCATGTTCCAGACCCCCTCGGTCATCCCTGCTTCCTGGAGCTGTGCGTCCGTGTCGGGGGTTCCTTTCTACCTCTCAACACAGGCAACTCTAGTCTGGAACGTCATGGCTGGAGTTGTATTTGAAGAAGCGCTCTCAGACTGAGAATGGAAAGCAGGGGTTGCAGCATCAGATGGCGTCTGGAAGTGTTACGGGGGCGGCATCCACACGGCAGGACCAGGCGTTGCTCACGGTCCTTGGAGGTGGGAGGGAGGAAACCCATCGGGCCCAGGGCGTGTTTGCACAGGGGGACTGGACAGGGTGACCGAAGGGTCAGGGGCCGTGGGACTGAGAATCAGAGCAGGACAGTGGAGGGTTTACTGAAGGATCAGGCTCGGGGCTCGTGAGGAGGACTGTGGTGTCTATGAGATGATTTAAAAGACACGTGAGTGAGGGCAGTCACATGCCCCAGCATACGATGCCTCCTGAACCCACAACACCACTAAACGTCACCTCACATTCAGGTCACACCGTTTTTGTGACAGGGCTGCCTTCCCACATTTTCAAAACAGAAAGAAATGGTTTTCTCGTGTGTGTGTGTGTGTGTGTGTGTGTGGTTTTCTCGTGGCAGGCCTTCGCAAATTGCTGCTTAATGATCAGATCGTGATAACCACAATATTTATCTAATTAGGTCTGTCGCTATTTTAATTCAAGGCAACTAATGCTGCTAAATTCAGAATCCTAGTGCACTGAGCCAGAGAAATGCCTTAATTAGCACATTTGCCCAAATTCAATATTACTTAAAGCCCATTTAAAAAAATAAAGAAGCCATGAAAGCTTTGGTAGGTAAGTTTCCTTCAAAGAGACGTTAGACAACATGGTTATATTCGTGGCTGCCATACTCACAATCGGCGGCACCTGGCCTTCTGAGAATGTCACCTACCTTGTCCTAGATGTGTCTGTTTATCTTTGACATTGATCTGCGTTTGTAAATGGAAGAAGCGCATAAGTAAAGAGTCATTATTCATGTAATGATTATATGATTTCGACACATTAGTTTTATTTCCTAACTCATTTTATCCGTGTAAAGAGTATGCCACATCATCTTGGAATTAAACTCGCCTGAATATGTGGACATTGATGTATTTTTTTCTAATGAGAGAGAGAGAGAGAAAGAGAGAGAGAGAGAGGGAGAGGGGGGGGGAGAGAGAGAGAGAGAGAGGCAGCATCCATGCTGCGGCAGGTTTGTGGAGTGGAGAGCCCCAACATAGCCACAACCTTCTGGCAATAGATTTTAGAAAAATCTAATTTTTAGGTAGATGACTCTCAGTCATTTCCACAACTCCTTAATATATTCGCTCACCAATCAGCAATATCATTCAGGGAGAGTTAATGAATTACCAGAAGATTGCATTACAGTAGCCCCCCGCCCCCCGTTTTCAGAGGGGGCACCGTCTGAAACACTCAGCGAGTTCCTGAAACTGCAGGCGGCACCAGGCGCTGTGTGTCCACGTTTGTTCCTGCGTCGTGACGCGTCGAGTAATGATATTCCGGTCGGCGGGCATCACACACGGTGGTGGCCCCGTAAGGCTATCGTGGTGGAATATGCCATAGCGCCCGGTGACGCAGTTGCCACGGTGACGCCACAGCGCAAACAGGCCAGCGTGGTGGCGGAACCGGCCACTGTCGGACTCCTATCAAACACGCCTGTCTCCGGACCTCAGACTCATCTCAGTGGCTTTAAGTAGGCGTTTTGTGGTCAATACAATCTAGTCATCATTCCCGTTTACTTTGAAAGTATTAAGAATATTGGCAGGAATATTAGAAATTACCTGTTTAGATAATCCAGAGGAGAGCAAAGCTATTTAATTACTCTTGGGTCCATTTTTTTTTTTTTTTTTGGATGTGGTATAAGAGTTTTAAAGTAGTAACTAATTATGAAGTAACTTTCTCAAATCATGTGTCTCGTCGCTGGTGGAAATCATCACCTGAAGGGTTCGATGCTGTACCTGGCCAGGGCGCCGGCCCTGCCCTCTACACCTAGCCTGGACCCTGGCCCCGCCCTCTGCGCCTGGTCCCCCTGGCTCCTGGCAGAGGGCTCTCGGTGCCTGCGCGTGCGCGGATCTTGCTCTGAGGGCCCTGCCGGCTGCTTTCCCCGCTTGACAGCAGGATGATGAGCCGTTTCAGCCCGTTTTCCCACAGTACAAAGCGATCTACGTTCTGGGGAAGTGCAGGGAGCTCAGAGATGACTACGCCGCCGAGCACGTGGGAGATCCCAGCGGGTTTGTATGGGCTGCCATTCTGATGTTTAAATTTCAGAAAAATCATTAAGTAATTGATAACACTATTCATTAGGGCTTTTCATAAAGCCTTCGAAACATCAGTACTAAATGATTAAATCTGACATCGCCTGCATACCTAATCATCATTATTAGCATTATAATAAAGACGTGGTAATGTATCACAATACAATTAGCTGGAAGTCCAAGAATGTAAATTACACCACCTTACAACGTCGCGAGAACTGGCGAAACTGCTGCGGAAACCAGCGGCAATAAGAGTTCTTCTATGAAAGGCATTTATGAATGATTAAAGACTGCCATTAGTTTGGAAGAAACCCGAGAAAAGTCTTTAAGATAAGCTGGTTCCAACATCGTGTGCAGGATGGAGGACCGACTCCTCAGGGCCTGAGCTCCTGTCCCACCATCCTCTCCTTCCTGCCGCCCCTCCTCCAGCTGTCATGGCAACGTCCCCTGTCCACTAGGACTGTGCCGTCCACGCACAACAAAATTAAAGGGGGCAGCAGCACGCACCTCACCTGCCACTCACACAGGCCCTCTAGATGATGAGCATTGCTGCCCTCACTCTACCGAGGAGTCTGCCTGCCAGGCTGACAAATCAGCAGAATGTCTGTGCATCCACCTTAGTGCCTTCGCGCTGCTGTAACAAAACACCACAGGCAGGGTGGGCTCTCAGAAATGTGCTTCTTCGGGTGCTGGGGGCAGGCTGTCAGAGACCGGAGGGCCATCCTGCTCCGGGCCTGGTGGCTGCCTTCTCCTGCTGTCCTCATGTGGCTTGTCATTGGCACATGTGTGCAGACAGGGAGAGCTCTTGCTTCCTCTTCTCCTAAGGCCGCCCATCTGATCCGATCTCATTGAGACTCCCACCTTCTGCTCTCGTTCAGCCATAACTGCTTCCTAAAAGCCCCATCTCCAAACACAGTCTCTTGAGAGTTCGGACTTGGGGGAGGGGGCACTGTTCAGTCCTCAGTGCACCTCCCGTGCAAACATGACGTCAGCGGCACACCACCCAGGCCTCAGGGGACGGGCCTCATCCGGGCAGCTGTGAGCGCACGGGGATGCCCACAGGAACTTGCGACTTTCTGTCGAGCTCCTCCCAGCACGCCAGGTGGATTTCGCCTCCAAACTTTCTGCATCTCTGCCACGGATCTTCATGGTCCGGGCTGTGATGCCGGCCTTCGAGGGGTCCGCCCTGCAGGACCCAGAGCCGGGGAGGGGTGTGTTCGTGTGGCGGCTGCCACTTGAGAGTTGGTGCTGGGATGAGGAATTGTCAGCTTTGTCACTGCCGGTCTGGCTTCCCATTCATTTCACACACGCAGCATCATCTGGATGCCTCATTAACTGTCAAGGATTATGTCAGTTTGTAACTCTTTTTCATAGCCTAGAAAGATCATTCAGTTCCGTAACCATCCAACCTGCTACGTATACGTTGAGCACCTCGAGGGGCTTAGAAGCGAGCAGTGCTAAAATCTGTTAGGTAAACAACATAATGTCAGTGCTCACTGGGCTCACTACACACACACACACGTGCATATATAAACATTATGTGTATATATACACATGCACACACATTCATACACATGTGCACACACATGCACACATGCGTGGGGGCACACATGTGCATACACACATACATGTGCACACATAGCTGTATACAAACACACACATATAGTGTGTGTATGCTCACACACATGCTCACACACATGCATGCACCACGTGTACGTGTGCATATGCCTGTGCACATATACAGATACCTGTGTACATATACACACATGCACATATGCATGTGTGCATGTACATATACATAGATATTCTTTGCCAAGAGGAGCTTCTTTCCCTCTCCCATTCAGAGCAACCACTAGTGGGCAAGGAGAGGCATTTAAGGAACAGTGCACCCCTTTAAGGGCAAACCAGGGCAGGGTGAGCTGCCAGCCTCTGGGGGCCCCAGCACAGCCCAGAAACCACATGACAGCAAATCAGCCACCGCAGCCACGAACGTTTTCGGACACTCTGAAATAATCATTTGATTTAAAGTCATTTTCCTACCTTCTTTTATAAATGTCATTACCTGATGAAAAGGGGGTAGGATGCTACACACCCCCTTACGGATGTTTCTATCAGAATGGATCAAATGAAGTGGCTGATTTCCACCGACACATGGTTGTAAGAAACATTTAAACCCGTAGAGAATTTTTCTGAGTTTATTTAAGCCAAATTGACGACAACTGCTGAGAAGCAAAACCCTAGGAGACAGAGGAAACGCTCTGGAGAATGGTAGTTTCACACCTTACCTGACACATCTGTGGGAGAAAGGGGGCCATGGACTCCACCTGACTGTCTCGGGGGGGCCTGCGTGGCAGCCCCACAAACTCAGGGATGGAAAACAACCCCACAGGGAGGACCAAAATTAAAAGCTTTCTAACTAAAAGCAGATCATGGTGGGTAGTCCCATCTAGGGCCATATCTTCGCCGACAAAGGCTGATCTTTAGCTTAACGGACCGGACCGAGCCTGTCTGCTGTCTTTTTACACTATGACATCACACCTTTGGAATGTCAGATTTCCCTTTTCCGCACCCCTCAAAGCACTGGCCCCCGCCAGGGGGAGACCACACATCCCTTCACGGTTGTTGTTACCCTGTTCATTGCTGACTTACTGTCCTGTGCCTACTTATGTAAAAGATGTGTCTATCATTCTACTTTTTATCCAATCCCAGCTTTCCCCACTTTGCTTTGTCCCACCTCCCTAATCTCTCACCCGTAGACTTCATGTAACCCCCTTAGGCCTCCTCCTTTGATTCTAACATGTAAAATAAGGTGCAAAACGGCCATTCTCTGGAGCATTACCTCCACTCGTTGAGGTTTTGCTTCCCGGCAATTGTCAGTTTGGCTCAAATAAACTCATATGAATTCTTTCAGGTTTGAACGTTTCTAATGTGGACACCTTACAATCAAAGGAGGAGGCCTAACCCTAACCCTAACCCTAAACCCTAACCCTAAACCCTAACCCTAAATCTAACCTTAACCCCTAACCCTAACCCCTAACCCTAAACCCTAACCCCTAACCCTAACCCCTAACCCTAAACCCTAACCCTAAACTCTAACCCTAAACCCTAACCCTAACCTTAAACCCTAACCCATAACCCTAAACCCTAAACCTAACCATTCCAAATGCAGACCCCATAGAAGCCCCCGACCAGGGGTAAATCCTGGAGCAGTAACTGGGAGTGAAGGAATTCAGTTTCTTGAATTGTCTTAGTAAAAAATAAAATAACATAAAAAGTTTCGCCTGCAAATTCCAACAACCTCAAACCTTTAGCACCTTGGGGCGCTGAGATAAGATAGAGCGGTGGCCCGGGCACAAAGTGGGCGTGGCGGACTTCCCGCCCATTGTGCTGCAGACCGCTCCGCCTCTCTCTCAGCCAGCTCTCACACTTCTCCTCCTGTCCACGGCCTTGCCCGCCCCTTGCCTCCCTTCACTCCTTGCCTGTTAATAGAAATCATTTGCGAAAACCTAGAGCCCTCATCCCAGACCTTCGAATTCCCCATTTGAAAAGAAAGCACACCGTATTATGAAACAGCAGAGGGAGAGGAGGCGGCAGATGAACTGCTTTTCAACTAATTCTAGTTGTTTTCTGCTAAGTATTCTGTTCCTGTTTTCATAGTCAGAGAAGAGGCGGGTGCTGAGTTATTAGCAAACACAAGACTATTCCGATGCTACGAAAAGCCCACGTTCAAGAGCGTGGGGCAGACGCGTCCAAAATAGGAACTGTCCCTGTAGTTCTCGGCGACCACCCTGAAATACACAGACCAGGGGACCACCTTCCAAGTAACTGCCCTTCACCTTGAGGAGCATCTGGTGGGCTGCAGACAACGTCAGAAATCACACACACACAGAAACTGTGAAGAAGAAGAAAATGTAGGGGTGGGGGCGGTGTCCAGGGAGTGGAGGAGGGCTGGGCAAGGGATTAACCACCCCTGCCGTGAAAAGCTTTTATTAATATTGTGAACATTGGCTTGTTAGCCCTGGGTAGCAGAATCATTTCTTGCCAGCAAAAATCTTAAATACCATGGAGGGGAAGCGAGATTCTGCCACCCTGTTGCTGCCTTTGGGGATATTGATTGCAAGCTGTTCTTTGAGAAACAAAAGACTCAGAAAGAACCTCTGGCTCTCCCCCACGCCCCTTTCCCACCCAGGAGATTCAGACAGAAACACCTGTTTCAGGAATGAGGCCTTGGGATGCTGCCTTCACCTAATGGGAATGAAGCGTGGTCCACAAGAAGGCTTTCAGCGGGTGTCTGCTGGCTGGATACCCGTGCCCCCTGGCTTCTGCCAGGGATTTTCCTGTCACGTGTGTTCCGTTCTTTCTCAACTACCTGGGAAGCCCGCTCTCTCATTTCTGACATCTAACAACCCACCCCCCACTTCTGTTACATCCAAAAATATCACATATATGCAATCTTGCCTCACTGTCTTTGGAATTTTCATGCCTACATGGAGGTATTATATCCCTATGCACAGGTATAAAAATTTTTATTTTCTCCTGTTCACTGGTCTCTGTTCATTAGATGAGCGGCCCAGCCAGAAAAGCTTACAAGACAGAAGGAAAAGTATTATTTTATTTTTTTTTCAGATTTTATTTGTTTATTTTTAGAGAGAGGGAAAGAGAAGGAGAAAGGGGGGGAGAAACAAAAATGTGTGGTTGCCTCTTGTGCGCCCCCTACTGGGGACTTGACCTGCAACCCAGCCCTGTGGCTTGACTGAGAATCGAACCGGCACCTCTTTGGTTAGCAGGCCCATGCTCAATCCACTGAGCTACACCAGCCAGGGTTCATCTTTTTTTTAAGCCCTCATATCATCAATCAAGTCTCTGCCTGAGGTGCTCCATCCTTTTTACAGAGTAAAATAGAATTTTAAAACAAAGTAAATTAATCACCCACATGCATCCTCTCCCTCCTTGGTATTCACTTATTTAGCTCTTCGTACTGCACAGCAACTTTATAATTTCCTAGGTTAGGATCGCTCACCTCTCCTTTGTATTGATTTCCAGGCACTCTGTACATTTTTAACCCAATTGTAAATGACGTCCTGCGGAAAATTCTGTTGGCTCTTTCTTTCTGATTTATAGAAAGGAATTAGATTTTCATTGACATTTGTACCCAGGAAGCCTCAGTGAGGTGGTTCAATCTACGCTACATTAGTAGATTAAAGGGAAGTAATCATAAAACCGTCACAATCGCTGGAGAAATGAATAACAAATGTTCTTAGCAAAGAACATAACTAATCTTCTTTAGCCTAAGTAATAAAACAAACTAGAAAAAGTCATAATGAACGAACAAACGCTGAGTGCTTTCTCTTTGAAATGGGCGGTAAGTCAGGGATGTCCGCTAATGTAATACCCAGAGCTGCATGCGAGGCCCCAGCTGGAGCATTTGAAACAGGCAACAAAGAACGTTACAAGGTACAAGCCGTGGGAAGGAGGACACACACCATATTCAGGCGGTAAGTTTTCACATGTGAAAAACTCACAGTAATTTGCAAATTAGTTTGTAGGCTAGGCTATGAATGTGCAACCCATCTGTGAACTTCCTTCGCTCCAGCTACTAAAATTAAATACAATTCAGAGCTTAAACATTTTACTTATTTTTTTTTTTAGAGAGAGGGGAAGTGAGGGAGAAAGAGAGGCAAAGAAACATGGATGTGAGAGAGAAACATCCAGTGGTTGCCCCTCCTACGCACTGAGCCAGGGACCAGCCATGTAACCCAGGCATGTGCTCCGACTGGGAATCGAACCAGTGACCCTTGGCTTTGACAGGATGACACCCAAACCACTGAGCCACACTGATAGGGACACAATTTAGAGTTTATAAGAAAAAACAGAAAATATTTTCTTTTGGTTAAAGTAACAGCAGTAAGTTTGGTGAATAATTTCCTTAGCTGGAAGAATCAATAATTGATGCACAGTGCTTTCTAAATCTCAGGCGTGAATGTTGTCACTTTAATATCGAATAGGCAATGTTATCTGTTAATTAACTATGGAATGAACCATTGAGAAGCGTGTCAGAGATCTACTGTGTAATCACACACCGCACCATGTTGGCTGAGAGCAACAAGCTGGTCCTATTTCTCCCAGTTCCGTGGGTCGGCCTGTCAGTTTGGACGCTCCTGTTTGAAACCGGTGCAGTGCCCACTTTCAGTCTGCATGCTGGGGTCCCTGGAAGAGGTGGCCCTTTCTCTCTGTGGGGTCTGAATTCTCAAGATGCTTAGACCTGATTCTTGGCACGGTGGCACTCTAAGAAGGCAGGCTCCCATCAAAAAGACGCATCAAGGCCCCTCCCACGTCAGGTTTGCTTAGGACCCAATGGCCAAGGCGACCACACAATCAGGTCCAGAATCAATGTCGAAAGGGCTACGGCAGACCCTGGACTCTCGAGAGCCGTTGTTATCACAAGCACAGGCCCGGCGAGTTCGCGCTGAGGACTCTGTGTGACAGAGTGGATGTTGTTAACCATTTTCCATCAGAAACCATCAACAGAGTTTCCGCGTCCCCTGTGGAGTAAAATCAGGGGCCCCTGCTGGGAAACAGAAATTCTGGATTTCCGACAGATCCATGCAGACTCGCTGAGTGATTTGCTGGCGGTGAGAACGGCACCAGGTGTTAGGCCGGTGCGGTCAGACCAGACCTCGGTTTAGCAACCTCGGTGCTTGAGTTCTGGCTGGGTAAGAATTCAAACCCAGCCCTGGCTGGTGTGGCTCAGTGGATTGAGCATGGTCCTGGTAACCAAAGGGTCGCCAGTTCGATTCTCAGTCAGGGCGCATGCCTGGGTTGCCAACCAGGTCCCCAGTAGGGGGCGTGCAAGAGGTGACCACGCATTGCTGTTTCTCTCCCTCTCTTTCTCCTTCCCTTCCCCTCTCTCTAAAAATAAATAAGTAAGCTCTTAAAAAAAAAACTTAAAAAGTAAAGAATTCAAACCCAAGCCTCAAACTATATGAGAAAGTATATTTAGAAAGTCACGGAGGTAAAAGAAGTGAGCCATACAAGAAATGGGCTCAGGAAACAAGTTACAGAGGCCAGAAAAGGGCCCTAGAGCTTAGGAGGAAGAGAGAGGCAAGGAAAACGCGCCTGGGGGGAGGGGGTGGGAGAGATGTGGGCTGCTCCACAGGGAGCCGAACTGGGTCCTCCCGCTTGAGGGCTTTTGTCTGGAGGTCCCAGGGGAGGATCTCAAGGGAACACTCATCAGCTTTCCAGCTGCGTCCTTTCGGGCTTGTGGTCGCCGCTGATTGGCCAGCCCCAGTGCAGGTGGCCCTTAGTCCAGGTAGCTGGTCCGAAGGCAGCCACGGTGGTGCTTGTCTGGTTTCGCTGCCTTTCTGGGGCCGGGACCAAGACACAGCAGAGGCCTGGATGTATTGGAGGTGCATCAGGACCCCATTGTCCTGGGGGCTTCATGCCTAAGGGTTATTCCCTGGCCCCCTAGTTCGTTCCCCTTCTACGGGGGTCTAACCCACCTGACTAGTGACGTGCAGGGAAGGAGAGGCCAGGGGAGGGTCCGAGCTGCATGGCCAGCGACAGGAAGCGTCAGGTGGCTAAACCACAGGGCCCTCGATGTGCCCGGGGAGGAAGGGTCACCCTGGGTGTGGGCTTTCTGCCCTGGTGGCCTTCTGCACCTGGCCCACTGTCTTTGCTCTGCTCACGCCTGTCTCGCTGCCGGCCACAGGCTGGGTCGGGAAGCTTTCTGTTTCTGAGCTCTCCTCTCACCTCTCTGTCCCCGATCCCATACTACTGCCCCTGCAGGGCAGTGAGACTTTAAAGACGGTGTGTAAGTGCCACGCTGACACCAAGGGAGGCTGCCAGAAAAGCAAAGCTAAAGAAGACACCCTTGCAGATCCCTTCAAGCTTGTTTCTGCAGAGTTTGCATGGAGAAGCTGGTCCCAGCAGCAGCGCATGTGGGTCTGATCGCCTTACTACCCCGGGCGAGGGTCGCCTGCCTGTCCACGCTGGACAGTGAGGACAGTCAAGGGCTCACACACCACAGGGAGCCCGACTGAGCTGCAGGCAGCCGTGGATTTTCCCACGAGGCCTAACCTTTGACCCATCTAACCACCGACCCCTCCTGAGGGACCCCAGCAGAGTGTCCGCTGGGGCCTGCGTTTTGCAAATGTCTCTGTGTGCTTGAGGCGCAGGCAGACTTTATAAACAGGTGGCATGAATGGCATCCTGGATCCCACCCCAGCCTGGCACACGTCTTTATGGTCCAGGGAGTTTAAGAAGCGGCTCAGAACAATGTGAACGGGAATGAAAGACACAACGGATAATGTCACAAAAATAACTCAGAGAAGGGGCCGGGGGAGGCTGGGACGGCCGCCACATTTTCCAGCAAATCTCGGTGGGGTGGTTCTTGCCCCAGCACAAACACGTTCTACAGTGCGAGACGCAGGCACGGCTTACAGAAATGGTTTGGCCAAGGCATCAGCTATGGAAATATGAAGGGAGAGCCCAGCGGCCCATTTCCTCTGCCCTTGGCTTTCTGTCGTCATCCAGGTGAACGCAGAACTGAGACGTGTCTCCTCGCTGCCGTGTTCTTCTGCCACAAAGAAGTCGCTACTATGTCCACGCAAGAAAGAGAAAATCAGTGGTTGTCTTTTTTTCTAACCCCAGCCCCCAGAAGACAAAATTCCCGCCCACACCTCAGCTTTCCATGTGTCCGTCTGAAGAAAGGAGTCGAAATGGAACTGTGATTTATCAGGATAAGTATATAATCTCCCCGCTGCGTTGGGTCACGTGGAGTCAGTGCCAAACTCGGGATTCGGCTCTTGTCATCCAGGAGCATGGGCAGATTTTCTGGGCCATCCACGCCACTCACAGTGTAGACAGAAAGGGCCCCTGCTAAAGCTGACCAGCTCTGGGGCCGGGGTGGGGGCAGGGCTGCGTGGCAGCCTTACACACGTGGACTCCTAAAGTCACCACACAGGATGGTCTGAAATGAAAGCTTCCCAACTACAAGCCAGTCACAGCGCGCAGCCACGTCCTGGGCCGGTATGTTCCCTTAACGTAAGTCAGTCTTTGCCTTAACTGAGCTTGCTTGTTGAGTTTTCTTTTCTTTTTTTTTTTAACATCTACCAATAACATACTTGATAACAGTAACTTTGCAATATCAAAGTAATTTCTTTTTTTGGACCCCACAAAGCACAGCCACCTCACCAGAAGGAGACCATGAATCCCCTCGTTATTATTATTGCATTAGCTGTCCACCGTTAACTACGCTGTGTCTGCCTGTGTCAAAGAAGTGTGTGTCTACCATTTTATTTTCTATCCAATCCCAGGTTTCCCTGCTTTGCTTTCTCCCGCCTCCCCAATCTCTTACGGATGGATTTCACGTAATCCACCCCCCCAGGCCTCCTCCTTTGATGTATAAAATAAGGTACAAAACTGCCGTTCTCTGGAGCCATTTCTCAATCTGCTGATATTTTGCCTCCCAGTAATTGTCGTCAGTTTGGCTCAAACAAACTCATACAGATTCTTGCAGATGTGCACGTTTCTTTGCTGATAAAAGTGGAGCCCCACCCGCTGTGCAGGGCAGGCACCATGGCTAGCCTGGATCCTGGTGTATCAATTGTGCAAAGATTTGGGAGCCGTTTATTTATGTAAAGAGGGGAAAAAAATCACACGCTCAATTGAAATAACTTTACCAGTTTGATTGTATATAAAATGTAACAATTTACCTAGAAGGAACATTTCACATGACATCCAATAGCTTTATGACTTATGTGAAATATACATAAAAACCCTGAATGGGAGCAAAATGTAAACCCATTCTTCTCTCAGCATCCTGGGTCCGGCTCCCTAGTGCTTTGCAACAGGTAGGTGCTGGATGGATTCTGCAGAAGCTGTGAATTGAAGAGGGTTCCCGGATTCATATACAGGGGACTCCTGCAGAAGACTGTCCCCCCCACTGTCCCCCTAAAACGTGTATGTTGAAACTCCGGTCCCCAGTGTGAGGGTGTTTGGAGGTGGGGCCTTTGAGATAGAATTGGATGGAGTAGGTGAGGTTGTGAGTGGGGGCCCCCCAGGGGGTGAGCGCCCTCATGCAAAGAGGCAGAGACGCAGGATCTCCCTCTCAGCTACCGCAGGACAGACTGAGAAGGCGGCCGTCTGCACACCGGGAGGAAGGCCCTCGGCAGAACCCAGCCTTGGACTAACAGTGTCCAGGGCGGTAAGGAAACACGTCTGTTGTTAAAGCCGGCCCTTGAGGGGATCCAGTCACCACAGCCTGAGCGGAACATGTGCCCTGTTCTGCTCCTCTGTGCTTGCTCTCAAGTTCAGTTGAATAAAACCACCAGGAATTTATAAAAGGAGGGGACCGTGGAGCTCTGCCCTGGTCGCTCAGTTAGTTGGAGTTCGCCAAGGTTGTGGGTTCAATTCCCAGTTGGGGCACATGCAGAGTCAACCAATGAATGCATGAATGGGTGAAACAACAAAATCAATATTGTTTTTCCTGTCTCTCAAATCAGTAAATTAAAAAAAATTAAGAAAAGGGAAGCCTAACAAACAGGCGTGTGGGTGCAAAGTGAGAGATGCACACCAGCCAAGCCCCAGCAGCCCCGACAGAAGGGTCCCGTGGTCCCCGGCGAGCCACACAGTGGGGCGGGTGGGTGCAGCTTCCAACACAGCCGCCCAGCGGTCTCTTGGATGCAGGCTCCATCTCTCCTGCTCCAGGGGACAAGGCAGCTGCTGCGGGCCGAGGACGTCGTCCCGCTGGACTGAAGTCCCAGAGCCGTGTCTCTCTCTGCAGGACAGTGGGACCTGACTGGCATGGGCCCTGAGGCTGCGGCCTCAGAAGGCAGGAGATGGGTAGGCTTCCCACCAGCTCGCTTCTTCCACAGATGCAGGTGGGAGGGAGGGAGCTCAGCCACGCAGGCCTAACTGTTCTTATTTGGGAAGGAACGTTCACGGTAATCTATCGTTTTTCCATGAAAATGTTTATTCATAGAAAATGATTTGGATTCATAATGTATTCTGTGCCCAGATGTATTCATCAAGCAACGGAGAATAACACCCTCTCCTTTTTCATCCGTGTCTCCCTGCCTCATCTCCCTAGGTCAAGGTCACGTGATCATGAACAGAATTTGGGGGAATATCCGATACCGGCTCAGCTCTCGGAACCCAGCTCGGCGGCAGGGGGGGGAGCTGCCTCCACTTAGGTCCAGGGACAAAAGGCACCACTGGTGGACTCTGGGCCCCCTCCTCAGTCCGCCACACTCCCAAACTGTCCTTCGATTGATGCCCACCGCAGCCCGACGGGTCCACAATCCCATCCGGTGGTGGCTGTGTGCCCACTCTGCACAGGCAGACCTGGGTTCTGGGAGGAGCAAGCAGGGGGTTGCCAAGCACCAGCACTGGCTGGGGTGCAGCTCAGACCACGCCCCCCATTCCGCCCCCGTGCATTTCAGGACAGAGGGGTGAGGGCAACGGGAGACTTAAAGTACCTCCTGAAGTCAACATAAATCAGATTGACTATTATTTTACAGAGTTGTTTTAAGTTTGAAGAACCTGCCCCCCCCATTCATATTCCAGGTGGGTAAACACCATTTTCAAGTTCAGAGGCAGACTGAATTATAACACTTTCCTGCGATGAAATTGGATTTCACTCCATTTAACACAGCACGATTATTATCACAAAGCATCTGATGTTTCCACTTTCCCCGAGACATCTCAAATTGTTCGACTTCTTACAGATAATTTTCACATATTAAAAACTACTTTTACCTGGATTGTGAGAGGCCTAATACGATTTATGGTTTGCTTTATTATTTGCTGGGATAAAAATTGCGCTTTCGCATGCCAATCTCTTATGAACCTTGGGTAAACAAGAGCATCATTACCGTTTCCCCATCTGTTATTTAGATCAGCCGAGGGAGTGGAAAGAATCTTTGTTAAGTTAGAAAAAATTTTTAATATCTTTTGCAAAGTTGAGATCCTTAGATCGCTTTCCTCCACGTAACTGTGGGAGAGCAGCACAATGCTGACATTCTTGCCCACCAAGCAACACATAAAGGCTTTACCGTATCAAGCAAGTGAATCAATTAAAAAGAAAGTGACAGCATGCTTACATCTCTATTTGCAAGTGCAGGGTATTGGGAAAGGTTCTAGAATGGCAACCCTGGCCAGCCTCTCCCTTTCTCCTCTAAAAGGTACAAATTTTCACAAAAAGTCACCAAATTTGGGGGTTCAAGCCCACATGCATGCATTGTAGCAGATAATACGACCTGTAGAAACTGATGACTGATTTCATTAGAGTCTAAAATCTCCTTGGAAGAGGGTGAAGCCACCCTCTTGCCTTGCCTCTGAACTCCTCGTCTCCCGTCCCACTTCCCGATACGTGTAGCAGATGAACCTCAGGCATGTGTTGAAAGCAAAGAAAAATGTACAGCTGCCCTGGTTGGGTGGTGCAGTTGGTTAGAGCATCGGCTGGTACACCAAGGTTGTGGGTTCGATTCCTAGTCAGGGTACATACAGGAATCGACCAATGAGTGCTTCAATAAGAGGAACAACAAATCAATGTCTCTCTCGCTCTCTCTGCCTCTCTGTCTTATGCTGTCTTTCTCCTTTCCTTTCTCTCTCTAAAAATCAGTAAAAAGGTGTGTGTATATATATATACACATGTTGCTAAGCAGCCTCCAAAGTTACCAGGAGAGGGCTCTGCCCCTGAGTCATGCTATGACTTAGGCTAACTCCTCTTCTGAGTCTAGTTTTCATTAATTTAGATATAACTACATTCTTCTGTTGAGCATGCAGTATTGAACATATGGGATTTTAAAAAATGTAGATGTTTGGGAAAAGATTTAAAATACACGAGTAACTTTAAAATTTCTTATTTTATTCATGCAACTACACACAGCATGTATGTAATATGGAAAATCAGTTTGAGACTTGGATATGAGACACTTTATCTAGAATATGTAAGTATATTAAAGGTTTCTCTATTTCCTTAAATGTCCTTTACTATTAAGAAAGCACACAGCCCTGGCTGGTGTGACTCAGTAGATTGAGTGCTGGCCTGTGAACCAAAGGGTCAGTGGTTCAATTCCCAGTCAGGGTCCATGCTTGGGTTGCTGGGCAGGTCCCCAGTAGGGGGCACATGAGAGGCAACCACACATTGACATCTCTCCCTCTTTCTCCCTCCCTTTCCTTCTCTTTAAAAATAAATAAAATCTTTTAAAAAAGGGAAAGAAACCACACACGTGCCCTGGCTACATGGCTTAGTTGGTTGGAGCGTTGTCCCATACATCAAAAGGTTGGGTGTTCGATTCTTGGTCAAGGTGCATACTGAGGTTGTGGGTTTAATCTCTAGTTGGGGCTGTATGGGAGACAACCAGTTGATGTTTCTCTCTCTCTAAAATTAATAAACATATATTTTAAAAAATGCATGCATGTACACACAGAGATGGTTTAAATTTGGTCCATGCACTTAACATATGATTTAAAACCACATTCACTGCTCGAAGGGCCGTAATAACAGTGACCAGACTTCAGCTGCTCCGCTGCCTCCTGCAAAACCCTCTGCAGCCCGTGGTCAGTGACCGGCTGCGCCAGATGGCAGGTTCCCATTTGTAAGATTTATTTTTAGGATACTTTGAAAAATTTCAGTGCTCAGTCATTTAATGGCTTAATACCAAAAATAAAAATAAATACATGAGAAGGACAACCGTAGAAATGCTTCCCATTTTCAAATGGCGTGATTCCACAGAGGGCTGGAGTTGGCGTTTTCTTCACTATTAGAAGCTGTGAAGTGCTGTGCCCGGCTCAGCCTACGCAGTTGCCTCAGCCTCTCTCTAATTTGGCTTCCACGCTTGGCCCGATTTTCCCAGGCTCACGCCCATCAGCACATTCCCACACCGAAGACTTCCAAATGGCACACCAAACAGACCAGCCACCTTAGCCACACATGCACTGGATGCTGCGCCTCCCCTCTGGGCTCGCCTGCACACCTGCAAGCTCCGGCCACGTGCTTCCTCTCTACCTGCTGCACCCACACCTGGCCTGCAGGCCACCCCAGCTCCCAGGGACACGCTCTGACACAGAACTTTGATTCCCTGAGCAGGTGTAGCACACCTGCAGGAGTGCAGCTGGTGATTACGGATGGATGCCCCCAGGTAAGTGGTAAAACCCATCTCGCTGTCTCTGGGTCGTCAGGACTGGAACACGGCAGTCCTTCACGCTAGTTGACTTAAGTCTTCGTCACTTTGGAGGGGATACAGGCTATGAGGATGAAGGGACTCTTGACCCACCCGCAAGAGCAGGATTTTGGTTTAGATTATTCTTCATTGAATGGGAATGAAGAAGAGAAGCTTTACAAGGGATCTTCATCTATAAGGGAGCACACTCAGACTTTAGGAGTCAAGTCTTAGGCCGAAAATTGGGCAGTTGGGAGAGACTGGACCCCTCCACTCCTCAAAGCCAGAGCAACTTGGAGTTCACTTCCAAACGTTCAGCCCATCCATCCATTCTGGTGGGGCTGTGATCCTGCCACCTGCAGGGGGCGCTCTTGCCGCAGGTTACCAGCGCTGTCTCGGGAAAGACGATATAGCAGGGGGCCTTGCTTGTGTATTTTTTTCAGACGTATCTTTCTTTGTTTCTAATTAAAAACATAAAAGCCTGTGAGCTAAGGTGTGATCACTCTAAGCCAGTAGAATTAGGAAGGTGACATCTGATGACCAACGTCTAGGTTACTGTGCTGGTGACCGCCCTCCAGAGTCTCTGTCGCAGCACCGGAGAGGGGAGCCGACCCCAGGTGGCGGCCGAACTGGCGTCCCCACCCGGACTCCGGGAGCTCTTGCCCCGGGCAGCGGGCCTTCCGCAGTCGGTGTTCGGCTTCCCTGTAGGAAGGAAACTCGGGCTGTGGTGAATAACGCTTCCCACCGAGGCGGCGAGGAAGTGGTGGGCCTTGTGAATGGAAAAGGAGTCCCATTCAGTTCGGGAACCAGAAACTCAAGTGGTTCCAGACTCCACTCCAGACACTCCTTAGTTCACAGCACGAGCCAGCCCACGCGTGTGGGGACTGAGAAATAACCTAGCCGGTAGCTTCTTAACCTTTTCTCTCCGCTGATATACCTGGCGGGCGAGAAAACACGCCCACTCTACCGGACAGCAGGCCGGCGGTCAGCGAGGGCTGCGCTGGGGGAGCCCGGGAGGTGCCCGTCCAAGGGACCAAGCCTCCAGCTGCAAAATCGGCACGTTCTGGGGACCTCACGTACCGCGAGGTGCAGCTAGACAACAACACTGCATCAGGCGCTTGAACGTGGCCACGGGAGTAGGCCTGACACGTCTTCGCCCCGAGGTAGAAGACGTGATTCTGTGCTGGGCTGGAGGCGTTACCTGTACCCCATCAACACTTGCATACCTTCAACTCACACAACGTTACACGTCAGTTACGCCGGGTACATGTCAATGGAGCCGGGAAGTGAGAACCCGTACGTTCTCACGCCCATCGCTAAGTGGCGCTGCTCTGCGGGGGCAGGAACGGCAGAGCGAGAACCGCGGCCGATGTCTCGTCCGCTGAACCCGGGCGAGGGAACCGAGACACCGGGAGCGCGTCCTCCTGACCTGCCGCCACCCAGCTCTGCCACACAAGCCACCCCATGCCGCCCCGTGAGCCGGCGTCGCCAGGCCCGGTGAGCCGAAGCTCAGGCGCAGGTGATACCCCACTCCCAGGAAGCGCAGGGCCAGGTAAAACAGTGCGCCTCCCCGGTGGCTGTTAACGCTGCGCAAGGGTCCCCTGGGCGACCGGACAGCCTGGGAGGGTGGGCGCACGCTGAGCTCCGAGCCTCCGGGACCCGGCCGCGCCCACCCTGCTCTGGCCCAGCAGGTCGCGAGGGAATACAGGTGACGCAGACCTATGGTCCTAAGAAATACCCAAGCTTCAATCCAGAGAGGTTCTGGAAATTTACCGTAGGAAAACGTTCTAAATATAGGAACGATTTCATGTGAGAGTTCCGTAGCCTGAAAAGGAGGGCGGTTGGCACGACCTTCCAGCAGCAGCGGGCGGGTGGATTGGGGACAGCGGCCCAGGGACTCGCCTGGGCATCAGCCCAGTTCACGGGCACGAGTGCGTGGCCCGTGTGCGCCGTGTCCCACGGCGGGCAGTTCATCTAGACACCTTTCCGCGTTTATTTAGCTAGCTATCCATACAGTGTGGCATGTGTTAAATATGTATATTATACATACATATTTAAAGATGTTACATCCAAGCCCTGGTGGGCGTAGCTCAGTGGATTGAGCAGGGGCTGCGAACCAAAGCATCGCAGGTTTGATTCCCAGTCTGGGTACATGCCTGGGTTGCAGGCGACGGCCCCCAGCAACCGCACATCGATGTTTCTCTCTCTCTATCTTCCTCCCTTCCCTCTCTAAAAATAAATAAATAAAATCTTAAAAAAATAAAGATGTTACATCCACTTCTTTAAATCTGTCATCTATGTATCTACCTACCAATTACCTATCCATCCAGTACTTTAAACATTAAAAAACAAAACAGGAAAACGCTAAAAGTGGCAGTGGTAGGGTAGTAGAGGTGCAAATCTTTTAAAAAAACATTTCTTCTATTTCATTGTTTTCTAGTGCATTTCTATCACTTTAGTAAGAAAAAAATCATTTAATTGTAAACTACTCTCAAATGTGCACACAATAAAAAATGATGTTTTAGTTGTTTGTGAGAGACTTCCGCCAGTCAGGCCCCCACATCCATGTTGGATTGAAACGAAATGCTATTAAAATACAAATGGATGTTACGTTTTTACATTATTCACAGTCCCACCTCTTTTCATGTTTTTAAAAATAATGACTCACAAATTCCGATTACTTCTAATCCACCCTGAAGAAAGTACGTGAGAACCCACCAGAAGAGGCACACGAAGGAAGAAAAGTGCACCAACCGCATATGCTCCGGCAGTGATTTCTTTTTAATGAGTAAAACTTTTCTTTTTCAATCATTTTAATTTTTCAATTACGGTTGACATAACGATGTTACATTAGTTTCAGGTGTGCGTGATTAGACATTATATAACTTACTAAGTGATCGGCCGGATAAATCTCCTACCCGCCTGGCACCATGCACAGTTATTACAGATTACTGACTATACTCCCTAGGCTGTGCTTCTGATCCCCAGGACTATTCTGTAACTGCCAGCTTGGACTTCCCGATCCCTTCCGCCGTTTCACCCAGTTCCTCAGCACCTCTCCCGTCGGGCAGCCGTCAAAATGTGCTCTTCAGCTATGAGTCTTTCTGTTCTGGCTGTTTGTTTTGACATTTAAGATTCAACTGTTGATAGAAATGTATTTATTGTTGTTTCATTGTTATTTTTATCTTTTCTTCCCCTTCCCCTTCCTTTTCTTCTTTCTTCTTTTCCTTCTTTTCCCCCTCCTCTTCCTCCTCTTCTTCCTCTCCTCCTTCTCCTTCTTCAAGAAGACCCTTCGACATTTCTTGTAATACTGCCTTGATGGTAATGAACTCCTTTGGCTTTTTCCTGTCTGGGAAGCTCTTCATCTGTCCTTCAGTTCTCAGGGGACTGTCTTTAACTCCGCTCTGGCTCTGGGTGCCTGTCTGACAGGGCAGCGACCACGAGAGCACCGAGAATGGACCGGAGGCCCTCTGTGTGCCCTGGTGGCACCAGGCCAGGACAGCCACTGTCAGAGGTCTAACTGTGGCTCATGCCACCCCTTCCCCCAGGAGCACCCCTGTGGCTACACGGGAGTCAGTCCTGACCAGTGAGGCAGCATGGAGGTCACCTAATTGGATGCAGGGGTTCACCCCAAAGCCCCCTCAGGGGCCTTAGATGGTGAGCACATTCAGGGCTGGGTGCTCATATCCTTCCTCATACCCTTATTTTGTGTGCGGGGCCCCTGCCTGGGGCGCTGCCGCCAGCGAGCAATCCACTTGGCATGCCGGCCTACAGACCTGGCTCGACCTCTCGTGCTGCCGACTCTCAGCCTTGGAGGGGGTCTGAGTCCACCCAGGGGAGCCCCTCAGAAAGCAGAGTGCATTCTGGGGAGCCCTCTGTTGAAGGATTAGTTAAGAAAAGAGCTTCAGAAGAGGAGGAAAGTCTTGAATTAGGGTGCCATCTGCATTTAAAAGGCAGAAAGAATACATTGGAAAGAGTTTAGCCCTGCCCCTTGTGGCGCAGCGGGTTAGAACGTTGTCCCACAAAGCGAAAGGTCGCTGGTTCCATTCCCGGTTAGGGCACAGTCCTGGGTTGCAGGTTCGGTCCCCGATGGGGGGGTTGGGGCATGTATGAGAGGCCACACACTGATGTTTCTCTCCCTCTCTTCCTCTCTCCCTCTCCCTCTTCTCTAAAAGTAAATAAATACAACCTCTTTCAAAAGAGTTTAAAAACGGAACATAGAGCCAGCAGAGGAAAACCGAAAGCATCTGCCGCCCTCAGACTAAGTGGATTTCAATCATGGAGCCCATTTGGGGGCAATCATAAAAATGCCTAGTGCGTGGCTTCACTCAAAACGGAAGAGCGAAAACAGCATTTCCATCATCTTTATTTGCCATCTGGCCAGGCAGGGTCAGGGTGCTGACCCCACATTTTGAATAGCAGAGAAATAGACGAGAAGCGGTGTTTCATGAAGCTGAAACAGGCTACATTTACCCAGGCACGCAGGGGACATTACAAAGTGCATTTTGGCATTCTCGAAGACAGCCATCTGGTTGCAATAAGGCAAAACATTCCAGAGGCACCTGGAAATGTGATTTACGTCAAAGGTGCATGGATGACCCCCACCCTCACCCCCACAGGCTGTGTACCCAAGGCTGGGACTTTGTATGCCCCGACAGGGCTCCCCAAGAAACCCCCTTGAAAATAACATCACTTACAAAAGACTCCTTTTCTGGGCACCTTGAAAGTAAAACTTAGCCTTCCTCAACTCCTTTTCGAGCCACGTGGTCATGGATTCTGGGAGTTAAAGATGTTAAGTGCAGTAACAGAAACTAACGTAAGTGCAGTAACAGAAACTAACATACCAGGAACTGATGGCTCTTCAAACTCTTCTCCACACAAATGGGAAGAGAGAGCTCCCCTCCCCCCACAGAGCGTGTTGACCTGTCCAAACGTGAAGGTCACTGAAGCACCCCCCAGAAGAATCTCACTTCTGAGTCCCTCAGGGGACACATCCCCTCAAAAATCTTCTATGACTTTATCATCCAATAAAAGGCCTCATCTGCTGATAGCATGTTCGATCCCCATCACTGATCTGTAAACCTGAGTGACGTTCTCCCCTGAATGTAGCTCAAAACGTGCATCTCCATATCCGTGGAGCGAAAGATAGGAGGAAAGAATGCAAGAGAGGAAACCTAATTCCTGGTTCAACTGACTAAAATGACCAGTAATGCCTCCAATACAAGCTCCTGCCAATTGTGAAGACTGCACTGATTTACTGGTGCGTGACTTCTGATTCTGGATCAGCGGTGACAAGAAGCGTCCCCCACGCACAGCAGAGCGCCCACACGCCTCCACTGCTCACCAATCTATACCGTCGGACCACGCAATCTTGGGGAAAACAGTCGCCCCAGTCATTGCCCACACGCTTGGACCCAGTGACAGCATTTCTGAAAATGTGTTTTGAGGAAATGATATTAATGGCAGGCAGGCATTTTTAAACATCCGCCGTGTCCTTGGGTGTTAGAAGTGGTTCCCATCCACGGCGCTGGCAGGAGCCTGGGGGATGCAGTCAGCAAATGGATGAACATGCAGCCCAGAGCCACCGGGCAGAGGCCAGGATGGAGGGTGGGGGTGATCAATAGGGGGCCATGGCATCCACAGATGTCAGCGTCGTGGCCACCCCATCACCAGCGTGGGAGCCACGCACAGGGTTGTGCGGGAACTGCTGGCGGGACTCACTCAGCCGCACAACTCAGAGGCCAGAGAGGAGACAGGCACACCGAATCCTGGGGGATGGGTTGGGGGATGGGTTTTGCCCACACCAGACCTTGTGCCTATCCCTTGGGGCAACCAGGCAGTGGTTCTCCTGGCAGGAGAACCAGCCATTGTCCCAAACATGCCCACCCCCAGGCCAGGGGTGCTGTATAAGCAAAACAATGTCTGTTCCTCTTGAAACAGAAAAACTGTGGCACAGGGTCCCCTTAGGGACTTAAAATCCAGGAGAAAGAAATGAAAATCGATAAAGGGACAGCTCCAGGGAGGATTTCAGAATCTCAGGGGAGGGAGGGAGTGCTTGGGCTGAGGAACGGAGATGGCCAAGGTCAGGACAGGGCTTTGCTGAGTTGAAAGAACGCCAGCCAGGGCCCTGGGGGAGAGGACGCCACAGGACTTGCATTCATTGCTCATCACTCCAAGAATGAGACTAACAATGGTGGACCTTCGCTCTGTGTTAAAAGTGGATGGACCAAGAATAGTTCTCTTACTGGGGAGGCAGACATGGCCAAGGTCACCAACCTTACCATCGGTCCCAGAGGTTTAAATGCAATGACACCTGATTCCTGAGTCCTGGTCTAAACCCTGCTCCTCTCTGTAAAACACATTGGATACAAGGTAGGCATTAAAGGCCAAGACAAGCCCTGGCTGGAGTGGCTCGTTGGACTGAGCACTGGTCTGCAAACCAAAGGGGGGTGGCCAGTTCGATTCCCAGTCAGGGCAAATACCTGGGTTGTGGGCCAGGTCTCCAGTAGGGGGCGCTCAAGAGGCAACCACATGCCGCGGCCAGCGAGGCAGTGGGTTCGAGACGCGCAGTGACGGACTGAAAAGAGAGAGCGACCAGTTGCTCTGATGGCAAAAGGCAAGTTTATTGAAAACTCCTGTCATTATATAGTGAGATGTTCTAAAAATAGAATGCTTGCTACGCAATGAGAGTCTTTGTTCAAGAAAGTTTACACACCCCCTTCAGGTCACGTACAGAACATCCTGGTTTAGATTAACTCCAAGGACACGACGCATCGCCCCCAAGGCTCCGGCACCTCCCCGTCCTTCTCTTGGGAACAATCCGATAACACACAAGGCCGGGGGTAGTGTCAGGTCACCTCCCCCGAGGCCAAGGAACAGGCCCAAGCATCATTCTCACAATGCAGGACCCTAACTCTTGACCCCTTCCTGGGGGCTTGGTTCCCCACAACCACACATTGATGTTTGTCTCCGTCTCTCCCTCCCTTCCCCTCTGCCTAAAAATAAATAAATAGAATCTTTTTAAAAATGTTAAATAAAGGTAGAGATGAGACACTAAAACCACTCTCAGAGCGTGGCCTTCGAGTTGCTAGAAGGGATGTTCAGGCTGGATTGCCACATTCCACCCAGACAGACAGACAGAGTGGGGACCTGGAGGAGCCTAAAGCGCAGGGAGCGGCAGGGCTCGGGTCCGAGTGCCCCCCACTGGTGAGCGACGGGGATCAGAATGTGCCACTCTGCCTGTGGATTATTTTGAACCAAAGGCCACTGTGAATCAATAGACACAGAAAGCAGCTTTCCCGGAGTGCCTCTCATCTGACTCGGAGGAGGAACTTCGGAGAGATGGAGACCGACGGAAATCCTCTCCCAGGCAAGTTTTACGGCGGCGAGGAAGAGCCAACGCCAGCACTCCGGGGGTGGGCTGCACACACAGGCCTTACTGGGTGGCCCTCGTCTCCCTCTGGCTTCCTCGTACATTTTCCTGCCTGACGATTTGCAGCCCCTCGAAGTCCACAGCTGCTTTCCTTTGTCCCGTGGCTTCTCCCTGAATGTACTGCCCGCTGTTAACGTGGTCTATAAACCTCCAGGCATGCCGGTCTCTTTGGGGTTTGCACTTTGCTTCCGTTCGGCCTGTCACATGCCTGTGAAACACGCCTGTTTCACATCCGGGTAACCCGCCTTGTGTCCCGGCCCCAACCACTGAACCCAAAGACCGGAGGGGAAAGACGTGTCCCTTCCTGGCGTGAAGAAGTCTGGGATGCCAGGAAGACAGGGGGCCCAGAACCCCAGAGGAATGGGGACAGGTACGGAGTGCAGCCACTTCCGAGTCCCCAGAGTCTCTGGCCCGGCTTCCATCCTCCTCCGTCTGCCACCCTGTCCCCCAGCCGGGTGCTCGCCCCGCCCCCTGCCCAGCACAGCCCCCTGCCCACCGCAGGGAGAGGCAGGATGGCTCCGCCTCCTGGGGATCTCGTCCGTGAGGAGCAGACCCTCTATACGGTGTCACGTGTGTCTGTCCTGACACCAGGAGGCTTTGCTTTCCCTTGTGTCCCTCACGGAGCGGCGTACAGATTGCCAGATCCGACCACGAGTGTAACGGAGCGCTGCGCCGCAGCTCCATCTTGTTTCGGCCACGTGGTTCCTGCTGCAGAGACGCATGCAGATCATTAGAGGGATTCCGCTTGCAGCTCGAGTTCTTAGAGAACAGCGCCCTGCCAGCAAGGGCCGCTCCCGAGGAGGTGGGGGCAGTGTGCACAAAACTCATTATTGTTTGCCAAAGGGTTTCAGGAGCCTCGAGACTGGACTCAGGCCCCTCAGGGTCCACGAACCAGGAACAAAGAGATTTCGAGATTTCTCCATCTTCCTCGAACCTCCGCTGGTGCCCAAACGTCAATCACCTCTTGCCCCTCCCATTCCCCCATTGCTGGACATAAAAGCAGCCTGAACTCTGGGCTTGCTCCAGTTGGACGTAGGGGCCTGCTTGGGGACTATGACGTCACTGTGACGCTGGGTAGTTTACAAGACACTTCCACGTGCACAGCACCCCACGAGGCACGCAGGAGTGGACACAAAATTGTGACATCAGTGTGGACTCAGGCTGCAGCGCGATCCTAGAGGCTCCCTGCTGCCTGAGTGCGACTTCCGTTTCTGGAGCCTAGGGTAGAGCTGGAAGGCCGCTCCGGGGGTCCTGGGGTAGGGCCGGGGGGCCAGGGCGTGGCCTGGAGGGGCCACAGGGCGGTGGGTATTACCCAGCCACAAAACACCCATTGCCATCATTCTAAGTTGTATTTTCAACTCCTCGATAAGAGGAAAAACACTTGAGTGTGAGCCGTCTGTTACTTTTCAAGGACTCTGTGTACAATTACAGAGCGATAACCTTCCGACTTAATTCAACATGACTAGACTATAAAAGGATACATTTTAAAACGCTGTACTCTGCTGGAGGAGCCTCTAGCCCTCTGAAGTGGGTTTGTTTTTAGGCCGGGAGAGCTTCATGTATTATTTGTTTTCGAGTCGCATTTCCCCTCTCACATCAAAGGGCTTGTTTATCACATGGTAAACGACTTTCCACAGCTGTCGCCAAGTGGTGCATTTTTATGTTAGTTTTTGGAGGCTGTGAAACAGCGAATAGGGGTCCGCTTCTCTGACCTAGTAATCCAGCGGCTTAGAGCAGAGAATCAAAGGTGGCTTCATGGCCTCTGGCCTCTCTTGGGCATGTGGTCCTCAGTTTCCTCTTTTGTAACAACGATCTGTTAACAGTGCCCCCCTCAAAGGACAGGGTCCCACCAGGGGGGTCCTCAACAGACACAAATCCCATCCCAGTGTCCGGCATAGACAGAAAGCCCTTCTGCATCAGCTTCTGAGAAGCCAGGTCTAAGCTGGCCCTTCCGTGAACTTGAACTGTTCAAATGCTGGTTTGCTTTAAGATTTGCTTTCTGAAGTTTGTGCTGCCAGAGGCTTAAGAAAGGCCGATTAGAAACAGAGGGAATTGTGACAGAATCTACGGCTGCCGGCGTCAAACTGCTGTGAGTGCCTAAAGCCGAGAGGGGACAGAAAGGGGCGTAACAAGCAGATGGAAGACATCCTCGAGCACCGTGGCCGCCTGGCGCAACCCCTCGGCCACCGAGGGTCACAGCTCTGCCCCACCCAGCCTGCTGCTCAAGGACCTCGGTGCAATTTGCATTCAAGAAACTGTCTTTGAGAAAATGAGGGGAGCAAAAGATGTGCCAGAAAATCATGCCACTGAAAGGGTAGCATTTAATCTGTCCACGTGGCTTGGAGATTACACACATGTGTACTTAAGGGTGCCCGCTGGTTCCTGGGATTCTGGCTGCATGAGGTGTCTGCCTGGCTTCTGCGCGAGGCTCCGAGGGACACAGGTCTGGTGACGGGATGATAGAGGGAAGATGTGGCGCTGGCCGAGGGGTCAGGAACAGCCTCTCCCTCTCCAAGTGGCTGCTTCTCCGGCAGCCCCGGCGGCAAGGACGAGACGCGAGGAGAGAACCCGAGAAGCAGCCCCTGTGTCTCCCTGATTCCTGCTGGGTCTGTATCTGCCTCCAGTTCCCACGATAACCAAACACCTTTGCCAGCAGGCGAAGTGTTGCTACGGGGTACGTGTTTCTCCTTCCTGGCACACAGGAGGATGGCCCTGAAGGACACATTGAAATAGTGGCTCTTCTAAAGAACTCGGAGGGACCCACGTGAGGGAGGAGGGGGATATGTTACTAGGCAGACGGCCTTCTGGTTTTCTCTGAGCGACGATTCTCTCCGAGCGAAGTGCTCCTGCAGTGAGATGCGGCTCTTCCTGCGGTGTCCAACCTTGACTTCTAAAATGCCAGGATTTAAACATTCAGCCGAGCCCCTGGGGGTTCGGGGTCCACTGCTAGCAAACTCTCTGAGGACAGGCACTGAGTGTCAGTAATGTTGTCTTTCTATCACAGTTAGCCCTGTCCAGGGGCTCTCAAGTGACAAGTGTCGTTGTGGGGGTGGTCACCACTGGTGTGTGTGTCTGTGTGCACACGTGTGTGTGTGATGGAGAAAGAAGGCGCACAAGTGCGGGCTGCCCACAGCCGGAGGGGTCTCGGGCTGGAGGACACAGGGGGCGAACTGCTGAAATCTGTGGGAACCAGACAGCGGGAAGTCTCCCACGTGGGAAAACGTGCTCACGGGTCCTCTTCTTCCTGGACTCGCTGTTTCACCGCTCGTGAGCTAGAGAGCACCTGTGCAGTCTGCGGCTGAGAGAGGACAGTTCCAGAGTGATCGCAGGCGCTTGGAAGGCTGAGGAGACAGGAATCCTTCCCCCGTTCCAGCTGCCTCCCCCCTCAGGCTCCTGGGGCCTCACTCCCTGTCTCCCCAGGGGAGAACTGACGCGCCATGGACCCCACGGAGGCTGGTGGGACCTTCCCCTCCAGCGAAGAGTCATTCAGCCCCGGCCCGGGTTTCCAGGCCTCCCAGAGTCCAAGTTCCTTACATAAAGCAAACCTGGCAGGAAGACGCGGTTGCCAGCACTTAAAAACTACCATGGCGCACTGCCCACAGGCAGGCGGGAATCTGTTTACTGCTCAGGACGGCTGTTCATTTCTCTCTCTCTCTCTCTTTTTTCCCTCCCCCGCTCTCTTTTTTATCTGTATTCCTTTCTCTTCCCACTTCATGTTCACACACACCCCCACACACGCACACGTGCACACACTCACATGTACACACACATACACACTCAAATGCCCACCTCACGCACATGCACATGCATGCACACAAACTCACTCTCACACGTGCGCACACTTACACACATGCGCACACACACCCCAGCTGGTCACGTGCTCACCCTGGGCCACGGTCACACCCTGTGCGGAGCTCCCTGGGCTGACCCCCAGCACTGCCCTTGGCCGGGAGTGTCTTGCTGCTCTAACTCCCTTTCCCGCCTGCTGCATTGAGGGGACGGGAGCCGGGCCCCGCAGCTGCACGTCCAAAGGACACGACACACTGCCAGGGGCCCAGTGGGTCCTCCACACGCAACAGGTCCTTTGCCATATTCTTCAGAGACCTAAGCAGATGCAATTCCCCAGGCAGCAGATGGGGCTCAAGATAAATAGTCTGCTCTGCCCTTCCTCTCTGCCTTACACTTGCTTCCATAGTGGGGATTCTTTTGGGAGGACGGGTGGGTACCCACACAGAACGCAGAGATGCTGCCGTTGCATAAAGGAGGGATGAGGGAAAATGCTGGAAATGGCTAAAAGGAGCAGGGGAGGAGGACAGCGGCAGTAAAAAATGGAACGTGAAGTAAATCTCAGGCCCCCGAGTAAGGACTTGTGCGGGGAGCGATGGGTACAGCCCCAGGGTAGCACAGGGGGGCTTTCAGGTCAGGTCTGCGTGGAGGGCTGTTTTTGTCAATGGGGTTCCGCAGGGACCCAGCCAGGCCCCACGCTTCACACTCCGCCCCGCTGCTCCCCCTGCAAGGCCCCGGGTAAGCGCAGGGACAGGCCCCAAGGCCCACAGAGGCATAGCACGAGATCCGCGGGGCAAGGTCTGCGAGTGCCAGGAGGTCTCCCGCTGGAGCAGCCACCTGTGCAGCCACTGCCCCGGAGCAGCAGGGCCCTCAGCCAGGATGGACGATGGAGGTGCCACTCCCCGCAGGAGCCTGTGGGGTCTTCTGGATTTATGTCACAGAAACTCTCCAAAGGGCGAGAAGGGATGGGATCCTGTGTCTAGTGCAGCTCACAGGGGTGGGCCTCGCCATACAGGCATTGCCTGACAGGGGTGGGGGGCCACAGCTGCCCCACAGGAACTGCATTTAAGGCAGCTGCCCAGAGACCATGTCAGCGACAGCCCTCCCAGAGCTGTGTCTGCTGCAGCTGCTGTTTTGGGGTTACCCACCAGCTAGTGAACACTCGCTCACTTTCTCCCTTTTGTTTGGAAAAGGCGCAGGCAACACCCCAGGGTGCGGAAGGAAGGAAGGAACATAGAGAGGAGGAGGGAGGGAGGGAGGGAGGAAGAGGGAGAAATAAAGGAGAAAAAGGACCAACCAGCCAGAAAAGTCTGAGTGGGTCTTTGTCACCTGGGGCCGCAGTCCCCACTCCCAGTGGGAGACGTGTAAGAAACATGTGGCAACACGGAGATGACTCAGGTGTTAGACTTACTAGACTTTCTCCCATCAGATGGGCATGTTCTGGAAAATCTTGTTTTGTTGCAGTGAGAAACAAATTCACATTAGAATGGACGCACCTCCCTTCCGGGACCAGACTAAGAGAATGGCTGTCGTTCTAGCCACACAGTAAAGCCCAAGCGGTCTGTGATCACGTGGCTCTTTGTTCCAATAAGCTCTGGATCCATGTGTCCTTAGTCCTGCTACGGAGGCAGCTTCCATAAAGCACACGCGTGGTGTCCCTCAGGCCATGCCAGCTCCAGGCGGGCGGCTGGCACCAGGGCATGCACAGCTGCCCCTCCCTCACTGGCATCACCTTCAAGTTCAGGCAAACTCTTACTTAACGAAAGTTGCAATGAAAGGAAAGAGGTGTGGCTGCTTTTGCTACTGAAAGTGGCCCTGGTGCTCTCACCAGGCTTTCCCACAAATGCCACCCCATTGCCCTGTCATGAAACAAAGATGCACTTTCGTCGTGAAAGCTGCTTGCGGCACAAAGCGGTAGTTCACTTGTCCAATTGTAAAGCGGAATGTAAACGGAATTTTTGTTGCTTTGCGGAGTTCTGTGAAAGCACATGCCTGGGAGAAGCCAGAAGGACCAGTGTGCCCACTCCTCCCGCTGCCGCATGCTTGCAGCATTGAAGGGGACCCTCCTTCTTATCGCGTGAGAGCCCTGTGCTCTGGAGCAACTCACTTCACCTGGACGAGCCTCACTTTACAAATGGCAAGGACAGTGACCCCAGTGACAACGGCTGAGGCCCTTCCCGAGTGCTTGCCGGGCTCACCCCCTCTTGCTGAGCACGGTCTGCACACCCTCCCTCCGGCTTCACAGCAACCCACAGGGCACTGCTTGTAGTTCATGGGCGGGGCTATGATCCACATGGTCAAGGGCCCAGACCATAGGGCTGAGATGTGCGTTCAGGCTGACCCCTCCAGGGCCCGGGCTCCCCACCTCTTTGTCTGCCTGTGGCCTCCTGGGTTATTATGAGGATTAAATGAGGATGGATGAATTTGGGACACAACACAGGACCTGAAGGCAAGGAGGCAGGCAGGTGTTATTAGTAAGTGAAATAGAAAGGTCATCTCTGGAGATTAGTGACCTATGAGAGCAGAGAAGGTGGAGAGGCGGGGTGGGGTGAGTTTCAGGGCCAGGGCCCTTGGTTTCCTGGGGAGGAGGTTACACATGGTCTGAGAGACCAGAGGGAGATGCTGCAGCATTCTGAGCAAAGCTGTGGCCAGACAGGTACGCTGCTCCCAGCAGGGGCCAGCCAAGCTGGGCACTCACGGTGGGACAGAGTTTGCACATACAGCAGTTGTCCGGGGCAGAGAGGACCTGGGGGAGGGACAGTAGGGACAATAGGGCTTTGGGAGACCCCGAGGAAGAGAACCAAAGTTTTGGCAATTTCTCAAGCCTCTACCTGGTAATGGAGACTGAGGTGCCATTTCTAGGAACAGGAAAGGCAGCTGGAACAGCTGACCAGGAAGGTGTAATGAGCAGGGTAAGAGAAAGCTGAGTCCCTTCCCCACAGTCTGCATCCAGGTAAGATTTGGGTCAGTGCTCTTCTTTAGACAGAATAGTGTCCACAGGGCCAAAGGGAAGCTGAAGGCAACCCCCCACCTTTGCACTGCACCTCCACAGGGATGCCTGCCGAGGGAAGCTAAGCAGGATCCAGAGTCTCATAATGTGATATCCGAGATGACCAGGCCACAAAGAAAAGCATGCCCCAATCCAGGAACCGGAAAGTCATAAGACGTGTAAGAAACATGTGGCAACACGGAGATGACTCAGGTGTTAGACTTACTAGACAAGGATTTTAAAACAGCTACCATAAAAGCCATCACTGAGCCATTACAGATTATCTTTTTTAAGATTTTATTTATTTATATTTTAGAGAGGCAAGGGAGGGAGAGAGAGAGAGAGAAAGAGAGAGAGAAACATCAATGTACAGTTGCTAGGGGTCATGGCCTGCAACCCAGGCATGCACCCTGACTGGGAATCGAACCTGTGACACTTTGGTTTGCAGCCCACACTCAATCCACTGAGCTACGCCAGCCAGGGCTTCATTACAGATTATCTTGAAAAAAATTTTAAAAGAAAAACCAGAAAATCTAAGCAAATAACTGAGTGGAGATTATAGTGAAATACAAGAAGCAAAAGTTGAAGATTCACTCAGTGGGCTCAAGAGCAGAGAGAAGATGAACCCTACATCAGTGAGGACGGATTAAACTCTGACACAATCTAAACAACAGAGAGAAGATGGACCGTAAAAAATAGGGCAAGGCCTCAGGGGGCGATATGTCAATGCAGAACGGGCGGTGTTTGTACCACTGGAATTTCAGAAGAAGGAAGGCAGAGTACATTGAAAAAGTACTGGAAGTAACAATGGCTGAGAAGTTCCAAAATGTGATGAAAGACATAAGCCTACAGATCGAACAGGTTGAGAAACCCCAAATAAATCAATAAATCCATATCCAGATGCATCATTCTAAGAGTAATGAAAACTGAGACAAAAGAAGTCTCGAAAGCAGCCAGAGAGAAATGACACCCTCCATGTAGGTGAACACCAGCACAAACAACAATGCACTTTTCATTGGAAAAAGGTGAGCTAGGAGGACGTTTCCAGTCATCTCTCAAGTGCGGAAAGAAAGGAACCATCAGCTAGGACAGTGAAAAGGCCCCTCTGAGAAGAAGATGCATAAAAACACTCTCAGATAAAAACAATTCAGCAACTACGTGGCCAGCAAATCTCCCTTCAAAATGGCTGAAGGAAGTTCTCTAAACAGGAAAGGAAGGGTAATTAAAAAAGCTCGGAACTTCAGAAAAGAAAGAGGAGCATGAGAATGGGTAAACATAGAAATAAAAATGTGAGTTTCTATTTTTTCATCTTTATTGTATTTTTTTGCGTTACCATTCAGTCCCCTTACACTCCCCTCCCCTCAGCAATCACCGCACTGTTGTCCCATCCGTGAGCCCTTTTTCCTTCTTGCTCAATCTGTCCACCCCTGAAACTCCTCCCCAACAGCTGTCTCCTGCTTTCTATCTACATAGAGTTTGTCCTCATTTTCCTTTTTAGTTCAGTTTGTTCATTAGATCCCACATAGGAATGAAATCATGTGGTTTTTGTCTTTCTCTGACTGGCTTATTTCACTCAGCATAATGTTCTCCAGGTCCATCCATGCTGTCACAAAGAGTAATATTTTCTTCTTTTTTATAACTGAGTAGAATCCCACCGTGTAGATGTACCAGTTGTTTTATCCACTTAACTAATGATGGACACTCGGGCTGCTTCCATGTCTTGGTGATTGTAACTAACACTGCAATGAATATAGGAGTGTTTATGTTCTTTCGAATTAGTGTTTTGGGTTCCTTCAGATATGTTCCTGGAAGTGGGATTGCTGGGTCAAAAGACAGTTCTATTTTTAATTTTTTGAGGTATCTCCATACTGCTTTCCACAGTGAGGGTCCCAGTCTGCATTCCCACCCACAGTGCAGGAGGGTTCCCTTTCTCAACATCCTCGCCAGTACTTGCTGTTTGTGGATTTATTGATGGTGGCCATTCTGACAGGTGTGTAGTGGTATCTCATTATGGTTTCATTGGCATCTCTCTGATGATTAGTGATGTTGAACATCTTTTCATATGACTATTGGCCATCTGTATGTGTTTCTTAGAAAAGTGTCTATTCAGGTCCTTTGCCCATTTTTGAATTGGATTGCTTGGATTTTTTTGGAGTTGACTTTTGTAAGTACTTTATAAATTTTGGATATTAACCCCTTATTAGATGTATCAGCAAATATGTTTTCCCATTCTGTGGGTTGCCTCTTTAAGTTTATGGATGATTTCCTTTGCTGTGCAAAACCTTCTTAGTTTAATATAGTCCCATTTATTTAGTTTTTCTTTTGTTTTCCTTGCCTGGGGAGAGATATCTGATAGAAAATTGTTATGAGCAACGTCCGAGATTTTGCTGCCTATGTTTTCCTCTAGGATTTTTACGGATGAGTCATAACACCACCTGATGCGGTACTCAATGTGTGTTAAGGAAATCCTAAGACAAACACGTTGGAAACACAGGGAGGTATAGGAAACGGAATCAAAGTAGGGTTTCTACATTGTATTCAGTGGGGGCAAAACACTGAGACTCCCATAATTATGTGTAGTGTGGTCCTAGAGTGGCCATGAAGAAAACCACACAAAGCGATGTATTCCAAAGCATATAAATACATTGGGATGCAATCCTAAAACATGTTCAGGTACCCGAGTGAAGTAAGTTAAGACAATGGAGTGAGAGAGATATAAAACAAAGGGGATGCAGCTATTTATGATGGCAGACAGATGCTAGTATCTCCTAATATGGGGGTGTCAAATGCATTCTCACCGGGGGCCACATCAGCCTCACGGTTGCCTTCCAAGGGCCACATGTAACTTTAGGACTGTATACATCTAACTACCCCTTAACAGTTAAGCGAGAGCCTGGTGCTGCCTCCAGGTAGAAACAACGTGCCGGGCTGGATGAAACAAGGTGGGAGGGCCGGATTTCACCTGCAGGCCTTGTGTTTGCCACCTGTGTCCTAATACATCCGTAATGATCATAAATGTAAATGGTGTGGACACCACAATTAAAAGACAGAGATTATCAATCAATAATCAAAAAAAACCATGATCCGACTACATGCTGTCTCCAAGAAATTCACTTCAAATTCAATAGCATTAGTAGTGTGAAATTAAAATATAAAAAAGGATATACAAGAAAAACATTCATGTTGGAAAAAGCAGGAATGGTCATGTGAATATTTCATGAAGCAGACTTCAGAGAAAAACCAACGTTTGTTTGGAAATGACCCGACGAAGAAAAGAAAATATGCTTCCGAAGTCACGTAAGACATGCTTCAGCTTTTTTTAAGGAGAAAAGACGACCCTGGTGCACTGCTGGTTAGAATGTAAATTGGTACAGCCAGTATGAAAAATGGAAGTTCCACCCAAAAATTACAACTAGAACTACCCTATGCCCCAACGATTCCATTTCTGGGTGTTTATCTGAGGAAATCATAAATGCTAATTCAAAATGATATCAACATCCCTACGTTTATCATGGCGTTATTCACAATAGCCGGGATATGGAAGCAGCCTGAGTGCCTGTCAACAGATGTGTGGACATATGAGGCAAGTGACAGACAAAGCCAGGGCGTGCGGGCCCAAACAGCTGGCTTTCCGGCGGCTGTCCACGCCCTTACCTGGGCCCCATCAGCCGTGCGACTTCATCCCTCAGTGTCACTGCTGTCCCCCGGCCAGGGGCTCAGTGCGAGCCCCCAAACCGAGCCCAAAACTCTGCTCTGCCGTCTCTGCCACAGTCTGCCTACCCCCCAGGAGAGGAAGAGAACTTTTTTATATCCTCTCCATCAGAAACATGACATGAGAGATGCACACAGAAGGAAGACAAAGCACGTTTGGAAACTCCAGCTGAGCATTTCACCGCGTTTCAGCAGGAGAAGCTTGGAAAGAAAATTGCCCTCTTTGGAGCAATATTTCACGAAGTAGAAATCAAGGATTTAAAGAAAGCCACCACCTAAGGCTCTCCTCTCAAAGATGAATTGGTCATTCTCCCTGGAAAAGTGGAAATAAATCATAAAAGCGGACAGCTTTATTTTCCTGTTTTTGCGCTGTTTAGCTTGACGTCACCCCGAGACCACATCCTGGGTTATCAAAGGATGATTCTGTAAGTTTCCTGAAAACATTAGGTGCCCATTAGCTGTCTGCAGAGGCAGCGGCTCATTTAGGTCAAGTGCACATCCTGTTAATTAGACTGCTGACCCTGTGTGCACCCCCCCTGCCCCTGCCCCCCGCCCAGCCCACCAGCAAAACCACTTTGGATTCCCAGCAGGTAAATCCAGCCGGGCACAGCACGTCCAGTGGGGCCACTTGACCTCAGCAGCATCTCCTTTGTTGGCTGGCGGCCGTGTGGGAAGCTCTTTTCTCTACACCAGCCTCTCAGCTAAGTGCCCTCTTCATTCAGCTCTCGGGGCCTTGCTGGGAAGTGGGCACCATGGCGTCCATTGTATAGACCAGGAGTGGACGCCCAGGGATCTCGAGGCTCTGGCTGCAGACCAGGGAGATATCACAGCCGAGGAAAGCCTGTGCAAGTTGCCTACCCAAGTGCTGAGCACCTGAGATCAACCTCTCAGGTCCACGGCATTTTATAATCTGTTATTTTGAATAAAGAGGCATCTGAATAATGAGCCCAGCAAGGCTGGTCTGTGGGAGTGAGCTACGTATGTCCCAGCCACCCCTGCGTCCCAGGCACCGGTCTGCTCCACGGTCAAGGCTGCAGCCTGAAACTGAATGGGGAACCGTACACAGTGCACGTAGCTGGGGCCCGACCAGAGCTGACATGCCCATCTCACTGGCTTCTCGCAGGACTCCGGCATCTGCACCCACATTCAGTGCTGGCGCTTCGTGCTCACTGCCAGCCCTCCACGGGGTCCTATAGTTCTCAGTTCTGTCCACCTGCCTATTCCCAGGGACAGGCTCTGCCACAGAGCCGTTGGGCAGTTGGGGGGATTCTCCCTGCTTCCTCTGTGCAGAACTGGATGGGAAAGCTTACTAAGTATCAGGCATAGTTTTGCAGGAAAAGAGAAGTTCGGAATTGTGTTCACTGGGACCTTATCAGGTGACCATGGCCAGAATTCGTCACTGCTGAGGGCTCGAGTCTCTGGTTCACTGCTGCTAACCCCGCGCTGTGAGGAGCATCTGCATATCCCGGACACTCAGCGGTACTTGTTAAGGGGACAAGCGAGCATTTGTCATGGATGTGTTACACAACAGAAAAAGGGACTATTGCCTTCAGAAGGATGTGCTAGAGGAACGTGGGTGACCAGATGGCCGTACGGTAGCACATTGGCGCAGAGCCAGCAGGACTGGAGATTCGCTCAGCCAGAAAGCGTGGAATCTGTGTGTCCGGCCTTAACCTCTGACCTCTCCCAGCACTGTGATGCTTGGAGTGGCCACATGCCATAGCACAGCTGTGGCACCCACAGCCTTTGGTGTGAGGACACAGCTGTAGGCCTGGGTCTAAGTTTGGAGAGGCTGCCAGTAAACGAGGTTGTGGGTGGGCAGGACTCCCCGGCCTGTTCTTCCCTTTCCCAGGGGCGAAGGGCTCTGGGGATTTAAAGTAGGGCAGCACCTTTAGGATGTGTTATGTTTACATTCCCGGCACATGATGCCCCTGAGCTGCCTGGGTGGTGTGGGCACCTCCCGGTGACCCTCCCCTGTGTCGTGTCTTGGAGCGTAAGGCTGCTCCTGCCAGGAGCCTGCTGGCCATGTTCCCGTGTCGGGACATACACAGACGGGTGGGGAGATGTGAAGGCATTTATTTGACCGAGGGCCTTCGGCTCTTGGGCTCCACGTAGTCGAGGTTGAAACCTTGTAAGCAGAGTCGGAACAATCCAGCTGCTAAACGTACACCCGGAGTGAGAGGGGCACTGCCCACCCTGCTGTGCACTGTGCACTTCATGGATGACACTATGTTCATTTGAAAACTAGGTACTATTTCCAAATCTGGCATTGTTTTAAGTTTCGCAAGATGAACGTGACGATTTCTGACATTTAGGCTTGTACCGAGTCGCAGGTTTTTGCCAACATCAAGTACTGGGTGAGTCAATAACACTCACATTCACATTTGGAGCGTCTACAAGAGGCCAAGCATCGTTTCCCAGGGTCTGTTTAAGCTCGACCTTGGGCAGCCCTGAAAGGTTTTTAAATAGCCTGGGAGTATGCAGAGACGTGGGGCAGTGTCTCATGGCTAATACAGCGAGCCGCGGGAAAGCGGTGCACCACCGAGGTGTGACACGCATGCGCCAGAGCACCTGCTCTTTCCACACAGGACTCCACTGATCCGAGAGTCACAGCGTGCGCACTGTCATCGATCCTCTGTTTAAAATCAGGCGTTGATTTCAGCACCTCATCCCCGGCACTGCCCAAGCCCTTCCTCCTTCTGGTGGAAACGCGACATGACTGGCAGTCACCCGGCTCCTCCTGCTGCCCACCGCCGGCTCGTGAGCTCTTCTTCTGGGAAGTTCCCCTTACTTCCAAAGGTGGAGTCACTGTTCGTATTCAAATAATTAAACAAGAGGCTTTTACAGACCTGAGGTGGCGCTAGTGCCGTGGTACCTACGTAGCCAACTGAAACTTCAGCCAGGGCAAATTACTACAGATGCTCTGGTGTTGCATTTAGAACAACCAATCAGGAACAACCCGTTAGGGAACTGCTGAAGCCACAGCCAATCAAATCCTTCTCTTGCTTCGCCTCTGCGTCCTCTGTAGAAAAAGCCCTCCCAGGTCCTGATGGTGGAGCGCTCTTAACCACCTCCCTTTTGCTCGATGGGAATCCACATTTGCTCAAAAACCCTTGAAAATGTTAAGAACCCTCAGATCATCTTTTCACACTAGAAATGGGCTGGAAGGGCTTCATGTAACAGCTGAATGATTCTTCGCGACAAGAGGACCCCCACACTGACAGTCCTCATGCTCTGCCACTGCTGTGCTCGCCTTGCTGCGTTACCATGAGTTACTAACCTGAGCGTAGATCCTGCGCAATAACCACACAACCCAGGGCAGCACCACACTATTCAATAAACACTCGTTCCTGACATGAGTGGTTAAAGAATGCACTGGGCCCTGGCCAGGTAGCTCAGCTGGTTAGAGCAATGCTGGATATGCCAGGGTTGCAGGTTCGATTCCTGGTCAGGGCACACACAAGATTCAACCAATGAATGCATCAGTAAGTGGAACAACAAATCTTTCTCTCTCTATGTCTTCCTCTTTCTTTCTAAAATAAATAAATAAGAAAGCATTTAAAAAGCAGAATGCACAGTATCACCTTTCTTCAGCCCACAGGACTGGGGGATTCACAGCACCATGGGCCCGCAGCCCTGCTCTGCAGCTGTGTAACCTGGAGGCGCAGATTTACAATGAAGTGAATCTGAATTGTTAGGATATAGAAATAAATGGACTGGGTAGTCAGTTACCTTGGGAAGTGTTTGTCTTAAAGATATTTATTATGTGTGTATTACATTAGCATACTGTAGACTGTGTTGATCAATCAAAGTTTAAAAAGCAGAAACAGGTTTAATTTTACTTAGCAGACAGATTTGAGCTACGGAATACGTTTTTTGCTTGCTATTTTTTCAGTACACCGGGTTCCACAGGCCAGGGCAAGGGTCCCTAAGGCCAGCCGGGTGCTCCCTGCCTTTCTAACACACTGTGGCTGTGAGCTGCTCTTCAAGCCTCCTCTGTGCTGATTGCCACTGCCCCGGCCCCTCTGCTGGTGGCTCTGCAGGAGGCTCAGAGCAAGGGACATGCTTCCCTTCAATCATTGTCACAGGCAGTTAGAGGTGAACTAGAAACGCTGAAAGCGACAACTGAATTATTCTCAGCATAGAGGGCGGGACCCATTGGGAGGGAAAAATACCCGCCTCCCTTCTTGAGGACCGTCCTGAGGGGGCCTGTGGCAGGATGGACGGACAGGTCCCCAAGGATGTGGGGGCAGGGGCTGCAGAGGAAGCAGATCTCAGAGAGGGAAGAAGAGCAACAGGCACCGTCTCAGGGAAGACAGCAGATACAAAGGCAGACCTATGGCCTCAATTGTTTCTTTTAAACGCTGTGTGCTTCTGGCTCGGAATGCTGGAAGGTTCTAGAAACCATGACAATCTAAGAGCCATGCCCACCTCCTGCATGCCAGATGGTGTTTTCTGAATGCCATTTCCCTCTGGGGTGGGCGGGGGGCAGAGTTCCCTTGAGGAATGCTGGGGACGTGGTGTTACAGAAGCGAAAGACAGGAAAACGTGAGAATCAGAAAGCGTCAAGACCACAGTTGATGACAATACAGTGGCTGTGGAAGGATTTATGAGTTTACACTGATATTCCATAAAGTGCCAAGACAGGGAGAAAGGGAGCAGGGAGGGATGTGCCCCTCCCTTTTCTGAGCGGCAGCCTTTCCGGCTGACTGCACAATTCTAACCGGCAAGGAAAAGTGGTTCTGTAGTGAAGAACCGAAGCCGCAAAGGCCAGCAGAAAGAGCCCCGGATGTGATGCGCTGTGAGAAAGGCAGACAGTGCGGGCCATGAGGCAAGTTCAAGGCCACCTCGAGGATGAAAGTAGCGAATGTCTTGCCCCTTAGAAAGGGGCACAGATGCACCTTCTGCTGGAGGAGGACACACTCAGCAGATGTGCAGACACGCCCAAGTGCAGGGGCCCCGGAGCTGCACCAGCGGCCGTGCAGGACACTGGAGCGTGCCCTGGGTGTTGCGGGATGTTGGGCGGGGAGGACCAATGGGGGTCTCGGCGGCAGGGTCACACCGTGGCTGTCAGGTTAAACAGCCGTGGCAGTGAATGCTCAAGAATGTGCAGGCAAAAGGATAAGGGGCCTGGGCATGGGTTAAAATATTTCCCCACCACAAATAACAGAAAGTGTGGGTAAATCTCGGTAATTATCGAATACGGTGATGGGCACACAGGGCTTTATTATACAGTCTCTCTGGTTTGTATGAGCTTAAACAACTCCTAATAAAATCTTCTTACAAACATTCTTGTGAGGGAGAAGTTCCCCCAGTATACATTTGGATAATTGACTACAAGTAAAAGATAAAGTCTTAGAGTTTTCGGAGCAAAGAATGCTGTTCAGAATCTCCAATACTAGGTTCCTTGCCTCTCCCCTCCACCCGCTCCTTCTCTCCCTTCTCCCACCCCTGCACCCTGTCACTGCCTGGGTCCCTCCCTTTCTTCCCCTACTTCTCCTTCTCCCCCTCCTCCACCCCTTCCCTCCTTCTCCCCTGCCCTTTTCCTTCTTCCTCTCCCCTCCTCCCTGCTTCCCCTGTCTCCCTTCCCTCCCCTCCCTCCCTGCCTCTCCCTTCCCATAAAACCATTGCACCCTGCATCCAGATGGCTTGGAATTGGTACCCAAAGGAGCAGCCGTAATGGGCGCTTGCCCGGGGTTGTCTTCTTAGCACGCAGGAAGGTCAACAATTCCCCGCTGAACCGCTAATGGGACCCCAGCTGCGCACCGCATTTCTCTACATCAATAAAGAGGATCGCATCCAGAACACTTTGAAATGAAGCAGGTAGTTAAAATGCAACAAGAAGGGAGCCCTGACATGTCAACCTGAGAGCTGGCAAGTGCCAGAAGACTGAGAATGGGGCCTCACAGGCCTCTGTCCTCGGAGGTGAGGCTCTGCGTTGGACAGGGCGCTGCCCACCTGGCCCCCAGGGAGACGTGCAAGCAGAGGTGTTTTTCCTTGGGTGTGTTTGCAGATGGGTGCATGGGAGTCAGCCATCCTGATGGTGATGGGGTGCAATGTGGCTGCTGGGGGCCCGACGGAGCCCTTGTCTGCAAAGTACACTCAGGGTAGCCAAACGCTGAGCTCAGTGCTCCCCCAGACCCCCCAGGTGTCCCTGAGACCACAGTGTGGACGGGCGGGAACGCCCGGGCCTTCCAGGTGCAGTGACCCGGGCCGGACCGTGGGCTGACTGTGTACCACAGTTCCCGTCTGAAGTCTGAGCACTGTGGAGACCCCTGGTGTGGAGCTGGGCAATGGGGCTCGTGGTCATGTTTCACTTGACTAACAAGGACTCAGTGACACCACTGGAGTTTTGGGGCCATAGCTCCATGACGGAGAAGGCAACGTCCCTTCTGCCTGCCCTGCCAAGCTGGTGCAAGTGGTCGGGAGAGTGTCCGAGAGGACTTCAACACGCAAAGGCGCAGAGGAACGGTTGCAGGGTAAGTGGTCTCCACATCCTGTCCCAGGAGGAACACGGAAGGAGAGGAGGAAGGAGCGGTAGGGTCAGGGCAGCCAAGCAAGTGTCACGTGGGAACCAAGGTGCAGTCAGCGGTTAGACATGAGCAGAGTGACGACGGTGAGCCAGGTGCAGAAGGCCACCAGGGAAGAAAACCCCGGGCGCCTAGCAAGGGGCAAAACTGGGAAAACGAGGACCTCGCCTGCAGGGTGACCTTACCACCCCGGGCACATCAATGGTCCTGCCGATTAGATCCTCCCCTGACCGGTCTTCCCTGGAGACAACATCCAGGCCTCAGCTGTTTCAGCCCCAGGCCCAGAAACGCAGCAAAACCAGGTGGGTGGGGCCAGGACCAGCAGGGATGACTCGTGACCCCCTGCCCTGTCCCTGACCAATCAGTGGAGACCAGGACCCAAAAGGGACAAATCTGGCGACTCACGAATATTCCACTGAACCCTCCCCTGAGATCTCCCCTAAGATCCCCACCCTGCAAGACAGAGAGAAAAGGCTCAAGAAAGAGGGCCCAGGGCTCGCTCCCCCTGCCAGAAGCATGCCCGTACCTTTCTCTCCTCCTCTTCTTTCCCCACAGGAGGGCGCATCTCCTAAACTCTGAGAGTCCCATGATCAACACTCCCAGACACTGGCCCTCCCTCCCCACCCCAAAACAGATGTTCCCTAGCTCCCTCCCTGCTCTTCTGCCCCCCTCCCCGATGGACAGTCTGCACCACTCAGAGCCAGCTGAAAGCCCAGTCCACAAGGGACAGACTTGAAGGTAGAAATCATATATTTTCTTTTTTTTTAAAGATTTTATTTATTAATTTTTAGAGATGGAAAGGAGGGAGAAAGAGAGAGAGAAACATCAATGTGCGGTTGCTGGGGGCCATGGCCTGCAACCCAGGCATGTGCCCTGACTGGGAATTGAACCTGCGACACTTTGGTTCGCAGCCCATGCTCAATCCACTGAGCTATGCTAGCCAGGGCGAAATCATATATTTTCAATGTGGACACTGCTTGAGCTGAGAGAGTCAGAGTCGATCCGGAGGATGAGTGAAGAATACGATGGTAATTAGGACATATTTACATCGGCTGTCCCTTTTGAAATGCCTACTTGGGACAACGAGCAAGGAGACGCTAACAAAATAAAAATGAGATCCTGCTTCTTGCACGCATCTTATTTGTCACATTCTTCCTATGAGTCTGCTGTCACGCTTTCAAAAGAACCAAGAGCACGGAAACTGCCATTATCATTGGCAGTTTCTGGTCCATTTACATTTGATGGGGCAATTGGTATCTTTCTGTTTGTCTTCCAACTCATTCCTTTTCTCTTTCTTCCACTTGTCCTTTGTTCCTTGCATTTTTCTGTCTTCTTTGGAACAGCTAAGTGTTTTTGTTATACTCCATAGTCTCTCTTCTATTTGCTGTTAAGCTATACCTCTTTTTGTTACTTTACTAGTAGCTCTGTGGTTCACAATATGCACCTTTTAATTTAGCTGGGTCTACTGTAAATTTCTATTGCATTATTTACATATCATTTGACATGAGAAACTTACAAGAGTGTGTACTTCCAAGTATTCTTCTCCTCTGTGCCATTATTGTCACGTTGTTTCTATATATGTTATAAACTTCACTACACATTGTTATTATTTTTGCTTTAGACCACCAATTGTCCTTGGAAGAAATGAAGAAATAAAAAGTCTTTTATATTTGCCAACATATTTCCATTATCTGAGTTCTTTAATCCTTCAGTAATCATCTGGTATAATTTTTCTTCAGCCTGAAGTTCCTTTAACATTTCTTCCTCCTTTTATTTTTTTTATCCTCACCAGAGAACATGCTTATTGGTTTTTAGAGAGAGGGGAAGGGAGGGAAGGAGAGAGAGAAAAACATGGATGTGAGAGAGAAACATTGATTGGTTACCTCTCATATGTGTCCTGAGTGCCATGATAGGGACTAAACCCATAATCTAGGCATGTGCCCTGACTGGGAATTGAACTCACAACCTTCCAGTTTATGGGATGACATTCCAACCAACTGAGACACACAATCCAGGGCCCTTTAATGTTTCTTGACATGTACCTCTGCTGTTGATGAATTCTCCCACTTGTTAATCATATAGTATCTTTCTTTCACCTTCATTTTTTAAAGGATATTTTCCTTGGATTTTTTAAATAAGACTTTTCTCTCATTAACACTTTAAGTTACTATTCCATTGTTCCTGTGGTTTACATACTTTCAGAGGAGAAGTCAGCAGTCAACACACCCTCTGTGTAAAGTGCCATGTCCCCCTCTGGCTGCTGTTCAGATGTATTCCTTTTTCTTTTGTTTCTGCAATTGCATTAGGATTTTTCTGGGTCTCTTGGGGTTGGGTAAGCTTCTTTGTTCTGTGGGTTTGTAGTTTTCATTAAATTTGGAAAACATTCTGTCATCATGTCTTCAAATATGTTATGCTGTTTAGTTTCCAGATTTTATTCTTATTTCAAGAAACATTCATTTTTTTTCTGGTAGTTACTTTATTTATTTGTGGGTCATTTTGATCCCTCTCAAATTTGTTCTTTGTCTTTTGAAGGCAGTTCCAGACCAGCTTTTACTTTAGGGGCAGACTAGCCCTGTTCCTAAAGCATTGCCTTCCTGAGGTTTCCATCAGATGCCCAGTGTCTCTGCACTTTGGCTTGTCTTAATTCCAATGTCTCTGAACCTGTACAGTTTCTAAAATTGTCACTGACCTCATAGCTTCCTGGTGACCATTCCCTGTGTGGCCTGGGGGGCACTGCTTCATAGGGACACAGCATTTTATTTGGTCCAAGGAGACCCCTCATAGGTGGAGGGAGAGACAAGTAACCCAGAATCCATTTCCACATTTCTGGTATAAAACATGTCATGGGCAAATTGGTGAATAGAGGTCTCTTTAAAAACAAGATTTTAAAAGAAAAAGAAAAATAATAATTAATCTACTGATGGAAGGGAAGAAACAAAAGCATACCAAATCGTATAAAAATTACATGACATTATTTGTTAAACTTACTCTTTCATGCCATATTTTATAAAAGCATATGAAACAACATGGCAAAGATATTGCCTTTTTTTTAATCCTCACCAGAGATATGTTTATTGATTTTTGGAGAGAGAAGAAGGAGAGAGAGAAAGAAAGAAAGCATTGGTTGGTCGTCTCCTGTATGCACCTTAAAACAAGGAATTGAACCCACAACCTTTTGGTGCATGGGACAATGCTCCAACCAACTGAGCCACCTGGCCAGGGCAAAGATAGAAGTTTTGAAAAATCCCCACTGAACACTAGCATGCTCTGTTGATTCATGTGAGCTACTCCTGAATACTCCCTGCTGCTGCATCTGTATCTAAGGTTGCAGGCTGCCTTCCCAAATAGCAAGGTCACCATCAAAGAGCTTTTAATCCAGTTCTCTTCACAGATAGTGACTCACAGGTAACGAACGACTCCTGAGTGGGAAATGAAGGGTCAGTGTGTCGGCACCCTCCCGATAAGTGTCAGAAGCAGCTTGGGCATCTGGGTTCCCATACTGACTCTGACTTCTGGTTCCTAATAAAGTCACATCACTTCTCTACTTCTCAGTGTATGTGCTGAAGTTTCAGGAATCACGCGGGAGGAACGCCGGGAATAACATCTGTGATACTACTCTGAACAACACAAACGTCTATGGCTGGGCTGTAGGGACGGGAAGACATTCTGAGCAGGGAAGCGCCGGGAGACCTGCACCCCTGTGCCACTTGGCACGTGGCTGTCCTCCACAGGACGCCAGCCCCTTCCTGCCAAAGGAGTGGAATGTTAGACCTCAGAAGGGCTCAAACATGGTCACTGATTATTTCAAAGGGTGTTCTGAGATCAGGATCACACTTAAAACAATCCAATCCGAAAATGGGTAAAAAAAAAATGAGGAGACATTTCACCACAGAGGATGCTGGGATGGCGCATAAGCATGTGGGGTGATCCTCAACCACACAAGCCAACAGGGAAATGTGTTGAAGACCAAAGCAAACCTCACCCTCCTTAGAGTGGCTACGACAAACAGCGGCGACAACTCCTGGTGGGAAAGGACAAAGGCACAGCCACTGCAGAAAACAGTTCGACACTTCCTTACAAAAACAGACATGTACTTTCAACCCAGCGATTTTGCTCCTGGGAGCGATTTATCTCAAAGGAATGAAAATGGACGGCCACAGAAAAATCTGGACACGGACTGTCATGAACTGCCTGGTGTGTCCCCCAAGCTCCTAACCCCCAACATGACTATGTTTGGAGATAGATCCTTTAAGGGTGTAACTGAGGTTAAATGAGATCGTAACAGTGAGCCATTGACCAAAGGGTCAAGCGCCGAATAAAGGTCATCAAAGGGCTTGTGTCTTATGAGAAGAGGAAGGGAAGCCGGAGCTCGCTTGCTCTCTCTCCTCCCCTGCCCCTCCTCCTCCCATTCTCAGGGCTCCATCTAGTCAGTCATTCTTTTTGAACTGTCTGCAAGGCACGGTGCTCAGAAGACACAGGGACCAGCCTCCTGTCACTAACTATAAACAGCTTTCCTTGGGCCACAGAGCGAGTCGGTGGCCGACTGAGCCACACACCCGATTGTGACCACAAGGCTGGTGTGCCCTCCTGACACGGCCTTCAGAGGTGCCTGAGACAGATAGTGTAGAGAAATTTTTTAAAAGATTTTATTTATTTATTTTTAGAGAGGGAAGGGAGGGAGAAAGAGAGAGAGAGAGAAACATCAATGTGTGGTTGCTGGGGGCCATGGCTTGCAACCCAGGCATGTGCCCTGACTGGGAATCGAACCTGTGATGCTTTGGTTTGCAGCCCGCGCTCAATCCACTGAGCTATGTCAGGCAGGGCTTGAGAAATTTTGATGAGGGAGTTGCATGCATGAAACCTGTGTGTCCTAAAGCCTGGGCTGAACGTCAGAACAACAGAGCCACTGAGCACACCAACAACCGCTCCTGTCCAGGGACACCAATCATGGTGGCTGGCGCATTGGTGTTAGGTCATAGCAGTTAAAATAACTAACACATCAATCTGCTCAAGCAGGCGTTCAGGGACCTGTGTTTTTGCAGGAAATGTTTATCACACTCTGGGAGCTATTGTCAGAACTCTCAGTTCTCCTTACACTCTCACTAATGTTTGCTAACAGGCATTTCCACTCTGTGGCCGTGACTGGGCTGAAAGTCTGAACCTCCCCGCACTTGATCCCTCATAGCCGAGCTTCACTCTGCACAGAGACAATGAACATGGTTGACCAGTAGGACGGCAGCGCCGAATAAAGGTCATCACTGAATTGCATCCTAAACCTCTGTCTTCCTGACACCTCAGGAAAGCAGACAACAGACCAAAGATTTCCAGGCAGATTTAATGTGCTTTGGCCAAGAAGGAGCAAGAAAGTAAGGCTTGATCCCATGGGCAATGCAGAGTCTTTGAACGCATTTTGAAGAGGCACACACTGGGATCAAGTCGGTGCCTCAGGGAACCAGATCTGCAGCGGCACTGCGGGGAAAGGCAAGGTCAGGGTCGAGAGACACTGGGAAGCCTGGGCAGGGAGCTATGAACCTGAATTAGGGGAGCTGAAGAGGAGGGTGCCGCTGTCAGGCAGGTAGGATTAACAGGTCTTAGAACTCGCTTGGATATTAAAATAGAGGTTTAAGATAGCGATCAATGTGACCGCTTCGTGGAGCCCAGAAGAGCAATGTGTGTGTGTGTGGGGGGGGTGCCCTAGAGAGGAGAAAATTTCTGAACAGGAAATTTGCCCTGGTGCGTTTTAGAAATGACGAGTCCCGGGGTTGCTAACAGCAGGCAAAGGGAATGAATGGACTGCAGGGGCTGGAGCCGTGGAAGATGGCACTTAGTCATTACAATTACGCTTCCAGTGTCAAGGTTCAGGAGAATGACGTCTCGTAGAGGTGTCCCACAGTGGCGACAGAAGATGGAAGAGTGGCACACTGCTGTGATTTTTTTTTCAGGAGGGAAATCATGGGTTAGGACGGACTGGTCCACCTGACAGTCTCTTCTCAAAGGTGGGAAAAAATCATTATTGCATAGCTGTTAAGCCTTCAGAAAAGGCTATGCTCATCCATATTCTAATTCCTCGGAGCTGAGATGAAACTAAAAAAAAGAAAAAAGTCAGGGCAAGCTATATACCAAGACAGAGCTACTAGACCTGTAGGTCAGGGGAGAGCCACAGAGACTCTTGACCTTGAGCAGGTGTGTGTGGACGCCACGGTCAGCACGGGGGTGCAGCCACAGTCCCCTAGCAGCACAGTGGGTTTTCAAGGGGATTGGAGAGCTGAGCTCGAGAACAGAAGTGCCTCTCAACTGAGAGCGGCTTCCCAGCAACATAAAAATCTAATCTTGCCCTGGCCAGTGTGGCTCAGTGGATTGAGTACCGGCTTGCAAACCAAAGGGTCGCCAGTTCGATTCCCAGTCAGGGTACATGCCTGGGTTGCGGGCCAGGTCCCCAGCAGGGGGTGAGTGAGAAGCAACCACACATTGGTGTCTCTCTGAACATGAATAAATAAATAAAATCTTTAAAAAAATCTGTTCTCGTTTCATTTTTTTTCTTAGCAGACTTATTCTGTTACATGATTTTAAGTTATCATTGACATGCAGTGTTATATGAGTTTTAGGTGTACAACAGAGCGATGCAACATTTACAGACCTCACAGCGTGATTGCCACAGGAAGCCGGTCACCCTTTGACACTGTACGAAGTTTCTGAGATATTATTGGCTCTGTCTGCTCTGCTTCCCTTTGCACCCCTGGGACTATTCTGTAACAAGATGCTTGTGCTTCTTAATCCCCTTCCCCTTCCCGGTCCCTCTCCCCTGTCCCCTCCAGCAACTGTCCGTGTGCTCTTTGTTTCCGTGAGTCTGTTTCTGCTCTGTTGTTAGTTCGTGTGTTTTGTCTTTTTTAAATCCCACAGGAATGTGATCCCATACAAGATTTGTCTTTCTCTGTCTGATGTGCTCACTTAGCATAATACCCTCTAGGCGCATCCATTGCTATTGCAAATGGCAAGGTTTCATTCAGTTTTGTAGCTGAGGAACATTGCATTGTGTATACGTACCATAACCTCCTTATCCATTCAGCTACTGATGGATACTGGGGCTGCTTCCATATCTTGGCTATCGTAAATAATGCTGCAGTGAACACAGGGGTACATATTCTTTTCACATCATTGTCTTCATCTTCTTTAGTTAAATACCCAGAAGTAGAATGGGTGGCTCTATTTCTAATGTTTTGAGGTATCTGCTTATTGTTTTCCATAGTGGCTGCATCCATTTGTTTGTTGTTTATTATCCACATTTTAAACAGTCAGAAAAGGTGTAGGAGACACTGTGCTATCAGGTGATATTAACACACTCTTTCAAGGTTACTATGATCAATTTAAATGGAAAGAAACTTTTAGAGAGATAAAAGTAAAACTTAAATATATAAGAATGGGAAACAGAGAGATCATTTAGTAGGAATTCACTGGAGAAAGGCCTCAGACTTTGGATGTGATCTATAAGCCAGCAAGAAAAAATGCTATTACAACCTTATGCTGCACCAAGAGAAGTCTTTCATCTCTACGGAGGGCAGCAGAGGTGACCCAGCACTGGGCACTGAACTGCCTACAGCTGGAGTCTGCCTGTCGCTGGGAAACCTATTTTTACAAGCGCACCACTGAACCAAAGGATTTCCAGTAGAAATCGGTGGGGCTGACTGTTCCGAGAAACGAGAGAGATGAAAACGTTGAGGTCTGGAGGAGGACGACCCGGTCAGCAAAGGGAGTCCCGTTAGGAGAGAACAAAGAATTTGCACCTTGAACGCGGAAGACTTGCTGGCAGTGGAACTACAGACTCACATATCTAAGTCGATAAGCCAAGGGTTTTACTTCTTCTGTGCCGCTCCAAGAAGCAGAGTGACAGCATGAGGAGACTGACACGAGAGAGGTTTCAGCAACACGCAAGACTGCAAGGCCCTCCTGCCACCTCCCTCGGAAACACAGGCAGAGGCCAAGCCCCAGATCACTCCAGTTTATTCTATGAACACGCATTCAGCACTATGGTGACCACACCTTGGGCTGGCTGTTACCCACGCATCGGTGAATAACAGAGATAGTTCCTGACCCACACATGTGGGGCTAGTCCTTGTGGGGATGTGGGCAGGACTTTCCCATGAAGGTGACGCCCAGGAATCAAGTGCTAGTGAAGAATCCCCACTGCTGGGACAAGACCCAGCTTGGAACCAAGGAGGGGGGAAGGCAGGGTGCGGTGGAGGCAGGGAGGCTGGGTGTTTGGTTAACCGAGATCTCTCCCGAGGAACTGAGGCCAAACAGTGCTGCCGTTGAGTCCTCATTCTAGAGGGTTCTTGGCCTTTTCCTTTAAAAAAATGTATTTCTTTATTTTTAGAGAGAGGTAAAGGGAGGGAGAAAGAAAGGGAGAGAAACATCAATGTGTGGTTGCCTCTCTCGTGCCCCCTACTGGGGACCTGGCACACAACCCAGGCATGTGCCCTGACTGGGAATCGAACCGGCAATCTTTCAGTTTACAGGCTGACACTCAATCCACTGAGCCTCACCAGCCAGGGCTGTTGGCCTTTCTCTTGATGGTGTGAGAAGAGGGTGTTATGGACTGAATATGTCTCCTCCAAATCCAGAGGTTGAAGCCCCAAGCCCAGTGTGACGCCACCGGAAGGTGGGACCTCTGGGAGGCGACTAGGTTTAGATGAGGTCACAATGGTGGCCCCTTGTGACGACAGGATTAGTGACCTTATGAGAAGAGGAAAAGACCCCAGACCTCTCTCTCAGCCACGTGGAGACCCAGGACAGAGCCACCTGTACTATACCTCAGGGCCACAGAGTGGGCCCTCGGCTGGCAACTGCACTGACCAGCACCTTGATCTTGGACTTCCAGTCTCCAGAACTGTGAAAAGATCAAAAACTCTGCATTGTCTGAGCCCCGCACGTATGGTATTCAGGGGTGGCAGCCCGAGCTAAGACAGAGAGGGGCAGGGGGCTGTCATCAAAGGAGGCTGGGCCCCCTCCCCGGGTGGGCGCATACGCCCTGCCTGTCACCGGCTATGGCTCCTCTGGTGCAGGAACCCCGGGTGGAAGGGATGTCCCACACAAGTCTGATCCCATCACCCTGCTGCCCACTCCAACGGTGGTCTGGGGCTCTCAGCACGGACCGCCCTGGAGGAGCTAACCCGGCTCACCTCTGCCGGCCCGTCCATCAGCAGCACGCTCCCCTTCGCTCTCCTCCTCAGATGTGTGGCCATGGGGCAGCCCTTCCGGTGGGCCCGGCTTCCTCCAGGCCTCCTGCCCTGGTCAGGCTGTTCCCTCCACGCAACGTGCTCCTCCCTCCCTCCCTCCCTCCCTCCCACACCCAACTAAGTGCCCCCTCTGTTTCTTATTAACCAGATAACCTCTCCCACTGTGACTTCATGAAGCCTTGCCAACACGTGTAAATATGTCTTCTGTGGATATGAGATTCACACGCCTCCCCACTCATGTCCCCTGATTCCGAGAGAACAGGGGACCCCATGTCTGTTTTGCTCACCGCTGCAGCCCAGCCCTCAGCACAGCGCAGGGCCCTTATCCAACGGGCACCCAGCTGGTCTATTCCAACGGACTCATTATGGCACAGCAACAGGACTAGAACCCTCACGCACATAGGTCACACCGGCGCGGCGTCCCCTCAGGCCTGGGCTCATTCTCCTGCACAAGCCTGACTGGTGCAATCCGGCAGAAACCCAGGAAGAGCTCCCCCAAAGAGCAGCTTGTTCTGCCTTTCGCAGGGGTGCTGTTTAATCGCGGTGTGTTTTTGGGCACAGTGGCGTGTCCACCTGCTGGGGAGCTGAGACATTAATTATCTGTCAGCTTGACGGGGCTAAGGGCTGGCCGGATTGCTGGTCCAACAGTATTTCTGTGGGCGTGTGAAGATGTTTCTGGGAGGGATTAGCACTGGAATCCACAGACCGAGTGTGGTGGAAGCCGCTCACCAAGGCGGTGGGCACCGGCCCGCCCGTGGAGGCCCTGATGAGAACAGAGAGACGAGGAAGCCAGGACAGGATCAAGGGACAGCCGGAGGGTGGGACCCCTGAGCCTGAGGACAAGCCCCACCGCTGTTCACCCAAATCCAGCGGGCCTGCAGCGTGGGGCTGGAACCTGCGTCGTGCAGGACCTGGGGACACGAGGGTGACCAAGGGCAGCCCTGCTCCACGGGAGCTGAGCGCGACAGCCCGAGAGTTTGGGGAAAAGTGCGTACACGTCCCGAGGGGCTGAGCAACGTGAGTTCAGGTCTTACTGAGCTGGAGCGTTGAACGCCAAGAGGAGAAAGCTCCCACCACCCGGACTTTTGGTCAGAAGAGTCTGGCTGTGGCTTAAAGTCCCCTGAGGCGACACAGAAGAGGGTTTCGGGCTGGGAGGCCCGTTCTGTCACCTCTGGGAAGAAGCGTGCTGAAAAAGGGGGGCAGTATCCACACTGGGCCAGCCCGGCCGGAGTAGAGCTTTATAAAGCCCCACCCTGCAAGGCAGGGCTCTCTGCTGACATTCTGTTTAAATAATCTATTTGTAATAGTATGCTGAGTATCTTCGCTCCCCAGGAACTAACAGGAGCTGTTTGCTTCGTCACTCCAGGAGGGTGCCTCGCAGGTGCGGCCCGGACTGATGGGCGTGGGTGGAGGCCGAGGGCGTTGACCCCACACAGAGCTCCTCACGCAGGCTACACTGGGCGAAGAGGCACAGGCTCCCCGGTGAGATCGGGTGCCGCCCTGGGGGTTCTCCCAAGAGCCCTCACAGGGACGGAGGGGATGGAAACACCTTTAATTCCCCACTCAAAGTAGCAAATGGTTCTAAAACCCGAAGGTGAAGGCGTTGTGCATATAAAAGCACGTCTTAAATTGTTTTCAAAGAGCAGACACAACAGCAAGATGGAATTCAGGGCAATATCTTGTTTGCAATCAGCTAAGAGGCCCTAAGACAGAAGTAAGGTGTTCAGAGAAAAGGGGAATGGAGTTCTCCCTGCATTTCCCCCTGGTGTATCCATTAGTGGAGAAAGAGTTCAATGTCACATACAGATGCACGAGCACATTTTCCACCTGACATCCCTGTAAAAGTCAAGTCTGTACCTGTTACTGCTCTCTAATGTGAGGCTCGGTCTGGACGCTCGCCACGGCCTGGACGGAAGACAAGCCACCCGCAAAGTCTCCGCCCACCCTCCTCTGCATCCCTGCTCCTTCCCTACCCCTCCCCCCCGCCTGTTCCCTCCTCTGGGGCTGGTGACCACCACCTCCTCCGTGGTGGACATGCCGGGGGTGCAGCCTCACCACTGTGAGTGCCAGCTGCTGGTCTGACCTGTCCCTGCACGACTTGGGAGCTCCCTAGAGCAGTTGCCGTCAGGTTCCCTTGCCCGCTGCAGCCATGGAGGGCCCAAATTATTGCCTGGAGAAAAAGTCAAGAGATGGAGGCAGGAGGGGAGGACCAGAACACAAATTTCAAAAAGAAATCGGGCAGAGAGAACACTGAGAGAAAATACCCAGGGGTTAGAGGGGCAAAGGCACATGGAGCTTAAGCTATTTTCTTTTTCTTTTCTTTTTTTTTACTGATGAGAGAGAGAGAGAGAGAGAGAGAGGGGAATTTGTTGTTTTACTTACCTGCGCATTCACTGGTTGCGTCTTGTACGTGCCCTGACCGGGGATCAAACCCTTGGCTTACCGGATGACACTCGAACCCACTGAGCTACCTGCCCAGGACTTAGGATGGTTCAACCAGAAAAGAAAACTCTTCTGAGAAGAGAGCTGCCTTCAAATTTGGAGAATGTTGAGGCTGGAGGCTTACAAGAACTCAGACCTGGACTGACAGGTGTGCCCAGTGAAAACAAGATGTAACCTAAAGAATTTCCCAGTATTTCCAGGGCCAAGGGTGAAATGACAGGTCGGGAATCAGGGGGCCCCTGGTGACGGAGGTCGGCCACCTGCTCAGTGGGGACCGGCCCTCTGCAGGGAGCTGCAGTGCCAGATGGCGTCACCTCGCAGGTGCATCCCGACACTGACAGTCTCACCGTCTCTTGTAGAAAAGCATCCCTCACCCATGGTATGGCAGTAAGGCCCACACCTGTGATCCCCGTCAGACAGAAAGGGACACAGTGATCCAGGCCAAGAAAGGAAATCTCCGCTACCATTCAATTCCCTTGTGTCAAAATTCGGTTTCTGTTTTGTTTTTGTTATTCCGTTGTTGCCAGTAAAACCATCAGATGCACATTTGCTGCCCTGGGTCCCTTGGAGAAGACTTCCAAGGACAGTCTGAAGCAAGTTCCGCACCAAGCGTGATTCCTGCGTCTGTTCCTGGAGCTGAAACCGTGAAGACCTCAAAAGCAACACGGATTCAATGTGAGAGACGTCGCTGTCCACTCCCGGGAGGAGGCCACACGTGCTGATGTCACCTTCTGGTTTTGTCGGGAGCAGCTTACAACACAAACGCTCCCCTTGGCAACAGCAGGAAACGCAATGCTGGTATCTAATGCTTAAATTCAAATGTGTCACCAATGAGATGTCATGGCCAGAAAGCGGTCAATGTGAATGGAATTGAGACGGCATAATCCCACAGTGTCGAATGTGGCCACGATGCCTTCGTCCACGGTGCTCTAACCATACACCCACGTGGGTCAAAATCAAAGGCACATTTCTCACTGAACGTTTCACAGCAGCTAGTGAGTTTTGCCCCTCCCTGTTTGCCCTCGGCCTTCTTTCCAGAGTGATGTCACAAGAGCCAAGTCAATTGTCCTGTGACGGCAGCAGACACCTCAAAGGTGACGAACAAGGAGAAAGGATTTCTCTCTGCACACGAAGGGGCAAGAAGAGGCTGTCCCCCATCCCCCCTCACAGAGTCTCCTTGGACATGGAACGGGTCTCACACTAACTGGAACCCTTTGGCGTATCAGAGACATCTCTCTGCGGGAGCCTGGTAACTTGCAGACGACGTCTCCCGGGCTCACCCCTTGTCACAGAAAAGTGCCTCGAACTACAGCCACACCAGCCTTCCCGAAGCCCGAGGCGAACCCAGGGTCCAGTCTGTGATGTTGCAATCTGGCCTCTTTGTGGAGATGAGAGGTGCTTCCTTGCAGGTAGACCAATGGCTAGAGCCCCTAGTGGCACAGCTGGGGCTTAGGGAGCAAGGGTGTTCACAGAAACAATCAGAATTCTGGAGAAGTTTACTTTCCCACAACCCCACGACTAAGTACTTCAGGTGTCAGAAGCTACGCTTCTATCCACGGCTGTGCTTCCTTGTGCCACCCTCACCCTCTATGAGGGAGGGCATACAAGCCTGCTTTTCTAGATGCATAACCACAGGGCAACAATAGTGAAATATAAGTGCAGCAGAGGCTGACGACTGTAGGTCCCAAAGGAAAACTCTCAATAAGCGTATCATGAAGCTCTGAGGTTTGTACACCCTACCCTGCCCCACCCTCAGCCACACAGAGAGGCATTTTAATCAACTTTTTAGTGTCTCGCTCTCAAATATAAATGGCAGCCAAATATCAGGGAACCAGCCTTGGCTGGTGGAGCTCAGTGGATGGAGCGCTGGCCTGCAAACCAAAGGGTTGCTGGTTCGATTCCCAGTCAGGGCACACGACCGGGTTGCAGGCCAGCTCCCCAGTAGGGGGTGCGCAAGAGGCAACCACACATTGATGTTTCTCTCCCTCTCTTTCTCCTTCCTTTCCACTCTGTCTAAAAATAAATAAATAAAATCTGTAAAAAAAATCAGGGAACCAAAACCATGAAACAGACGAAAAATAGATAAATGATACAAAGTACAGAAAAAAGGCATCAAAGTTACCATAATTAATATTCTCAAAGAGATAAAAGAAGTCAATGCTTCCATACAATAAAAATGAAATTCTGTTATAAAGGAACAATCAGAGAACAAGAAAATAAGTCTTAGGAACTATATAAGATAATTTGTAAAAAATTCAATAGAAATGTGTAAATTAAAATGGTTGAAATTCCCCAGAAGGCAAGACAAACAGTGAATGCTGAAGCAGTAATGAAACAAATATTAAATGATTGATCCAAAGCAGAGTTAATATCAACCCCAGAGAGGGAGGCCAAACACACAGTGGCAAGAAAACAGCCGATTAAATACGACGAGACATTTCAGAACAGAAGAGAATACACCCAAGGCCGAAGAGGTTCGCCCAAACTCATAAGATAACAAACGAAAAAGGCCCATGTCTAGTCACCCCACAGTGAAATTTCAGGGTATCAGAAATGAAATGGAAGTTCCAAAGCCTCCCGAGAGAGCAACAGGACAAAGGACGTTAATCAGAATGACACAGAATTCTTTAACAGGGGAAACTGAGGGACAGTGGCCCCGCCCTCACACCCTGAGGGGCAGTGGGCTTCCTGGATGAAGGGTGTCCGATGTCAGAGGGAGGGGACCTTCTCCTTTCTATGCTCAGGGGGACCGCAGTGCGACAGGTGTCTGCTGGATGTCCACACTGCCCCCACCCCCCGCCCGTCCACAGGAAGCAGGAAGCACAAGGCACAGCCCTCAGTGGGTGGACGGTGGGAGGGACCTCATCAGACAGAGCGACCCTGCAGAGACTCCCCTGAGAAGTATATGACAAGCTGTTGGAGGGCATAGGACAATTTAGGGCTGTTTTCCAAGAAAATGGAGTCCAGTAGGAAAAAGGTCAATTTTTGATTCCAAGAAAAAAGAGTTTGATGAGAAAGGACACGTAATGACAGTGTGCTGGCCCCAGAGTGAACAGATGTACACAGTCCAAAGGATGAAAACTCACTCTGTGTTTTCCCCGCGGAGATGCGGTTGGATAGGGAGGGCGGAGGGGGCGGAGGGGGCCGGCGAGTCCTCACCATCCTCTGCAGCCGTCTCAGGAGTCAGTGGCCTGTGTCTCACTGAATCAAAGAAGGGGACACAGATTATTCTGAACTACAGAGACAGCTGTCAGAAGGAAAAAAGGCAGACGAAGGGAGACAGGACTTTTTGTTAGGTCTTAAAATATTTACAAGTAACGTAAGGATAGGAATACCAAGTGAAATGAATACAAAATGAAATTTAGAGAAGTAGATGTATTTACAGAAGTGTTGCTGCAGCCTCTCCTTTTAAAATTTTTTTTTGAAATATGTTTATCGATTTTAAAGAGAGGGGAAGTGAGAAAGAGAGAAACATCCGCCTCCCATATGCAGGGGAATCGAACCCACAACCTAGTAGGCATGTGCCCCATCAGGGAATCAAACCTGTAGCCTTTGGGTGTACAGGACAACACTCCAGCCAGCTGAGCCACCTGGCCAGGGCCGCCTTGTGTTACAATGGTACAACCTGCTCCATCAGATCTTAATAAAGGACTTTGTTATAGACCTCGGAGCTGCAGATCAACAAATAGAAAGCAAAAGAATTATTTGTCTTAAACAAAAACAAAATCAACCTTCCTCACTCACCACAACCAAAACACAGAGAGACACCAGATGAAGTCCCTGGAGGTACAGTCCACTGACGGCTTTCTAAAAGGGAAAACCGCTCATGCCCAAGTCCTCCCCCTCCCCCCCCACTCCCGCCCCCTCCCCACCCCCCAGACTGACTCTTGCGAACTCTGAGAAGAGGAGGAGTGGGAGGACAATGTGCTGTCGCGGGTCACGGGACTTCTGGGAGCTGTTTGCCCCAGTTTGTCATATGTTAGATGTCCTCCAGAAAAGACGCGCAGAGTGGTTCAAAAACCTGACATTAAATAGAGATTGAGGTAGTTATTCCGTCAAAAGGAAAACTGCGTGAATTTGTTCTCACATATGGGAAGGTTGTCAGCAATCACGACGTGAAAACCAAGGAGCGCTGATGAGGAACTGCGCTACTGCTTCTACTTGAACCTTGACCTTCAGTTTCAAGTTCACTTCCCCTTAGGCCATCTGCAGTTCGGTGACCTAACCAAGCAAGGTTTTGCTTTCATGTTCCAAACCTGTGCCCACAGGTGTGTTTTGGCTTAGGAAGGGCCACCTTTCCAGGACAGCTCCCTGGGCCTTGTCGTCACCGGCACTGCGGGGACCCGCCTCCTCCTCCTCCTCCCCCCACGCGCCTTCCTCCTGAATTCACTCAACTGAGTGCATCGTTTCGATCTTCTCATCTGGAGACTATTTATCGATTGCTTTGCCTCAGTGCTCTCTCTCCCCACGTTTCTCCATCTCTCCGTGGTCACAGGGAAGGACTGTTCATTTTGTCCACACGCTTTTACTTCGGACGCACTGCGCTGGGCAATGGGCAGTGATCAGAGACGTCTGCAGGAGGGGACCCGAAGACACGGCCCCAGTGTGGGAGGTGGCCAAGATGACACCTGTGAGGCTGGAATAAATGCTCGCCTTGGGGCTGGGGGCCAGAGCTCAGAAAAGGCTGCCTGGGGTGTGGTTCCTGAATCTGGGAGGCGACGGGCAGAAGAGCCCCACAGACAGAGGCCCAGGGTGTTAGGATCCCTGAGAGCCGTTTACAGGCGGTTTGCCCAGGAGGAGATGGGGAAGGCGGCTCGACACAGCTTGATGCAGGCTCAGTGTAGTGCATCTTGCGCATCCAGGGAAGCCGGATGGCTGTTCTCTGAGAGGAGCAAGTGGGGACCAGGGCAGTGTTTTAATCAGAGGAAGGGTCTGGAGGGTGGCCCTCTGGAGGCAGCCCCACCGGCAGGCCCTGAAGAGACTGGTGGTGAGGCCTGAGGAGGGGGGGAGCAGGTGGGTGCAGGTCACAAGGCAGACCTTGTGACTGAGGGGCCAATGCAGAGGGACTGAGGACTGATTCCCATTTTCTAGACTTGGAGTAAAATGAGAATACTACATCCAAGGCAACATAAATGGAAAAATGCAATTTTTCATTCTTTTTAAAAGACTTGTACCCATTTCCACAGAATGAGCGCAGGAGGCACTGACCTGTGACCCCGTGGCAAGAGGCCACGTAACGGGGCACCGTTCTCCGTGGTCTGTGATGGGTCCCACCCCCTTGCTAACGTCCCCTCAGCTCTCAGCCTTCTCATCAGAAGCTGGAGAGACCCAAGAGACGGCGAGGACTAGCACGGCCACCCTGAGACCGATGTGCTCACACGCAACTCCAGTGCACTGGAGCGCACGGCCAGAACAAATTTCCCTGAGATCACCCTCTCAACACTTACGTGTGTCCCATTCACATTTCATAGCAGCCATTACAGAATTCAATTCCAAATTCCCACCCTCCGGAGGCCAACCTGCACAGGTCGTTTGGCCAAAAATGACTTCTCATAGTCTTAAAAAAGATACACTGTTTGATGCCCATTTTCATATTTAATTCACGATCCAACACGCTTGCCACATACATGGCGTGGTTATGGCTAAAACATGGAGTCTCTTCCCCTTCTGCTTCAGGACCTCCTGTGGACGCCCACCCACCCCGCCCCCCAGGGTGCCGTCAGCCCTTCACAACCCCCCAGGAAGAGGGCAGGAAGGAACAGAGGCGTCCGGAGCATGGACTCGGGCACCGCACTGCACTCTCTCTCCTCCTCTAGTTCTCACGAGAGACCTCAAGTCAGTGCCCGGGCTCACACGGCTGGAGACACGGTACATGACAATGAGCCCCCTGAGGGTCTCAACCCGGGACCGGGCAGCTGGAGCTGCAGGGAAGGCGCTGCGGCACAATTACGATGGGGTTTATGAGAACAGACTGTCCTCCAGGAAGTGACAGCGGCCGCTCGGGAGAATGAGCGCCGTTACCCATTCACGCAAAGGAGCTCTGTCGGGCCGCACGTTCTGTTTACTCCCTAAGGTACCCGATGTTTTTCCTCTTTAAGATCAGTTGTTGGCTCACTGTGTTTCAGTAGGAACACACACACACTCTCTCTCTCTCTCAATCACACTATCTAAAGTAGCAAAATTCACTGCGACAGAGAAGCAGCATCTCCGCCTACTTAGCCACTGATGATTTATTTCTCTTCGCCATAGCTGAACGCACACGTTTGCTGACCGGTATAATGAGGTTTGCGAACCAAAACTTTAGACGAAATGACTGACCTTGCTTAGTGTGATGTTGAAAGTGTCATATTGTCACTTACAGTGATAATTACTCTCAGCACACTTGGGAAAATTGACTCTAATGTGGGGAATGCCATTAATGAACTCCGGGAAATTTGTATCTTTTGTTTTGTTTTGTTTTTAATCAGTGGAGGATCTGTCTTGCGAGACTTGGGGCTGAAACACAGAAGCCTCAGAACAGCTCTCAAGGAAGCTGGGATTCTCTTAGAAAGGACATTTTTTGCTCATTGCATCATATGCTTTGCAAAGAGTATTCATTGCATAATGCCAACTGTGGGTGCAATGGGATCTCTGTGGAAGGTGAGACCAATGTGAGCAGAAGTCCAGGAAGGCTTCCTGGAGGAGGGGACTGGAGGGAGACCTCCAGAACGAGGACAATGTGTACCTGCGTTCTCTGCAGTTTTCCCCAGCTTTGGGTGGTGGCCGCGGCTGGGATTCGGCGCTCTGCTGGTGGAGGGTGAGGCAGTGGGGAGCGTGGCCCTCGCACCCTGCACCCCACTGCTTGCAGCCACACACCCACCTGCCTGCCAGGCCTGGAGCCCACCATCCAGTGTGTGGGGATGCGAGGCAGAGTGGCAGGTAACATGTGGCCACTGATCCATTACACAACCAATGAACTTTTCGGAGAATATATACCTACCATCTTTGCCAGCTATTCTGCCAATGCTATGGCAGACAGAAACCTGGTGAATCTGGGCTTATGGGATCCTGCCGGACAAGGAGGTTATGATAGGCTGTATCCCCTGTCCTACCCACAGACAGATGTATTCTTCACTTGCTTACTCTTGTGAGTCCTGTGTCATTTGAAAATATTCGTGCAAAGTGACATCCTGAAGTACAACACCATTGTCCCTACACTCCCATCATCCCGGTGGGGACTGAGCTTGATCTTACAGATGATAAAGACAGGGCTGAGAGTCTGGGCTGTCTCCGCACAGCGAGGCCTCCGCACAGGGGTTGAGGAAGCTATTCCAGCTGTTGTTCTCCGCGCGGGGGCGCTTCTCTCGGCCGCCCTGGCCCCTGCGAACCCTCGTGCGCTTTGCCCAGAAACGATGGGGCCTTCGCACTCAAGGCCAAGTTCTGGTTACAGGTTAGTTTTTCCATAAAACCACTTTGAAACAATCAGTAATTTTTAGGTTTCATTTAAACAAATAAGTATAAGAGTTCAAAAGTTCACAGTCATTAAAATGTAGCCCTAAGATGACAAGCTTTCTTAAAGCCATAGTTTTCAAAAGCTCCTATTCCTGCAGAGACTCAGAATTGTCACAACACCTCATGAACGAAGCTGCATTGTTGTGCTAAGAACATTAGGAACTGAACTGTTTCAAGACCTTTGTCTTTGAGAAGACTGTAGCTTCTGCAGGTAGAAAGGCAGACACTTTCTAACGAGTTTCACATACAAGCATACAGCCTCCTCCATGAACCTTTGCTGCAGAATGCATTATGTAATTTATCAGCCCACGTGGGCGCCGAACATTGTCCTGTATATCTTAACGGAATGAATGTAACAACTCAGCTCTTTGAATTGATCTTCTGGATTTCGTAGTGAGATTTTGAAAGGAATCAGTGTATTAGCTTTGGCTCCCATTTTGAGCAGAGCTCTTATTCCTGGGTTCCCTATGAAGTACTATGCTCTCACCATGGGCACGCTAGGGTGCAGTGAGTGCAGCTCTTGACATGATCAAAGGATGACGACAGTATTTGGACAAAATACAAAGTGGAGGCCCTAGCTGGTGGGGCTCAGTGGGTTGAATGCTGACCTGCCAACCAGTGGGTAGCTGGTTCGATTCCCAGTCAGGGCACATGCCTGGGTTGTGGGCCAGGTACCCAGTAGGGGGTGCGCAAGAGGCAAGCACACATTGTTGTTTCTCTCTCTCTCTCTCTCTCTCCCTCCCTTTCTCTAAAAATAAATAAATAAAATCTTTAAAAAAATACGAAGAGACCCTGGCTGGCATAGCTCAGTGGATTGAGCGCAGGCTGCGAACCAAAGCATCGCAGGTTTGATTCCCAGTCAGGGCACATGCCTGGGTTGCAGGCCATGGCCCCCAGCAACCGCATATTGATGTTTCTCTCTCCCTCTCTTTCTCCCTCCCTTCCCTCTCTAAAAATAAATAAAATCTTTTTAAAAAAAGAAATCTTGATTGTTTTGAACATCTAGCTAAAGCTTACTAATTTTGTTGATCTTTTTCAAAGAGTCGAGTCCTGCTTTTGTTGCTTTTCTGTATTGTTTTGCTATTCTGTTCCATTTATCTCTGCTCTAATCTTCTTGCTTCCCGCTGCTAGCTTTGGGTTTAGTTTGTTTCTATTTTGCTATTTCTTTAAAGTGTAAATGCTTCACATGCAAGCAGCTCGAATAATTTAAACTATTTGGTTATCTTGTGAGAACTTTTCAAGCTGCAGAGGTGTATGGATCTTGTTGAAATGTAAACTCACACCTGGTCAGTGTGAACTCTAAGATGAACCTAGATGTTTACATTCACAAACATCACCTTCAAGTGCATGGCACTGGAAGCTTGTAACAGTGTGTGCTCTTCAGCCTTGCAGGTGAAAAATTCAAATAACTCACCATGAACTACCTAATGAGGAAAGACTCCATTGTCATACATATTAAAAAAAAGCTCTCCCAGAGCGGTTTGTATTTGGATTTCAGGAAGCAAATTATATACTTGGATGCAGGGCAGCTAGCCTTTGTCACTATGAAAGCATTTCATCAGGAGCCTGTCCAGAGGTGGGAAGTGGCAGCGAGGAGGAAGAACATTTCCAGCCGGCAGCTGAAGCACTAGAAATCCACAGGCTGCTCTGAAAGACCTTGTGCCGTAGCCACGGGGCGTCATCCCATAACTCTGCCACCGGGGGTGCAACGCCCCCAGACCAGGGTCTGCATGAATAATACATGGTCTAAGGAGAAAAGTGTTTAACAGTGGAGAACTTGGCAATTTGTAGGTGCTAATTCAAGACAGGCACAAAACAGTAACAAATCCAAATCCGTTATTTAAAAAAAACACAGCAATTTCTCAACAAGCATGTCAAAAGGAAGCATTTTCTATCAGAAAGTCAGTTTTATGTGTAGAATAGAGTATGACCATATTCACTCTTCTGTTCTCTATAGTTTGGGGGAAGCAACCTCAAGAAATTGAATGGAACTAGAAATCAACAGTAGTAGAAAAACTGGAGATTTCTCAAATATATGGAAATCAAACAGCACACTCTTAGACAACTGATGGGTCAAAGAAGAAATCACACAGGGAATATGTAAATCTCTTGAGAGTGATGAAAAAATACCACAAACAAAACCTTCCACAATACAGCCAAAGCAAGGCTGGGGGACAAGTGGAGCCGCAAATGCTTTTGTTACCAAAAAAGAAAAAAAAGATTTCTCATCAATGACCTAAGCTTATACTTTAAAGAAATGGAAAAATACAAGCAAACTAAACCCCAAGCTAGCAGAAGGAAGCAAAAGAGTGTAGAGCAGAGATAAATAAAATAGAGATTACAAAAACGATAAAGAAAATCAACAAAATCAGACGTTGATTATTTGAAAAGATCCACAAAATCAGTAAGCCTTTAGCTAGACTGATGAAGAAAAATGAAGGAAAACTCAACTAAAATTTTAAAAAAAGGTGAGCTATTGTAACATGTTTTACTGAAATATAAAGGATCACAAGGAAGTACTAGGAAACTCCATACACCAACACACGGGGTCACCAAGATGCAGTGGGAAAAATTCCTAGAGACACAACCTATCAATACTGAATAATGAGCCCTGGCTGGTGTAGCTCAGTGGATTGAGCATGGGCTGCGAACCACAGCATCGCAGGTTTGATTCCCAGTCAGGGCACATGGCCGGGTTGCGGGCCATGGCCCCCAGCAACCGCACATTGATGTTTCTCTCTCTTTCTTCCTCCCTTCCCTCTCTAAAATAAATAAATAAATAAATAAAATCTTAAAAAAAATAAAAATAAACAAGCCAAAAAGATTTTTTAAAAAGTAAAAAATAAAAAGGGGGGGCAAAAGGGAAAAAATTGGGACAACAGTAATAGAATAAACAATAAAAAAAATTAAGTCAAAAAAGATCAAAGTGGCCTTCTAGAACAATGAATGAGCTGTGTGGTATTGTTCTATGCACAGTTCATTATAGCCGTGCGCTCTCCTTTGCTGGATGCACCACCGTCCATCACAGCAGAGTTTAGAAGCAGGAAGAAGGGTTTGCCTCTGTGGGCTGCTGGACGTGTTGATGTTGCTGCCTTTCACGTCCAAGCTACCCCGTGCATTTCCTTTCACAGTCTCCATCCATGGGTATGCGCCCTTGCCAGCCTCAAGGCACCACGCTCATGGGATACAGTTTCGGCCTCCGAGGGGAGCCCTCCGATCTCCAGGATGGCAGCCCACAGGCTTTCCCCTCACGGCGCCTGGCTGGGAGCTCCAGCATTTCTGTGCAACGTGCACTACTCGTCAGTCCGGTCCTGGATGTGATCTTCTTGATCCAAAGACTTACAGCGAAAGTGACACGTTACCTGCCTCGAGACCAACCCCCACACCCCTACACCTGCCGATGCCAGGTGACTGCAGTGATCACAAGCAGAGGGCCTCGCAGTGCTGTGAGGGGCGCTGGCTCTGGGAAGGGTCCCCACTGTTCCCGCACAGGGTCTCCCCAGTGCAGTGTCCCATGTGGCCCGGACCCTGATCCCAGAGGCAGGACAGAGTTTCCTCCTCTCTTCTCTTCCTCGGGCCCATGTCTAGGGAGCCCTGGAGAGCATCCCTTTGTGGGGGTGCAGCTAACTTCTTGGTCCTGCTCACAGGCCTTGGTTAATGGGTACTTTTAAGTTGCAAACAGCCACAGACACTTAGTTTGGGTTCGTGTATTTTGTGGGTCTCCTGAAACCCGGCAGGCACAACGCCACCAGCAGCACGGTGCCACCAGCAGCTGGGCCCATAGCTCTCTTCCGGGGTCTTCTCCATGGTGTGTGGGTGCTCCATAGTGTGTGGGTGCTCTAGGACAAGGGGGTGCTCTGGGGTGTGGGGGTGCTCCAGGGTGTGTGGGTGCTCTAACATATGTAGGTGCTCCGGGGTACAGGGGCACTCTGGGGTGTGTGGGTGCTCTGAGGTATGGGGGTGTTCTGGGGTATAGGGATGTTCTGGAGTGTGGCGGTGCTCCAGTGAGAGCCACCTCTGTAGCCCCTGCTGAGCTTTTGTGTCCTGTGGGAAGGTTCATGGGTGCCAGAGCCCCGATGGGGTGCTTGTCCCAGGTTCACTGCCATCAGACTTGACTGACCCAAACGCTCTTGGTTCTGCCCTTCAGAGTCTGGAACTGAGAACTAAGTGCCTCTTCCCACCACTAAGTTCCTGAATTTGTGAACTACCTTTACTGCCACACGCTTCCGCTTGCATATCCACCTGTTTTGGGGGAGCGGTATCACCTTTTCCCTTGAAATGCTTTGTCAAATGCAGTCAACGCCACACCGCAGGTACCACTGACATCGGTTCTCCAGTATCTCTGCCACTCACAGGTCCTTCGTACCTGACGCTTCCCAAGCTGCTACCCAGCAAAACCTCGCTTTCCATCACCAGTCACCCCGATTGAGGTGCCGTGGGTCCCTGGGAACAGCTCCCCTGCCCCCCGCTGTCATCTCGAAAGCAATGCTGCACATTTAGGCTTTGGGTTATTATGTTATCTAGTCCCAGGACCAATTTCTGAATCCGTCGTAACGGACTACATCGGTCGCAAAAGACAACCCACGATTTCGGGGGCCTAGAACCAGAAACGTCCTTTCTCACTGGCTCCGCCTTGTCCAGAGCAGGTGGGTGGGCGCCGTGCAGTGCCTTCCTGCCGTGGACTCGCTCCACGATGGGGACGATTCTCCACGCAGAGAGCCCCACACCGGCCACGCGACGCTCAGGCACGGAAGTGACCCCCGTGGCCTTACGTAGCCAGCTGGCCGCATGGACCACGGCCGAGAAGTGCCATCCAGAAGGAGGTCAGAAGGCGGAGACTCGGCAGCGCAGCGAGGGCAGCACCGTAACCACCATGGACACCAAAGACTTGATGTCTGTCCACGTGATTTGAGTTTTAAATTAAGGAGCATCCACAGTCGGACAGCATAGGGGGGGATTCCGCCTGCCTGTGTGCAGCATGACTGAGCTCCTCGGCCCTTCTGGGCCCAGCTTCGTCGCCTGTGAACTGGGGCGGTAATATTTACCTCGAGGCTACAGGAAACTGCCTGTAGCGTGTTTAGTAAACAGAGCAGAAAACGCAAAGCCCTGGTCTGTGCACCCGCGGCTGGGCTGCTGGGCGCTGAACCTCCCCGAGACCCCGCCTCCCGGCGTCCCCGTGGGTGTGGCCTAACCAGAGGCACCGCCCACTCCCCTGCGGCCAGGGGCACCGGCCTCCAATCGCCTTTGAGGTTGTTTCACACCGAGGTCCTTTCTTTTTCCTGTCATTTGTCATTTTCAAGCTCCTAACAGAGCTTCTTATCTGCCCTCGATTCTGTTAAGGGCCGGTGGACACGGAGCTGGATCTGGTGCTGCCTGTGGTGTTCACGAGGGTTCTGAGCAGGCTCTGGGTCGGCAGCAGGGCCACGTGGTGGCCGCGGTGTGGCTGTCCCCCCTCCCCGACGTCTGGCTTTGAGAGACAATCGCACTCTGAGCAATACAGTTCACCAGCTAACGAGGCTATTTCTTTGCCCGTCTTGGAATTACCTTTTCTAGCACAACAGCGGCTGCTGAGTCTATCTATCGTGATAGATTTCAGCTTTTTTGCTCGAGAAAAAACGTCCTGTGGCATGTCCTCACCCCGAAGCTCTGGGATGGGAAGAGGGGGCAGAATTAAGTGAAGATGTTTGGGGATGCAGCCCAGGGTCTGAGGCCCATGTGGGGAAAAGGAAGCTACACTGACTAGTGAGCAAGCAGTAACAGTCCCTTTGGACGCAGCTGAATAATTTAGAAAGCAGTAGCTATAATTAGGGTGAAAATGTAATTATAAGGCATCGAACAAGTCGCCTCTGCAGCGTAGCAGAAAGAAAAAAGGAAAAGGTAGGGCAAGCTTTCAAAGTGCATGGGTTTTCAAAGGAAGCAGAGCGGCTCCTGCAGCTCCCGGGCGCGTGGAGGGAGCCGACAGGCGGTGCGGGGAAGCAGCCGCGCTGGGGCTGAGCCGCCTCAAGCTGCCCGCAGCCGCTCCACCGCCCGTCCACACCATCTACACCGATGAGTGAGACTCCGCCCCGCTTCTGGGTCGTTTCCTGTCAATGGAAGACAAACCAGCAAAGCCTTTGATAATAAAGGATGGCGGGACATGAGCGGTGGTGACCCATGGTCACGGCCCACCCTGGGCGGCCTTGATTCTCCCTCTGTTCCCCTGGTCACACCGCACAGCGAGCCCTTCCTTCATCCTGTGGAACGCACCACACGGTGAACAACAGGATGCTCAGCCAGCGGCAGCCAGCCCCTGGAGCAGAAGATGGGCAGGGCTTGGTTCGGCCCTACCCGACCGAGAGGCCCTTTCCCCACTCATGGTGTGGGTGTAATAAGACCTCACAGGGCTGCCGGGAAGATGCCAGGAGCTGAAATGCCAGGGAATCAAACACAAACGAGGTGAATAAACACAAGTGCTTAGCCAGTTGTTTCAAGATCCCACTCCACAAGTTGCGTTTCACAGGTAAAACCAGTTTCACAGCAACCCGAAATGTCTATGGCAGGAGAAGTCATTGACGTGGTCACTTATTCCCCAGGCCCCAGAAGGACACAAACAGAGGCCATCACACCATGATCTGAAAGTCCAACTGCTCTGAGGGCAGCCCCCTCACTGCTGCCCTGAGATCCCCACACAGGCCGCCCTCCTCCACCCAAACTGTAATCCACCTGCGGAAACGCACGCTTCCCAGGTAGGTCTGTGTCAGTCAACAGGACGGATCTGATGGGTGTACAGATGGAAGGAGGGATGGGTAGAGGAAGGAAGGAAGGAAGGAAGGAAGGAAGGAAGGAAGGAAAGATAGGTGATCGATGGGTGGATGGATGGGAGGAAGGGAGGAAACATAAATGGATGGATGGACAGAAAGATGGATGGATGGATGGATGGATGGATGGATGGAAAGATGGATGGATGAATGGAAAGATGGATGGATGGAAGGAAGGAAGGATAAACAGATGGATGGATGGAAGCATGGATGGATGGATGGATGGGTGGCACCTTCCAGGAATGGGTCAGAGGTCACCTTCTCCAACTCCTTCAGTGACCACAGTCACCTCACAGTAGCCTCAGTGACCTCTCAGCTACACTGACTCCTTTGGGTCCTGTCCTACACAGCCTCGAACTCTAAGACATCACATTTGTGGGTGTGTCTCTCCTAACCAGACACAGAGCCATCCGAGAGTAGAGGTTGACCTCAGTTATCCTTATCTCTCTCACTGTACCGATCACTCAAGACTCTGCAGCCGGTGCTTAATCAACACCCATTGTCTCACTGTAGACTATGGCGGGCAAAATGTGTCACTATATCCAACCACCAGAACGATACATCTAAGAGGTGGAAAATTCATCTTTTTCCTTTTCATGAACATGCGATCACACCTGTGTTACTCATTAGCATATTCCAACCCCAAATAAAAGCTTCCCTGACAAAGAAAGGAAGAGGGAGATTGTCCACATGCCACATCAGGCAAAATGGACATGTGAGGTTTGAATGCATCTTAGAAGAACATCAGAGGGCCACCCTGAGGCCCAAGCCATCCCTGGGAGCTAGGTCCACCCGACCTGTGCCTGACATCTTACAGGGGTAGGCGAGATTGGAATCAAAGACCACCTTGATGCATCTGAAACAATCCTCGAGTTTGCTCAGGGTGCTAAATGTCTATTTTCAAAATACCAACATGAATTATAAAGGGGGAGTGAATGGAACCAGTCAGGAGCAGAGTCATCAGATTGCTCTCTACCTCATCAGGCTTGGGGCTCCTGCTGTGGAGCTAGTTTTGTTTTTGTTTTTATTGTTTTAAGGGAATCAACCCTTTTTTAAAGATTTTATTTATTTATTTTTAGGGAGGGAAGGGAGAGAGAAAGAGAGAGGGAGAGAAACTTCAATGTGTGGTTGCTGGGGGCCGTGGCCTGCAACCCAGGCACGTGCCCTGACTGGAATTCGAACCTGCTATGCTTTGGTTTGCAGCCTGCGCTCAATCCACTGAGCTATGCCAGCCAGGGCTTTGCAGCCAGCTTTTACTGTGAGACCTACGGATGGCGCTGGCATAGGGCTGAGCAGCCAGGCTGCCTGTGTGCAGTGGGGCCACCTCCTCCAGCGCACAGACCCATTATTTGGAGGAAAAGCAAGTGGGTGGCAATTTTTTAAAAAATATAGTCTCAAAAGTTCAGAACGGTGCAGCAACTCTAACAGTATACAAACTTTGAGGATCAAATTAAAAATTCTCAGTTTAGAATGAAAAGCACAAACCGCACAGGAATGAATGGGGTGGAGGTGGTGGAAGCAGCGGGAAGGGCGAGCGTCTTGCGCTGCATGCCTGTTCTTTGTGAACTGAATGAAGTGCCGTGTTAGTTAATGCATCATTGTTACTGCACTTATCGGCCTCAGAGAGCCAGGCTCAGTTCTGAGGAGTATCACCCACCGGAGCCCGTTTGGGAGATGCAACCCCGCATGCCGCCAGGGCCCTGTTACCTGGCAGACACTCGGTCAACAACCCCATTACCGGCTGAGGGAATGAATGATCTGTAAACCAAAGCCATGAGAAAGAGTTTGCCAACATGAAGTATTCACACCAGTAGAAATTCACATCTGTATGACTTTCAGGGGAGTACATTTTCTTGGGAAATTAGTCAATACAATTAGAACACAAAAGGGAGTTCCAGGTATGAAACAAAGACTGTTCTCTAAAGCCAGGTTGCCTCAGTGTAAATTTTGTCTCCTTCCTCTCACTAGCTTTGAGACCTTGAACTATTGCTTAATCTCCTTCTCCCTTACTTAATCAAAACGATGATATGTTTTGTTGTTTAGGTTCCTGTTAAAGGTGAGATCATAGGGTATTTGTCTTTCATTGCCTGGCTTATTTCGCTTAGCATAATGCTCTCCAGTTCTATCCATGCTGTTGGCCAGGGTAGGAGCTCCTTCTTTCTCTCTGCTGCATAGAATTCCATTGTGTAAATGTACCATAGTTTTTTGATCCATTCATTGACTGATGGGCACCTAGGCTGTTTCCAACATTTGGCTATTGTAAACTGTGCTGCTATGAAGGAACATTGGGGTGCATAGGTTCTTTTGGATTGGTGTTTCAGGGTTCTTAGGAGGAACCTAAACAACAAAACAAAGAAACAAGCAAAATATAACCAAAGACACTGACATAGAGAACAGGCTGACAGTGTCTAAAGGGGAGAGGGGAGGGAATTTCAGGGGAAAAGGGGAAGGGTTTACAGGAGCAAGTATAAAAGACACATGGACAAAAACTAGGGATGGGTGGAAATGGGAGGGAGGAGGGGAGGGCTGGGTGGGTGGACTGGGATGGGAGTAAAAGATAGAAAATTGTACTTGAACAACAATTAAAATAAATTTAAAAAACCCGATGATATGGCCTACCTCGAAGAGTTGTCAGATTAAATGGGTTACTATTTGTACAGTATTTAGAAGAGTTTCACACCTAAATGGTAATGATATTTCTTCTTCCACCTTCTCCTTTCTTCCCCTTAGTAGCAGCAGTAATAGTAATAGAAGTGACAGTACTAGTACTATTTTTCTAGAATTCTTGTTTAATGAAAGTACTGTGCTTTGGATGAAATAGACAGTAAATATTTCCAGTTTTTTGGAACTGAACTTAGAGTGACAAGAACATGGCACACCCTGGGAATGTTTGTGGACAAAAGGCATAAACACACAGATTGGAGGAGTTATTATTTCTTCTATAAAGGGGAAAATGAGGGGCAGAGCTCCGTCAAATCCTATTTTTAAGATTTTTTTAATCCTCACCCAAGGATGTATTTATTGATTAGAGAGAAGAGAGAAAGAGAGAAGCACCGATTGGTAGCCTCCCATATGCACCCTGATAGAGACTGAACCCGCCACCTAGGCATGTGCCCTGACCAGGAATCGAACCCGAGACATTTTGGAGCACAGGAAGATGCTCCAACCAACTGAGCCACCAGGTGGCCAGGGCCTGTTTTTAAGATCTGCATGAAACTGCCTTGATTTAAAAACTTCGAACTTTGAAAAGTCGCCCATGTTTCTAAATGCATGAAAGAAGTTTGGAAAAGCCCATTTAAAAGGAAATGTTTATTGAGAGAACATATTGAAATAGTGCTGAACGCAAAGGTACGCCGTGAGGGCTGATTCCAGCAGGCCTGGGTTCGCCCGAGCTCAGGCATGGGAAGCAGTGGACAATGTTGATGGGACACACGGATCCCAGGGGCTCCGGGGTGGCTGCACCAGCTTCTCAGTGCTGCTTACTGACAACTGTGAGGCTAAGAACCGCAGAGGTATCTGCAACTGGGTGGCTTCTGTGGCAGTAGCACACTCACACAACCAACAGAATATACCATACCCTGACCACGACGCGACTATGAGTTCTTCCGGCTTGGGGCATTCAGTGTGCACGCCCTTGAGTCCTGGGCTGATCACGTGTTTGCGTGTGGCTCCTGGCCGCTCTGCACCACAGAGGGCTCCCAACTGGCATGTATAGTCTTCCGTTAACACTGCTGCTCTATTGAATCGTTTTCTCGCGATAAACTACAGCTTTGTAGGCATTCTGGGTTCTGAGGCTTCTTAGCAGCTGAACCCTCTCCAATGCCCCCATTAGTGGAAAAGTGTGGCCTACTTAACAATAATAATAAAAAAAAGTACAGAGGCAGCTCATTATTCTTATCATTTCTATTTATTTCATTCATTTTTGTCTAAGTATGTCGTGTCTGTGAAAATATGATAATATGAAAGTAAACTAGGAGAGATTTTAACACTAAGGAAGCTATTAACATTTATATGAAAATGAATGTCTCCAGAATTCACAGGACCAAGAACGCCTGCTTCAAGACGCATTCCACATGATAATGAAGGTTAATGTCTTTGCAATGGAGCCTGCAAGCACTGATGACACCTGGGAGCTCAGTGGCATAGCCCATTTGCATGGACAAATACAATAATCCTTTGAGGTAAATAGCTCCTTATTTCCTCAATGAGTTTGCACCTTATATCATCTCCACTTTCAATGTTAAATCATCAAGTCAATCCTGGAAATGTATGGCAGAATGCTCACACTCACTCAGCCACATTTGTGACTATATGTTTAACACCAACACTTTGAAGATGCGCAAGGGGCCCGTACGGAGCAGGACTTCCGCGGGCTGGATTCTTACGCAGGGACTATGACGTGTGTGCTGCAGAATGAAGAAAATGAATTAGATCGGGGAACTGGGGCTTCCAACGACCGGAGAGAGAATACGCAGTTATAAGACCGATAAAGTTAAGTAAAATCCTGCGCTCCCAAATTTGAATGAAAGGTACCGGTGTGAACTCAGGCATAGCTGAGCTTTAAAAAAGCACTTACTTGCTAGATTGCCTCCCTGAAAAGGCCGAGAAACAACGTCAGATCTCATAGAAATCAGTGCCGCTAGGATGCAGATGGTGCTCTATTACTCACAGTACGGACAACAGGGTTCCTTAAAGAAATGCTCATTGCCCTGAGCGGGTGGCTCAGTGGATTGGAGCATTGTCCCACAAAGCAAAAGGTTACCAGTTCGATTCTCTGTCAGGGCACATGTCTGGGTTGTGGGCCAGGCCCCTGGTTTGGGGGACGTGCGAGAGGCAGCTGATCGATGTTTCTCTTGCACACTGATGTTTCTCTCCTCTTTCTCCCTCCCTTCCTGTCTCTCTAACAATAAATAAAATCTTAAAAAAAATAAATGGTCATTCTGGGTTTGAGTCAGGACACGTACAAGATAAGTCCAGAATAACGCGTTACATAACAATGCAAATAATTGATTAAAGACTACTGAAGATTATATCCAAGGGAGAGGAGTTAGGGAAGGAATTCCAGTATCTTCCCACCGGCTGAAGATAAGACAATTTGATTTCAGAGAGAAGAGTGATAGATTAAAATATTTGAGGCATGTTAATCCCATGCCTTCAGAGAGAGATTTTTAAAATTTATTAGTCATCTTTGCAAAATAATGAGCTCGCTCCCTAGCATCCTTCCAGCTGGTAAATAAAGAGGGAAAATGAAGCATTTATCTCGGCTCTCCTGTGCAAACTGTACGTCAGGGCATCGGGGCAATAAAACAGTGGGTAAGAAGCTTATCTTCCCCGGGTACCACATTCCCTGCTGCAGCCAAACATATTTCATTTTGGTAGAAGCTCGCATTCTCAAGCAGATTTTTAATTCTGATACAACGATTCTCTCCTGGACGTGAATACTAAGGAGAGACCCGTTTCTGAAGGGAGACAGCAAGAACGCCCGGGTTCAAGGCTCAGATCATTGAGCAATGAAAAAGCTAGGGGCGCATGTCTCCGCTAGAAATGGATGAGGATTGTGACCTCCTAAACCACCTTGGTCTGAACTTTCTACTCAGGGTGTACAACTGATGAGGATGCCCCCTCCAGAGGCACCCATGTCCACCCCCACCTTTGCAGATCCCAGACAGGGTGTGCCACCGCCCCCTCCTCCACCCAGTCACAGGGACACTCTGGCTTGGGGCCACTCCCTTACTCTCCCGATTGCTCATTACTTTGCATTCGTGTATCTCGTGTTTCACACGTCTCTGGATTGCATGTTTTCTCTCGTGGTTGATCTCACACCTCGTGGGTCTGTTCATCATGGCCCCCGAGAGTACAGAATCCACGGCCAGTGGTGGCAGGAAGAGGCCACCACAGGGACTGGCCTGGCGGTGTCCCTGAAGGTGAGTGAGGACTGTGGAGGTGGAGACCCCGCGGTGGTCCCCACTCCCAATCAGGCGCGGCCCCTTCCTCTGCAGCTCCAACTCCGACAGCAGGAGGCAAAGGGGGGAAGCTGTTCAAGGCTGTGTTTCAGGAAATCCAGGAGACCCACAGCAATTCGGAGAGAGACTGTGTTGGCTTGGACTGAAGACCAGACACAGCACTGTGTCCCTCCCGGCACGTTGACCATCACGGTCAAAGCCAAAAGTGTGTGCTGTTGCAAGAAAAGCCTGGACTCAACTAGAGGCTGAGGTTCCTGCCAGCTCTGGGTGGTGTAAATGATTCAAGTGTTGTCCTCTGCTCCCTACCGTGAGGAGGACCAGTGAGCCGGTGAGCGCTGGTGTGAGGGCGGCTGGAGAGTGTTTGAGAACTCTAGGGAAGCTGCCAAGGGGGGAAATGACCTGCCAGGGCGAGGAACCAACAGAAACGGGGCCCCCTGTTCTGGCACCAGATGCCTGAAGGGACACCATCCAGAAGGAGGCTGTGTCCATGCCAGCTGTCAGGCCTGTAGGGACAGGCAGCAAGCAGCCTTGTTTGGGGCAGTGTGGATACAGGTTGAATCGCTCTGAGCCTGCGCAGTGAGAAGCCTCACACACAACGCACACTGCCTGTGTCCCCGGAGCCCCAAGTCCTCACAGGTGAGCCAGTTCCTCCTGCCAGAGGCCCCTGAACTTCTGTGCAGCAAAAGAGACGCACTGTTGCAAGAGTAACATGCGTCTTAATATTTCACTTGTAGTTGACCATGATCCCAGACATCCTCTTTTTATTAGTGTCTCTCCCTCCAAATCCACCTCTCTGATCAACCAATGGCTCACGGAGTTAGTAGCAGCTTTTAAGAACTACTTCCTGGGGAGGGCTGTCGCCCAGGTCACCGCTGCAGGTGAGAAAGACATGGCAAAGACAAAGACACTGGTGCGTCCTCGAGGGGTGATGGCATCTGTGATTGCATTGAAGGGTGCTGCTTGGGCCCTGGCTGATGTGGCTCAGTTGCTTGAGCAACAACCCACCGATCAAAAGGTCGCAGGTTTGATTCCCAGTCAGGGCACATGAGTGGGTTGTGGGCCAGGTCCCCAGTTGGGGGCATGAGAAAAGCAAATGATGGATATTTCTCTCTCACATAGATGTTTCTCCGACTTTCTCTCTCCTGTCTGCTCTCTCTAAAAATAAATAAATAAAATCTTTTTAAAAAATGGTTGCTTGGGCGATGTCACCAAGGAGCATAGGAACAACGGCAATAGGAACATACTCAAGAGGTTCGCCCCTGACTTCCAAGGACTTGTCAAGGGTGAGCAGGCTGCAGTAATAACAGGGCTGCGGCTGAGGCGACACACGGCTTCACCCCGGTGTGGGTGGGGGTGCCAGTGAGGAGCTCCTGGCATTGTTTCCTGAGGAACTAACTAGTGGGGAGCTGCGGGAGCTGAAACAGGAGCTCAGGGCTGGAGAAGGGGCAAGAGAGAAGGCCACTGCAGGAGCAGCGGCAGCAGCACCTCCAAGAACATGCACAGTGGAGGGTCCAGCAGAAGCTCCTGCAGGCCTCAGCAAGCTCCTTAAAAAGTCTGGAAACACGGAGCTCAACACCGAAAGGCTTTCGTTCATAGAGAGGAATGTTCGAGATGCATGATATGCTTACAGGTGAATCGACAGTGAAACAAGAAACAAGTTCTGAAGAGAGTGACGCCCCCTCAAGAAGAGCCTCCAGGGGGTCCTCAGGACATGTCGCAGAAGGTGGCAGTGTTGTCGTGGGAGATGACAGACCCAGGGGTGTTTCTGCCCCTGAAGCTCTTCCAGTGGGACAGGCGTGGAGGGGGAGGGGAGGTGTGGAGGGGGAGGGCAGCAACACTGAAACCTGGACCCTGGGTGGGCCTGGACTACTGCATATATTTATGTGTTAGTTTTCAACAAAAAATTTTTTTAAACAAATTCTAAAGATAGAAAAAAGCTTAGAGAATAAGATATAAAGAAAAAACCTTTTGTATAGCTGCACAATCTGTGTTTTTTTTTAAAGATTTTATTTATTTATTTTTAGAGAAAGGGGAAGGGAGGGAGAAAGAGAGGGAGAGGAACATCAATGTGTGGTTGCCTCTCGCACGCCCCCTACTGGGGACCTGGCCTGCAACCCAAGCCTGTGCCCTGACTGGGACTCAAACTAGTGACCCTTTGGTTCACAGGCCCACACTCAATCCACTGAGCTACACCAGCCAGGGTTCAAATTGTGTGTGTTTTAAGCTAAATCTTATTACAAAGGGATTAAAATATTAAAAGTTCATAAAGTAAAAATGCATGGTAAGCTACAGTTAATTCATGACTATAGAAAGAAACATATTTTTAATGAACCTGGTGTAGCCCAAGTGCCCCATGTCTGTAAAGGCCACAGTAGTGTGCAGGGTGTCCTAGTTGTCACACCCACCCACCCACTCACTCGCTCACTCACAGACTCGCAGGAACAACTTCCGGTCTTGCAGGCTCCCTCCATGGCGAGTGCCCTAGACAGGTGCACTGCTGCTAGTTATGTCTTACACTGTATTTTTACTGTACCCTTCCAAGGTTTGTATATGCTTAAACTCACAAGTACGCACTGTGTTACAACTGCCTGCAGTACGCAGTAGGATAACCCGCTGTACCGCCACGGCGTGCGTGACTGTGCTCTGTGAGGTTCGCACTGTGACGTCATCGCCCGGTGAAGCGTTTCTCAGAGCGTAAGTGACACGTGACTGTAGACTGGGTGTGGGATATGTGGAAACTCACTCCACTATCTTCATGCCTTTCCTACAGATCTCAAACTATTCTAAAATTAAGAGCTTATTTTTTTAAAAAAGGCAGATATTACGACCATAATTCTATTTTCTGGAAGAGATTATATTAAATTGAAGTAATTATATGTGATTGTTCCATGAAACCTTCTGTGCCAGGACGGTTCCTTTTGGGGAGCACTATAATTATAAAGTGAATTTCCTTAATGGAGGTAGGGATAGTCAGATTTTGAATCTAATCTACTTGGGCATTGGTGGTTTATGGGTTTTGGAGAATCAATCCATTTCTTAAAGATGTTGAATTTGTGAGCATAAAGTGTTTCCTCATTAGCTTTCTAATACCTGTAGGATCTGTAGTGTATTTCTCATTTCATTCCTATCAATGGCGATTTCCATCATTTCGCTTTTTCTTCTTTTTAGTCTTGCTTATTGATTTTATTGATTTTTCTTTTTAAGAACCGGCTTTTTACCCTGGCCAAGTGGCTCAGTTGGTCGGAGAGTCGCCTGGTACACCAACAGCTTGCAGGTTCCAGTCCCAGTTGGGGCACATTTGGGTGACAAGTGATTACTGTTTCCCCCTCACATCCATGTTTCTCTCTCTCTCTCTCTCTCTCTCAAATCAATGAACATATCCTCAGGTGAAGATTAAAATAGTAATAATAATTAAAAAAAACAGCTTTTTGTTTCACTGATTTTTCTCTATGAATTTCCTATTATCAATGTCCTTCATTTCTGCTCTTATCATTAGATTATCTTCTTTCTGCTCATTTTGGGTTTATTTTGCTTTTCTTTTTCTAATTTCTTGTAGACATTTAGATTATTGATTTGAAATCTTTCCTCATTTCTAATGTAAGCATTTCTTTTTCAAAAAAGATTTTATTTATTTATCTTCAGAGAGGGAAGGGAGGGAGAAAGAGAGAGAGAGAAACATCAATGTGCGGTTGCTGGGGGCTGTAGCCTGCAACCCAGGCATGTGCCCTGACTGGGAATCGAACCTGTGATGCTGTGGTTCGCAGCCCCAGCTCAATCCACTGAGCTACACCAGCCAGGGATGCTTCATGTATTTTAGAGCGCAATTGCTTGATGCCCTCGTTATATCTTCCTGGTGGACCTATCCTCTTAACATTAAGTAATGTCTTTATTTCTGGTACTTTTTTGTTCTGAATTCTACTGCAGGTATGAACATCTTTCCTGTTCATTAAATTTTAATTTAACATTTGCATGGTATAAGTTTTCCTGTTCTGTTATTCTCAATCTACCTATACCATTGAACTAAAGGTGAGCTTCCTCTAAACAGCATACAGTTGAAATGTTTAAGTCTGAACAAAATTTCACCCACTCTGCTTACCTCTGTGTTTTGATTGGTGTTATTTTAACCATTTACACTAAACATCATTATTAACATATTAGGGCATATGCCTGCCATTTAATATTATTTTTTTCTATTTTAAAATTTAAAGATGTATACTTACACCCAGGGGACACTGGGAAAATGCTCTAACTGGTGACAATGACTTTCTCTTCACTGTGTGTCCCCAGGGAGCTGTATCTCAGTGCATTCCATTTTCCATCGGCCACTCAGCGGGCAAGATGGATGTGTGTCCTCGCCTGTGCCGACTGGCGCAGTGACAGCCTGAGGCGAGGAGAGAGCTGGGGTGAGACACCACGGAGGTCAGTCTAACATCTCACAGGCAACGATACAGCACTGGGCATATGGGTTCAGCCCTTGGTGTTTCCTCAGCGAGGGAAAAGGTGAGTGAATGACAAACACACACACACACACACCACCAAACAAATTTATTAACTCTTAAAATTCACGTTCCACTGAGATTGAGCAGCGTCCACATTCAGACTCAGAAGCCGGCATGTCTTGGCTGTTACTGGACCATGCTTGGGACCCCAGAGAAGCTTCCGGAAGGCAACAGTGTGTGGCCAGTTTATATTAGTGTATCCTTGCCCATACATTTCATTCAGTCCAGTGCCATGGGCAAAAAGCTAGAAGATGAGACAAATCATAGGAAGAAAATGACTGAAATCACTGTTTTGAAGTAGAACAAGCTGCCGACGTTCTAAGGTACAAACAGAAGCTAACAAGGGTTGTTTTTCATGTGCTTTCCCACTCCATTCAAAGCGGGTTCTTCCCTGCCCCGGGCACCGTGAGAGGAGAGATGCGCTGCACTCTGTGACCTCTGCATGCCCGGCTGCCCGTGACAGTGACCCAGCGTGGTAATTTCCATGCCCTGAACGGCACCATCCTGAGAACTCGGGCTGAGCTGGCCTTTCCTTCATTAAAACAAGCACTTATTTATTATCCCACTAACCACTGAAGGGAGTCCCGCCATGAGAAATAGGCTTGTGAGAAGCCCACTTAAAAGGCAGTTATTTAAAAGGCGCCCATTCTACGATATATTTGAATGCACTTATGAGGGAACTGTGGGCGGACGGACCCCGGGCTATTGAGATGGGTCACCTCCAGCAGGCGGGACCCAGTGAAGAACAGAAAGAGAAGTTAACTGTTTTCAATGCACCTCTGCACCCTATGCTTTTTACTGTGGATGTGTAAAATGTGTGCAATTTACAAAAGCAAAGAACGATTTCAAGGCAATGGGGAAGCAGTTTCTTTGCTGTTCCCCTCCCCAGGCTGCTGCCCACACTGTGGTTTTTATACTCGGGTGCTGTTGCCGGTACTCCACCCTGCTGCCGAGCACCCCTGTGTCCTCCAGGTGGCCGGCATGGGCCGCCTGGGGTCCCGCCCGGGGTCCCTCCCAGGGGACTCGGCTGCTGCTCTCACTGGGCAGAAGTCTTCGACTTGAGGCTTTGACACAAAGGACTCAGTGTTTTCGATATTATTTTGCATTCGCTTCAGGTGTACAGCATGGTGGTTAGACAACCATACACTTTACAAAGTGATCCCCCCATTATTTCAAGTACCCACCTGCCATACGTGTAGTTACTACAATATTATCCGCCACATTCCCTGTGCTGTACTTTACACCCCTGTGACTGTGTTCTAACTCCCAGCTTGTACTTCTTAATCCCCTCCCCCTTCTTCACTCAGGCCCCACCCCTTCCCTCCCACCTGGCAGCCATCAGTCTGTTCTCTGTCTCTGTGAGTCTGTCCCTATTTTGTTTGTTCATTTATGTATTTATTTTAGATTCCATGTATAAGTAAAATCAAATGTATTTCTCTGTCTAACTTATTTCACTTAGCATAATTCCCTGTAGGTCCATACACCTTGTCGCAAATGGCAAGATTTCATTCTTTTTTTTATGGCTGAGTGGTATTCCATTGTATAAATGCACCACTCTTCTTTATCCATTCATTTGTCAACAAATACTTCCATTTCCTCCATATCTTGGAATGAACACAGGAGTGCACGTATTCTTTCCAATTTGTGTTTTGGGTTCCTTTGGATATATACTCAAAGGTGGAATCACTAAATCATAGTTCCATTCACTAATCGCAGTTCCATTTTTATTTTTTGAAGAAACTCCATACTGTTTTCCACAGTGGCTTCCCTAGTCTGCATTCCTACCCACAGTGCATTAGGGTCCCCCTTTCTCCACAGCCTCGCCAGCACTTCCTGTTTGTGGATTTATTGATGGAGGCCATTCTGACGGGTATGAGGAGATATCTCATTGTGGTTTTAATTTGCATGTCTCTGATGATGAGTGACATTGAACATCCTTTGGTATGGCTGTGTATCCTCCTCGGAGAAGTGTCTATTCAGGTCCTCTGTACAGAGGACTTAATTTTTAAGCATCAGTCAGAGCCAACCTGTTTTCTAACCCCTGAAGGATAGGGGAGTCAGCTCCGTGGAGCATCTTTTCGGCGCAGGATGAAGGCAGGTCTAGATGGACACATCGGAGGACGGGCAAGGCCTGCCGTGGGCCCAGAGCCTCCTGAGACCCGTCCTGGGCACCACCGAGAATGTCATTGCGGGTGAGCACCGCTCAGCACCCACAAGCACCTGTTCGATATTCCACACTCACTGAGAGGTGAGAAAGATTTTGAATGAGACCACAGAATCAAAGAAGATCCATGTTGGTCTCTGCCCGTGTCATTTCCTGAGTAGTAAGAGCACCAGGAACACCTTTGTTCTAACTCTGGTCTTTGACCCGAATGCCCAACACAAAGCTCCTGAGCCCCTCTGAACTTCCTGGGTGGCGGGAGTGTCTTCTGTCCTACTGAGGCAGCACTCGGTGGCTCCCGAGAGATTCAGGATGGGGGCCGGTCACCAGAAAGGCCAGGCCGTGATGAGAAGCTTGTGGTTTTCAGGCACCTCCGCGCTTCCCGCTCTCCAGGAAGTTGGGGGGAGGGTGTGGAAATGGATTCATAGTTAACCAGGCCTCCACGACGAGACCTCCATCAGCATCTCCGAGTGTGGGGTCTGGAGAGCCTCCAGGCTGGTGGACATGGACTCAGCTGGGCAGAGTGCTGCACCCCAATCCCATGGGGACTTGGCCACACTTTCCCTGTAAGTGTCTTTCCTATGACCTTTCATCTGTGTCCTTTATCACGGCTTTGGCTACATAATAAACCAGCAAGCACATGTGTCTCCCTGAGCTCTGTCAGCTGCTAGCAAAGTGTCTGCCCCAAAAAGGGGGCATGGGGACCCTGATGCCCAGCCGCTCGGTCACAAGTACAGGGATGGTCTGGGACTTGTGGCCGGCATCGGAAGCAGGAAGTGCCTCGTGGGACTGAGCCCGGAATCTGCAGTCGCGGGTGCTGCCTCCCAGGAGATGGTGTCAGGACCGAGTTGCACGGGAGGACACCCAGCAGGTCTCACGGGATTGCCTGCTGTGTGGGAAGGCCCACGTCCGGCGGAGAAGTGGTGTGAGGTTACATAGAAACACAGGAGTGATTTTCTCACACAATGACTGATATTTATTTCACAATTCACGAATCTGAGCGCTGGGCGCAGGCCAGGGTTTAACTTTCTAGAGGCTCCTCATCCCCAAACAGGGGACGTGTTACCTAGAAGTCACGTTGTGTCATTTCTATCCGTGGTGGTGGTATTTGTTCTACTCAGGATTGTCAACAACCGAGACAGAGTTAAGTTTTAACGCAGGCGGTCCTCTTGGGAGGGCTGTGGAGGACAAAACACAGACGCACACCCCAATGACACACTTACATGGGGAAATCAGGCACGAGCCATCACATGCACTAAATCGGGGAGTACGGGAAAGTATCCCGTCGGCACTTTTATGGGGAGAAGTGCACTCATTGGTTGGTGCGGCCATAATGCTGTGTTTCAGTCCATAGCGCTGTACCCTGAGCACCGGGCACTGGGGCAGCCTGTTCCTAGTTCACGCAGCCACGGGGAGTCCTCAGCCGAGATTCCACCCATTGACCTCGGACTTTGAATAACAATGTCTCCCACGAGAACTCAGAAAGCCTATCATTATTATTATTATTGTTATTTCTTCTCCCCTTCTCATTCTCATCTTCCTCCGTCATCATCGTCGTCGTCGTCGTCATCGTCGTCATCATCATCATCATCATCATCATCATCATCATCGTCATCACCCTGGAGACTGTGTATTCATTGAACTCCTTTCCGAAGAAGGACAACGCCTTGAAATCATGTTTCAAGCCAACTTTGACTTTCTACTGCCTCACTGGAAATTCTGATTCGTCTTTCCGAAATCTTCAAATAGCCATCCTCCCACTGGGACTAAATAAGGCAAGTCAGAACAAAAACCAAAGGCGCTGGTTTCCAAAACTGTGTGGAAAACGGCAGTTTTCGGGGTTTCCTACTGTCGAGGTTGGAACGGACTAACTGGTTCCGGGAGTTTGGACCCAGTGGGCACAGGGCCCAGCGGGCACAGTTGCGCAGCCAAGCTGGGAGGTGCAGGCCAGTGGGGGACACCTGTAGCTGCAGGAGGGCCTTGTTCATACCTGCGTGGCCTCCCTGTGGCCACACCGTCCCTTCTGCGGAAGTCTCCCCCTGATAGGAATCGGGGACACCCTGAAGTCTCCACTGGACACAGCAACATCCTGCTGTCCTTCATGTAGCCACACCAAAACAGCGCGCTCTCTCTGGGATGTTTGAACTTTCTTTTTGAGGTCATTGTAAGGTCACATGCAGCTTCAAGAAAGATCTTGAAGAAAGATCCTACATCCTGAGTATCTCACCATTTTGAAAATAAAAGCCTGTGGTTTTTTACCTTTTATCTTCAGTTGCGATTTATGGGAAGTTGAAGTTGACGCTGACATTTCAGTTTTGCGTTGCGTATCTGCCTGTTGGCCTGCAGACGCCCCAGTCAGTCACCAGTCAGGTGAGTGGAGCCGCGTGGGTCTGGAGCTGGGCGCTTCACTCCGTCCCACTGAGCTATCCTTCCCTTCTGTTGTGAGCCCACACTGTCGAGATCGCTGTAGCGACAGTACAAGTCAGGAAGTTGGTAGATTAATTCCCTCAGCCTAAGTTCTTCTTTTTCAAAATTGTTTCAGCTATTCCAGGGCCTGTAGTGTTTATTCCACATACATTTTTAAGTTAACTTGTCTCTACCTGTCAATAACCTTCCTGCTGTTGTGATAGGAATTACATTGAGCGCATAGATGACACAGAAAACTGACACCTTTATTATTTTGAGTCTTCCAATCCAGGAACAACGTGTCATTCTAATTACGTCGGGCCTGTCTGATTTGTTTCATCAATACTTTGTAATTTGCAACATATAGATTCTGGATGTGTTTTGTTAGATTTATACTTAAGTATTTCGATGACAATTGCTGTTGTATTTTTTATTTTTTTTAAAGGTTTTATTTATTCATTCTTAGAGAGAGGGGAAGGAATGGAGAAAGACAGGGAGAGAAACATCAATCAGCTGCCTTTTGTGCCCAACCAGAAACCAAACCCACAACCTGGTCACGTGCCCTGACCGGGAATCGAACTCACAACCTTTTGCTTTGTGGGATGGCGCCCAGCCAACAGAGCCACACCAGTCAGGGTGATGTAAACATTATTGTATTTTTAATTTTGGCTGCCACATGTTCTTTGTCACTCTATACAAATGTGACCAAATTTGTGGGCAGATCTTTTGTCCTAAGACTTGCTGATCGGATTGGTTCTCGGGGTGCTTTGCAGACCCCTTGTGATTTCTCCTTAGACCCTCAGGTCACCTGTAAGCTGGTACACTTTAATTTGACTCTTCCCAAGCTCCACGCCTTCTATGTCACATTCCTGCCACACTGTGGAGGCGAGGTCTTCGGCACAATGTGGAATAAAACTCATAAAAGCACAAGCCTGGCCCTCCATCTCTGGGGTCTTTCACCACTGAGTGTGACATTGGCTGCAGGCTGCGTAGCACAAACTTTGTAGATGTTCTGTGTCAGGCTGAGGACGTTTTCCTTTATCCCTGGTTTGCTGAGAGTTTTATCACGAGTAGGTATTGGGTTTTATGAAATACATTTCTGCCTAAATGACATGAGGACCATATTTTTTTTTTCCTTAGCCCATTGAACGAGTGGATTGGATCAATGAATTTTGAAAGTTGAACCAGCCTTCCACGCCTGGTATAAATCTCACTTGGTCATGCTGTATAATTCTTTTATACTTTGATGGATTTTGTCTGCTAATATTATTGATGATTTTGGCATCTAAGTTTATGAAAGAAACTAGCCTGTTGTTTTTCTTTTTCACACTGTTTTGATCCGGTTTTGTTTGCTTCATATAACACAACCTTCCTAGAAAAGAGCGGAGGAGGTTCCCTTCTTTCTCATTTTCTGGAAGGAATTGTGTAAAATTGGTGCTGATTCTTCTTTAACTGTGGTAAAATTCTCCAGTGGAAGTATGTGAAACCTGAAATTTCTCTTTTGGGAACTTTTAATTACTATTTCAATTACATAATGGCTTTGGTTTTTATATTATTGGTAGATTTTTTAAAAAATGGCTCATTCATTCTAATTTATAAAATAATGTTAAATTTAGAAGTTTAAAGTTGATTATAGCATTATCTTATTATCCCTTTAATGACTATAGGATCTGTAGTGATATACTGTGTTTCATTCCTAATATTGGTGGTTTATGGGTTTTTTCCTGATTTTTATCATTCCTCTGTTTCTCATTTTTCTGTTTCTCTTTTCATATATATCTCTAGGGGTTTTTGAACATTTTTAACAGTTCCTTCTTATCTTACACATTGGTTATACTTTTATTTACTTTTAATATGTCAGCTGTCTACTTTTCTCATGCATGGCTCTAGATACTACAATACACACGTGTAACTGTAATGGGCTAAGTTACGTCCCACCTAAAATTTGCATATTCAAATCCTAATCCCCAGCACCTCAGAGTGTGAGGAATGTGACTGTATGTGAGGACAGTCTTTAAAGAGGCAGTTAATTTAAAATGAGGTCATGAGGGCGGGCCCTGGTCCAACAGCACTGGTGTCCTTACAGGAGGAGGAGATGGGGACACAGATTCCCACAGGGGGACCCAGGGAGAAGACAGTCATGCAGAAGCCAAGGAGAGAGGCCTCAGGAGAAACCAAAGCTCCAGAAAACCTTGACCGTGGACTTCCAGACTCCAGCGGTGAGAAAATCTGTTTGTAAGGCAGTACCCTTCCCAGTCTACAGCATACTGGTGTGGACGTGTTGCCCTCTGAGGGAAGGACACACAGCTTACTCCATGTCCCTTCTTTTCACTCTGCGGTCCCCTCGCACAGCACATGCTATTGATGTGATACCACGTCGCTTTTCTCATGCTGGCCTCTTGGCACCTGTCCATTTTCTCTCAAGTTCTGCTGTCCCCATTTCATGGTACCTGTGGCATTTGGGTATTGTGCTGTGTCCCTGGGCCTGGCTCACTGAGCAGTCGGTCCCTAAGTCCGAGGATCACCAGGTGGCTGGCTTTCGTCCTAACACCTGTCCACCTTCCCACACACGTCTGTGGCATTACATCCGGGGATTTTGGTCCTCAGAGGAAGGACCTGCTCCATCCCCACTGAGGCTAGAAGTCTCTCTGACATTTTAAAACAGCCTGTCTGTAATAGTGAGTGTTTCTCTCTTTTTTAAGGAAAATATTTTATTTATTTAGTGTTTAGACAGAGGGAAAGGGAAAGAGAGAGAGAGGGAGAGAAATGTCAATGTGAGCTTGCCTCTCGCATGCCCCCTACCGGGGACTTGGCCCGAAACCCAGACATGTGCTCTGACTGGGAATTGAACCAGCAACCCTTTGGTTCACAGGCTGGTGCTCCATCCACTGAGCCACACCAGCTAGGGCTGTTTTTCTGTTTTTGATCATTTTGTTTTGTCATTTTCCATATGGAAATTTGCCGTATCTGAATTTCATGAGACTTTCTGATTTGCTTTAATGAGTAGAGGCGCTACTTGTCCTATCAGACTTGAGAGACTTTCCATCCTGAATCTGGGAAACAGACTTGGGGAAGGCTCAGATGATTTGAAGAATAATCTTAATGATAATGATATTGAATCTCTCATTCAAAAACTAGCAAATCACCTTCTCTTACTGATGTAGAAGTCAGATTGGTCCAAAGGAAAAAAAGAGAGTATTTTCTAAATTAAGCCTTGCGATATTATCATACACTAATTTTTTTAAAGGCTTCATTTTCTTGTTTTGTGTTCGCAGAGCATATTTATAAGGGGAAACCTGGTAAAGTTGTGACAACTCCAAACTCTCCAAGTCTAGCACTCTCTGTGTGTCACCTTGGACGTCACCATTACCGTTTCATTTATTTTTAATTCCACGATCTCTTCTTGTAACACCTCTCATAGGATAGAAATACAGAGTTAAGAAGAAAATAATTTTTAGCTAGTATTGACAACATTTGGAATATCGTCACGATGTCCTTTATCCTGAGTATCTCTGTTCTCTAGGGTAGATTTCTCAGAATCTGGACTGATATTTGGGCCAGATGATTCTTTATTTGGGGCAGAGGCACGGGCTGTCCTGTGTGTTGGAGGACAGTTAGCAGCACACCTGGTCTCCGCCCGCTCAGTGCTGCCAACACGACCCCCTACACGTGGTATCAACGGGAATGTCCTCAAGCATCACCGATCTCCCCCTGCTGTGTGTGTGGTGGGGGGCGGGGGGCGTGAGGGGTGAAAAAATTGTCGCAGTTTATCTTGTCGTAAAATCACTTCTAGGGTGAATGGACAATTTAGCGACTATGATACTTAGAACCAGAAGCTCTGAAAGTAAGAAAGACTTGGGAGGGGGAGAAGGAAAGAAAGGGAGAAACCACCAGAGTGGTTTTGCACGCCTGGGGAGAAGGTGGGAACGAGGTGAGCCATGTACCCAGGGAAGGCGTTCTCTCTTCTGCGCCCTTCCTGTCCCTGCAGCTCTGCCCGGGCCCCCGGCCTCACCCAAGGCTCCCTGGAGCCCACGCCCATGGCGCAGACCGCTCTGTCCACTCCTCCCAGGCTTTCCCTCCACTGCTTCCTCCATCACTCGCGCTTCTCAAGTGCCAGACAGCAGGCCAGTCTCCGAGGACGTGCCCGCCGGAGCTGGGAAGCTGCTGGAGGGTTCCAACTCGAATAGCCCATCAGCATGTGGCTCATTCCCCTTGCAGTATAGAGATGCACGTGAGACAGTAATGCAAAAACGAAAGTGAATGCCCGAAGCAGGTGGACAGAATCTAAACCTTGTCCTTTTCCTGGCCCCTTTCGAAGGTATTGGCTATTTGGAAAGTGATCCCAGATTAGAAAAATAAATTCCCAAAGAGAAATCAGTGTGTCATGGTTATTTGTCCTTCTCAGAAAACATACACGTGAAATGCAGAGGCTGAGCTCCTGACAATTGGAAGGTAAATGCTGGTTCTAATTTCATGCTTTGTCTGGAGTTGCCTGTTCTTAAGTATAGAGTTTCTTGTCTCAACAGAGTCAAGCCTGCAGCTCCATAATTCAGCCTTGAAAGTCCAAAGACACCCTGGCTGGTGTGGCTCAGTGGATTGAGCACTGGCCTGTGAACCAAAGGGTTGCTGGTTTGATCCCCAGTCAGGGCACATGCCTGGGTTGTGGGCCAGGTCCCTAGTAGGGGGCTCACGAGAGGCAACCACACATTGATGTTTCTCTCCCTCACTTTTTTCCTTTCCCTCTCTCTAATAATAAATAGATAAAATATTTTTTTTAAAAAAGTCCAAAGACACCAGAATCATGCACAAAACAAAGGTGAATAATCAGTCAATCCAATGCCTTTCTGCTGACAGATCCGATTTTTCCTGATCTCCAGAATACCACAGAGGTGCCGGGCCCCGCCTGGTTTACCAGATCTCCGCACGCACATCTCAGCCATTCCTCAGAATGGAGGCCCCTGAAGGCAGACATTTTTTCTGTCCACCCTGATATCCTTGGCAATGCTGGGCCCAGGGCCTCTCCACAGTGCTACTCAGCAAATATTTGTTAAATTGAATGACAAACAGGAGGGAAAATCACAGGGAAACTAGCACCCCGCTTTGCGTGACGGCGTCTACTGTGAATCTTGACAGAACAATCTGTCACCATGCATTGTGAGCTAATGGTCCCTGTTCTGCTAATGGTCCCTGTTCTGCTGGGGACCATGCATGCTGAACAGGGCATTTCTGAATGCAGAATGCAGCCTGCCAGGCGGACCGTGGGGCGGCGTCTGTCCAATGGGACAACCCAGGTCAGGCTGAACTTCTGCAGCCGAAGAGCAGTCATGGGCACATAGTGACGGAAGTTCTGACACCAGCGGGGAGTCAGCCCCAGGGCGCAGGACAGACCTTTCGGGCATCCATGTCCAGGGCTGGGTGGTGTGGCGGGGACACAGGGGACCAGAGAGTGCCCGGGGCTGTCCGCCCTTCCTGGCTCACACTGAATGACACACTGCCCTCCGGCAGGAAGGGAGAGGTGTGGGCTCATGCAGGGGGCAGCAGGCGGAGAAATGCCCACGTCCTCGCCCGCAGAGCCCCACAGGCCAGAGGGACCTCCGAAGCCAGAGCAGAAGCCCATGACGGGTCTCCCTCCCCTGCACTCTGGCGTCCTTCTCGGCTACTGAGTGATTAGTATCAGCTGAGTTATGCAAACTCTAATGAGCAATGACCACAGATGACTCCAGAAGGCGGGATTCCATGAGCAGATACCGCCAAGCTCCAGCACGTTGCCACAGAGGTCGGGGGGACAGCGGCCTGGCCAAAAGCTATCATTTCACACATGGAAGCTTGTGTTTCCCACGTGTGCCATGGGAAAGGGCTGGGCGGTGACAGACAGGAGCCAAACACCTGCAAGGCGGGGCTTAAAGGCACAGCTGTGGGATGGGTCTTCCTTTGGGACTCTCCTTTGTCGTCAGAGAAAAACTTATTTTGTTTTTAAAGATTTTATTTATTTATTTTTAGAGATAGAGGAAGGCAGGAAGAAAGAGAGGGAGAGAAACATCAAAGTTTGATTGCTTCTCGCACGCCCCCTACTGGGGACCTGGTCCGCAACCCAGGCATGTGCCCTGACTGGGAATCGAACCTGAGACCCTTTGGCTCGCAGGCCGGCACTCAATCCACTGAGCTACACCAGCCAGGATGCAGAAGAGCTTTTGTATAGACGGCTGTGTGTGTGCGTGCACACATGTGTGTATACGTGTGTGTATCTGCATGGGCCTACATCAGCCGTCCCTACGGAGCTATGACGCTCCATAAAATCACACCCACTCACCAAACCAACTGCATGAATGTCCTCATTTGACAGACTTACTGACAGACAGCTACACAGGGGCTGGAGCCAGGCACCATGAAAACGACGGTGACAGGACAGGCTCAGTCCTGGTCCTCGTGGGATTTCACTGACATTTCATTTGTTTGTCATTGAAGGCGGGAGACAAAAACGGGGCAGCAGCTCAGTGGCGTGGGGCTGGTCTGCAGACAGGCCTGCCTCCTAGAGCGGCGCGGGGCGGACCGTCCGTGACAGAGGCCAGAGCTGTGACTTACGGCTGGGAGTCGCCGTGGGGTGGGGAAGTTAATTACACAGGTGAATTTTTTTCACTGGTGTATAACTGACACACAGTATCCTATTCGTTTCAGGTTACATGGGTATTTTGATGTGTTTGGTAAAGAGCAGGCTGCAAAATGCTACTTTCAGTAGCATTTGACATGAATGACGAGCATACACGTGTGTATTGTCATAATGTATATAGTTGGAAAACAATATCCTAAAATGTAAGTGGTGATACACGGGATATGTTTCTTCTTTGTGCCTTTCTTTATATTCAGATTTCAACCATAAACGTCTATTCCTTTTGTGATTGGGAAAAAAATCTTCATGGTAAATCTATTTTTATAAATTACCCTCTGAGTGCAGAATAAACGCAGGGGGTAGGAATGCTCTCAGGCTCTGTTGGATCAAGATAAGAAAGCACCCGTGCTGGCCAGGTGGCTCAGTTGTTGAAGTGTCCTCCCACACACAGAAAGGTTGCGGGTTCAATCCCCAGTCTGGGCACGAGGCAACAGATGGGTGTGTCTCTCTCTCTCTGTCTCTCCCTTCCTCTCTCTCTCAAATCGATACACACATCCTCAGGTAAGGATTTAAAAATATACAAATAAAGAGGCACCAGACTCCTGAATCACTCCACAACCGCTGGTGGCTGCCCATGCATTCTGGGTCCCTAGACTTGGTCACCTCTCCAGGGGCCTGACCAGTCCCAGGACCCAGAAAGGGCAATCCCACAGGGCTACACCCCATCTGCTGTTTCTCTCTGCTGAGACTGAGGGGCTCTGCTTGCTTGACTCAGCGAATCACAAATATCAGGGAAGACACCTTTTCAAGGAGGCTGGGAAAAGCTTTAGAACCTGGAAGCCTGTATCTGGAATCCGATGTTGCCCCACAAGCCATGGGCAATGCCCGCAGGCTCTGAGTCCTGGCTTCCAAAGAAGCAACAAGGAAATAACAGGAGCCCTCGCAGCCTCTGACAAGCGGATCGCTCCTTCCCGAAGGGAAGGGCAAGCGTCTGCCTCCTCCGCTCAGAGGCGGGGGCGGGGCACACGCAAGCCCCCGGCTGAACAAAGGCCTGTTCTCTGTACTGAATATGTACTCGCAACCACTATCCGCAGTGTCTGTTGACTGCGTGGCGCGCACCGCGCTAGCGCATAGTATTTCTGCAAACATAAAACCAACTTTAGTTGTCGGACATTATCGTCTTTAGTTCTTAAACAGGACAAGGTTCTGACTTGGCCTTGGAACTTGGCCTTGGAAGCAGGTAATGCGACCAAACTTTGAGCCACGACATTCTGCCTCCCAGCGTGAAGACATGAATGATGCCCTAGCGTCCTGAAGGGACCTGTAAAAGGTTCAACAGTATTGACCCTTTTGGTGGGGTTCTTTAGGTCATTCTCTAACTTTCTGAGCCTCTATTGGGCTTTTATTTTTGAGTGCCTAAGTATTGTCAAAACCGTCCAACCTGGTATGTGTCTAAAATTTAAAATAAAAAAATATATATCACAAAAGATCCTGGGTATCAGCACATGCAATCTTCCAGCACCTCCAGGAGAAGGGTCGACAGTGAGGATGAGGAGAGGGCACAGCGGACTGGAATCTGCGCACACTGACGTGCAGGAGCCCTAGTTCCTCTGGCTTAGCACGTGCTCACACTCACACAGGGCTTAGAGGTGTCCTGGGGGCTGCGTACATTCTTCTCATCAGTCCTTCCTACTATCACTACCCCTGCTCTGATGAGGAAACTGAGGAGCTGACCCAGAGCCTCTCGGGAACAGGGGCGGAGCCGGGAGCAGACTCATTGCAGTCGAGGCTCCGCCCCTGGCGCAGCTCTGCTGCCCCCTGCTGGCCGTCCGCCCCTGGGCCTGGGTCGGCTCTCTTTCCGCTCTGGCGCTGAGGCCCTGGGTCAGCACCTGCCACCTCCACCCCCCCGCCCCGCCCCTGGCCCCAGGGAGACACGCTCCTTCACCCCAGCCACTCCAGGGCTGGTGGAATGGGTGGAGGTAGACTTAAAGGTCTGGGCAAAGGCGGGGAAATCCACACCAGGGGAGGAGATGGCTGCCCAGTCCCTGTGAAACGGCACCCCACAAGAGTCTAAAATTCAGTCTCCCAGGCCAGGGAAACCCTCAGAGGAGGACCCTGGTCTAGAAAGACCCCTGCAGCTGCGTGGTGCACAGGCATGCGCTCTCCTGCGTGGCACCTGCTGGTGGTGGGCGCGCGTGACTCCATCCCCCGAGCTGTGATGCAGAGACTCAGATCAAGGAGTCTGTGAGGGGCTGAACACCAGGAGGGCAGAGTGCAGGGATCCTCGCGGGGCGGCTTTGGGGAGTCACAACGTCAAAGTCAGGGGCGCTGAGACAGGGCTGAGGTCTCAGAGGGTGCAAGGGGCACAAGAGATGCGCACAAACTCCCCAGGGCCTTGTGAAAATACAGTAAAGGACAGACCTCGTGAGAAAGGCATCCTCACTGCAGGTACACATGCGGCTGACCCTTGAACCCTGTGGGGGGCACTGACCCCCCAGTCTAAAATACACACAACAAAATAAAAACTGCTAACTACCTGCTATTTACTGGAAGCCTCCCTGATAACATAAGCAGCTGATTAGCATATTCTGTACCTTATATGTAGTACACGTTGTATTCTCACAATGAGGCAAGCTAAAAAAAAGAAAATGTTATTAAGAAATTCATAAGGAAGAGGAAATACACTGACATACTGTATATATGGAAAAATATAAGGGTGCAAGTGGATACATGTAGTTCAAACCATGTTTGACTGTGCACTGACAGCTTGCACACACACACAAAACATTCTTTATGAGACTCGAATCTGAGGCACCACGTGCCGTGAAGAGTCCCCCTTTCCATCAGAAAAGAAGTGAAAAGCTGTCACACCGAGGAGCATGGGGGTAAAACGGCCGTCCGTTAGTGGACGCGGTGGGATCCAGACGCGGAAGACCGCGGGGCGGAACAGAGCGCGTCAGCAGAGGGCTTGTGCGAGTCGGAAAAACAGAAAACCGATGAGAACCGTGAAGTTCCAGATGAGAACAAACATCTGCAAAAATGGCCCAGCACAGACCTCTGGAGTGTCCTCAAGAGAGATACAGAAAACATTGGCAAAAATTGTCCAAATCCACCCTCTCCAAACGCTGAAAGCCAGCGAGAGGTTTGGGTCACCACGTTCGAAGCCCCCGAGCAGGGGGCGCCGTGGCTCCTGGTCTGTGCAGGCCAACTGGGACTCAGTGTCACAGCAGTGCTGATGACAGCAACCCCGGGTCCCCGTGCGCTGCCGAGGCCCCAGGGCAGCACTGCAGACCCTGTTTCGGGAAATTTGTGCCTGCTGGCTTTGACCTGACAGGGTTTCCCTAAAGCGCTGATTCCAGGGACTAATTCACAAAGGAAATCTCAATAGACCCGCTGCCAGCAAGGAGGCTGAATAGCCATCAAAACCTCCCAGCCCAGGGAAGCCCAGCAGTCAGATGGCTTCACTGGAAAATCCTACGAACTATTTAAAGAAGAGTTGACACCAATTCTTTCTAGACTTTTCCCAAAATAGAAGAGGAAGGAACACTTTGTAATTCATTCTATAATGTCATCATTACAAAGCCAGATAAAAGCCAGCACAGTGAAGGAAAACTAGAGGACATTCTCCCTCATGAATAAAGATGCGAAAACCCTTCATAAAACACCAGCAGACAGAACTCGGGAGAGGACAACAGGGATTCCACCGCGTGTCTGAGCAGCATTCACCGCAGAAATGCAGTGGAGACCCAGCCTACTAAGACGAATGCGACCCACCGCATTAATAAAGGAAAAACATCTACACGATCTTCCCAATCGGTGCAGCAAAAGCAATAGACAAAATACAGTAGCTACTCATGATAAAAACACTCAGTAAACTAGAAACGGAAGGGAACTTCCCCCAAATTATAAAAGGCATGAAAGAAAAGCCCACAGCCAACATCGAACACAACGACAAGGCTGATAACTTCTCCGCAAGATCAGAAAACCCCAAGACCACGCATGCGTGCACTGGACGTTGTAGCCAGAGCTCTCAGGCAATGAAAACAAGGAAAAGGCATGCGAATTGGAAAGAAAGAAGTACAACGATGTCTACTTGCAGAGAGAATGTCGGCTTAAATACAGAGAATCCTGGAGAACACACACACAGCAATTCCATTGATCATAGTATTAAAAAAATACAATATTTAGGGACAAAGTGAACCAAAGAGATACGAGTCTTGTACACTGAAAACTACAAAACGTTGCTAAAATTAAAGAAGATGCAAAAAACAGAAAGTCATCCCGTGTTCACGCACTGAAACATTTAATCTTGTTAACAAGGCAAGACTATCCAAAACAATCTAGATATTAAATGAAATCCTTACCCAAACTCCAAAAGCCTTCCCCCCGCCCCAAATAGAAAATCTGTTCCTCAACGACATAAAAAATTTCAAGGAACCTCCAAGAGCCAAAACCATCTCGTAAAAAAAAGAACAAATTTGGAGGTCTCATCCTTTCTGACGGCAAACTTATGACGAAGCCAGTAATCAAAGCCAGCGTCGTGCTGGCGTGAGATCTGATCTGACAGACGCACGGCCAGCAGGCGCGCAGACCCAGGGAGCAGAGCGGAGAGCCCAGAACTAACCCATACACAGACTGTCCCATCGCTCTGGACGAGGCACCAGGTCCACTGAATGGGGGAGGACAGTCAAGCGGCCAAGGGGGTCTCCTGAGTCTTCCAGGCTGCCACCGACCTTCATGCCTCAGACACTCCGGGGCGTCTTCCGCCCGGCCAGGTGGGGTTCAGGGCCCTCCCCCAGCATCTCCCTGCCTCTCTCCCTGTCCTCTAGTGCAAAAGCCGTGTCGGCTGCACCTGAGCGGCCAGAGGACCCCCCCCCTCCGTCTGCTCATCCCTCCTCACTGCCCACGGTGTCCTTCCTCCTGGGGGTGCTGCCATCTCTTCTGCCAGGCCTTTGCCAGGGCCCATGGGGGCTCCCAGGAGGACAGTCACTCCTCTAACCCTGCCCAGGAGGCTCCCTGGCTCCTCCCCCACCCACCTGCCCTTGCTGTTCTGGAACACTCTCCAGATACTTGCTCTCTTGCAAACTGCCATTTCTTCAGAATCACTCAGATGTCCGTCAGCCACTTTCTCTTCACATGCGCACATATACACAGACAAACACATACACACACTCAGGCAGAAACACACACACACAGACACAGACACACTCAGGCATATACAGGCAGAAACACACCCACCCACACACAATGGCATACAATTCCTCTGTCTCTCACACACACGCACGCACACACACACACACAGGCCACCCTTACATCCTGTCCCTGCTGTAACTCCCCACACAGAACGGACCGCCACTGGGCACATCGTGCACTGGTTTCTGAACTGTCGCATCCCCCACCTCAAGCTGCGAACTCTGTGAGTGCAACGACGCTGTTTGGTCCACAGCTGCACTCCCAGAGCCCTGGAAGAGTCCAGCACAGTGAGGTGTCGGTACATGTTTGCCGGACACATAAGCCCTGGACAGCTCAGAAAAAAAAAACAAAAAAAACCCTTCTGAACCTGGAGAGGAAGTGTGGAGACTGGGGTGGGACATCAGCTGCAGCTCCCCCTGACCTCTCCCCACAGGGGTCTGCACGCCCGGACATCACTGGGAGGGCTCACCCTGCTCTACGGAACCTCGGCGTCACATGACATCAACGGTTCACGTGATCGGCACACACAGTGTCACTGGGGCTGGGAGGGACCTCAGGTCACCGGGGCTGTGTCTGCAGATAGGAATGTCACTACCAGGGCACTGGGGATCCAGCATTGAAGTCCCAGAGAGGTCTCAAGACCCTAACGTTGCAAACTGGAGATCAGGGATAAGATCACGTTTGCAACGTGTCAAAATGGGGGACGAAGAGGAAGAGAAGATGCAACCCGAGGTCTGTGGCAGACAAAAAGGGCCGTGGGAATCTGGAGATGCCCAGGATTGGCCGCAAAGGCTCAAACACAAGACCGCGCCTGCCTCTGGACCGAAAGGATGAGCATTTCCAAGGCAATGGTTTGTCCTGGACAGGTGTTCGGAGAATCAGGAGAGTGGCTGAGGCAGGGCAGGGGACCCGCTGGGGTCCAGGTCTCGGGTGGGTGAGGGCAGAGGCTGAGGCCCCCCACGGCACCCCCAGCCCAGAACCAGTCCAGGCTCCCTCCGCGCCCTCTTGGCTGGTGGACGACATGCAAATGATCCGCACACAGACTTGTGGAGCTGTAGACAAGAGTTCACCTTCATGCCACGTGAAGAAAGGAAGCCTGCTGAGTAAGAACAATGAGAAAGGAGTCTAGAAAGCAAACACTCACACTCCGCTCCTGGGCTGGAGAGCACCCACGTCCCACATCCACGGTAAGATCATACCGCAGAGGGGCTTTGGGAAGCCCCCACGTGTGGACTTGATGTGTTGGGAGACACACCCTCACCGAGGCTGTGCTTGTTCATTTTTTTTCCACATTTAACTGTGTGTATCTGGAAGCGATGACTGTTTCTTTTAATTTTGTTTTATTTATTTATTTATTTATTTATTTATTTATTTATTTACTAGACACAGGAAGGGAAAGAAACATCCATGTGTGGTTGCCGCTTGAGGGCCCCCTACTGGGGACCTGGCCCATAACCCAGGCACGTGCCCTGACTGGGAATCGAACTGGCGACCCTCTGATTCACAGGCCAGTGCTCAATCCACTGAGCCACCCCCAGCCAGGGCTTGATAACCATTTCTTGAGAAATAGTCCATGGCTTCCTTTCATTCCGTCATTCAAACTTTGCCATCAGTCAGTTCGGACGACTAAAATGTTATGTGGTCATGTAGCTTCCTTTGTGAATGCGAGTCGGGGACAATGAGCTCCACCTTTGTCACGGGGGTCAGGGGGTGGGGTGTTGGCTTGCCAGCTTGCCTACTTGCCAGAACCATTTCAGTAATGAATGGCCTTTTAGGTTTCTCTGCCTCACTTACGTTATGCTAGCAAGCCCAGCTTATAAATTACCAAAAAAAAGTGTTTTCATTACCATGAAAAATTAGGTTTTGTATCATTTGGGCTGTTTGATGGTTTCCTTGTAGTACAAAGTGTCACAATAAGACCTAAATTATACTACGTGTATGCAGACAGGCTTTTTCAAGCATAGAAAGTGGTTAACAGGAAAAACATATGTAGCATGGAGAACTCTGTGGTGGAGGGCGGGGGGAGCAGAGATCCAGGGAGAGCAGTGGGGCTCTGGCAGATGGAAGTGCAGGGAACAGCATGACGGGGGCAGGGAACGGAGCTGCACCAGGCCGCCCCAAATTCCTGCTGCTGTCGTAGGGGTCATTAGTCACCCAGCCAGGGGGCTACACTGGCTTTCCTTGCAGGAGACCTCAGAAGGCATCTCGTGATTCCCAGTAGTTATTCTCATCCTCCCACAGGACTCCCATCTTCTGCGAACTCCTTCATGACACTGTGGTTTCCCCTTGATCTTAGATTCTCTGTGTCACCATCCTCAGCTGTGGGATCAGAAGCAGACCCGGTCTGCGCATTAGTGATGCAGAATGAGGTCCCACTTAACGTGGCGCATCCATTCCTTCTCGGACATCATTTCCGACCTGAGACCTTGCCTGCGGGAGCTTCCTGGTTCATTATTTTGAAAATTTGGGTAAGAATCCTAACGAGTGTCGTGCAGGCTTATGTAATCTCCCAGCCGCATGAGAGGTTATGAATTCAAGGCGCCTTTCTTCTCTGTCTGTTATACCTGCACCTTCATGTTCTTGGACTAAAATCAAGACAGTGATTTCGGCTCCATTTGAGAATTCTGTGGGTCTCGGATCAGAAGCCAAAGCTCTGGGACTTGTTTTCCAGGGGTCTTTCCTTGCCTGGTGTCACTGCCAAGGGCAGGAGCAGACAGGGTGGTCTGTCACCCTGGGGGTGTAGGCATCACATCGGGACATCCCTCGGCCAGCCCCGGGCACAGGGAAGCTCCACACCCCGGAAGAAACAGCCAGGCTGTACTTGTCATGCGGCGCGACTGTCTGCCTCACAATTAAAAATTCACTGGGACGTGTTCAGATAAAGGCTATAAGTTAAGCACAGTTTGGCTTCTCAAGAGAACGCTCACTGAGAATTAAAGCGAAATTCAATGAAATGTGCCTGGTTAATAGACACCGGAGGGATCCACGGCTCCGGCAAAACCAGTTCCAAGGGCTTTTTCAGTATTAAAAATCGATTTAATACCCACGCGGTCAAGCCATGGACACGGGAAACCAGCCTTCCCTATCGAGCGGCTGGCCATGCAGATGGGTTCAGTTACAGGCTGCTGGATCCTGCGTGGGGGACACCAAGCTGTGGGCACTGGAACTGCGTGGAACAGGACGGGAGGGACCTGTCTGCCAACACAAACACAGCCCTTTCCTCCCCTCCCGGTCACAGAGACCAGGAGTGTTCTACATGCTGTGACCCGGCATCTCCGTGGAGACCAGCCCACTCTGGTCCCCAAATGCTCTGAGACCCAGCTGTGGGGTTGATGAATGCTACCATTATATTTCTTGATCAATAACTATACTCTCCCTTTTATTTTAGAATCGATAAGTGAGTGAATATTTAATGAATCTGAAATAATTTTTATGGAAGGGCACTAGTTAAAGGAACTGCCAATTCGACCAGAACGTTCGTTTTACTGTATCGGCTTCCCAGCCCCAGGCCGAGCGAAAGGCCCTCAGTCAAGCAGCAGAGCAGGCCGGCCCTGCCTGCCTAGCATTCTTCTGGGCCTCACTCCTGTCATCTGCAGCTGTTAGCTGGGGTAGCACCTGTATACGTTAATTTTTACTATAACCAATACCTAGAGGCTTAGACAACCACCATTCATCATTGCTCGTGAGTCTATAGGTCAGCCGGCTAGCCTTGCTGCTGTGTGCCGTGCTCAGCTGGTTCTCGCTGAGCTCACCTCTGTCTCACCGAGGCTGGGTCAGCCCGCCTCTGCCCCACGCGGCCTCTCACGCTCCAGCAGGCTGGCCGGCCTGGTTTCTGTGGCAACTGGGCGGAGTCCTGAGCAAGGAAGTGGAGACTTCCCTGCCCAGCCGGGAACTGAGGGGTAACTTCCACCAGCTTCCATGGACCAGAGCTAAGTGTGAAAGCCATGCCTGGTGCAAAGGACGGGGGAAGGAGGCCCCGCCTCTGAGGGCAGGGACTGAAAAGTCGCCCTGTGGGGACCTGAGGGCAAAAGGGGGCACAACCATGCCCACTGCTCATAGGGGGTCATTCGAGGTGTCTTTTGACCTTTAAAACACTGCGCTGTGTGACCCAGTGGGGTTTCCTGTGGTCTGAGGGCCTTGGGCCGACTCCAAAGGGATGCTCCTTTGCTGCAGAGATGACTTCCTCCATGTAGACCCGACTCTCAGCAGTGCTGACAACATCGCCTCCCCTGCTGCCTGTCCCGGGGATCATCCTCAGGACAAGCCAGCGCCTCAAAACATCAGCCTCTGCATGCAGAGAGTGAACCGGAATTACTTGGAAGGGTACCTTTGTGCTGGGAATGCGATCCAGAGAAGGGTAAACCTTGGAATGTGAGACAGAGTTTCACCTGCTTCGCCCCCAAGCCATCCTTGGCCATCGAAGGCCCTGTTGACGCTGTGTGTGGGGCTAGCACGCACCGGTCCTACGTGGGGCCACTTCTGCTCACAGCAAGCCTGGGCCGCTTCAGGACTGGGCTGTCCCGCTCTGAGTCCCCTCGGTCCCGGCCGCTTGCTGGATCAATCGCAGCCCTGGCCAAGATCTACTCCACCTCCCAGGGAATCGCTCCCACTCATGACAACCCCCTGTGCGTTGGACATCTCCTGCATTTATTCCACTCTCATCCTTCAGCCGTAATCAAGGCCTGTTCCTGCCGACACCTGGCTACCCTGCTCCCATTTTATCTTCAATTGTGCTTAATTTTTAAGAGTATCATTCTAACTTCTGACAGGTCTTCAGTTTTGTAGATCAGGTTTTTTGTGCCTTTCCTTGGTTGTTTCTTATTGCCCCTCCAGCCTTCGCTTTGGAATCTCTTTCAGCACCCACCAGGGCTTTGGGGAGGGGCGTCGGTGGAGGTCCTCACTGCACACCACGCCCAGCACCCCCAGCGCCGTGGCGGAGCTCACACCAGATCCTGCCTGCGGTCTGAAATCACGGTGTCAGCTGGGCCACGCTCTTTCTGAAGGCCTTCAGGGACAATCGTCCCACACCTTTCTCAGCTTCTGGAGCTGCCAGCCACTCTTGGCTCGTGGGCACATCACTCCAGTCTCTGCTCCCATCATCCCGTGGGGTTCTGTGTGTCTCTGTCTCTGCGTCTCTTTTTTATAAGTACACCTGTCCTTTTGGTGAGGGGCCCGTACTACTACTGTAGCATGACCTCCTCCTCACTCATTACATCCGAGACAACCCTATTTCCAAACAAGGTCCCATTCTCAGGCCCCAGGGAAGATTTGAATTATGGGGGGGATGCCATCCAATCCGTCATGGTTGTCGAACCTGTGATGAGGATATCAAGCAAAGCCAAAAGCCACTTCTACCTGATCCCCTTGCACCCTGACAGCAGGGGTCTCGGGGGGAGACTCTGATTGTCCCCACTTTGCAGGCAGGGAGGCCCTGGAAAGACCCACTGATGTCAGGCAGCGCGTTCACCGGAAGAGATGTTTTCCTCTCGTAACTTCCCCATTCTGGGCGGGGCTTCTGTTCCAGCTCCTCTGTGTCAGTTTTACTTCCACGGATTTCTTAACACGTTACGATTTCTTTAATGAGATATGTATGTTATATATGCTCCATGAGCGTGAATTTGTCCATGACCCACAGAAGAGCCAAGAACTGGTTTTCCAAGGTTAGAAATATTATGAGAAGAACCAAAAAGCGGTGAAAGCCCCAGAGGGTAAGAGGACACGGGGTGGATTGTCAGGGTTCTCCGGGGAAGCAGAGCCAATAGGAGTCGGCCACGCGATTACGGAGGCCGGCCAGCGCCAAGATTGGCAGGCGGAGTGGACAGGGCGGAGCCTCGGCAGAGCAGGGGTGGAGTCCCAGGCGGAGGCCAAAGGCCCAGGAGCCCGGCCGGAGCCGTCCTCTGAAGGCGGCAGGCTCAAGGCATCCACACGTGATGTTTCCATTGGAATCCAAAGCCAGAAAACAAGCTGTGGTTCTAGATTGAAGGCCACCAGGCAGGAGAATTCCCTTACTCGGGGGAGGGCAGCCCTGGGTGCCATTCCGGCCCTCACCTGATGGGGCGGGGCCCACCACCCTGGGGAGGCCACTCTGCTCTCAGTCCACGGATTCAGACGTTACTCCCAGCCAGAAGCACCTTCACAGACACACCCAGAATCATGTTTGACCAACTCCGTGGGCACCTTGTGACCCCGGTAAGTGGATAAAATTTACCATCACAGACGGAAAACCCACATTCTGGGTATTCCGAACCCCAAGCACCCCGGAGAAATACAAAACACATTGAAGCATCTGACCCCACGTGACCCAGAAGCCGAGCTGAGGCGGCCGTGGCCAGCCCGTGGGGCCGAGGCGCAGCCAGCGCCAGGCCACTGCACGGGGGGGCGTGTGTTGGGAGGCTGTGACGCTCTTGGCTGTTCCAGGCTCGGCTGTAAACACTGCTTTGGGTCAGAGAGAAAAATCCCTTCCTTTGATGTCCGCAGCAACCTGCAGCTGAATAAGAGGCCAGATCTGCTAATCATGACAAAGCCTGGAGAATCACCGTCCATCAGAGGAAAGGGTTCCTTTCATCTTTAGTCAATTTCCTCCCAGTCTTCTAGACGCAGAGAGGGTGGCCGGGAAGAGAGCTCATCGCAGACACAAAGAGGAGGTTTGTTTTCCGGCCGGCTGCCACTTCCCCACAGAGGTCGGCGCAGGAAACAATCAATTAAGCCACAAGGGGCATCTGCAAATTAGTCCTCATTTGTCTTGGCATTTCTAAAATTAATGTGTCCAAAATAGAAAAAAAAATGAGAATGACAGAGGGAGAGGCCAGCCGCGGTGGGAAATGCACAGGGTTAGGGTGAACCTAGCAATCCTGTGTGGCTGCGTGGGCCCTTGGGTGCAGGTGGGTCTCTTGGGCCTAATGCCCATCAGAGGGAGGCCCTTAGGAAACGGAAACAGGAGCATGCGCAGATGGGGTGCAGGGACCGCCTGGCGCGGCCCTGGGCGACGCTGCTCTGCTGACATCCGGTCACTGGCTTACTGAGACTGCCCGCCGCTCAGCCTCAGGATGCTCTGCTCCGGAAATGGCAGCGGGAGACAGGTATGACAGGTGCGACACCCTGGCTGTGTGGGGGCTCCCGGGACAGAGGCCTGGGTCATCTGGTCTCTGAAGTCAACTTCTTCCTTTGTCAATAAGGAAGTGTCCTGTGGCTGCCGTAAGGAAATACCACAAACGGTGGCTCAGAGCACAGGACCCTCGCCTCTCTCGAGGTCTGGGGGTGTTGGCGGGGCCACGCTCCCTGCAGAGGCTCCAAGGGAGGGACCCCCTGTGCATTCCAGCTTCTGGTGGCTGCCGCCTTCCTGGGCTTGTGGCCACGGCACTTCAGTCTCTGCCTCCGTCTTCACACCCTCTTCTCCTCCGCCTGTGTCTTCTCCCTCCCGAGCGACTCCGATCACCCCTGCCTCTGTTTTATAAGGACACTTCTCTCTGGAGTTAGGACCCCACCCCACTCCTCACCCCCAAATAGTTTGGGATCATCTCATCTCGAGATCGGTAACTTCGCCCCACCAGGAAAGGCCTGCTTGACCAATAAGGTGACGTTCACACGGCCCAGGAATGTGGGGTGCATTCTTCTGTGGGGCCATTTTCTGGCCTCCCACAGACAAGCGGGATGAGGTCGCCCCTCAGATCCTCCTAATTCTGACACCGAATTCACGAAGACAGAGTGATATGGTGCCGGCATGCCGGTGAAGCCAAGGGAGAGGGAAAAGCACGCAGGGTCTGCAGGAAAGGCATCCTGGGTTAGAGGCTAGTGAGCTCAGGACTGGGGAGGAGTCCTTGAAAATACAGTGACTTTGCAAAAACGCTGTGTGTCAAGGAAACACAGAGAGCACTTCTAGTTCATGCCTCTCATTTCTTTCTAGAAGGGGCTGGGAGACTGCAGAGCACATATGTGCATCCAGGTGCCGGCTGCCTGTAGCAGGACAGGGACGCCTCACCCCTCTCACTGCCCGAGAGACAAGGAACTGACCTTCCAACACAAATGCCACCTCCTCCAGGAAGCCCACCTGGCTCTCCCACAAAAACTAAGCTCTCCCCCAAAGAAATGACTGGCAAATCCTGACAAGCAAAGATCACATTCCCCTATCCTGTGACTTTCAAAAGTATTCTAAATTCCACAACTTTGTCACCACTTCTAGCTTGCCTCCCATGTTTTGAATTGTTTGATTTGGTTTCAATGAATGACTCAGAAGGAAGAACGGGCTCCTTCCGCAAACACTGTAGGAAGGTTCTCCGCGGCTGCCCAAAGCTGTCATCTCCTGGGAGCTGCCTTCCTTTTGTGCGAGGTTGAGGATGAATCATGTAACTCGTGTTTTCTACAAACCAACATTAAGCTCCTGCTGTGCCGTCCGCATGGTTTTTGGGGCAGGGTTGCCAAAATAAGCAAGATTCCGTTTCTTTCCTCCTCAAGAATCCACGGCAGAGCTTGACCAAGGGAAAGCCTGCACAGTGAGCGAACCATGTGCAAGGAAAATGTACCTGTTTTCAAATTCTGAATATGCCTCAAAAGTAATAAAGCCTAGTCTGCTAAATACTTTGAGATGTTTTTCTCAGTCAAAGAGGGAAGTCTTGCTCTGGCTGGTGGCTCAGTTGGTTGGAATGCCATCCCATGAATCAATAGGTTGTGGGTTCGATTCCCAGTCAGGGTACGTACAGTAGGCAACTGATCAATGTATCTCTCCCTCTCTCTCTCTCTCTCTGTCTCTCTCTCCTTCTTTCTCTCTCTTTCAAATCAGTAAAAATGTCCTTGGGTGAGGATTAAAAATAAAAAAAGAGAGAGAGGGAAGTCTTTCTGTGAGATAATTTTTCCCTTAACCAAACAAATGACAAGAAATAGTAACCAAAATAGCCAACCAAAGTTTTAAAAAATTGTTTTAAAAACCATACCCGTATTGAACTTGCAGTTGACTATTTAAGGTGGACAGGCTGGTATCAGTAAGAATTGTCTTTTTTGATTGTCAACTTTGAGGCTAAGCTGCTGGGCAGGACCCACAATTCCTGGACATTGATGGACAGGTTCCCAGTCCTTCTGACACATGGGCTCCTCTGGGAACTTCAGACGGATGCCTCTGTGTGACATTCAGACCGTCACAAACGAACCCCACCCTGCCTTTGCAGCTTCCCCCCTCTCTACTCGCCTTCTTCCTGTCCCTGCTGCACTTGCAGGTGCACACACCCCCCCACACACACACCCCTAGATGTGTTACACTGCACTCCAAGTGTGAAGCCTTGCCATGCCACTTACTATCAGGCTCCTGATTAGTCTGAACTTCAACTTCTCAAATGGGAGATGAGGATAGGAACGTGCCTCATGTTTCGTTGTAGAAAGTACACACTCTGCACATTGTCACAAAGAGAAGATTTTCAGTCAGGCCCCCAGGGTGACCCGAAGCTCCACCCACTCCTAGTCGTGCCCCTGAGTGTGGGCGGGACCAGCGACCAAATGTCGCTTGTGATAAGAGTGGAGTGGCCGCCTCTGCCTGGCCGTGATGGAGCCAACTGCGTGTCAGCTGGGCCAGAGCAGCGGGCGGTGGCAGCCCCTGGCTTCAGGAGGAACAGAGCTCAATAGTTCTTGAGAAGCCTCACGTGCCGAGCGCCATGTGGCCTTGGCGGCAGGGCCGGCCCCATCCGGGCCCTCAGAGGACCCCCAGTCCCAGACCTGCGGTGGGGCCCAGCTGAGCCGTGTCCAGACTCCTGTCCCTTGGACCCTATGACAACTGTGAGGTTGGATCTGCATGCATTGGTACAGCCTGAGAGGAAGGGTCGAGACTATTTCCCTTACCCCCGCAATGTGAAAGAGGCGAGGACTGGCAGGCATCAGAAAACGTGACCACAGGGCTCCTGAATGAAATGTCCAAGCTCCGAGGCACACTTCAGGAAAGCCCCGTCTTCGCCCTCAGAGGGCATGTCCACCTCTGGCTGCAAACCTGACGACCATGGCACCTCGAGAACTCGGGTCATCAGCCGGCATAGTCCGAGTGTGTACTGACCGACCTCCAGAGCAAGGAAAACCCCAGCCTGGCCTCACTGAGCCCGGGACAGGGACAGGGCCCCAGTGCTGGCGGTGTGCGCCCAATCACCCCAGTCTGCAGATGGCCGGGTAAGGAGAGCAGTTGTGTGTCTGACCAGGACCCTGAGAGTCACTTGCAGACAGGTCCCCGGATGAAGAAGGCCGCGGCATCATGGGCGTGCACGGCAGCAAAGACGGGAAGCAGATGCGAGGTGGGCAGTCGGAGACGAACCCTGTTCTCAGCACGGTGCCCCTCCTGCCTCACCTCTGCACGGTGCTGTCCACGTGGCTGAGCTGAGAGAGGGGAGGACAGCCGTGTCCCCTCCTGGGCCTCTACGCCCAACGCGGCGCCACCGCAGGCTACTGCTACTGGCAGCATCGATCCCGGACGGGCTCAAGGACAGCACAAGAAAACTCCTATTAGTTGGGATGAAGGGCTGTGACAGAGACACAGAGGATGCCACCCGCCTCGGACTGTCTCTGCTTCCAGCAGTTGCCTAGGATACAAGGGAGCCCAGATTTTTAAAAAAAAACAAAAAAACCCCCACACAGACACTGAATGCATGATCAGACATCTTGCAAGTTAGCAGGATAGAGGAAAAATCAGAATGCACAGACCAGCCTTCCTCGGGAGCCGCAGGAGGCTGGCGGTGGGAGGGGCCTGGAAATCTCATTTGCATGTGCGAGGTCTGCGGGTTTCAGCCAGCGAGCGGAGATGCGCAGAGCCACCATGATGGAACAAAAGGCCCCTAATTGGGAAGTTCTTTTTCTCTCCTTAGGACAAAACCTGTCCATTTATCGCTGACACTTTATTCCAGGGCCTGATTTAAGAGATTCCTGCTCACTAAACAGGACCTCCTGCCCTCTCACTGCGTTTCCGGCTCCCCGCTGCCAAGGGCCACGGCTCACCCAGGGCCGGCCAGAACCAGGTTCTGCTTCCTTTACACCACAGGTCAACGTGAGCCTCAAAAATCTCATCAAACCCCCCACTTCAGTCCCAAGCATCAGAAAGGACAAGGACACGGACTGACCAAGGACTCATCAGACTGTTGGTAAGGGGCACAGGTCCATTCCAACGATGCAGGAGCAGAGAGGTTGTTGATGCGAAACACAAGACGTTTCTCTCCAATCGGGGCATACTCACGCTGTAGGAGGTGGTCTGACTGAGAAGAGGAAAGTGTGACACAGTGACAGGTCACATGTAGCCACAGTCACTTTCCATGATCAGAAAGAAACAGCCTCACGACTGGACAGATCCTGCCCCAGCGCAGCCCTGGTGCCACCAGATGCAGGGACGAGTGCCGACGGGCAGCAATGCCCCAAATGGACTGTCCGTCTGTTTTCACGTTGGCACTGAAGTCACGAAGCCAGGCTGCCCCAGCCTTCAGGACGGTGGACAAAACGCGGTGGTGCTGAGAAGGTGAGCGAGTGGAGACTGGACCCTCCCCATCTCCTCCTCTGGGGGACCGTTTCCCTCCAGGGCGTCTGCATGACCACCCCCTGCCCTCCGCCTTCTTATTTCCCCCACACGCTTAGGAGACTCTCCGCCTCCTGGGTTCGCTTCTCTTCCTGCTCCCGTGGGAACTGCAGCTTGGGTGGTCTTCGGTTCCCCCTGGCATTGGAAAGAGGATATTTGCAAACGGGCTTCATCCCACAGACAGAAGGGCACATGGAGGAGGCACCGCCGATCTGTAGGTCGCGCCACAAGCTCGGCTCTCCTTCCTCCATGAGCACGGACCACCAGGCACTCTCTTCATTCTTGCACACAGGGCACACCGGTGTCCATCTTCTCCAAAATGAGGAGGGCAGCACGACTTTGAACCAAGAACTCCTGGGTCCAATGATGGCTGTGACACATTTGGACTGGGTGCCATTTGGAAGACTTGGTCAAGGAGAGGGAAATTCAAATGGTCCATACTCTATACCTTACCAGTCTTTTCCTCCGATGTGTGCACAGAAACACACTCAGACACATGGGTGTGCATGGAGAGGAGGGGAAAGAGGGTGCGTGTGCAGCTCCGATCCCTGCACTCGTCTCCCTCACACAACAGACCCCAGAGCTGTGATGGACAGCAGAACTCCAGCAGCACGTGGTGTTGGAGAGCTTCTAAGTGCTGCTTACTACCTGTGGGAACGTGGCACCTGGGACAGGGGACTGGACTGGCTTTCCACCACGACCCAGTCACAGACGGGACGGGGAGCCTGCCTGCGAGTGCCGTGGTCTGTGTGTGAAAGCGAGGACAAGTGTGTCATCTCCAGGTGGCACCAGACCTGGGAAAAGTCGTGAGAACGAACAACCAGAAGTAGTACAGGTTGTTACAACGCAGCGAGCTGCTTCTGGGCTCCGTGAGTATCCCTGGCTCCAGGGCTCACCGCACCGGGGCAACTGGGCGGCAGCTTCCTCCGTAAAGAATTCCGTGAGAGGCAAGAAAAGAAATCGGAGCCTCAGGGGACCCAGGGGGAGACCCCTGAATGGGGACACGGCAACCTCTACCTAAGTCACACCCTGCCACAGCAGCCGGGGGATCAAACACCAGAGGGGCGGGGTCAGGAGCGTGCACAGGACTGAAACGCCCCCCAGCCTTCTCTGTCCTTTATCTCTAAGGACTCCAGGTGTATCCGACTCCAAAACACCCCGATTCAGCCCCCCGGTTCCTCGGCAGGGCCCCTGGACTGGGGAGGAGACACTGCGGGGAGGAGGGCAGTGGGGGTGCAATGTGTTTTCATGTGTTTTTGAAAATTAGAAATCTAGGAATATCTTATTTATATACATCAATATAAATAATATTGAAGCCAGCAAAGGAGCCCCACCCCCACCCCGCCCCACAGGGCACACTCCCATTGGCGGAGCCTGGGTGCATATTTGGGGCTGGCTTCTCAATTTTCCACCCTGTCCACTGCGCCCAGACATGGCACTCCCCCAACGTTTCCGCACATCGTGTCGGTCTAACTGTGCGCTACTTCTAATAAATATGATCAAGTTCTTCACTCCTAGAACCTGGCATAAAACAGTTAACGGGATACAATCAGGAAGTGAATTATTTTGGAAGCAGGCAAATGAAAAGGATGCTGTTTCTCAAGGTCAGATGAGTGGGGAGCACGGATCCAGTCCACGCAGCCTCGTGAGTCCTCGCTGGCCCTGCCCCACTGTGCTGGGCTGCGCCACCCCTCTGAGGTTCGGGGGTCTTTACACTGTGCTTTTGTGTTATTGCTGCTTTTTTTTAAAATAAAGATTTGTTTCATTTGTTTTCTATGTAGATAGAAGGTTTTACTGTTGATGAAAAAAATCATGACAACCTATCACTGAATGACTAACAAAATCTAGCTTTTAAGTGAGACAAATTTTGAAATTCAATTTCATAAACATTCCGGATCACTGAATTTTGCCCAAAAAAAAAAAAGACGAGCAGAAAGAAAAAGCACCTTTAAAAAACTCTTTTCCTTTTTAAACATTTTTTTTTTATTTTCAGAGAGAGGGGAAGGGAGGAAGAAAGAGAGGGAGAGAAACATCAATGTGTGGTTGCCTCTCATGCACCCCCTACTGGGGACCTGGCCCACAACCCAGGCATGTGACCTGACTGGGAATCGAACTGGCGACCCTTATGGTTCCCAGGCCAGTGCTCGGTCCACTGAGCCAAACCCACCACTGCAGCACCTTTTGAACTTTGAACAGATACTAAATTACAAGGGCTATTTTTTTAATGTTCTGGGAAAAGCCACAGTATAGTTACTTAAGAAAGTCATTTAAGGAAGACAAGTGCTTCAAGTCGAATGGGATGCAAATTAAAAGCTATTTTCAGATTTACCTAGAAACTGAAGTGTTTCCATGAAAGTCTGGGAAACAGTCTTTTCAGAGGCCTGGATTCTGCTGCACCTCCCGAAGCCACAGACACAGAGAAAAAGGCCACCAGAACTCCAAGAACATGCAGAAAAGGACCAAGTAAGGAAAATTGATGAGACCTTGCAACCTTGCAAAACAAGACTGTATTTCATCTTTTCTTATGACTGAGAAGTATTCCATTGCATACAGTGTGGACCACATCTCCTTTATCCAGTCCTACACCGAAGGGCGCTTCTGTTGTCTCCGGGTCCTGGCCACCGTGAATAACGCTGCGATGAACATAGGGGTCCATGTACCTTTGCAAATACATGTTTCTGAGTTTTTCAGATGGATCCCCAGGAGAGGGATTCTCAGAGAAGCCTGAAATATGATGACGACAGATGCCCAAAGGATTTTTCCAGGAAACAGTTTTTACAAACAGCCATTGCCACTTCTGTTCCTTTGCTTCAACGGCCCTTGAGCAACATTACAGAAGGATGTTGGGCAGACTGGTCACTTTCTGGGAGTGTGCATACGGGTGAATGCCGCCACTCCGCAGAGAAGGCTCTTCCCTGGAAAAGGGTAAATCCAAGTTGACATGTGCAAATGAAGCAGGACCTTGTCTACACGAAAAGAGGAATCCTGTGATGCTGGAGCTGCCGGGCTGAGTTCCCCACAGAGGATTCCAGTGGAGATGAGAGCGGGGATGTGCTCGGGTCCTTTCTCTGTTGTTTCTCAAAAAGAAGCGCGTCTGAAGTGCCGTGATTATCGGGCCGCCTCTGGCTGCAGCGACGGCCTGGTCGTTGCTCAGCAGACAGCTCGGGTCTGTTCGGTTCTCTTCTCCCGTTACTTCTCTGGAAACAAAAACTTGAAACCGCACATCTTTTATTGAAACAAAGATCATTGGAGTGGACACACAAGAATCCTTGTGTAGCTGTCAGTGCGTGCCCACAGGGTGTCACGAATGGGAGGGACAGGGACGCGTCCGTCCACAGAGCGGCTCTCAGTGACCAGACTGGTGGGAAGGCTCACAGTCCTCACACTGCGCCTGCCCATCTTCCACGGGATGAAACCACTTCCCAGGATGCCAAGTCTTCAGAAACGCAGACACACACCTTGGGTGGGTGGCGGGGGGGGGTTCAGAAATCCAGTCCCCACTCTGGGAGCTGAAAGCCCCTATCCTGAGACATCAGCAAAGACCTGCTTCAGACTCCGATGTACCAGCAACACAGAAGATCAAGTCCATGCACCCATGTACTCACTGCGCACATTGGTTCATTCATTGGTTCATCCATTCATTAGGCAGAGTGCCAGGTGAATTGCTAAATGAAGCTTTCCTTAGAGGCCTTCCAAGTGGGAGGGGGCGAGCGCTAGGGAGCACAGACAGCAGATGCAAAATATAGAGGAAACGGGGAGCTCCGCTGAGAGATCCGGGGGGAACCGCATGTGAAGGGGCAGGCAGGCCTCCTTAGATCAGATGACAATTAAGTCTGTGTTACTGGCGACTCTTTTCAAGGCATCAGGTTGCCTGTTTAACTGGTTAAGATGAGTGTCTCAACTATATATTGACTACAAAAAGGACTATTATTTGATAAACTTTTGTGATCAATGTAAGAGATGGTGGGAAAGAGGGCTGTTTTCCATGTATCATCAGTAACTAGTCGCTTACGGCCCTGACTATTGTGGCTCAGTGAGCTGGGCGTTGCCCTGCAAACTGAAAGGTTGCAGGTTCGATTCCCAGTCAGGGCACATGCATGGCTTGTGGGTTTGGTCTCCCATTGAGGGTGTTTGAGAGGCAACCAATCAAAAGAGAGGCAACCTCCCTCTCTTCCTCCTTTTCCCCTCTCTCTAACAATAAATAAGTAAAACCTTAAAAAAAATTAGTTGCTTATGGTTAGAAAATCATATAATATTGCAAACAGACCATGGTGAGCAGCGGTGAGTCTCCCTGGAATCGCCTTTGGACTCTCTGCTCTAATGAAAAGGGGACAAAGGGAGGCCCCCAGGGGCCCACGTGCTCATGCATGTGGTGTCTTTCATGCTTTGAGGCACCAACACGAGTGCCTGAAACCCGCCCCTGAGGAGACAGAGATGAGAACTGGGGACAATCCCTGTAGCCAGGCTGCATTGCTCGCCGACACTCAGCACGCTCTCTGAAACTCCGGGGCTGGGGGACACGGCCCACCCGTCTAGCAGCCCAGAGCCAGCTGCCCGCCAAGACTGACCACTGACCAGCCCCGCTGAGGGGCCCAAGGACTGGGAGAGGACAGGCTCCTTTCCTCCCAGCTGAGTGGGATGAGACTCCTGAATAGGCAGGACCAAGGGGAAGGGCAGGAAATGCCGTGCTGACCTTGTGGTGTCAGCCAAGGTTCCCGAGAGCCCAGCAGGTCAATGATGGCACATGGCACGTCAATGACACGGCACATGTCACATCAATGATAGCACACGGCACAGCGGGATCCCCCAGCCTGATGGGCAAGTCAGAACCCAAGTCACCCGTAAGAATGTCACTCTCACGATGGCAGCGAATCATCGTTAACGGCCACCTTCTTCTCGCAGCTCACCCTCACCGAGCGAGGAGACCTTGTTCTCATAGGTGCAGTCACCTCTCCACCTCTGCCCTTGCCCCTCCCCACAACCCCCTGCACCTGAACTTCCCGTTGTTCCCTCCTAAAACCCACAGCATCGCCTGCAGCTTGAAGTAAACACATTAAGCTGATTTACGGCTCCTCCAAACACAGTCGGTCCCTTCTCTGACGGCGGACAGACAAGTGCTCTCATCTGTCAAGACGGCTGTTTGTCCCCGGAGAGCAGGGAGGGATGGGATCTGTCAGCGGCCCATCAACCCTGAAATTAGGGCCCTGGGTGTCCCATCTCCCTGCCTTCCCCAGGAGATGGACTGTCACGAGGTGAGATGAAGAGCTCTCCAAGGGGTCAGTGCTTGCTCATGAGCAGGCACGCAGACCCCCAAGGCTGTGCTTCCTGGTTTCGGAAGCTCAGCACAGGCTCCCAAGGCCCTGAGTATCTGGGCTTGCCCCCGAGAAAGTGGACTTGAAGACATTAGTATGTTGTCACTATTGGGACACAGACACTAACGACATCTATGTAGGAAGCTTTTTTTTAAGCTCCCACTTCTGCCATGCCTCTGACTTTGCCTTTGCTCTGCAACAGTTGAGCCAGGCTACGGCAGGTAAGGAATCAGACAAGTAGTGAGTCCTTTGAACTTGTCTCTCCATGGCGGGTGGGGGGGGTACAGCGCCCCCTGCTGTTAGGAGTATGCAGTGCAAAGCATGACCTTTCGAGAGACTGCACTAACCTATGAATGAGAATTGCTCTTATACGGGAATCCACCGAGGATATAAAACCTGAAAGGGGTCTTCGATACACTTCAGTTGAATCCAGTTATTTTACAAATAAAATCATAATCTCCGAGGAAATTAGCTTATTAAATTGTTCTTTCAGAGTTTACTTTTTCTTTTTTTAAAATTCCTTTTCAGTTTGGTAAATATTAACTGAGCGTTAAATAGTATCAGCTGAACACATCTGGTCCTGATGGAGCTTATGGTGAGCATAAAATATCTGCTTGAACTATTTATCCAGCTCTAGTCAAAATAGCTACTGCCTCTCTCAAGCTAAACACTGAACTATTCTTGCCCTGGCTGGTGTGGCTCAGTGGACTGAGTACTGGCCTGTGAACCAAAGGGTCGGTGGTTTGAGTCCCAGTCAGGGCACATGCCTGCATTGCGGGCCAGGTCCCCAGTAGGGGGCACGCGAGAGGCAACCACACATTGATGTTTCTCTCCCTCTCTTTCTCCCTCCCTTCCCCTCTCTCTAAAAATAAATAAGTAAAATAGTAAAAAAAAAAAAAGACTGAACTATTCTTGGCCTTTTAAAATTGACCAGGTTCAGTCATGGTGCCCACAGGAGAACACACCCAAAATGTGAGTGGGAGAGCCAATCACCTCAGTCTGTGGGAACTAGCTTCTCCCAGGGCTGCAAGCTGAGACAAGCTCTCCCACATCCGCCGTGACACCATCAGGGGTCTTGAGACGAGGGTCACAGGGAGCTGAGCTTGTGCACGTGGGACATGAATGTGGAGACTATGGTGGCTGCCTTGCAGTGTTAGACAGGCAGCCTGTGGGTGACGGGTTGGAATTAATTATCAGTATGACTCCAGAAAGCAAAATGCAGGATGAGTAGACGGAGGTGGAGGGAGGCAGGTACTAGCTTCGTTGGAGGAGTTCTTTAGTACTTAGAGTGGCTCAGAAATAGAAGCATCTCCCACTGAGATAGCACAGCGGGGGTCGGGAATGCCCACCTGGGCTTTTCCACCCAGGGAGCAGCCTGGTCCGTGAGGCTGCTCCCAGGCCCGGATTACCCTTTCAAAACAAGCTTGCAGCCGGAATGCAATTTACTGGAGGTTATCGATGAAGCTGGGGTCAGAGCTGGAGTTTCAGTCATCATGGGAAGTACTTTGCTTTCCTTTCCTTTTTTTTTTTTTTTTTTTGGTTGGGATGGGGAGGCAGGAAGGTGGCAGATAGGGAGGCTGGTGTCATAAATCAACGTGAGCGTCTCTTTAAAGCTGGTGGCGAGCATCGGTCTTTAGCCGCCCCTGACTGGCATGTGAGATCGTGACGGACCAGGACGTGGATTAAACTCATCATAAGCTGAAGAGCTTTCACACAGCTGAGAGTTCTCATGCAGCCGCACAGTCTGGTCTCTAGCTAGATGGCAACATTTTAACAATCACAACGAAAGAGTTGTTACCCAAATGGAACATCGCTTTATCGTGGACTTATTAAAAATTGTAATCAGTTACATGGCCTGCCCAGCCCAGAACACAGAAGGAGACAAAAAATGTGCGGTTTTATTGTGACTGACATCCCGGGGCTTCCTTGAGGGACCCTCCTGTCTGTACATTATTTACGTTCATTGAGCGAACAGTGAACCACAGGGCAGCAAAGCAAGTGGCCTCATTTCCTAATATACAGGGTGGGCAAAAGTCAGTTTACAGGTGTGAGCATGGGAAACAGTTTATTCTGGTATTATTACTTATTAAGCATTGTATTATTTTCCACGCGAACAACGGCAGACCGACTTTTGCACCACCCTGCATTCCTGCTTTGGCGCACGACCTTCTGGTCTACGGAACTCCACCCATCGGAGTGGTGCTGAGGCAGTTCCTCCTGTTGCCTCATTCAGTCAGCGGTGGAATATTTAACGGCATTGAGTAGCTTCTTCAGAAACTCGGAGTCCTGTCAGGGCCTCAGAGGAGAAACAAGGGGGCTACCGGCAGAACTCCTAGCAGACACAGGGCTGAGGAGAGAAATACTAAAATCTGGCCTAAGGGTCCATCCCTTTACAGATCAGAGGGCTCTGGGGCTCTCAGTTCAATCTATTCTCAAGTGCACATGGCATTGAGACTGGCCGAGTGCAGCTTGCAAAGAAAGCAAGCCTCAGCTTCCTCAGGGCCCCACAGCCTGCATCGAGATGCTACGAGGACGCAAGGGCTCCTGCTTCCGCCGCACCCGATGCTCCTCTGGGGCAGGTTCCCATCAGGAACAAGCTCTGCATCATCCTCACACCACCTTGCACTCAACAGAGAAATTCCATGAGTTCACCCAATGGCACTGCTCAGAACGCACGGACCCCTTGACAATCTAGAAAGCTCAGGGCCCTCTTGAGCTGAGTCCTCGTGGGCGGGCACTGTTTTGCAACAGGTGGCGATGATACAGTCTGTTGGTTCTTGAGACCCAAGGGCCACCAGCTGTCCTCCCCAGAACAGACAGCCTGCCAGGACCCTGAAGCCCCGCCCCACCCAGCCCTGGGCAGCTCTGGGCAGCCCTGGGCAGCCCTGGGCAGCCCTGGGCAGCCAGCTCAGAAGCAGGCTGGCATGGCATGCCCTCAGGTGGGTGACCACACTGCACCCTGAGGCGCAGAAGAGGGGCTATATTCATGCAAAAGGTTCAAGTAATCTAGGTTCTTCTCTCACGAAAGGTCAGGGCCACAGTGGTTTGATACTGGAAATTTATAAACCAACTGGATTTTGAATTCTTCTTCATATCACGAAGATGAAAGTCACCGTTAAATATTATGTCATTTCCACTGTCTGTCATCTCTTGGTTTACAGCCACAATACACTGTCGATATTCTAGCATTTAATTTTATAACACGGATAAATTAATATGACAATATCTGCTCATACCCATTAGGGAAAAAAACTAGAAAGGGGAATGCTATTCCTTTTCCAAAAAGCTTTTGCCACACAGAGCTACCAGGAACGACCAAGTTTCACTGACAGGAAATACAGAGCCCCACGGGAGAGGTGCACTATGGGTCCCGCAGCAAAGGCGTCTGGGAGGTGCAGAACTCTCTGCAACTGCTGAGCTCTCTGCAGCCTTTTCTTGGCTGATCGCCCAGAAAAGCCGGAATGCCACCCAAAGACAAACGCCACTCCCCAGGACAGGGGTTAATGAAGGTATAGAGTAAGTAATACCTGCCTGATGTTATCTTGTAACTCTTTCAACCTAACAATGTATCATTCTGTCGGGTGGTCTGTGTGACTACCTGCCGCCTGGCTCCCCTTCCTTATTAGCCCGCTTTTAAAAGGGGCCCAGTTCAGGGGAGGGGGCGGACTCTCCCCAGCCCACCACCACCGGGAGCAGCTGCTTTGCCTGTGCATGTACGTTTCTCCTATTAAAGTTCTTATGAATTTGAACAAAGTTACATCTCAGTTCTTCCGATCCTAAACTCAGACTTTTGGGGCTTCCCCTAACACTGAAGCAAAAAAATATACGAAAACAAGCCTTTGCAACACCTTGGTGATGGGTTGCAGATATGCGTCTTCTCAGTGGTGCCCCCTGCTGGTTCAGTAATTTAACTGCATCTTTGTACAGAGATAGGCAAGGTTCTCAAGTGAGCAGAAGCGATGCATATGGTGCAAATCCTTTCACTTTACACCACTGGCCTTCACACGGCCTCAAGACTACAGTCTTGGCACATGCGTCTCCTCTCTTGGACATCTAAGCTGGAAACAGAAAAGCATATTTGCTGAACTCTTCGAGTTTCCTGACACGGTTAGAGAAGGATGCAGTTGGCATCCACATATTGATTGATCGCTGAGAGAATCTCAGCCTTGTCTTCAGAGCTGGTCATGAGAGTAAACATCTGGCTCACTGCTTCGGAGGAGCCAGAGAACACAGGGCTTATCTGCCGTCTCCCCTGTTAATATTGCTTAAAATAGATCCAATATGGTCTGAAAATAACCCGGCGTGTGTCTATGGACAGCCTTACATCGGAGAATCGTGGTACGCCCTCCAAGGAGGCGATGAGGCAGGCTCGGCCCACCAGGGGAGTCGCCCTGTGCACTGTCACAGCACCGTGGGGACAGTGCCACCAGGAACGCGGATGGAAAAAAAATGCTGCTGGGAGAGTGGGTTTAGAAACTGTTATATAATAACAATAAAGACTCTGTTTTGGAATACATTCTCAACTCCATCTCTTTTCTCTTTTAGATTTTGTTTATTTGTTTTTAGAGAGGGGAAAGGGAGGAGAATGAGAGGGAAACGTCAATGTGTGGTTGCCTCTTGTGCGCCCCCTACTGGGGAGCTGGCCTGCAACCCAGGCCTGCAACCCTTTGGTTCACTGGCTGGTGCTCAATCTGCTGGGCCACACCAGCCAGGGCTTGACTCTATCTTTAATGACCCGTACTTTTGGATTGGAAGAGAGGCTGAAGTTATCCCAGATATCAATAGACACTTAGAAATGACAGTTCAACTGCTATTCTTGTAATTTGGGTTTGGTTTATAACCAGCCCAATCATGGCAGAGACTGGTATCTGCCCACCAATCTCCATCCCCAGTTTTGTGTGACAGGAGGGCTGTGGGTGGGAGTTGTCTGTCGGATGGGGACACATTCCATAGAACCCCCCCACCCCGGCAGCTGTCACCCAGGGACTGAGGCGTCCCCAAGGGAAACGTGGGCAGAAGCGGGAAGTACCCAGCCTGCTTCCCAGGACGACCGAGGGGCCAGCCCCGCCCACCACCCTGAACTGCTCGCCTCAGAATTCCTACAGGACCTATGTCTATGCTCCTCAAATAAATGAATTACTGGGACTATCTCATCACAGCAGTTTATTATTCCTTAACTGACATATCAAGGTCTAAAGTTTTAACAGTGGCCACAGGATTCAAAATTTGTTTGCTAAATTTTTTCATATCACTCTTAGCAAGATTTTTTTTTGATGTGTCTTCTTGAGCAAGGGAAACAAAAGAAAAAATAAACAAATGAGACTACATCAAACTAAAAAGTGTTTACATAGCAAAGAAAACCATCAACCAATCGGAAAGAGAGTCTATTGAAGGGAAAAGATATTTGCCAATGATACACAAATAAGGGGTTAATGTCCGAAATATTTAAGAAGCTTGTATAACTTAACACCAAAAGAAAAAATACAAACCAATCTGATTAAAAAACAGGCAGAGGACCCAAATAGACACTTCTCCAAAGAGCACATACAGATGGCCAATAGACATATAAAAAGATGCTCAATGTCACTAATCATCAGAGAAATGCAAATTAAAATAACAATGAGAATCACCTCACACCTGTCAGAATGGCTATCTTCAATAAACCCACAAACACGCGCTGGCGAGGGTGTGGAGAAAAGGCAACCCTTGCGCACTGTGGGTGGGAATGCAGGCTGGGGCAGTCGCTGTGGAAACCAGTATGAAAGTTACTCACAAAATTAAAAATAAAACTACCATATGACCCAGCAATTCCATTCAGTGGGTATATATCCAAAACACTAATTTGAAAAGATACAGTCATCCCACTGTTCACGGCAGTGTTATTTACAATAGCCAAGACGTGGGAGCAGCCCACACGACCACTGGCAGACGAGTGGATAAAGAAGACGTGGCACATTTACACGGTGGAATGTTACTCAGCCGTACGAAGGGATAAAATCCTGCCACTTGTAACAGCATGGACAGATCTACAGAGTACTGCGCTAAGTGAAGTTAGTCAGACTGAGAAAGGCAAGTACCATGGGATTCTGCTCATATATGGAATCTAAAGAATAGCGTAAACAAACCACACAATAGAAAAAGACTCGCAGGGACAGAGAACAGACTGATCGTGGGCAGATGGGAGGGGGGTTGACAGGCTGGGTGAAAAAGGTGAAGGATTGAGAAGTGCAGACTGGCAGTTCCAGAACAGTCCCGGGGATGTGAGGTACCGCTCGGGGAATACAGTCCGTACTATTGTCATAACAACATATGGCTCCAGGTGGGTCCCAGACTTACCAGCGTGATCTCTTCGTAAGATGTACAAATGTCTCATTGCTACGCTGCACGCCTGAAACTCACATAATATTGTGTGTCAAGTGTAATTGAAAAAATAAAATAAATTTGTTTGGGGTAGGCATCACAGATGGCTTTATTGATGACCATGGTTGCATTTAGCCTCAGTGCTTTTTGAAAAGACACCGAATGGCACCTGTGTGATGTGATGGAGCTGGTAGTTAATAGTATGGTGTCATCATTATGCAGTTTATAAATGTATCCGATCAACCAGTTGTAAACCTTTGACTTACACAATGCTAGGTGTCAATCATGTTTCAATAAAGCTGGAAAAAAATAAGAAATACTGTAGCAATACAAAAGCAGTTAAAAAGCAATATTACTCTACCCAAAACGGCCCAGCTGCAGACAGTGCTAACCCTTACCAATTCTGATCCAGCCAATGAACACGCCGGATTCTAGCAGACTGAACCAGTCTTGAGAATTACAGGGACGCACCCAGAAAGCTCATCTAGATGGCCACTGTGATTATTGACGAGATGGTGGTGGCCGGCAGTGTCCCTTGTGGCACTGGATGTTTTTAAAGAACTTTGACGGACAGCAACCTAGCTGTGTTGCTCAGTGGGTTAGAGCATCATCCCATACATCAAAAGGTCACCGGTTCGATCCTCGGTCATGGCTTATGCCTAGGTTGTAGGTTCAGTCCCTAGTTAAGGTGCTTGTGGGAGATAACTGATCCATATTTCTCTCTCACATGGGTGTTTGTCTCCCTCTTTCCTTCTCTCCCTTTCTCTCTCTCTAATATCAGTGGGCATGTCCTCAGGTGAGGATAAACAAACAAACAAACAAACAAGACCAGAAACTGGATGTGTGGCCAGAAAGTTTGGTATTTATCAATTCATTTCCCACATCCAGAGATGCTGTGACTTCTGGGTGAGCAAAACATTGCTCACTTCCTGTTCGATAGGCCTCTCCAAGCTTAGTCAAACGGGGAAACCAGATGACTCAGGCCCCTGCTGAGTTTTTCACCCTAAAGGGTGCCTCTAAAATTTAAAATGAAAAGCATGCAAACATCTCCACTCTTCTGCACAATTACTCATAGATCCTGGCGATTCCTCGGAGTGCGGCACGGACGGCTGTCACCATCTGCTCCACTCTCGGGTGCGGGGCCAACCTGAAAACCGGGGCTGGCTGGGGGGGATCGACACTTCTCTCATCCCGTGCTGGCATATTTGCAATCTGGTTGCTCGGATGTCTCACCATTGTGAGTCACTGCGCTGTGGGAAATCAGTGCGATGGGACCTGAGATTCCAAGGGCGTCTTTGAGGACAGAGCGGATCGGCACGCTCTTCAGTGGCTCCACGCACTCGTCCAAGTCCGAGCACCTGCTCAGCTTTGGAAATCTCCCTGAGAGTCCCCATGGCGAGCAGGATAAATAAGCCGCCTCTGGCTGACCTCAAGCACGTGCATGTCATCAGCGTCCGTCCAGGCCTGGCTGTCCAGGGTGGCGGAGCAAAGCCCCTCCTGGCACCGCAATGGAAGCGGGATGCCAAGGGCTTTCATTCTGGATGCTTCTTTTAGGCAAGTGCACTGGGCGTTCTGCATTTAAATTGAGTGGCAAATGTGTTGAAATACACTGTCTTCCACCTACCAGCCTGCATGCTATGTTTCCAAAGAATAAGTCCATGGTAAAATCCCTTTCAGGAGACACCAGGTTTTACACCGGAATGTCAGGAAGGGCATGCACAAGGTGGGCACTGGGGGTGACCGGTGACCAGGAGTCACGTCCTCCATCCCAGCGCCCTGGTATTTGCAGGCCACAGCCCTGTAGACACAGGCAGGTGAGCAAACCTTAGACGACCCCGTGACACATGCCTTGGTGTCCTTTTTTTAAAACGAATCTCAGACACCCTAGTTCTTTGGCACTTGCCACTTTCTCCTAAAACCCCAAAGCATAAATAACCACAGGGTTTAAGCCTTCCTGTGCACTGGATTGAAGAAAACATTCTCTATTGGAAGAGCAGAAATGATTTAATCCCATAAAAACCATGTCTCAGAAGACTTGTCCTGGCCTGGCCTGGGCAAAGGAATGAACCAATCAGAAAGCGTCCTTGTTGAAATTCCCAGTCGCTGGGGGGCAGGCAGAGAATGGTTCCTCCCAGACCGGCTCACATGCCTGTGTTCCTGGGTGGGACGAAGAACTGCCCGTGGGAAGGGTCTCAGCTAAAAGTGTGGCGGCCTAAGAAATGAAAACAAGGACTGAATCCCTCAAGACGGGCTGGGTCTGCCCATCTGGACAGCGGACCTAGAAGAGCGCCATCTAATCTGGACTCTGTCTTGGGATCCTCCAGCCTTTGAAATAAGCAAGAAGAGCGTGGAGTCTGGAAACAGGGAGAAACGAACCCGCCCATGGCACGCGTGCTTAGGGAGGCCGGAGCGCCTGCGTGCGCAGGAACTGGGTGATCTGCTGGGGCTTCGCCCCGGTCCAGGTGCTGGGCCTGAGGAAGAGTCAGAATAAAGAGCTGAAGCCATGCCTGAGGGTTCACTGCCCACCTGAGCTTCATCTGCGGCAGAACAAACATGACGATCACAATAAAAACCCATCGGCCGCCCTGGCTGGTGTGGCTCCGTGGGCTGAGTGCCGGCCTGTGAACCAAAGGGCCCTAATCAGGGCACACGCCTGCGTTTCGGGCCAGGTTCCCCGGTAGGGGGCGCGCGAGAGACAGCCACACAGTGATGCTTTTCTCTCCCTCTTGCTCCCTCCCTCCCCTTCTCTCTAAAAATAAATAAATAAGGTCTTTAAAAAGAAAACCCATCGGCCCACTCTGACATCTTGCATGTCTGTTGATTTTCTGACTGCAGTGGCGTGTGACGGATCCACAGAAAGACGGGTTGTTCCTTCGGGCGGGACTTCTCACTATTTCTCCCCGCAAGCCCCGGCTCTGTTCTCCCGCCAACACTGGGCTTCCAGCACCGCACGCCCACCTCTGAGAGCAGCTTTGCCACTTCCCACCGAATCCCTGGTGTTCAGTCTAATTCCAGCACCTGAAACAGTGCCTCACCCGGAGAAGGTGCTCCATGTATTTTTGCTAGTCACTTGCCTTGGTTACTGATTTAATCTTTGGTGTGTATCTTTATTTTCTGTAGGTGATTCTTTTTTAAAAAGAGATTTTATACTCATTTATTTTTAGAGAGAGGGAGAGGGAGGGAGAAAGACAGGGAGAAAATCATCAGTGTGAGAGAGGAACATCGACTGGTTGCCTCCTGCACGCACCCTCACTGGGGACCGAACCCACAACCCAGGCATGTGCCCTGACTGGGAATTGAAACGCTGACCTTTCGCCTTGAGCCACGTGCGTCAAGGCTGCTGGTGATTCTTCTCTTCTGAATTTTTCAAAAATCTTTTTTCCCCAGTACTTCTGGGGTGATGATTATTTTTTTTTCTCGTTGACTTCTGAGAACACGCTTTAAGTTTGCTCTCAAACCTTTAATAATAGATCACGACCTAAGTTTTTCATCGTCTCCTTTTGGTTTTTTAAATAGATAATAATATCATTAAGAAATTATCTTAGAACAAATTCCCCCAAGTTCCGCCTCTAACTGTTCATGTTACTTTTTGATGGATGGGCCCTTAACATCCAAAGTCAATGCCACGATCTGAGAGGCAGGGGGAGGGAGCTCAGAAGCAGAAGGGGAAGGAAGAGGTCCGACGCCCGTGCGTCGTTCTCTCGCGCCGGAGCAGAGCGGTGATCCCTGCGGGTGCCGGAAGCTCTCGTGGGCCCGCGCCCATTACGGAGACAGATCTCACTTACAAGCCTGCGTGTGCTCAGACACGAGAAGGATCAGATATACCTCAAAGGACATATGAACCTTCTCCCCTGCCGAAACTCTCGCGTCACCTCTGCTTTGGAAAAGGCCTCTCTCAGAACAGAGAGGCACTTGGCTATCACAGGTCTTACTCAACCTGTGTCGGAGAGCATCGGCTGCTCCGGAAGCTCGAGTGTAATTACTTCATCCGCCCACAGCCAACCAGTCTGCGACAGAGCTTAGCAAATACCAGCAGAGGCTCAGCCAGAGGGCAAGAGGGTCCTGGTCTCCACCTGGGCTGCCCAGCTCACAGCTCACTCCTGTCTCCTCCGGTTTCAGCCCCTCCCACCGGTCACCTGGCCTCCCAACTAAGATCCAACGCACCTACTTTTCTCCTGTTGCAGAGTTTGCACATCTCACTCACCCTCTTTACTTCCTATTCTATGAGGAAGGATTACTAGTTATTGAACTAAATATGCATATATGTGGGACAGCTCGTGTGATTCTAAGTTGCTTGGGCAGGGATTTTATTGTGCCTAATTTTCAAACATGGTAAATGAGTAGTATGATATTCAAACACTGGGAGTTAGAATTTGAGCCCAGCCCTGGCTAGTGTGGCCCAGTGGATTGAGCATGGGCCCATGAACCAAAGGGTCGCCGGTTCGATTCCCAGTCAAGGTGCGTACCTGGGTTGCAGGCCAGGACCCCAGTAGGGAGCATGCAAGAGGCAACCACGCATTGATGTTTCTCTCTCTCTCTCTTTCTCCTTCCTTTCCCCTCTCTCTAAAACAAAATATTTTTTAAAAAAAGAATTTGAGCCTAGATGCATCCTATTCCATGACGGACAACGCTACCATCTCAGGGTCTCTGCAGTCGGCTGTGCAGACATCCCGAACAAACACATGTGTGGCTCTAAATTAGTACAGTCTGTCCCCAGCTGAGATCAGTGACTTGTAAGGATCCCTTGGGCAGAAAATGAACTGCTAAGTTAGAAACTATAAGATTACTGTGTTTACACCATGCCCTGGCCCCTCTTAGGAAGGGAGAGCAAAACAGAGAGAGAGAGGGAAGGAGAGAGATGGGGGTGGGGGGCGGGATTCCAGGTCCTCAGCAGAGCGGTGAGCATGGGAGAGACACAGCCCTGAACTTCAGGACCAGAGGCGGGCCCACCCTCCTGTGGGCACAGGGCCCCTCTGCCTGTTCCTGCTGTGCCCACACCAGAGCCTCTTCCCAGGCTCCAGGGACCCCCTCCTGCCCACACACGCCCAGAGGGAGCCCCTCAGTCCCTCCCAGGAGGTCACCTCGTCCCCCACCCACTGTGCGTGCCATCCCCTTATTAAATACAAGCAAGCCGTCCTTGATTCATGTGCTCGAGCCCCTGCTCATCCGACTGTCTCATTTTCCGTAATTCAGTTGTTCCACAAATTAAATTCTTACTCAGTTGAAAACATTTAGCAAGATGATTTCTGATTAAAACCCAATCGATCCAAATCAAGATAAAGTGCACGGTTCGATGTACCTTCTAGGTACATCGATGGCCTTCTAGGAGGCCATCCATCTGGCTTCATCTCTAGCCGGAGAGCGGACGCCCGCTGCCTCTCCCGGCCAGCCGCGCCGGCGGTGGCGCAGCAGCACGTTCAACGTTACTTCCAGCGTATTTCTTTTAAAGCACAGCCTGACCATGACTCTCAGCAGCTAACCACTGTGTGAAGGATGCTCAAAACGTGCACATTCGAAAAGCTTAAAACTGTGCATTGCAAACACATCTCTGGTCCTGACAATTCCCTTTTCCTTACACAATCAGCGGGGCGTGGATACAATAGGAACTTGCCTTTGAGCTGCAGACCTGGGGGACCCGAGACCTGCGGACACGTATCTGATTTGTGTAGTTAATTATGGTGCGGCTTGAGGGCTCCTGCTAAGCCAGGCCGTGGGCGCATCTTTGCTTGCCAAAACCACAGTGAGTGCCCGAGAGTCACAGGAACGGAGGCATGGGCTGTGCTCCTCAGCGAGTCTGTGCGTAATGACAATGACCTTGCCTTCACAGACGTGAACTCTGGGCCTTTTTCTCCCTCATAAACACCTGCAAGGTATGACTGAGCGCCTCGCCGAGGGCAAGAACCTGACCAGGACGCTCCTTTAGAGCACAGCACGTTGGGCTGTAAATGAACGTGAGTCAGTTGATGTCTCTGCAAAGGGAGTGAGAATGGAAAACTTCGGCGAGTCGCTGAGTAAGCACCTGGCACCAGATGGCCATGACTGAGGTCATTTTTCAGTGTCCTGTGTATTAAAGAGAACCACCACTACAGAAGGACTTCAAGTAAAGAATTAAATGTGTAAAATGAGAAACCCGTACAGGTATCGCCACGATGACAGCCGCATTTGGACACAATTCTGCAGAAGTCATCCACCTGTTCCAGCATCTGTGAGCTGCGTGCAGGTGTGCTGACTCCACGCTCCCTCCACCGGGAGGAGGCTGGGAGCCACGGTGTCCAGACTGGAGCCGGGTTTTTAAAGCAAGTGCCCGTTTCCGGTCCTCCAAAACGTGCCCATCCCCATCCAAGAGCAAGGAAGCATTAGCACGAGGCCATTTTGAAATTGGAGTTGAAAGCTTTTCCTATCAACATATTGAAGAGCAGAAATAGTATCAGAATCAGCTTTCCTCTGCCCTGGCTAGGTGGCTCAGTTGGTTGGAGCACTGCCCCATACACCAAAAGGTTGTAGGTTCAATTCCTGGTCAGGGCACGTACCTAGATTGCAGGGTCAATCTCAAGTGAGGGCACGTATGGGAAGCAGCTGATCAATGTTTCTCACATTCATGTTCCTCTCTCCCTCTCTGTCCCATTCTCTCTTTCTAAAATCATAAGCATATCCTTGGGTGAGGAGAGAAAAGAGAGAAAAACAAAGAATCAGTTTCCCCCTGAAGAGGAAACTGGATGTGCAGGGAGCGACCACACAGCCGCAAGAAACACATCAAAGGAGGTCTCTCAGCTGCTGTCACATTGCTGGAGGACACAGCAATGGACCACACAGACATTGAGGAACCAGAAATAATTGGAAGCCACACATAAGGGCTCGGGCCTGGCTGCCTGCTCCCTGTCACTACTCTGAATGCTCCATGCCTCTCAGGAAAAGCCAGCATCCACCACCCACTTTGGTAGCAAACATACTGGCATCCTGCCCTAGGCTGGTGTGGCTCAGTGGATTGAGTGCTGGCCTGCAAACCAAAGGGTTGCCAGTTCAATTCCCAGTCAGGGCATATGCCTGGGTTGCAGGCCAGGTCCCCAGTGGGGGGTGCACGAGTAGCAACCACACATTGATGTTTCTCTGCCTCTCTTTCTCCCTATCTTCCCCTTGTCTGAAAATGAACTAAATAAAATATTTAAGGGAAAACATCCTGGCATCACCATTTGTAAATGATGACACGGAAACGGCTCCACAGTTAACCAGGCTCTCTGTGCATTCAGATGAATTGGCTGGTTTGTGGGGATTCAGTTTTGCTGCAGGGAGGAGGCCACCAAGCAGGACACGCACGCGTCTGGAGTGGACACACCTGGGCGTGGGTCTGCGGCCCATGCCTGATGGTGCTGGGTTCCAGTCTCTGAAAAGACACCGGAAATCCCGACTTCCGGGGCTCTGACTAAATGAGCTAATATGGGTAAAAGGTTCGGTGCATGGCGGGAACTCAGTGCTGCCGGCTCCCTCCCCGCCTTCACTGAAGGCCCATCTGCTTTGGATAACTTGGAGCCCAGCAATGGCTGACACCCCTCCGTGCCCAGCAAAGTCAGCAGATTTGTGGTGGTTGCGCTCCAGCCAAAAGCTGCTTCAATTGATCGTTGGCAAAGCATAGATCGCCTCATTCACTCTCGATAGCTGATCTTGCAGGGGCTGATGGGTGCCCTCCAGAACGAGGGGATGGATGAAGAGGCACTGTGCGGCCAAGTGCAAAGCAATGGGGGCGGGGAGCATTGCTGAGCTATTCTGTGTGACTCTGAGTATCTGGGATGTGCCCGCAGCACTCAGCATGAAGTTTTTGCACCGCTGCCCGCCCCCCCACCCTGTTCAAGGGGTCCCCAGGCAGCCCCTGCAGGGAAGGTTAACTTCCGCTCAACCAGCCAGGTATCAGAGCTCCTCATGGAGCCTGAGGGTGGCCTCTGACCTGGGTCAAGCTCTGCCATAACCTGGCCCCAGAGCCACTCCTCCATCCCCCCAAGGACTCGCTTTGCCTGTGCAGTAACCTGTCTCGGTGGTTGTGTGAGGGAATGGCTACTGTGTCTCCCAGGCTTTCTCCCCTGTCCTCAGAGACCACGTGTGGTTTGCTCCCAGCGCAGGTGGTGAGGGCCTTCCGGGGGCAGGAGGGTCACACAGAGGTGGTGGGAGTCAGCTGGGATAACAGCGTCCCCGGCACCTGTGGAGGGCCTGACATCCCCGGCAGGGGGTTGGAGTTGAGCCGGGGAGCACTGGAACCACGGAGAGGATGGGAACAGGCGCTGCGAGGGGGGCGGTGCCTCCTGTAATAGGACCCTTCTGGCAAGCCTGGGTGACATGCTTGGCACAGCAGGAAGGAAGGGACAGAGTCAGGAGGGGTGCCCATGCGTGGTGCGCCAGCCGCCACAACACCACCACAGGAACGGGGCGGCGGGGCTTCCGCGGTGCCCAGCACAGCGCTGTGTTCCGGTCTCCAAAAAGACATCGGAAATCCCGACTTCCGGGGCTCTGACTAAATGAGCTAATATGGGTAAAAGGTTCGGTGCATGGTGGGAACTCAGTGCTGCTGGCTCCTTTTCTCCCCTTCACTGAAGGCCCATCTGCTTTGGAAAGTCCGGCTCCCCTGTGCATTCTGGAGGGAGCCGTGGCAGCCATGTCAAGGAGGGTCAGCACAGCAGGAGGGGCAGCCTCGCTCTAGCTCAGGGGTTCTCCGGCTGGGCTTCCTGGGCCCCTGGAGGAGGGTGGCTCACGTGCTGGTGGCAGGTGGCCTAGTGGAGGCTCCAGGTGATGCCTCCAATTTGCAACTTTCAACTGTTTTGTATACTTGGGTTCTCTGTACTTTAGGAAAAGGGGAGAAGCATTGTAAAGTTATTCTACTGAAATTCTGCAGTCCAGGTGGAAATCAATGAAGAGAGAGGTCTTCCATCAGCAAATGAGCATGGAGACCCAGGGGGGACCCACAAGGACGGTCCTTTGTGTCAAGCTAGGTCACAGGGACTGAGTGAATCCTCACACACAGGCTGGCCTTCGAGAACCTCATCCATGCAGGTCAGCTTTGGTGCTCTGCCTCAATTTCCCCTAAAGAAATCCAATGCTACAAAATAAGACTCGAAACAGGACTCCTGCTTTGCGTGGCAGAACAGGAATGCTTTGAAGGATGTCACTGTCCCTTCACTCATAGGAAGACCTATCAGAAAAGTGTCTGTACCACCTCAAAGGCCAGGACAGCTCTGCCACAGAGGACCTGCAGGGACCTATGTCCTGAGACCCATGGCACTTCTCCTCTTACCGTGTCACCTGCAGGTACAGAGGCAGGGTGAGCGCGCAGCCTCCATGCTGGCAGAAAGGCCGGGCCAGCTCGCCTGGTGACAAGGCACGCCCAGGAAGCACAGACACGAGACCAAAGAGCTCCCGGCCTGTGCTGGTTGGTTGTGGCTGGCTGATCTGGCCAGTGCATGTGGTGCTCTGACGAGGGAACCCAAAAAGGGGAAGCTGGGAGGCGAAAGCCAGAAAGTCCAGTTAACTTGCTGAGTGAGGTGTGGTTACTGGAGGGGGGAGTCAGAAATGGCATCTGTTAAAAAAGAGACTCAGAAGATGCTCAAATTATAGAATTTTACAAATAAGGGGCATTGCATCTGGCGCTGACAGCATCTATAGCCTTCTCTCTTTAGTGGGCTTTGTCCCAGGCACCGTCGCCGGAGAGAGACTTCCAGTAAATACAGCCTGTGAGTGTTGTGCGACACTGGTCCTGGGGGCATTTCCACCCACAGGCCACCCTGCGGACAGGCTGGCCCCTCAGACATGGGTCTCGCTGGCCAGTGTCACCGGGCAGAGTCATTGAGAGAAGGCTGGACAATTTCAGGAGAAAGAGAGTGGAACTGACATCATGTGTCAATTTCTTCCAACACTTATACCTTAACTGCGCTCCTCATTCAAACGCCTTTCTCAAAATCTCTATCTTGTAACCCTGACACCAAGAAAAAAGAAGAAGAAGGAAAACAATAGTTTACTGCTTTCTTTGATAACTGCAGTTCATTTTCATTTCCTTGCAGAACTCCAAGGACAAACCTATCTTTAGACATGAGTGTTTTGAGAGAAGGAAGCGGCAGAGTGGAGAGCTTAGAAAAAGACACAGTGAGTGACTGCAAATCACGGGCAAGATGATTGTTGTTAGAAATTTTATTTTATTTTATTTATTTAGTTTTAATCCTCACCTGAAGGTTTAATTATTTTTAGGGAAGGAGGAGGAGGGAGCTAGCGAGAGAGAGAGAGAGAGAGAGAGAGAGAGAAAGAGACAGAGGGAGAGAAGCGTGCCCCAACCAGGGATAAAACCCACAACCTAGGTACATACCCTGACAGGGAATCAAACCTGCAATATTTTTGTGTATAGGACCATGCTACAAACAACGGGGCCACCCAGCCAGGGCTGATGGTAGAAGTTTTAAGAGTTTCTTTGTTATTATAAAATCAGATTTCCCTTTTGTGTCTTGGATCATAAAATCACAGGGTGTACCCTTTGGAAGAGACCAGAGAGGCCATGCACACGCGCGCACGTCTCTTCTCCCAGCAAGGTGCCCAGCACCTGGGTTTCCAGCCCCACCTCAGGGACCTGGCAGCAGAGGGCTCTGCCCGATGGGAGCACAGGTGCAGCCTGCCCACCTCCGAGGCCCAGCACTTGTTCTGTTCCAGTCCTGTCCTCTCCCAGAACTCGGAGCGCTCTTGGTGGATGAAGAAATCACGGACGGTGGGGTTTGCATAGACTGGAACGCGTGGCCGGGTCCTCCCAGCCCTGTGAGCAGTGAATTCAGCCAAGGGCAGTGGGTCGGCCACGCCCACACGCCGGGACACACCCCCATCCTAACAGGCTCCGCCCTGCTCTCTGGCCTGAGCCACAGGTAACACCAAGCACAGGGACGCGGGCTGAGGGGCAGCTTCACGCCAGAGCAAAGACAGGACAGACAGAGTAAAGGAGACCCCAACTGAACGAAGCGAGGATGGCAGGTGTGGGAAAGGGGAGGGGAGTGTCTAAATGGGGGCGTACTTTCCGGGAAGACGAAACAGAAGCAGATTCTCTCCAGTGAGCGGCTCATCAGGCCTACGGGACCCCTACAGTGGGACTTCGGGGTGTCTTGAGGTCCCTCGAGGGTCTGCCTGCAGCATCTCCCCTGGAGGACGCGCGTGAAGGTCGGCACGCCCTCGAGCCTGGGAGGGCTCACATTATTTTCAAAACAGGCCTCAGGACCATGGCTGTGCCTCGTGAAAGACTGAAAATCACCGAGCAGAAAAACACGTGTTTTCCTGACAGAGGCGAGCACTGTGAAAGAGGGGTCTGCCCCTGATGTGAGGTAGACACCTGACGGCCCTCTGTGACATGTCATCTCTGTGGCGCTGCAGGTCAGGGTGGCTTCCTGTCCTGCACGGGAATCGCTCACACGGAACTGCGGAACTGCGGGGCGGCCGCCGGGGCCTGGCCCCTCCCTGGCACCAGCAGAGAGGAAGCGGCTGGGCTGTCGGCCCTCCCCTGCCTTCCTCTCCTGTCCAACACGGGAACGCCAGTGTTTCTGGAACAGGGGAGCCCAGGCCTGTGGCCCACCTCCTGCCCTGGTTGTGTTCTCCCCAGAAAGAGCAGCGCCAGACAGAGCCCGCTGGCTTCGGACACCACAGCTTTCCGGCCCCTGGACCACAAAACCGCCGCTGAATTACACAGAAGCATCCTCGAGAATCAGCAGGCCTGGCTCTCTCTCACCAACCAATCAAGGCAATATTTACCCATCCTCGTCCAGCATCTGCTAGTTGCCATAATTTATCAAATCTCCTGAAGACTGGCGTTGGGCTCCCAGTGACAAAGGTTTCCAGGATCGGTCTGGAGTAAGACATCCGTATTCAAACGTAAGAACTTCTCTTTAATTTAGGAGTTGAATTAATTCTTAATGTTTATTAGATCCTTTCCGGTTTGCAGATTATCTTCTTACAACTGAACTTTACAAACCTGTACACATTTATTAATCTTCTTCTGTGTGCACTGAACCCTGAGGAATCGCAGCAAGGACCCCAGAACCGTTCCAGGAGCGGTTTAAACTGGGAGGGGCCGGACAGCTAGTCCCGGGGTAGGAATATGGGAAAGTGTACTTGAGCGCTTCGGCTGCTGTTTGTTTGTTTGTTTGTTTGTTGTTTTCCTGCAACAGTAGCTGAAAAAGGCCAAGGCTGTTTGGGTGGTGGCTGTGGGGTAGCTTCTGGGTGAGCGAAGGCGGCGCCGTGAGCATTGGAGAGTGAATGCAATCTTCACGGAGAGGCGTGCCGGGCAGTCATGCAGGAGAAGACGAGAGATGCACGGACAGGGAGGCCGTGAGCTCAGCAGCACATAATCAGGGCACAGCACTACATCTGACAGATAAATGCCATCCCCTAGTGTACTTGGTTAGTACCTTCCCTAGGTGTCTCCCAGCCTAGACTGAAACCCAAACACGTCTCCATGGCTACAAACTGCCAGGACCCCTGTGATGGGCTGCTCAGTCTACGCTCCCTCCACACTCAGCAAGGAGACTCCGGTCACAGCCACGTGTTTAGTTGCCTCAGGAATCTGTCCGTGAATTCAAATAATGGTGTTGCTGTTCGTTGGATCCTTGTGGCGTAAAGCATCGAAGTCGCATGAACACCACGACCTTATCCCTGTGTTGCCCCTGGGTCTGTGGCACACAGCAAGTGCTCGGGAAGGTTTATGGACTGACAAACTGTGAGCCCCTGAGTCACCCTTGACCTCCGCCACTCCTGGAAACCCACATGCAGGCAATCCTCATGTCTGAGAAGTTACGTTTCCCGAATCCGCACCCACCTCTATCCAGGTACAGATACTGCTCACCACTGCCCACCTTGGCTTCCATTGCCGGCTCCCTTGGCCACCCCAGCACGGCTCCCTGCCTTGGTCCTGCCAGCCCTCCCATCATCCTCTGCTGCGCTGCCACAGAGACTTCGCTGAGAGACACACGTGCCCAATCCCCCTGAGGAGCCTGTTCTGGCACCTCCCCACCTGGGACAACACTTGGG